>NC_077224.1:16935867-17608028 GCF_024763615.1 Phlebotomus papatasi
ACCAGTAAAGCTCTACGTGGATCCTTAAAAATATTCCAATCAAGAAATTTGGGCATAGAGAGAAAACTAATAGCTCAAGTCAGTCTTTTTATCGATGCGTTATTTGCAAGAAGTACAAATACAAAACGAATACTAATAGCGAAGCTTTTGTAAATGTTTCAAACTCTACTATGCGTTCATGAAACACCCAGGGGCTGTAGCGAGGAGCCACTATGAGCATTTGTCACGTTATCACAAACTGTTGCAACAATGCTGAGCAGAGCCTGGCAAAGCCTACGCTGTTGGACCTTGCCCTGACCCAAGACCTAGACGCAGACAGGAAAACGTGATAAAGGTGGATCCAGAATGAGATAGTTAATTACACCAGATGGAGGGTGTTTTGAGAAAATTAAATTTACAAAATTGGAAAAGTTGGCTAAAACAAGATCAAATTGGACACTGTCCTTAGCAAGTATGAACTGAGATTGTAAAAAAAATGCCGCCTGTAACAGAAGCATCTTTAAACCTTAAGGATCTTTCAAGCTGTCTTTAGCAATAAAAAGCAGGGGTATGGCGATACAAAACCTTCCTTCAATTCCTAAATTTGTCAAGGAAAGTTTAAGTTTAAGTTTAAGTTTAAGTTCCTAAGTTTGTCCTAAGTGAAGTCACGAAATTGAGGCTAACGAACAAGGGATCTGGGGGGGGGGGGGAATACTGTAACTCCTTTGAAGTGATCACCTGTCAAAATTAGTGAACAAAGCAAAAGAGATTCTGTAGTTCGCGATAGCTTCACGTGAAAGGATCACTTTGACGTTATGTGTTTCACTTGTCAATTTTTAGATGAAAATGGTGTTATCACTCATTGAAATCAGTGAAAATTTTTTCCATGTTCAACTTGAAAAACAACACCACATCATTTCTAATACTCAATTCTAGTGTTTTCCATAGTTATTTAGTTCAAATATTGATGAAGATCTTAAATTTACGGAAAATTTCAACACACTTCCCCGGTCTGCTTCACGCAAAGTTACAGAATAACTTTTCTAGCAGTCGTGAAGGGAAGCTCATGAACCTTTCACTGGTGAAGCGTGAGGGCGAGGGCGCTAACAACCCCTTCCCTACTTTACAAGGAGCCTCCGATAGGACGATCTTTTCAACAGCAAACTATACTACGTTTCTGGAGTGAGCTGACGGGGAGTCGCCAGGACTAGAGGCGGTTAGTGTAAGAGGTCCGGTCCCTTAAAGGGACGTTGCAGCCACCTAAGTGAGTAAGTAACTGAAGTAACTGAGTAAGTAACTTTACCGCAACAACTTACGCAGGGAGCTAGCCCGATCCCTAAGAGAGTAGTTACAGTCACTTACTTAAGTTAGTAACTAAATATGAAGTGTGAACGGCCTAGCCTGGAATACCTTTAGAGGTACACATGGGGATCTCAGTGGCGCAATAGGCAAGACTGTTCGTCTTGACCAGATGAGATCTCTGACTCGACTCTCACAGTTGTGAGTTCGAGTTCCGCCCGGTGCAATACAACTAAAAGTTCAGAAAAAGACATTTTCAAACGGAATAAAACGTAATAACAATGCACTACCTCTGACTAACAACTCCGGGAGCATGAAAGAAGCTTCAACAGTGCAGGGAAGGCGCTCCTGGATGATCTAAAAACGGACGTAGCAGATTCTCTTAACACAGGATCAACAACAATATACTATGATTACATTGTAACAAAATATATCCCGATACGATTAATAAACAACTATGCTTCAACAAGACTAGGCCGATCCAACTTCTGAGGAACCGGCATTGTAAACTTGGTTTAGTCCTCAACCAAGGTAAGATAAGCAATTGGTTGGCCCAATCTTTTTCTACCCTGATCAGTCTACCATTTCACTAGATTCTACCCAGAAAATTTTGATGCACCTTCTACAACCCTAAGCATAGTTCCTTGCAATTTTCACACAAATGATTGTATTTTTTTGGTCCTTCGAATCCTGCATACTTTTAATTTTCTCCTCATACGTGACTACCCATGGAAAATTTTTTGGGGTTTGAGAGCATACCACACCAAAATAGTAGGTGGGAGGGTGGTTTTGAAAGTAATCAAGAAACATGGAAAATTCTCATTCACTCCACATTGTTTCCCAACAATGTATACCCTTTTGTCTTACACCATCCTCTTCTGTATTCAACTCTTGACACATAGGCAACAAAATAGACAAAATTTTCTTCCTAAAAGATTTTCAAACTCTCTTGTCATCAATTCGCGTGTGTGTGTATGTGTGTAAGTCCTTTTGCATATTTTATTCTCAATGGGATATATATTTCCCTTCAAGCACCCCCTCATAGCCCATCCACCCGAAAAATACCCCATTGTCTCCCCTTAAGAGAGAGAGAACATGTCTTTGAAAACGTGTCCCATTTGATATTCCCTTTTGCCATCCCTTTTCTCTTGTTACAGAGGAAAAACTCGCACTATACATCCTCTTTTGTTTTCCTCATTTTGCAAGAAGCTAACTCTATAAGTTTTCCAACACGGAGATGGCAGTAAGATGTGTTTTTCATCAATTTCCACTATACATATCTATTCCCAAATGTGCTTGGGGGAGTTTGGGAGAGATAGTAAATTTTCTCCAATTTTCACCCATTCCTCTTCTTCTGTTTTTGCTTTCACCTAAAGTTACAATGAATAAAAAATGAAAATTCGATGATATTTCAGAGGAAAAAAAATTTCACCCCAAAAATCAAAAGGGAAATTTCAATGAAATTTTAAAATTTGCCCAACATAAGAAAAAATTTAATAGGAATTGTGTGACGTGTATTGAAATATAATTCATCCCCTATTTCTACTTCAAAAAATAATACTCTAGGGTGATTGATCTGAATAATCGTGCCTTTTTCCTTCTCTTTAATTTTATAGAGATTACTTTAGGTTTAGAGATCAAAGACATTGGGCAGACCTCTGAAGGAAGATTGTATTTAAATGAAAATGATAAAATGTTTTGAGATGGAAAAGGAGATCATCACTGAATTGTGGTTTATTGCTGTTTTCTTAGCTATCTACACCATCTTATCCATCCACCCCTTCTCCGTATATACTCCCCAGAAAAACATTGAAACGTGAATGACTCAAGACACCCAGTGCAATAAAGAACCTGAAATAGCTGTTTGATTGACAGTTTATAGAGAAGACATGGGTTTAGTAGAAGGAATGTAAATGAGCTTGTTATTGGCTATCAAGCTTTAGAGGAAGCTGCCTTGTATATATCGTTCGTTGGAAGAAAAGTCGAAGAACATCTCAATCCTGATACTGCCCCTTCAAATACACGTGCATTGGGGAAGAAAAATGTGCCGTGAAAGCAAAATACCCGTACATACACTCAGACAAAATTACACGGCGAACAAAATTTAGTATTCTATGTTTTTTTTTTTGACTGATTAAAAAATAACATAGATGACCAGTAAAGTAATATACAACTCAAGTCTATTATACAATGTAGGACTTATGAAAACCTTCGAAAAGTGCAGCTCGGTTGTCGGATTCTATGTTTTTTTCTACATCTTAAATTCCTATGTTTTCTACGTTTTAAAAATAAATTTAAGGTGTATTGTATTAAAATATAAATTGGAATTATAACAAATATGATAAATTACAACAAAGAGATAACAAAGAAACACATAGAATTTTAAAAACATTCATGAACAGTAATTTAAATATGTAAAGCCAGATGAATTTAACTATTTCTGAAGAATACTTTAAATTATTTTTCACACACTAATAATTATTCTCTTCTAATTTTTGTTGAATGTATTCTATGTTTTTATACACAGAGAAAAATTACCCTCTAGATTCAAGAAAAAAATACTCTAAATAAGGCTTCGATTTTGCTCCAAGCAATTTTTTGCTTAAATTTTGCTTAAATTAAGAAAAAATTTCTATAAGAGCATTTTCTTAAATTTTAGAGTACGATGGTTTTGAAATTCAGTATCTTTGAATCTAGACTCTTTTACACTTAAATTTAGAGACAAATAGTTTTGAATTTGTAGCAAAAATGGTTTTGATTTTAGAGTATCATGGTTTTGATTTTAGAGTATTGTGGTTTTGACTTTAGAGTATTGTGGTTTTGATTTTAGAAACTTATGGGTTTGATTTTAGAAACTTATGGGTTTGATTTTAGAGTATTGTAGTTTTGATTTTAGAAACTTATGGGTTTGATTTTAGAGTATCATGGTTTTGATTTTAGAAACTTATGGGTTTGATTTTAGAAACTTATGGGTTTGATTTTAGAAACTTATGGGTTTGATTTTAGAAACTTATGGTTTTGATTTTAGAGTATTGTGGTTTTAATTTTAGAGTATTGTGGTTTTGATTTTAGAGTATTGTGGTTTTGATTTTAGAAACTTATGGTTTTGATTTTAGAGTATTGTGGTTTTAATTTTAGAAACTTATGGGTTTGATTTTAGAAACTTATGGTTTTGATTTTAGAGTATTGTGGTTTTGATTTTAGAAACTTATGGGTTTGATTTTAGAAACTTATGGTTTTGATTTTAGAAACTTATGGGTTTGATTTTAGAAACTTATGGTTTTGATTTTAGAGTACCATGGTTTTGATTTTAGAGTACCATGGTTTTGATTTTGGAGTGTTTGCTGTGTTGATTGTCGAGTTTTGCTGGTTCTGAAAGTAGAGTATTCTGAGGTTTTGAATCAAGGCAATTTGAGGTTTTTTTTGTGAATGTTATATATTTCATTCTTTACCTTTTTCCACGTGATGCATATGATGCGCGCGTATTCACTTCCATGAAACTCTCATATGCATCTTTCATTTCAATTTTCTATATGAACTTTGCCAATCGGAATTTACCTCCACTGAAGTATGTTGCTTAATCTGAAATATTTAAGAGTATAATGGTTTTGATTTTAGAGTATCAAGGCTTAGAACCTCTCATAGTCTGTCTTATTTCGATATTTTATATAAACTTTTCCAATCGGAATTCATCTCCACTGAAGTATGTTGCTTAATCTGAAATATTTAAGACTAATATGGTTTTGATTTTAGAGTATTATTGTCTTGCTTTTAGAGTACTTTGGTTTTGATGTTGGTCTATTGTGGTTTTGAATTCTTTTAGAGTATTGGGGATTTGATTTTAGACTATTGTGGTGATGATTCTACAGCATTGTGGTTTTGATTTTAGAGTATCGTGGTTTTGATTTTAGAGCATTGTGGTTTTGATTTTAGAGTACCATGGTTTTGATTTTAGAGTACCATGGTTTTGATTTTAGAGTATCATGGTTTTGATTTTAGAGTATCATGGTTTTGCTTTTAGAAACTTATGGTTTTAATTTTAGAAACTTATGGGTTTGATTTTAGAAACTTATGGTTTTGATTTTAGAGTATTGTGGTTTTGATTTTAGAGTATCGTGGTTTTGATTTTAGAGTAACATGGTTTTGATTTTAGAGTACCATGGTTTTGATTTTAGAGTATCATGGTTTTGATTTTAGAAACTTATGGGTTTGATTTTAGAAACTTATGGTTTTGATTTTAGAGTATTGCGGTTTTGATTTTAGAGTATCGTGGTTTTGATTTTAGAGCATTGTGGTTTTGATTTTAGAGTATCATGGTTTTGATTTCAGAGTATCGTGGTTTTGATTTTAGAGTATCGTGGTTTTGATTTTAGAGTACCATGGTTTTGATTTTAGAGTACCATGGTTTTGATTTTAGAGTATCATGGTTTTGCTTTTAGAAACTTATGGTTTTAATTTTAGAAACTTATGGGTTTGATTTTAGAAACTTATGGTTTTGATTTTAGAAACTTATGGTTTTGATTTTAGAAACTTATGGGTTTGATTTTAGAGTAACATGGTTTTAATTTTAGAGTACCATGGTTTTGATTTTAGAGTATCATGGTTTTGATTTTAGAGACTTATGGGTTTGATTTTAGAAACTTATGGTTTTGATTTTAGAGTATTGCGGTTTTGATTTTAGAGTATTGTGGTTTTGATTTTAGAAACTTATGGTTTTGATTCTAGAGTATTGTGGTTTTGATTTTAGAGTATCGTGGTTTTGATTTTAGAAACTTATGGATTTGATTTTAGAGTATTGTGGTTTTGATTTTAGAGTATCGTGGTTTTGATTTTAGAATATTGTGGTTTTGATTTTAGAAACTTATGGTTTTGATTTTAGAAATTTATGGGTTTGATTTTAGAAACTTATGGTTTTGATTTTAGAGTATTGTGGTTTTGATTTTAGAAACTTATGGGTTTGATTTTAGAAACTTATGGGTTTGATTTTAGAAACTTATGGTTTTGATTTTAGAGTATTGTGGTTTTGATTTTAGAGTATCGTGGTTTTGATTTTAGAAACTTATGGGTTTGATTTTAGAAACTTATGGTTTTGATTTTAGAGTATTGTGGTTTTGATTTTAGAAACTTATGGGTTTGATTTTAGAAACTTATGGGTTTGATTTTAGAAACTTATGGTTTTGATTTTAGAGTATTGTGGTTTTGATTTTAGAGTATCGTGGTTTTGATTTTAGAAACTTATGGGTTTGATTTTAGAAACTTATGGTTTTGATTTTAGAGTATTGTGGTTTTGATTTTAGAAACTTATGGGTTTGATTTTAGAAACTTATGGGTTTGATTTTAGAAACTTATGGTTTTGATTTTAGAGTATTGTGGTTTTGATTTTAGAGTATTGTGGTTTTGATTTTAGAAACTTATGGGTTTGATTTTAGAAACTTATGGTTTTGATTTTAGAGTATTGTGGTTTTGATTTTAGAGTATCGTGGTTTTGATTTTAGAGTATTGTGGTTTTGATTTTAGAAACTTATGGTTTTGATTTTAGAAATTTATGGGTTTGATTTTAGAGTATCGTGGTTTTGATTTTAGAAACTTATGGGTTTGATTTTAGAGTATTGCGGTTTTGATTTTAGAAACTTATGGTTTTGATTTTAGAGTATCGTGGTTTTGATTTTAGAGTATTGTGGTTTTGATTTTAGAAACTTATGGTTTTGATTTTAGAGTATTGTGGTTTTGATTTTAGAGTATTGTGGTTTTGATTTTAGAAACTTATGGGTTTGATTTTAGAAACTTATGGTTTTGATTTTAGAGTATTGTGGTTTTGATTTTAGAGTATCGTGGTTTTGATTTTAGAATATTGTGGTTTTGATTTTAGAAACTTATGGGTTTGATTTTAGAGTATTGTGGTTTTGATTTTAGAAACTTATGGGTTTGATTTTAGAAACTTATGGTTTTGATTTTAGGAACTTATGGTTTTGATTTTAGAAACTTATGGTTTTGATTTTAGAGTATCGCGGTTTTGATTTTAGAGTGTCATGGTTTTGATTTTAGAAACTTATGGTTTTGATTTTAGAGTATTGTGGTTTTGATTTTAGAGTACCATGGTTTTGATTTTAGAGTGTCATGGTTTTGATTTTAGAAACTTATGGTTTTGATTTTAGAGTATTGTGGTTTTGATTTTAGAGTACCATGGTTTTGATTTTAGAGTATCATGATTTTGATTTTAGAGTTTAAAGTCAAAACCATGATACTCTAAAATCAAAACCATAAGTTTCTAAAATCAAACCCATAAGTTTCTAAAATCAAAACCACAATACTCTAAAATTAAAACCACAATACTCTAAAATCAAACCCATGAGTTTCTAAAATCAAAACCACAATACTCTAAAATCAAAACCACAATACTCTAAAATCAAACCCATAAGTTTCTAAAATCAAAACCACAATACTCTAAAATTAAAACCACAATACTCTAAAATCAAAACCATGATACTCTAAAATCAAAACCATAAGTTTCTAAAATCAAACCCATAAGTTCCTAAAATCAAAACCACAATACTCTAAAATTAAAACCACAATACTCTAAAATCAAACCCATAAGTTTCTAAAATCAAAACCACAATACTCTAAAATCAAACCCATAAGTTTCTAAAATCAAAACCATGATACTCTAAAATCAAAACCATAAGTTTCTAAAATCAAACCCATAAGTTTCTAAAATCAAAACCATAAGTTTCTAAAATCAAAACCACAATACTCTGAAATCAAAACCACAATACTCTAAAATTAAAACCACAATACTCTAAAATCAAAACCATAAGTTTCTAAAATCAAAACCACAATACTCTAAAATTAAAACCACAATACTCTAAAATCAAAACCATGATACTCTAAAATCAAAACCATGGGTTTCTAAAATCAAACCCATAAGTTTCTAAAATCAAAACCATGATACTCTAAAATCAAAACCACAATACTCTAAAATTAAAACCACAATACTCTAAAATCAAACCCATAAGTTTCTAAAATCAAAACCACAATACTCTAAAATCAAACCCATAAGTCTCTAAAATCAAAACCATGATACTCTAAAATCAAAACCATAAGTTTCTAAAATCAAACCCATAAGTTTCTAAAATCAAAACCATAAGTTTCTAAAATCAAAACCATAAGTTTCTAAAATCAAACCCATAAGTTTCTAAAATCATTACCACAATACTCTAAAATCAAAACCACAATACTCTAAAATCAAAACCACAATACTCTAAAATTAAAACCACAATACTCTAAAATCAAAACCATGAGTTTCTAAAATCAAACCCATAAGTTTCTAAAATCAAACCCATAAGTTTCTAAAATCAAACCCATAAGTTTCTAAAATCAAAACCATAAGTTTGTAAAATCAAAACCATAAGTTTGTAAAATCAAACCCATAAGTTTCTAAAATCAAAACCACAATACTCTGAAATCAAAACCACAATACTCTAAAATTAAAACCACAATACTCTAAAATCAAAACCATGGGTTTCTAAAATCAAACCCATAAGTTTCTAAAATCAAACCCATAAGTTTCTAAAATCAAACCCATAAGTTTCTAAAATCAAAACCATAAGTTCCTAAAATCAAAACAACAATACTCTACAATTAAGACCACAATACTCTAAAATCAAAACCACAATACTCTAAAATCAAAGCCATGATACTCTAAAATCAAAGCCATGATACTCTAGAATCAAGACCATAATAGTTTAATAGAATTCAAAACTACTATACTCTTATTTTGAAACCATGATTTCGCTAAAATCAAAACCACAATAGTCTTAACTCGAATCCTCTATACTCTAAAATCAAAACAATGACCTTCTAACTTTAAAACTTCTGTATGCTCTATCAGTGTTCGAAACTGCGATTCGCTAAATTCAAACCCACTGTTCTCCTATTATTAAGCACAATTTATTCTATTTTTTAAACTATCATACTCTTTTAGAGAAATTCAAGCGCAAAATATCTCAATTATAGGGGAAAATAGTTTGAAATTCTTGTACTCTTGATTCAAAACCACGTTTCTTAATTTTTTCTAACTCAAAATTTTTCTCTGTGTAGTTTTCACAGTGCACAGGCTTCCGATTGCCTTGTAGTGGGCAATACTATACTAAATTTAAAGAATAGCCCCAAAATAGCAAAATCTCAAAATCTCAAAAGGAATTCATAGAAAATTGATAAACATAGACTTTTTACACATAATCAATAAATTTTAAAATATTTCATTAAATTTGCGCACAGAAATACATTTTCTATGTTTTTTCTACTGCATGTTATTTTTAATGTATAAAGTGGGTACTTTTTTAATTGAACAGTCCTAACTGTAGGGGAATGTGGGGCTATTTTGGGCTGAAGAGCTACATTGATATACTATTTTTTCGCACATTAAATCACAATAAAGTCCAATTTCCTGTAGAAATATGCGAAAAAATCCTATGTCAATGTAGCCCCACAGTTCAAAGGAGCCCTACCTCCCCCTAGCTATTAAGGGAGTTTGCTATTTCAGTAAGTTTGTTAAGTAATAATATGCATCATTGTAGTAAGAGACCCAGTGTGAAAAACATAGTCTAAAAATACTAATTTCAACTACGCCATACAATTAGTGGAAACACTAAAATCGTCTAGACCAAACTATTTTCATTATTATAAGTTTATGAAAATTCTATGATTATATTTTCTTGATTTTCAAGCGAATTTACCTCATAATACCAAGAAAAAACGAAAAAAAATAGAAGAACGATAAAGATTTTGATGAGAATGATGATAAAAATTTAGCAATCAATATGGTTCTGCTTTCAAATTCACACCATAGAATTTTTATGTAAACAGAAAAATCCAATGAATAATGTAAAGCAATATAAACTTAAGAAAATATATTAGAATTCCTGAAAATATGGAAATATCAAGTCAGTCTTTGAAAATTATTTTCTATGTTTTTTTTTAGTAGACTCCATTCAATGTTAATTATGCCTATCATTTTCTGTAAGTATTTATTATACATAGGGCATAATTCCAAAATCCTATTATAATTCTATGATTGTATTTTCATAATATCCTAGCTTTATAATTGCGAATTTATCGTTCAATATACTCCTGCTTTTAAATTTAGTACATAGAATTTTTATATACACAGAAGTCGTGTACAAAAAAATTCAAAGGATTATTTTAAAAAGAAATATAGCCTATTAAAATGAATAAGAAATTATAGAAAACATTGAAATATTACGTAGTATTCTTCAAGATTAATTTTCTATGTTTCTTGTACAATCTTTTCAATTTCTATCATGCCTGACATTTTTTTGTAAATATTACTAAAGATTGTTTGACACAAAATTTTCTAGAGACATAATTCTATCATTTCGATGATTTATCTATAAACATAGAAAAACATAGAATTTTTTGATTTTTGACCCAAAAAATGCAGTATTGTTGTAAGTGCATCAGGCGCATTTCTCCGTGAATTTCATATCTAAATTTCTAGGGTGATCATGTAAGTAGGTCTCCCTATCATTCTCAATCCAAAGGTGAAACGCCTTGAAACGCCCGCATACAAGTTATGCAGGGTAGGAAAAAAGATGAAATAGAGTGAGAGAAACCCAATTGTGATGGACATTTATTGTTAAACCTAAATCAGGATGAAGATGTTGACATGAACACACACACACACATGCATACATACATCTAACTAACATTACGATAGTACAGTGGGTGATTTGAATGGTAATGCGGAAGAGATTGGATTTCTTATGCAAAATTTCAACCCTCTAGGTACACATCATTGGTATATGAGCTTTTAATATGTGCACATACCGGTTCCACCCTCACCCCTAAAACATAGTCCAACATTCTCAATTATTGCACCCATAAATGTATTGTGCACGCTGAATACATAATTTCTATTTCAATATTATGGACAGGAAGTTCTTCCTACATCCACCCAATCGTATCACTAACTTCCTCATGGTACTAAATCCACCCCCACCTGCCAGAGACATGAGGTAAATTATGTTAACAATCTAAAGTTTTCGACACGCAATATTTTATTGATATTGCACCAATTTAGTTGAAAAAGAGACCCAAATAAAAAAAGTAAAACAGAAAAATTCCCATATACGCCAATTATACACTGAATTGCCTTTCTTTCTATTTTCCCCGGATTGTTACCATTCACAACCACCCCTAAAGTGCAATAAAAAGAAAAATGAAAAGGAGAAAACCCAGGAAATAAAATATGAGAAAATTGTTCTTTTTTCTGCCAAATTTGTCATCATGTTGAATTTCATCAAGTGTGATTTTATTGACAAATTAAATCTACAAGAAAAATATCGAATGTTATTACTCATCTCACACCCCTTACAGTAACACATTTCATGCATATCTTTCAATTAAAATTTCTGCGATAAAATATGAAATTGTTACCACAAGGGAGAACATTTTCGTGAAGCACATTTTTACGAGTTCTGTGGTAACACAGAGGGTGCATATAAATTTCCATTTTTTTCTCGCTATTCGCTCTCTTGTATATATGGACGAGATGAAAAACAGAATGAAAATGCCCAAGAAGATGGAGAGGGAAAAGCATATTTTTAACAAATTACACGTGAGAATAGACAAATCCCACAAGGAAGATTCCTGCTAATCGAATAGTGGTGTAAGTTGGATAAATTCATCCCTTATGAATTCATCTTATACGCCTTGGATATTTCATGTCTGGTTTATGTGATATAAAAAAAATAAGCTTCTAGATGGAATTACAGCGATTTTGTAAATGAATCATGTTTAAAAAGTAACTGACAAGAGTTCAAATATTCAGCAATCTGACATCTGTCATCTGTTATCTGTCAAATGTTTTTGACAGATTGTCACTTGTCAAATGTTTTTGACAGATTTGATTTTTTTTCATTTTTATTCATTTTTAAATTGAGTGCTTTCGATTGAAAAGTCTAAAGTTTACAAATTGAGAACAATCTACAGCGCTATCTATTGAGTTTTCATCTACAGTAGACTCTCGCTCAATCGGCTCTTTTTCAATCGGGCGAAAAATTTTGTTGACAATTTTCACGTTTAATTATGAAGCTAATTCGCTCAAATTCGCTCAAATTCGCTGTAGTTCTTCCTATTTTATCGTGATTCTTTATAATTGAGCGCTTTTTGTGAAATTTACAAAGGTTTTGACGCCCAAATCTATCGATAAACCGGATGACATTTTGCCCCAAATTCCCAATTGAGAGAGAGTCTACTATAAATGGGGTTTTCCAGTGCTAAATGAATATTTCAAGGAAAATAATTAAAGTGGAAATATTTAAATGAATAAAAAATCAAGTTTTTTTTAATATAAGCATTTAAGAAATTGGGAAAAGTGAAAGCTGGTTTTGGGTATTGTCAAGTGAATCCGTGTAAGGTAAAATAAATAAGAAAAGAATGAAAAAAAGAAATCTGAAGCGTTGTATTTGGAATAATAAAGTTGGATCGGTTCTAACAGTTGCTAGATTTTGACAGATGTCATACTTTTGACAGAATTTTAAAATTAAACGGCTATAACCGTCAAATGGAAAGAAAAACAGATTCTTCATAGAATTATCAGACATTTCTATACCTTTGATTGTAACTTAATGAGGAACCAAATCGATTCGACAGATCGAGAGCTAAGACCGCTTTAGTCTCGAAAAGTGTCGGATTCTCTTTTGCCTATATTACGGGGCGCAATTACAATTTGCACTTGAAATTATTTCAGTATTCTTTGTTTTTTTCTTCAATTTTTGTGCACCAGCTAATATTCATTTAAAAAAAAAATCCAGCACCACATGCTGTTAATGTATATGATTCAATAAACTCTCATTAAATTGCACTGGCTTTTGAAAGTTTAAAGTGAGGGTGGTGGTTGTTTCTGAGCCACAAACAGTGTTAGACAACATAGAAAATATGGTAAGCCAATTATTCGGAAGTGGGTTGAATTTAATTGAAAATATATTTATTGGAGAGATAACCCGGATTATTGGACAAAAATATTCCATTTTGCACATGTGCACCAAAAAAAAGAGACTATAGCAAGAAGTAGTATTAATTACTATATAAAACAATATACAAATGCACGCATAAATTCCGGAAAGTTTATCTAATTATCATGTATATTGAGTTGTTCAATTGAGATCCAACAAGATTTTTTTCTCCATGGCAAAATTGCGGACCATTGTATAATTAACATATTATTACATTATTAACGCATACATTGTATTCCCTCAAAGTTCTTGTATGTGCATATAATTTCATGCTCCAGATAAATCCACCACACCGACATATTATATCGGATGAGAGTGTTTTATGACTTGAAAATTGAGTTACAGAGATTTCTTTTTTTTCCATCCTCATCTTTCGTATCCTGCATATCTTATCTACTATAATTGCATTTTTTGCATTTTAAAAGAAATGTTCTTTTTCTGGTTACAGCTAACCAACAAACGATAATTAAATCGTCATTTTTATTGTTCAATCATTGACAGGGTAGGAATATTCATGATGCATAATGCACTTATATTTTGGAAGTTTAAAATTTCTATTTAATTCCTTCAGAAATCGTAAGATTTTAGAACAATTACGTCACTATGTGTAACTATAACGTAACGATTTCGTACGTCTATCCGGTATGAGCTTAGGAGGACAAACGATTAGGGATAGGAACTTGTAGGCTTTAGCAGGTCGCTTTGCAAGAAAACTAAAATATTTATGTTAATTCTTTAAAAAGATCAAAATAATACTTCTTTCAGAAAGTATATAAAGCCCTATACCGGTTGATCGTTCTGATACTTTCCAAGGTTAAATAGATCGTGTTTGTAATTTCACGCTGCGGAAGCCGGTATTAATTCCTCACTCAAAATGAGGTTCCCTGATTGTCACTCGCAAAACCTTAGTTGCACTCTAAGCTTTTTGACACCTGAAATGCAAGTAAACCCACCTAGCACAAAAAACTTCTACTTATAGACAAATTCTTATGCTTTGTCTCTCGAAGTATACGCTTAAGTGGTATTCTGCTTGAAAAAATCGAATAGAGAATTATTTGAAAGAATATTTCGGAGTATTGTCCTTGAAAGTGAGTGTTACCCCTATGGTTTCAATACTGCATTCTTGTCACTATGGCGTCTGAAACTCAACTGATCTGACTGATCTTAATTCTTGATAAAATGCTTCATTTAATTAATTTCCTATGGTTTCCACTCTCGAACTACACGCTTAGGTGTTGATCCCTTTGAAAATATTGAATTAATGAAACTTTGATCGTGGTGTCACATACAGTAGCCTCTCTCTCAATCGGGCATATGGAGCAAAATGTTATCCAAATTATCGATAAACTTACACGTTAAATCCATTGTAAATTCCACAAAAAGCGCTCAATTTTGAAGAATCACTATAAAATAGGAAGAACTACAGCGAATTTGAGCGAATTAGCTTCATAATTAAATGTGAAAACTCTCAACAAAATTTTTCGCCCGATTGAAAAAAAAATCGATTGAGGGAGAGTCTACTGTATAAGATTAATACTAAGATTAAGAGTACGAAAAGATGGAAAGAGAGATATATAGTATGCAAAATTCCAAATGGAAAAATACATGTTTTTGAAAGAGTGCACTCTAGTGGAGTAATACGATGAGTACGATATTACTGTTCGTATTAATTGCTTTCTGAATCATATTACAGTCAATTCGAGCAATTTTCCATGCGTGCCAACTGTGATTCGGTCATTTTCGAGCGATTTTATTGCTACCAACTTTGTACACAGTGCGTAAATGCGAGAGAGAGAGAGAGAGAAGAGAGAGAGAGAGAGAGAGAGAGAGAGAGAGAGAGAGAGGCAAGATAAAACAAATGCTTTCTGTTTTTTTTTGCACATAGCCATGTTTTATGTAACATAGCCATGAAAGTGTCACTATATAGAACTCTTTATAGAAGATCTGCATAGGGGAAAGTGGCCTGCCTTTGAATGCGGCAGCCTTTGAATACTTCAATTTTTCTCTTATTTTTCAAAGCTAAAATTCTATTTCGTTAATCGAAGTTAATAGAAAGTAGGTAATAGTACTAACTATAATTCACAAAATAGAATTTTTTGAGAAATAAGAGGAAAATTAAAACATGCAAAGGCTGCAGCATTCAAATGCAGACCACTTTCCCCTACACAAATTGTCATATTCATACAAGTTTTCCTCAGGCTGAATAGCACTGTACCTCAAAACGAGCTCCCCAGAGGATACTCCCATTGCTTTAGTTGCATTCCTGTTCTTATAGATGTTTGAAACGCAACTGATCTCAACTCCTAACAAAGTGCTCTATTTAATTAAGTTCTCTTGGTTTTCCCTCCCGAACTATAAGCTTAAGTGTTAATTTCTCTGAAAGAATCGCATTGAAGAAGATATCACCTTGGTTTTCCTTGGTACTATATGCCTTTAATTTCAAGAACTTCAATAAATTTTATATTCCTATCGGGATAAGTTTTAGAAATTATCCAGAAACTCTGATGGAGGCTATATTCTCAATTTAACGATTTTTTCAAGGTTAGCAGTTTCACCCTTTAAAGGACGAGAAGGTCAAAAATCGGGGGTTAGAAAAAATCACTTTTTCTGACTTTTTAGAGCAAAACACAACTTTAGATGACCGTAGGAAAAATTTCATTTTTGGGTCACTGGTGACCCAATCGTCCTTAAAGGGCTAAAGGACTATGTAGGGCTTGTTTCTTAACCGATTTGGTCAAGTTTGGATTGATTGGAAAGGTCCTTGAACCCTGGAAAGGTGTGCATTGTGCATGGATAAGGCACTGGAAATAGTTTGCAAGTCTAAAAAACTTCGACGATTTCGCTTTAGAAAGACTTCTGAATAAGAAGAACAAACTTTACGAGTGTTAGGACCCACATAGACTTATGCCCAAGACATACTTATGCTTTAAGCTGAGAGACGATTTAATTTCCATCAGTTTCCCCCTAAGTAAGTCGTTTCTCGGATGAAACTGAGAGACAGATTAGCCAGAAAGTGATGGAAATATAATTTTATTATTATTTTGACTATAATTACATAAAGCCCTCTCTCGGCTTAAATCGTAAGTGGACCTAGGGGATTAGGTAGATTCTTGAGAATATTTAGCCTGTAAAATTTTACAGGTAAAGCAAATTTAAGACCTCTAATCGATGACTCTTCAAGTCTTTGGATTCAGTGTATGATTATTTGGAATAAGTTACTACTGCTAGATCTTACAGGATAAATATTCTTGAGGAACAGCCTGAGTCTTTTCAATTCAATTTATTCTCTCACAATGCTTGATTGCAGCTGCCGACCGACTTCACTACCGATCTCATCAGGTAAACGGCAGAAACCACTGAATCACTGATCGTATTTGGACAATAAGCTTGTTTAAGCCCCTATACGGGCTTCAAATCAAAGGACTAACCATATGGCTTAACTTCTCTAAATTCTTATAAGACATTATTTCAAGGAAATTTTTTGTCTTAGGATTAAATTACTGATAAAATTGCTGGTTCTATACGCGAATACAAGATCTTCAGGAACTAGGCTAAACTTCCAGCTCGGAATTTTTGAACCCCTGAATACCTTTATTCATTAAAAAACAATTAGCGTTTATTACTAATCCTCAAACTTGTTCCGACTGTCGCCGACTTACAAATACTGGCCTCCGCAAAAAAACGAAGAAACCCCTGGTTCATGAGAGCCGTAAATTAATTCGAATCAAGTATTTTAAGAAATTACTTTGAAGAATTCTACAAAGTGTAAGACTTTATTTTCACTATATTTCCCTTGATACAAAACTGAAGTACAACCAAGGGTGAAAATTGCAAAAAGTTGCCATAACGAAAAGAAAAAGAAAAAAATATAAAATGCAAAAATACCTCATTCATTGAATAAATTGTGGCTTTCCCACTACCAATCCCCTACAGAAGGAAAAGTGCATAAGAAAATAGTGAAAAAAAATCACTTGACTCTATTTCTGTGAAACTTTGCATTCTGTACGTGACAATTTAGCTGAGAAAATGCCATTTTTGCAGCCACAGCACGAAAAAAAAAGAAAACTTTCACTCAATTGGGAATGAAAGGAAAAAATTATCCTTCTGTATGATTTAATCATTTCAATTCACTCCCACTTACTGCATCCCTCCACCTCCTCCCAACTCTGTTTGACATAAACTGAAGGAAAAATTCTCAAAAATGCAAATTTTCCCATGAAACAAAAGAAAAATAAGAGAAAAAGAACCGTCTGGAATATTTCATGAATGACCAAAGGAGGAAGCATGAACTATCAGACACTGTAGCAGAAAATTATACTCAAAAAGCGGCCATGGGGTTGCTCTAAAAAGACTTTAATGAGGTATACGTTCTAGGTAAAAAAAATCTTAATATATTTTTTTAATTAATTTCTTTTTTTATCCTCAGTTGAGTAAAATGAGCAACAAAGTTTCATTTTAAAATTAAAGCATTTCGAGCTTTTTCAACAATATACTTTATCAGACTTTTCAGATGAAAAATTTTCTATAACTTTAAGTCTTTTGAATGTTTCATTATTCTTTCTTTATTCCATCCTTCCTCTTTGAATTTTCCTCTGGAAGTTTCCCTTCCCATGAGACTTTCCACAGAAAAAAAACCCAAGATGATGGAGGAAAATTGGTGAATTTATGAAAATTGAGAACAGAAAACTTACCCTCCCCTTGTTTATAACCCACAAAAAAAGCTCACACATCATTTTGCGCTGGGGCAGAAAGAAAACTCGCACGTAAAATAATTCCAGCTTACCTGCAAAGAAAAAGAAAAGAAAAAAATATAAGTATATGTAATGTAAAACCCCTGAGAGAATACGAAGAAAAGTGGTTAATTGCATTTTCACACGTAGTCACATGGATGAATTAGTGTGTTTGCGGGGGTGGAAAAGCGGCCCATACCCAAACCCCGGGGGAGCCCAAAAGAGATTCATCCACCCCAAAAAAAAGGAAAAAAAAACTAGAAGACTCCTACACACACGCCATAATATTAATTATTGCTCAACGTCGTCATTCATAGCAATTTTGTGTTGGGAAGGTGAAGGAATTTCTTCGATGGATTTGACCCCAACAGAACAAAAAAAGAGAACCAGGCCCTCACACAAAACTATTTTATTTCTTTGCAAGATAGATTAAGAAGCGATAATCTAAAATTATCTCAGATAGTAAATATTAAATGCTATATTTGTAGCAATCGAGTAGCGAAGTAGTAGTATTTCTCATTTACGAAGATAGTTAATAATGTTTGTATGTTTTGACAATTTATGCCCTGAATACACTTACGACTTAAGCCGAGAGACGACTTAGTGGAAAATGGTGGAAATGCAGTTTAACCATTACTTCTAATATAATTACGCTAAGCCGTCTCTTGGCTAATCCTCAGGTCTGTCAAGGGCCTTGGAAATATCCCAAATCCTAAACAATTCTTGATAATTCTCAAGAGTATGGCCATCAAATAGATTATAATTTTGTATAAGCTTTTCAGGTTTAAACTTGGATTTAAGTAAGTTTCCTTTTAATAATTCTAAGCCATAAAAAAGCTAAGATTGTTCTAGAACAAAATTAAACTGTTATACTCTGTTATACTTTACAACTGATTTGAGTACATCAATTACGGTTACTTGACTAGATTTATTACCGATTTAGACCAATGCAATCCAGGTTTAAAATTTCTAGAACTTTCCGAAAAATCTAAATTTAAAAACATCGGCTGAAAAATAAGCATTCCAGAGTGGTTAAAACTGGCGAAATGTTCGCCTAGGGTACCTGAAAAACATATCTGGATATCATTAAAAAAGTTTGGAAGAAACATGGATTCAAAGGGGTGGATGGGTGTAAGGGGAAAAGAAAAAAAAGACTAGAAGTCCATATCGCTTTTGGTTTGGCCTTTAGCTCGAAAACAAGACTAACCGATTAACCGATTAATTACCGATACAGCCGGGTTAGAAATTTCAAGACTTTTCCCAAAAAAAAAAGAAAACAAAACACACCTGTTGAGAATACCCGCATAAGGGGGATAGTGGTGGTTCACTAAATACAGTGCCCGCTTTGCAATCCGGATGATTGGGAGACAATATAACAGATGTCCGCTTCATTATCCGGATGGATTTTTTGAATTTGTTCAACGTCTCGAAAATATATTACAAGTTTTTTTTTTGTAAAATCAGAAAAAAAAGTTTTAAAGAAGATTAAAAAGACATAATTAGAGAATTCTATGCTCTTATACTTCATTTATTAAACAAAAACTTCACAGGATAATTCACTTTCATTGGTGAAGTCACATGTATACATGAACTCAAAATTATTTTAAATGTAAGCGTCGATAACTCGTCCGGATTACGCCGATCCGGATTAAAGAGCGGGCACTGTAAACGTAAAGCGGTCTTCAGGTTAGAGATTTAACACAATTCCCGAAGGGCCTTAAATCCTAAGTTTTTATTATTTTTTTAGGATCTAGTGGAGCGCTAACCATTAATATACAATTCTAAATCAAAGTTTTCCTAGAAGTCGTGACTCATGGGAATTTAAACCACATGGCTATGCTTTATACGGGCTTTTGACGTAGGCTTAAGCTATATGGCTTAAATTCTCTAATACTTATCAGTCAATATTTTTTTTGTGAAAAATTTTGACTTCTGATTTGATTATTAAGAGCAATAGATTCTAAACAAAAATCAATAAAATCTCTTGGTGTTGAAGATTTGGAGACTCTTTCGAACTGGGCTAAATCTCTGCTATAAAAACGGTCTTAGGTTCGATGCCAAAACAAGAGATACTAAAATATTCACCGTCTCAGTCTACTCTACCTGCCCTGGTAACTCCTATATCCTTAGCATGTTTACTTGGCATTCTTAGCATAAATTAGGGCATCATTTGTAATTACAGTCAATGATATAATTCGGACAAATCATTTTGAAAATTCTAACCATTATAATCTAGGTATAATTTAGTAATTATGCTATTCTTTTATCAGGTTTTAAGTCCGGAAGGTTATCCGGAATTTCAGAAACGAACACATTGAGTTAAACATAGAAAATTCTTAATATAAATTTTTAAAGATTTATAAAGCAGTAATATCTTATAAATCTTGTTAAAATTTTGTTAAAAGAATTGTGCTGGGAGTTAGGAGGGAATTTCCGTTTGTATTTAAGGTTTTTATCGGAACTAAAACGGTGCTTCTGGACAGTCCCCGGGGACAGATCCTATCCTTCCAGTACGAGACTAAAATTGAGTGTAGAAAAGAACACAGGAAAATATCAAACGCAACACAAGTGAAAACTCGCAAAATCTTATTTTGATGCCATGACTATACTTAGTACACAAAGGTCCTTTCCAGGACCGGCCCTCAATATCACTTCAATGAATATTGAAGGCCTGTCGACGATCAAAGATCTTCTTTATGGACTTTGTCTTCAGAAAATAAAGAAAGATGAAAAAATAACTCGAAGAAATGTCAATCTAATTTTACACTAGAAAGTGTTACCTTTATGACGAAAAAAAAATTTAATGGTTCTCTATTTTTCTCTCATCAGGACGAATGTCCTTTCCATCAGGTATCAAATTTTGTTGGGGAAATCACGTGGAAGCAGGAAATGGTTACATTGGACTTGGACTTGGATTACAGCTCGTATTTCGAAGTTCACCATATTGGACTGATCGATACAGTCTGTGTCGAAGTTCCCTGTTTAACTGATCAAAACAGACTGTGTCGATCAGTCGAATATGATGTTCGATTGTGTCGAACTTCGAAAGTCCAAGTGCAGTGTAACAATTTCCCACCTGTACGTAATATTCCCAACCAAATTCGATACCTGATAAAGAGGACATACATAAATGCTGTAAAGAATAAAATTACGAAAATCAAGAGAGGGCTAGGGGAAACTGGGGTATCACGAAAAACGGGGTAGCACCAAACACTAATTTTTATTTCTAAACGACCTGGACTATCTCGACAATTTCTACAGTGGACAAGTATCCCTATAACACCTATAAATTTCTATAAGTCTTGTCTTCTGAAGTGGAATATCTGATTAAAAAATGGCAGTGTTTGGTTGTGCCCCAGTTTCCCCTAGTGTTTCCGTCAATGTTCTACTATGCATGACTTAAAGTATACGGGTCCCAGTCAAAATCCCGAAAGCCAAAATTCCGAAAGGGCCAAAATCCCGAAAGCCAAAATCCCGATTTCTTAAAAGTGTCACAGCTACTCTGAGTCTTGGGAAATTATTCTAAACATTTTCCTCCATACAATTTCATCCCTTTCAGGATTTTGAACATTCGGAATTTTCGCTTTCGGGATTTCGGCTTTCAGGATTTTGGCTTTCGGAATTTTGGCTGCCACCGAAAGAATACATAATAATAAAAATCAAGGAATTGCATTATGATTTTGGGATAGTCAATATCCAAAATCAACATGTCTCGTACTGCCCCACCTTTTACTTGCATCTAATACACGAACGATCCTTCCTAAATTTAATATTCTTTCGATAAAATGTTTTCTCGATATCCTCGTAAACAATAAACGTACCCTCAAAGTACATTGAGTCACATTTCTCGATTTTTCACACATATACAGAAATTCCCATTGCTCCCATTTATGCTCGACTTCAATCAAAGAAAAGTCTCCTTGCTCTCACTTTCCTGGAGACTTTCCTTCTCCCCCCCCCCCCGTTCCTCATTCCCTATCCTGCAGCCCGAAACGATGAAGAAAAATGAAAATTGCTGCCAACAATGCGAATGACTTCTCTTCGACGACGTGACGTAAGAATCCAAAAGAGACTACATATCAAGAGTACAACATACTTTGGAAAGCTTCAAAAAGCTCATTCTCATTCCCCGTCGAAGGAATTGACGATGGAACGAATGTGGGAGGTTTTTGTGTACCGAGGAAGCCTATAATAGAATGAGAAACAGAGAGAAAAAAGTCACTCAACGTTTCTTTTTTTTACTTTAAAAATCGTGTGATATAGAGGTGACTCTTGTTTCCATTTTCTCTCCCATCCTGAAAGCTCACATTTTAAAGCTTCCTTTTTTTTGCTCCTTTGCTTACCATCAACCTCCCCCATTCCCAATTCAAAATAATCGCATTATATATTTCTTGTCTCTATAGAAATAATATATTATATCTTATCGAAGAACATTCATTTTTTTGTGCCTTCTCCACCTTATGCTATCGTAAGCTTTACAGAGAAAAAAAAAAGTCTAAAACACTCAAGGGAGAGGGTGTAGGTGGTGAAAATGTAACTGTAAAGAAGCTTCTCTGTAACATTCACAAGGCGGAAGTTCGTCAAATTATAATTGAAAGCAAACTTTGGTAAAATTGTTTCGTGGAGTAGAGCCGTAGAATAAGATACAAAATAAAAATAAAAAAAATAAAGAAACTTCACCCATCTCATTTTTCCCCAAGACTTTCCCTCCAAGCAATTTCCATAGAGAAACATTTTATGTCGATTGAAAGAAATAAAGAAAAACACAACATTGTATGAGAATTGAGCAGTGCAGCAATTGCGAAGTTTTTTTTTCTCCCAGCACTCGATTCCTGTCTTTCCCTGAAAAATTAATTAACACCCCCCTCCAAGAAGCTAAGAAAGAAATAATCATAATTTTTCCTTCGATCAAAGACAGAAGCCATGAAGAAAAAAAAAGCAACTTGAGACTTTTTCCACCATCACTTGTAGTTCCATGGGGTTGTAAAAGAGGGAAATTGAGGAAAATTCTCATA
This sequence comes from Phlebotomus papatasi, assembly GCF_024763615.1. Classification (NCBI taxonomy): domain Eukaryota; kingdom Metazoa; phylum Arthropoda; class Insecta; order Diptera; family Psychodidae; genus Phlebotomus; species Phlebotomus papatasi. Next base: position 16,958,926 of record NC_077224.1, read on the forward strand.
ATTGCAAGATAGGTTTTTCCTTTCGAGCCACCCTCCCCTCTATCTCTTCTCCGTGGATCAAGTTGTGAAGGAAAATCAGGAAAGCAAAAAAAAAAAGAACGACATGGAAAAACAGAATGTATTGAGAATGTGCCAATCAATCTTAATAGCATGAATTTAAAGAGAGAGAAAAAAAAAGAGAAAACTTTCTCACAGGAATGGACATAGACCTACTACCGAAAATTCTCCAACCCACCCACCCAGAAAATATTGATTTCCAATTTTCCAACTTTCCTTTCTTGTCGTCTCTTTTTGGAAACTGATACACACACAAATACAGAAATGTACATCCCAAGAAAATTGCCTAAAGCCAGTATTAGAACATGTGTACACATTTGCCTGTGTATAACCAATTCGTATTACATAATATTCATTACAAACCTCTTGTGCTCTTCATCCATCCCATCCACCATCCCTTACATTAAAGAGATGGGAGGAGGTCCTTTAAGGCATTTACAAGGAGTTTACGGAAATTAGATGATTCACAATTCACACAAAATCTTAGTAAAGTTCTAATTTAAGAAAAAGCATTCGAAATCGAAAAGATATCCGAATGTGTAGGGGAAGTGCTTATAATTTTGGACAGTCTGCTTATAAGCATCGAAGTTCCAAGTTTGAAGTGCGATATTTTCTATACTAATTGACATTTTTTGTTGCTCTCTTTTCAGAAGGGTTGTTTAGAAACTTAGGAAGCTATTTATCGTCTTATTTTTATTAAAATTAGTTTTAATACGTTTAAAAATGAATTGATATGTAGAGGTGAATTTGACTCTTATTTTGGACAACTTGGTTATTAATTTTTACAACTTGTCTGTAAATTTGGACAGCTAATCCGCCTCAATAGGATGCCCATTGTTCTTCATTTGATGAACCAATCTTACCAAGTCCTGTTCTTGTTCATGTAAGGGAAACGTAGAATGTCACAAGAAGCCTGGAAACTTTCCATATCATTCATTAAAGTGAGTTGACTTCGATACTCCAAGTACGTGCAGATTCGCTCATTCCCTGACCTTTCCGGGAGCCTTTCAAGGCATTTCTCGCTACATCTCTTTCGTAGAGATGATGCTCCTTTGTTTCTCCAGGCATTTGTCCAACCTAGTCATCCCAAAAGCTAAAACTTCACGAAATTTCATGAGAAAAACACCTGTCCAAAATAAGAATCATCACCTCACTGGTGAATGTTTTAAAAAATTTCCCATTTTTCACACGAAAAATATAATTCACAAGGCAAATCTCACTTCAGGTCAAATGTACAAATCATCAGTAACGTGAATCAACACAATATTCAATGAATATTCAATAATATCACTCAAAAACAGCGAACAAACATTGTTAGTACTTCACCAAAACTAAATAAGACTGAAGTAAGCCACGAGGTTCTGTCATATTTCTCGTAAGCAATTGCTCACACTGAATTTTCAACAAAGCAATTTCAACTCAAATCATATTCAAAATTTAACGTATTTAGTGTCAAAATCTTCCAAAAAGAAGAAATATTTAGATAGAATTCATTTTTCATCAAATATTGGAATAAAAATCCATCATTTTAATCAATTTATTTTTAGTGTCCAATTTTACCCTCAAAGTGTCCAAATTTAGAAACTGTCCAAAATTATGAGCACTTACCCTATTCGAAAAACCAAATAGACTAAGTATTTATTGATAATATCAGGAGCCCATCAAGCGTAATAAAAAGTGAAGCTATTTTTCACTTTTCCTTGTAAAAATTTTGCAGATATTGCACCGCGACTTAAACAAATTTACTCGTAGTTCTTGTATTATTTCGGCGAGCATTATGAAATATGTATTTTTAGATAGCTTTTAATTCACGATTTCGAAATATATCAGATTGATAAGTCAATTCTCTTTAGGAAAAAACTTGCCAAAAGTCTTCAGTGCCTCTATGCAAAAACGTATGGAAAAATGAAATGGCGAGAGAGTTTTTGATACCAATTTTGGAATATTTTAGGTTCCGGCTGATAGCACACAAAAACTATCGTTAATTTTCGAAAAATTTAAAACTCATTTCGGTATTTAAAATTAAATGAATAAGGATAAAGTTTAAAGTTTATGCTTAAAATGTCGAAGATGTTTTCGAAAATCTATTAGATGTCGAACATGAGTTGGTTCTGTTTAAGACGCTTGATATTTCACATTTTATTGAGTTACAACAATAAATGGGTCCCAGTCAAAATCCTGAAAGACAAAATCCCAAAATTAGTCAAAATTACGGAAAGGGAAAATCTCGAAACAGCCCAAAATCATGGGAGACAAAATTTTGAATTGATTGATATTTCGAAAGCTAAAATCCCGATTTACTAAAATTTCAAATATACTAAAGTTCTGAAAAGCCAGAATCCCGAAAAACCAAAATTCGGAAAGCGCCAAAATACCAAATTGATCGAAATCCCGGAAATCAAAAGTCTCAAATCTTTCCGTACAAAAGTAGATCTTGAAAAATTCGAAAATCTATTTCAAGATCCAAAAAAGAGACTTTCTTGGCTCAATGAGCCCAAATAGAAGTAGATTTTTATTCTCCAATAGTGTCTTGAATAAAATGTAAATGGAACTCTATTTGCACAAAAAGTCGTTGAAGTTCGAAGAATTCAAATTAAATTTCGAATTTTCATACTAAATTTTCGAACAAGGTGGGGAAAATTGATCTAATATCACTCTAAAAAGCTGGCGAAAGAGTTACTCAGTGATTATGGAGTGATTAAATACTGGGGAAAGAACAGTAAACGTCGTTGTTCTGTTTTTTTTTTCCTCACAACAATGTGAAGACCGACACATTTATTACACTTGAGCACTTCGAAATTCGAACTGGAGGTAACTTCCGCCACCTTGCAAAAGTATTAAGAAGTAAGTAAGTCTCTTTTTTGGATCTTCAAATAGATTTTCGAATTTTTCAAGATCTACTTCTATACGGAAAGAATGGGTCGAAATCCCAAATGGATCGAAACTCCGAAAAGCTAAAATCTCTAAAAGCTAAAATCCCGAATAGGCCAAGTCGCGGATGGGTCAAAATCCTAACCTATTCGGTAGTTTATCTCTTCAGAATTTTGTCCTTTTAGGATTTTGTCGTTTGGTTCGGAATTTTGGCTTTCGGCATTTCAACTTTCAGAATTTTGACTGCCACTACACTAAATGCACTGTTAAACTTCTTGTTTTCTTATTTCGAAAATAAATATTCAATACTCAATATACTTGCATACTTTCACAATCTTCATTTTTTATAGAAAGTACCGCACTTCAAACCTCATGCAGGATTCACAATTAAAAAAAAAACTTTAGCAATTCTCAAAACTTGCAAAAATCCTACTTTTGAATTTGAGTGTTTCCTTACCGTCATTAACAGTTCTTTTGCAAAATGAAAGGAAATTTCTAAGAAAAATAATGAAATTTGTGGAAAACCATTGTCTTTTTGAATTTACAAACTAAAGCAATAAAAGGAAATCACAGAAGTTATTACTATTAATCTTTAAAAAAAAACCTTGCAGATTTTTTCCGAATCATTTTTAGAACTGTATCAGTCTTGAGCCTAAGCCAATGTTCTAGCTAGGCTGTATCCTAGATTTTGTATGTATGTATGTATGTATGTATGTATTTTTATTATATTTATTATTATATTTATTATATTATACTAAAACCTTGTCTCACTAAGCACTATATTTACATATAGAGATGCATCAAAATATCTCTTTCCAGCCTAAAAAAGAATGCGTAAAATCAAAACTAACATTTAGATGGGAATTCAATTCGGAATTTGATGGAATTTTGACAGTACAAGCTTATTGGCATGCCACTATCAGAAGAAAAGTCAATAGATGGCGTATTTAACTGTTGAAAATATGTTACAGTAGAACCCCGCTATAGGCCATCGCTCTATAGTCCACAATTTATCGACCGTTGATTTCAAAACACTGATTTTCAGTTAGGTTTTGTTTTTCTAGTACGCGACATGCAATGTTGTCATAATTATTTTAATATATTTGACAAACTTTATTGAGTAGTTGTGATAATTGTGATACATAATGAAGAAAGCGAGGACAAGTACCACAATCGCAAAGAAAGCGGAAGCCGTCGAGCAATTTCAATACTAAAATTCGTTGATAATTTTAAAAAATGACATGGACTATAGTGCGACCAAAGTGTCAAATCGGGAACCAAATATGGCCTATAGCGAAACTTTACTGTAATCTCACTCCTAATAGCCGTGCATGTGAAACAGGTGCGAAATCAATTAGAATTTTGACAGTTCGAAATCCATGTTTGACAGGAAAGAACGGAATTACAAATGACAATTTCGAAATTTGTGACAAAAGCGAGAAAGACGACAAAGACAAAAGCTCGATATTGAAATTCGAAAATAATAACGGCCACAGTATCCAATCTATCTATCCTTGCCTTATGGTGTCTAGTCTACACATTAGAAGCAATTTTCGTCAAAAATTGTCTTTTTTTAAAAGTTCTGACGTTTCTGCCTACATGGATAGGGGAAATTTTCTTTAAAAAAGTATTTTTTAAAGAAATTTCTCCTAGTATATAGAGGCCTTTAAACTAAAAGTTTTTTTAGAATATTTTTTTCAAGCACGAAAACCTCTTTTACCCCACAACCTTCTCCCTCATCCAAATTTGTGTGCAAAAAGCAAAGGAAGAAAGCTCAGTTTTGAAGGGAAATTTATCCAAAGTGGAACAATTTACGAGGCACGTAATCTGAGCTTCATCCGCATTCATCTACTACCCCTTATACATACGTTTCTAAAGAAATTTCAGGGGATGATTTTCAATACGATAGACGCAATTTTTTTCCCTTGAAAATTGAGCTGAAAGTAAGAAGTCGTGAAAATCACTGTGGTAGTGAACAAATACATCATAGAAACTAATATGAAAAAAATGTTATATATCATGTTGATATAGACTTTTCATCATATCGATTGCAATTTACGTGCACGATTGAATTTCCCATTTCAGCTGAAGTGGGATAAAAAAAGAGATGTCCGAATTTCACCCACACAACATTTTAATTTATGGAAAGTCATGCCAATATTGCATACATTGATGCTTTTCTATTTTTGCTATGTCTGTCCAACAATTGATGAATAAAAAAACTCCATCAATATATACCTTATTTTTTCACATCAAATAATTTTATGGAATACGCATTTTTTTAATGTGAAAAAAAAATCATCACAAAAATTGTACCAAAGCTCACTTTTGCATGTATGAAAATATAAAGTAAAGTGCCCTCAAGTCGACCGGTAGAGTTATTTATTCAATTTATTTATATTTGCACTAATATTTGGCGTATGATCTAACATTAATAGGTCAATTATTCCATAAATAAATACGAATCAGTGACAATTTTATAGAAATTCACCATTAAAAATATTGACCACCGGTCGAGTCGAAGAATCGGTCGACTCGAGGCCACTTTACCTTATGTGGATAAAAAAAATCTGTACAAATTTTGTTACAGGAAAGAATGGAGAAACGGTTTAATTGAAAAACTCGCGGAACTATTATATGTATAACTTGTTTCTTTTTTGGTTTAACCCTTTAACGATGAGACACATTTTACGGACCGAAAATCAACTATAAAAATTTAACCGATAAACAAAATCAATTAAACGTGTTACATCTGACTTTGGAAAATCCATCAGTGTCTGATTTGGTGCATTTTTTACCTCTAGGAAAGATAGGCAAGGCGATAGCGGCAAAAATAGCCCAAAAAATTAAATCCAATGAATTTAATATGTATGAGTATTGTAGTTTCTTTTTTCAAAACAGTTTTGCTTAAAAAAGAATGGAAGTATAAAAAACAATTAAAAACATTTTTCAATATCAGAATTTAAAAATTCGTCATTTTTAAACTTAAATATTAACTATATAGCAAATAGCTGGAGATTTGCAAAAAATATCCCAGATTCCTTCAACCTTCTACTTTGCAATTATGTAAAAACGTACGATAAAAAAGTGACTCGAGGCAGTTAGGAAAAATTATTTTCTTCTTGTGATACCGGTATTCCAATAGTCCTTAAAGAGTTAAAGTTATTGTCAACGAAAATTATAACAAATCGAAAAATGTAGTTATGGCTTTCAGACTGTTCAATTCGGAAATAATTTAATTATCTTCTCTTTTTTTTCCGATATCCCCCTACCCTTAATTTGGTCATTGCCGTCTTAACAAAACTTGTTTTCAACAAAACATTAAATAAGAGAAAATAAAATTAAAAAGAAACATCAATCTGAATTGGAATTTTTCTTTATAGGGTCTAAGGAACACCTCTGCGACAGAGGACTCATGGACACTTTTGTCAAAATGTTGAAATTTATTTAATGCATCCAATAAAATATAAGTAATAAGGCAAATGTACCAGCGATCGTCAGTGTTCCTCGGATCGGAAGGTTGTCCCGCGTTCCGGAACCCCAAAATAAATTGTATTTTTGAAAATTATTCACTGTATTTTAGTAATTTTCTTTAGCAAGATGCATCACGTTAGTTCATATTTAATCTACAGAACCAATCTTCTCGTCGAGTTTCAAACAAAATTGCTATTATTTACCTAATTTATTGAATCACTGTATCAGAGTCTTAGCAAAAAATCCGCCATTTATCACTTTCTTAATATTTCACGCGAGAATTTGTCTGCAAGAATATGAGGAATTGTGTTTGATTAAAATGATTTACAAATCTGTGTTAATTAAAAAATGAATATTCAGTGACTCTAATTTCATTATCAATACACTTTTTTAATTGTTTCGGCAAGGAATATTGAAAATAAATTATTTTTTTGCAAACAAGTACGTTTTTTTCATCTGTTCCTAGGATCGACACATTATTTTCGTCGAAAATTGCACTCAGCGCTCTCAGATGTCATCTTCACAGCTACTATTAGATGTTTTTGTTGTGATAGAACAATTTACCAGTGAAAGTTTCATTAAATTTAACAATTTTAGAAGTTGTGTTCATGTGAATACACACTTCACAGTGTAAGGATGACAAAGAAGCTTCAATAAAGCCTTGTAGAGTGCTTTAGATGCCAAGAAAGCAGGAGAATCCTCATCAAAAACGACTGCCGATCCGTGGCTCACTCCCTTCCGATCCGCGGAACACATTGCATCCTTACAATTACACCTATATATTATTAATTTCCGTAATTAGCAAAAGTCTCAATACACGAAAATGCTTAAATGGATCACTAATATGTGGAGCTCAGAGGCAAAATGACACATATCCTATGCTTTAACCATAGGATATGTGCCATTTTGCCTCTGAGCTCCACATATATCAATTGGCATGTAAAAAATACCAAATAGTGTTTTGGAACTCATATATTCAACTAAATATGGAGCACGTCTCTTGGCATTCCGATCCGTGGTACACTTCCCTTATAACGTTTTTTTTCATTAATCTGCGTTTTTCGATAAGGATAAGTGTTCGAATTTCGTATTCCAATTGGTACAGAGTTGGGTGTCAATAAATCCTGACACGAGTTCCTAAAGTGTCAATAGGTGCTCCTTTCTCCCTATTTCACTTCTTTCAATGGAGATATTTGGAAATTTCGGTATGTCATCGGTATGCTTTGCACCGGTTAATCTTGAAAAACCTTCTCTAGTACATGGGTAATTTGAGATAGGTCATTTATGGGGACTTTACCGATTCATCATCGACTGTGACCGATGCTGTCAGATTGAAAATTTCAAGATCTTTCTAAAAAATGCAAATTTAAAAAAATCGGTAAAAAATAGGCCCTAAAGAGACTGAAAACATATGATTTTTGGCTTTCTAATTAGAGGTACCCCCTTAGTAGAACAGAGCAAATATGAGAACCTAATAATAGAATAGATTTTTTTCTAATGATTTTCGAATAGATCTTTGAAAATTATTCCAAAAAGCTCTTTAATTCCGAAAGATCGGTCCCCATAAAGACCCATTATATCCAAAAGCTTATCCAATCCCTTTCATTCAAAATCCCAAAGTGCATATAAGAAAATGCAATAAAAATTTGCCATTTACGACAAAGAAAGCTTTGTACGAAGCCCAACATAAATTTCAAACAAAATAAATTGTTGGGAAAAAAAATTGCGAACCAAAGAAAAATCATTATCTTAAGTTCAGCCGCACAAATCATTTGTGATAAAAAAAAAGGTACAATAAATATATAGAGATAATATTTATGGTGAAATATCGTGTAAGGGAATGAACAAGTGCTGAATATTCACAATATAATTCATTTGAAAGATATATCGACCTCATCTATCATCATTTCACTTGTTCCCTCCCCCACATTGAATAAATATATATGTTATGTTATTCATGAAAAATAATAAAAAGATAGAGTATTAAATTTTTCCATTTTACTACAATCCCTCACACTTCCCCAAAATCATATCCTTGGCCATATCTTTGGAAAAATATGGAAAACACTTTAGTTCTATCCGTTCGAATTATGTTGCAAAAGAATTGTGATGAAATATGAATAAATTTATCTGATGTGGTTTCTTTATCTTTTCTTTCTTTTCTCTTCTAAAAAAAAAATTGTTGATATCGTCCAAATGTGTCAAAATATATCAGAATTAAAATTTTCCATGTTCTATTTTCTAATGCCAAGCAATTTTTTTGCATTATTTTGGTTTCATGAATAAATAATACTAGACTATAGATAATTTTTTTTCTTTGAGTGGCATCATTTTGTGAAGAAGAGCAAGAAGCAAACAATAAATATTTTTCTTAAATTGACCCCTTGTGCACTAACCACTCCAAAATTCAGTGAAAACGGGCACCATCATCATAAATTGCAACTAGTGTGATGGAAAGCCAAAAAGCTCACACCAAGTCCGTATAAAGCTCCATAAACCATTGAATTTTCGATTGCAATTCATCTCTTCACTTGAGAGCCAAAAGTCACCATTGCTGAAGTGGCTATAGTTCACATTACAGAATCCCTTTCTATTAAAACCACATTTGGGGTTTCAAATCATTGCACCCTGCCCCCCCCCCTCCCCGCCCATTCTGTATACTATCTTTTCCTCCCCTAAATAAATAACACAGTGCCAGGGAAAACGCATGTGAAAGAAAAACATACTTGAAGGCACTCAATGGAAGAGACATTGGATTTTAGTTTCAATTTCGAGCCAAATCATATGGTTGAGCTTTTTGAAAAGCTTCACAGCAAATAGTGATAGCGCGCAGGAAATGAGTTTTGGGGGGAGGGGGAGCTGGTGGTTGTGCGGAGTATCCAACCCATAATACAATACAGTACATTTTACCAAAAACAAAGTCTTTTAAAATCCAGAAATTTATATAGTAAGGCCATGTAACTCCGACGATTGCAAAACTCGGATGCCGCGAGCGATTCAACTCCGATAAATCCACTTAAAATATAATTTATATTTTTGTTTCTATAATTAATCACTGCAATAACATAACATAACTTTTCTACTTTTAGAAAAACCAAAAATTATATTTTTATCGGTATAGGGGAAAGCTTTGATCGTTCGCATATACGTTACCTTCGAACACTTCATATTTCTTCAGTATTCATTTATGAATTTTACCTATGGATATATATTTCAATAGCTAGTCTTAAATCCCACCTTTCCTGAAAAAATTGGGAGTCTAATACTTTTTTCCTAGTTTCAGGAAGCAAAAATTAAAAACAGGTCCAAAATTGTAATTTTGATGTGTAATACTTCATACGATTTCGCACAATTAATATCACTTTTCTGAAAAACGACTATCATAGGAGGTAGAGGAGTTATTAGGGTTTAAATTTATGTAAAAACCTTTTGGGCTGAAGAAAACCGTTTTTGTGGGTGGAAGAAATTGCACAAATTTGACTTATATTCATCGATCGCACATAGAAGACATTGCTTCTTCGCACATTTTCCAGGAAACTTCACTTTAGATGCGATTCCTCATATTCACATCTATTGTAATCTACCGATTTGATCCATCACTAAAAAGTAAAGTTTAAAAATCTTAAAGTTGATAAACAAGATGTAATTTGACACAATAGGCTGAAGTTGAGTAATTTTTTAAGCAATTTTGCATTTCTTTGATATAAAAATATTTTTCAAGCTTGCACAAACTGAATGTACAATAAAAGAATCACATCTACAATAAGCTCACACAGTTTACAACTGGTTTTTGACAATCTTTGACATAACCTCACTTTTGTGTTGTTTTTCTCGTCAAAGAAAAAAAATTGTCCATGAGAGACTATTTTGTGAAAATTTTGGCCTGCTCACCCGTTGAAGCTCAATCTCTGTGCTAAATCCCGATTCCTGTAGCTGCAGGAACAGAGAAATCTTCAATGATGCGCATTCAAACGTTTCTGTGCATATCCGGCTCCGAAGATGAATGGTGGAATCTTCTGTGGTCTTCTCGCTTGCAGAGTTTTAGACAATTTTTAGCATAAAAAACTATTGATTCGTGCATGTAAATTTCGTGATATTTGGTCTTTTCAAGAAAGCATTCACCAGATTTAGCGTTTCCAGGATGAAATTCCCATGGAATCTAACAAAAAATTGTTTTAATGTCATGAAAACATCTCTTAGAAAAGTTCCAAAAAAGTGATATTAAAGCATTTTGTTCCTTACAAAAACGGTTTAATCAAGTAGCTTAGAGTCCCCTTCAAACAATGATGTGCAACTTTTAGTGTCCGGTGCAAAATTTAAGGTAAAAATAGGGTGTTCAATGATGACGTGAATCGTGTGCGAAGATAGAAATTTTATTGAACTTTCGCACAAATCGCCATTAAATTTTCATTTCCCTTTAGAGGAAAATCTGAAGATTTCCCTGGATTATCTGAAGTGGGATTATGAACCCTATAAGTAAGAAATTTTTTTGGTATAGTTGGAGAATCGTAACGTTTTCCATGGTAGTCAGAAAAAATCACTAAAGTTGAACATCATTTTTGTGTGCGAAAGTTCAAAGCCTCTCCCTAATAAGTACGTGAAACAAATATTTTTCAAACTCGGGTCAGCTGGGTTGTGTACTAAAAATTTCATTTCCGAGAAAATTTTGTTGTTGACAGCTCTTCGCTGGAAAACGTTCAGTGGTTTTTCTTTATTATGAAATATTATTTTCAATCAAAATTATTAATAAAAGAATTATTGATCTACAAGGTGAGTAAGAGTATAAGTAGTCGGATGCTGTGAATATTAATGTTTTGATTCAGAAATTGCATTGTTCAGGACTCTTTTTCTGTTTCAGATGCCGAAGGGAACAAAAGAAAAGATCCGTAAGGACAAGCCCTATTCTAAGGAAGGTCTTAGGAATGTCTTGCAGTGTGTACGAGATGGTTCTACCATAGCATATGCATCCAAAACATTTAATGTCCCAAGAACAACACTGCACAACAGACCGGCAAATACCCAGAGGAGTGCCCCAATGGCAGACCAACAACGCTATCAAAAGCAACAAGTTCTGGACAGCGTCAAAATCATCTGTGAGATCTACAAAATCCAAACCATTTTACAGATGGAAGACCCAGAGACGTTTGGTTCTAGAATTTTCTTCAGCGTCATCCAGAGCTCAGCAAGTGCAAACCAAAATCATTTTCATTGGAAAAAGCTACTGTTACTGCTGAAGACCTCACGGAATGGTTTCAGAATTGTCTTGGATATTTCACAGAACACAACTGCATTAAACTTTTTCTTAAAATGAGCATCCGAGTTTGATCGAATTCAACGGAGTTAGAAAAAAGCACTGCTGTAAGTTTCTTGCGTATATATTAATATTATCGTAATTTTATTAATTTTCTTCAATATTATTGCTAAAATTCCTTTTCCATCATGATTCTAAATGAAACAAATAATAATTTTATTGATTTGGAATGGGGGAAAAATATTTCATCAGTCCAAAAACAAGCGTTAAAGTCGCACTCTATGAAAAGCATCAGAATTACTTCTCTTTACTATAGAACTTTTAAAAACTATAGGTATAAATGATTAAAACAAACTTAAATTTTGAGGTTATACTAATGAACGACAACCAACAAAATTCAGAAGTGGAATAACCACTTGGGTTGTCACAAGTGTGAGATCAAAAAACAGTAAAATTCCTCAAAATTTAAAGCTTAAATTTTATCTCTTGGAAAATTTCAACCCACATACTCACACAACAAAAGCTTCACAGAGAGATACATAGGAATTTGCGTGGAAAGTCCAAAACCGCAAATTACGTGTTTGAGAGCAAGTAAATGAAGGGATAGAGAGAGAGAAAAGTGGTGAAAAATTGAGATATCATTTTCCACCGTTAACCCCTTCAAGTGGAAAACTTGCAGAACAATGTGTATATGCATGGATAAAAAGGAGGAAAGGGCTGAAAAAGCTCCACATTAATTCTCTTACCATATATACTTCCATCTTGTACTCATCTCTAGGGTTGATTCCCCATCAAAACTCCCCTGCCCTCTCTCTCTCTCTCTCTCTCTCTCTCTCTCTCTCTCTCACTGGAATTTTGGAACAGTTAATGGATTAAATTTTATAAATTTTGCCCAAGAGTTTGAGGCTAAAGCAAGAGAAATGGGAAACTTTTTCCAACCCTCCTCAACCTCCCCCTGGCATAGTCAAATCCTTACGGAAAATTCACTATCAGTGAAATTCATCCACCAGGAAGTACACACACACAACTCATGCACACTTTTCTCACCAAACGATAAGGGAGTGTTGGCTAAATTTTAGAAAAGCCTCAAGAAATATTTTCATACACCCAAAAATTTTCATCTCACACTTGACTTTCGGCATCAAGTCCTGGAAAGATGGGGATGGAGAATTGAGAAAATGCCTTATCCAACCAGAAAGTTCTGGGCTATCTTATCGTGGAAGCACATAGAGTTGAAATGGTGGAAAAGCATTAAAATTGAATCCCATAAAATCAGATTATAATTCAGATGGTGTGATAAATACAAGAGTTGGCTACTTTTGGGAACTCTCATGCACCAACTCACATGTTCAAACAGATAAATTGAGAAAGAGATAGAGATGGAAAACCCAAGAATTTTCTTCCCTTGGCCGAAAAGTCTGTTAACAATCTCCTTTTCCCATATCTACTTCAAAGAATATTCCTGTGAAGCCTGTGAGGCGATTCATTACATCTTGTAACTACAATGGACCATTTTCTTAATTTTCTATGCTTTTCTATGTCTTTCTACGAATTTAGATAATAAAATATAGATAGTTCATTTAAAATTTCCGTTATGTCTTTCCTTGATTTCTTTCTAGTCCCTTTTTTTGTAAAGGTAACTCCACATTGCTGAATATAAAAAAAACATAGCAAAACATCGAAAATCTGAGACAAAACGTCTAATACGTATTTGGTTATTATTTAACCCTGCTATTATCACCACTATATTAGCTTCACCTTTATTTTTCAACCTAACTTGAAGTTGTTGTACAAAACAAACATAGAAAAACATCGAAAATATTATGGAAATGCTTTACTGTACTACTTAAGTTCTTATAATTTGTCTTTAATATCCAAATATTCTTCCGTTCTCATAGCGCAAGTAGTAATCTACCTTTTTTGTTACTAAATAAAAATAGAAAAAAACATAGAAATTCTTCATTTAAAAAAAGTTGCATATGTATTCGATATCCATTCGATTGCCATACTATATTATCACATTATGCCAGCTTCACCTTTCAATGATTCTTCTTATCTTGCTACATTCATTGGATTTTCAAAATAACTTCATGGTACTGTACGAAACAAACATAGTACAACATCGAAAATTTGGTATGGAAAGTCTAAGGTCTAATGCGTATTCGGTTACTATTTTGCCATAATTTTATCATATTATTTCAGCTTCGTATAATAATGATCAAACTACCCTGGTTTATTTCTTTATTATTCTATCTAATTTCATGCCACTGCATGAAACAAACATAGCACAACATTGAAAATCTTCAGGAAAAGTTTATTGCATATCCTGTGATTATTTTAATCTAGCATGTAAATATTGTGCTGTCTTCTTAAAATAAGATGTAATCTGTTTTGTTTCGTTAACTTGTTTCTATACTGTTTCTCAATTGTTGAATAGGATAAACATAGAAAAATAAAGAAAATCTTCAGAAAAAGTTTATTGTTTATTCAATAATGGCTTTGCTGATATTATTAGGGTCGAAGGTACACCTCTTCGATAGGGAACCCCTATTAACACTTTTGTCAAAATGTTGAAATTTATTTAATGCATCAAATAAAATGAAAGTAGTATAACGTTTTTTCATTAATCTGTGCTTTTCGATAAGGATAAGTGTTCGAATTTCGTATTTCGAATCGTACAGAGTAAGATATCAATAAGTCCTAACACGAGTTCTTAAAGCGGAGGTGTGCAAGAACCGTTGAAACCGAATAAACGTCAAAAAAAGTTTGTTCTGGTAGCGTTTTGACCACTGACGTACATGTTTCGTTTGACGTTTATTCGGTTTCAACGGTTCTTGCTCGTCTCTGTCTTAAAGTGTCAATAGGTGTTCCTTTCACCGTATATTATACTGTAACTTTACGTATGAAAGAAAAATCTAAGGCTGTACAGTACAGCTTTAGATTTAAACGTTCGAAGTTCTATGTTTCTTATACATAATTTTAGTAGAGAATGTAATAAGACCATATGCAGTAAAGTTTAATTTCAGTTCCATGTGATTTTAAAACAAATTGCATTAAAAAGCAAAAGAAAAACTTTGAGAAACATTGAAAATAATAAGAAGTTAAAAGAGATTCCGGTGATAAACGCGATAAAACATAGAAAAATATTACTAGTGAATGTAAATTATACCCTGTACCAATGCAATGTTAAGCTACTATAATCGAATAAACATATCCCGAGAATCAATGCTAATCAATGTCAAATTATTCAAAATTTTCCCATTAAAAAAAACATAAAAAAATATCGAAACATACAGAATCCAATCTAGAAATTCTCTTTCTGAGCCCACATTACTAACATAACGAAAAACGGATAAGAGTTCTTCGAGTTTCATTTCTGGTTATTCAAAGCAGAAACGATTCCACCAAATAGGAATTGATATCCACCACAGGAGGTTTGAAAATACAGCATCTCAGCGAGAAAAAAACCACTAAAATGGAACATCTTTTTCTCACTAGTGGTTTCTGCACCCCTTGTTTTATTCTCCATCACCCCAACCCCCAAGTAATTTACGACTGGATGGCTAAAATAGAAATGCCTCGAATAAAATAATTCTTTTTCTTGCTATGGTTCCCCCCTTTTACCAAAACAGACACTCAAATACTCTTTTTTTTTTTGCTTTCTCTCCTACTTCTATAAAATGTGTGAATCTTCTTCGCACTTGAGATGGCCAAGAGCAAAAAAAGAAAAGAAAAAAACAGACTGGGCCCATCCAAAACCGCCCAATGAGAAGAAAGATTCTCCGGTTCCGCTTCCCATTGAGCAATCCATGGGCAGAATCTACGGTCTTTGGGGTATTCATCTGGGATGGTCATTACGTCATTAGTATTGTGCTTGAGTTAAGTACAAGAAGCAATTTGTTTTTCCTTCAAAAGCAATATATAAGGCAATATATGTATATGGTAGTGGCACCACTTAAGGCTACCTTAAATAATCTATATTTATCTTTATTGCAAAATACTGATCAAATGTTTGCCTCTTTTTTTAATTATCTACTACGGATTTAGAGGCCAAACAGTAAGAGATGTCAACTTCAAGTCTACTGCGCTATCAGTACCGTGACATAACACGAGGTACGAAGAATGGTAGGGGTCGTCCGCTACATCTTCGCGCCTCCTCGTGTCAAAATCGGATAGCCATATTATCCAAAATTTTCTATATAGCGAGTTAATTTATAGAATGGACGATATGTCAATGACCTTGAAGTCTGAAACTATGTTTCAAGGTCAGACATCCAAATTGCAACACGAAGTTTAATTTCCTAAAAAGAACGTTGTACACATTCTAATCAATCACAAATCGGTAAATGTTCTTTTTTTGTTCTACTATACCGTAGATGCGGATGACTTTGTCCTTGCTGTCCCAAAGCTATTCTTAAATTCTAGGACTACAAGATAGTTTTCACCTATTTCATCTACCACTTCTGATTGTTGAGTACGATCCTGAACTGCTACAATTAAAGAAAAGCTTATGAATAGCAAGTGGGCATTCGTTCGTTTCGAATAAAGTCCATTTGGAATAACTAGCTAGTGTATCAGTGGACTGCCCAGAGAAGGGATTCTGAAATCGTATGACATTGTCATATGACAAATTTACAATTTTTATGTGGTAAATTCGAGAAAGCAATCTAAAATGCGACTCATATCAATTACTGAGGGTTTCATAAATACATCCCTGCTCTCTAATTTATCACCAGAATTTGTCATATGACATAGTCATACTGTTACAGAATTCCCATGAATGCTACCCCTTAATAAGGATCATTCTTAATAAGGACCAGTAGCAGTACTTGATCAGATGAGCCTGGATATTATTGAAGAATCTGTTTACCAAGCACTACTGGGGTCGAATTCCTTAACCGTATGACAAAGTCATATGACAAATTTCAATCTCATTATTCTGTATATCGCTGATTACAGTGATCTCATTATTCTGTGAATAGCTAATCGATTATCTGGCCTTGATTGAAGTCCAAAATGCGGAAACGACTACGAAAATTTGTCATATGACATTGTCATATTCTTACAGAATCCCTTTGCTGGGCGCAGTTCGTAGACCCCTTAGCTGTTGTTTGATAAGCACTCCCTGTCTTTATTTTCTGAATTTCACCTTCTAAATGAATACCCCTTGATGAACAAAGAGATTTTAACCACGAACTAACCTCATCTTTGACCCAACCATTCATCTACTGAGTGATTTTGGATGGTTAAAATGCAAAACACCCAGGAAGAAGCCATGTGAAACGAAAATTCAAGTGTATCGAGGAATTATTTAAACTACTATAATTGTGATTATCTCTCACTCAGCATTTTCTCTCTATCTCCATTTTTATACATTAGCAAAATAATAGGGAGAAGGTTGAGTGAAGAAGCTGAAAAGAACTTAACTTGATGTTCTTTAATGCTGATTTACCGTCACAGACACTGACATATGTGATATTATGTTTATTATTTTAGAGAGCATAAAAGTCCGTTATCATCTCCGTCTCAATCTAAAACTTCTTTTTCTTTTCCACTTGTATCAACTTCTCGTTGCTTCTTTGCCCTTTTTTTGTACACCATCGACCCAATGTTATATGTGCCTGATGGAAGATATTTATTCGAGAATTGCAACTCACGGACTAATTACACGTTTAGTGGGAGTGAGATTTATGTTAATGGTTCTAGAGAGAGAGAGAGAGAGAGAAGTTGGGAGGAAAAAAGGGCTTCAAGATCAGAGAGAAAGACCTGGAGAAACAAGCCACAGCACCAAATTGCTCAAAGTTGCTTACGAACCGAGAAAGTGTAAAGTATAGAAGGTGTATTAATTAAATAATAAGTATAAAACAATATTTATATACTCCCCCATCCCTCCCTCCTTCACCCAAAAACCCCGAAAAGGGTATGAGTTGTTTTTCAGATGGTAACCTCCAAGACTTTTCCAACGATGCTTTACACAACATAAAAGCCACCGTGTGGAAGGAAAATTACTCAATATAGGATTAAAAGATGCTTCTTCTCCATTTCTCCGCAGTCACTGTTCATTTCGACAAAACCGAGGATACCCAGCCTCGGAGGTTGAGGTACACGAGGGGGGCAAAACCCAGGTGAAAAAGGCCAAGAGCACGATTTCGACTTGAGTGTAAATTTATTAGAACGACTAAAGAGACGCGAAATGCGCTACATGAACCATTCACTTTACCTTTTCCTATGTACATAATACATCTAGGTTCCCGTCGTCTGCCCTGCACCCCCCTACAAAAAAATCCCCCCGTCATCATTGCATTTGGGCAAGAGTGTTCACAAAAAGAGGAAGAAAATAAGCTTTGGGGAAGAACACCTTGGTACTATATGGAAGTAAGAGCCCAGGTAAAACCAAACCAAACCATCCTGCAATAACCATCCGTTTTCTTGAATTATGACCCTTGCAGCTTCGCTTCTCCTGACTTTCATCTCTCCTCTCAAAACCCCCCTGAATTCCTAAAGGTCTCTCCTCTCCTGCACCATACCCAGACAATTCTCCAATGTATTTTGCAATATTGTTAGCTTTGGTTGGTCCCCCCAGACGTCGACCAGTCTACCAAGAAAACCCTGCACAATCATTTTAAAAGCCAGAATCATCAATAAATTTTAAAAGGACAAATCCCATTCTTTGGTCTTCCCCAGGAACACTCTTGTCAATAAGTAATTTCTCATTCAATTCGTAAAACATTGTTTATTTCTGTGACAGAAGTTCTTTGGTATTTAACTCAGATCAAGTTTGAGAGTGCGTTTCCTTTACGTACTTTAAACTTTTTCATTATTTCGAAGATTTAGATTGATTTAGAAGATAACAATCTGTCCGTCTGACCGTTACCTGCATTACAAGCCAAACGGATAGAAATATCGACTTGGGGTCTTAGGGGATCTGCACTCATAACACTCATGAAATTTTGAATATGGTTTGAGTTAAAAATACTCTGTTGAAACTTCAGTGTCAGAAAATGCTTACGAGAAATATTACAGAACTTTGTGTTTACTTCAGTCTTATTCAGCTGTGGTGAAGTACTAACAATGTTTCTTCGCTGTTTTAAAGTGATGATATTAAATATTCATTGAAAGGCTCCCGGAAAGGCCAGGGAATGAGCGAATCCGCGAGTACTTGGATTACCGAAGTCAACTCAATTTAATGAATGATGTGGAAAGTTTCCGGACTTCTTGTGACATTCTACAGTATGCCCTTACTTAAACAGAAAGAGGACTAGCTAAGATTGATTCTTGAAATGGAGAACAATGGAAATCCTATTGAGGCGGATTAATTGTCTACAATTACAACCAAAGTGTCCAAACTTACAATCAAGGTATGCAAAATTTCAGTCAAATTCAGCTCTATATCGACTAGTCAGAGTATAGGGTATAAGTACTTTTCGCCACCTTAAGGTTTGACACCCTTATAATTCTTACACTTTTTGTAGAAATAAAATGAAATTTTGTGTTAAAGTGCTTTGAAGCATTGTCTATCTATTGAACCAGGAGACTTTCCGGGAACTTTTCAGTATCTGGACGAAAAAGTACATTTCCTGCAACAATGCATGTTTCAGTACTTTTCGCCACCTTGTAAACAGTTTTTCGCCACTGTGTAAGCATTTTTTCGCCACTTGTTTTCAATTGATTTTTAAGAAACAGTAGCTTTCCAAAACCCACAAAAGTACACGGAACAGTACTTTTCTTATTTAACACTGATATTAGACAATTATTAGAGTATTTCGAATGATTTTTTTGCACATATTTTATTTGCGACAAACATCAATTGAAAATTACGCATGTTTCAAGTAAATTCCGCGAGGAGCGCCACTTGAAAAATGCTTGGAAAAATGAGTGGCGAAAAGTACTTACACAACCGGAAAAAGTAAGCCCTTTTTCACCACATCCGTATTTCTTTATTTTTTGGAAAACATTAAAAAATGATATTTGAACAAAGCTTAGTTAATAACGGATTGACTTTCAGTGAAAAAACATCGAATACTGTACTGAAAAAACATAAAATAATGCAAGACAATTTGTCTGAGCGTTGACAAGTTTATTAAGAACTCCATATTTTTTTGGTGACTGTTCACCTTGTCGGCAATTTCTTTAATTAACTTGCAAATAATCTAGTCGGTGGAGCATCTGATATGGTTTTCTGATTCATTTGGCAAGAGGTCACGAAATAACACTCATTTCGTAGTTCCACGAACTCATAATTTTCTTAAAATGTGATTTTAATTTAGGTGGCGAAAAAGGGCTTACTGGCGAAAAAGTACTGATTCTACCCTAAGTCGAACATCTCTATTTTTTACAAAAAAAAAAAACGTTTTACTAGCTTTTCGGATACTTCTTTATACCCTCTACCTTCCATGTGAATATTATACTTAAAAGATAATTATTTTCAAAGTTATACAGATTTTAAATCTGAAAAATCTTATACTCTGCATGTAAAATCTCAGTTTTAAATCGCTCTCCTGTAAAATTTGCATACTGCGACTTATTCGCTTCTTATTCTGAGCGGTCGATATATCAATTAATTTTTTTTAACGTATTAAAAGTAATTTCAGTGAAAACAAAGACGATAAACAGCTTGCCAAGTTACTAAAAAAAAAACCCTTTTAAAAAGACAGTAACAAAAAAATCAATTAATATTGAAAATATGGCATTTCAAACTTAGAACTTTGATGCTTATAAGCATCCTGTCCAATATTATGAGCCTTTCTCCTATTCAAATAAATTAATTCAATTACCACTACTTTGACAATGCATTACCGATTAAGACCGATGCAGTTGGATTTGAAATTTCAAGACCTTTCTGAAAATTACAATTTTAAACAATTTCACTTGAATTTTAGCCGCGTGGAGCAGTTGATTTGTGATCGTGAAAATTCAAAATAGCGAACTTTTTCGTTCGTATGTGTCTGTGAATGAAATGTTCATATTTTGTTATGCAAAACAGAATCGGTAGGGCCAATTTCTAAATATACTAAAAAAAAATATGATTTCGGAGGAGTTGAATGAGGTAGGATTAGTTTCGGTAAAATAAACCGTTAGAGGATGCTTTTTTAGAAGGGAGTGGGGATCACCGAAGATTAGAAATTGCAAAAAAGATAATAATACTACGCTACTCCGGAAAACTTTTACTACAAATGTACAGAACATGTACAATTATTTCTTGATATTAAACTATGTAATGTACTTAGTACACTGAGAGAAATCCGAAAAAGTTAAAATAACATTCCTGAAATGTTAATTTTACCCTGCAGTATTGATCCAAAATCGGTGTAAATATTACCCTCTTTAGGTGTATTGGGGGTTAAAGTTACTCTTTGTTATGTTAATTTTACCATCAAAAAGGTGTAAAATTAACATTTAAAAATGTTGATATATTTTTACACCCAAAAAGTGTTAAAGTTATAAGGAAAAAAAGTTAATCGCACCCTCTTTTTTTCTCAGTATAGAATCAACTAAGTAATAAGTGATTTCAACAAATTTTGTATATTTTTATACACAGCATTATCAGTGTACGTTCCGATATTTCATCAAATGATTAAATTCGAATTATGTCGCATAACTTTGATTGTAAAAAAAAAATTAATTGTTTTAAGTATTGATTTTTTCTATAGTGAGAAAAAAAGACTTTAAAATAGCAATTATTTTAAGTGAATATTTCTAAAAAAAAAAAAAAAAAGAACATAATCCGCTTTCCGTCTCTATGGAATTGTTTTAAAATATATGTTTCGCGATTTCAACAATATTTCTTCCAAGAAATATTTCCACTCTTTTTGATGAAAATCTTAGAACACGCGCTCATGATTCCTTCCTGATCCCCCAGGGGGGCAGGGCAAGGGGCAGGGAGGAAAAGGTGAAATGTTGAAGATGTGGTATTGAATATTCTTCTCGAGAAGAAAGACAATGTGTCAGTGCTCGAGGGAGCATGACAAGGAAGAAAAAAAAGGTGAAGGATAGGATTTTAAGTGAGAAAGGAAGCTCCTTGTCAATAAAATGCAAAAATAAATCCCTAAAGGTTGTTATCGTTGAACATAAATTGAATGGTTTGAATATATAGATTTTTTCTCGACTTTCACGGTTTCCTTAGCTATTTCATCCTTTTCTCTTTGCCAATCCTGTCAATGTGAATATAAGTGGTTGACTTGGGGTATATGTAAAATGGTGATATTTATGGAATGAAGGAGACAGAACAAGGATGAGAAGAAAAAAGTTAGAAAAAGAATGATGTACGAAAAGGACGAATCACCGGAAATGTTGGGTGAGAGGAACAAGGCTACCAGTTTTCTTTTGAAAAGGATGTTGATGAGCCATGGGATGAAAATTTTCCACGAAAATTCCACCTCAAGGCAAAAGACGGCTACTGCATAAGAAGACGACAGACTGACAGTTTATGCAGAGAGAGGAAAAATAAAATGAAATATAGAAACATTGCTTGAGGATAGAAAGGATGTGTACAAAAAGGAAGTCAAAATTTGTATTTATATATATTTTTTTATGACTTATGCCACTCACACATTTGTCACAGGCGTAATTCCCATGGAGGTTTTTCCCGGAGAATGAAAAAAGGCAACATCTCTTCAAGGACTTTTCTATTCGGGAAAAATGTCGAAGGACTCTTTCATGTGGACACTGTGTTGACTGTACCATGAAATTGTGCAAAGAGGATGTTGAGAGAGGAATAAAGAATTTCGTGTTGCAATAAAAATATTATTAATATATAGAAAATGCCTTATTCCCAGAAGGACTAGGGAGGATCGTGAATATAAATTTAGGGGTACAAGCCTGAAAAGAAAAACTGACAAGAACCATATAGAAATGTCACATTTAATTTGTTCGAGAGATTTCAGTGAACAACTTGAAAATGGTTAAGAGAGGTGTTGGAAAGTGTCTATGTGGAAGGCAATTAGGATATAAGTATTTCAAAGGGAATCCGGCTTTAAAATCCGTAGTGTTCAAAGGGTGTACTTCATGTTTCATTTCCTAGGGTGGAACAATCCGGCTTATCTATCTGCTTAAGAGCCAACGATCTTGCTCATTGCATCAGTGAGATCCTTAATGGAAGTGGTGATCTTTAGGTAATGAGTTAGCGGTCGAAATAGAAGAAGCGTTCACAGGACACTGAGGGAGAAATATCCGGTGAATAATCCTAAAGGCAAAAATCCTCTATGGGCCAAAATCAGGAATGAATCAAAATTCCGAAAACCGCAAGCCGAAATCCCGAATGCGTCGAAAACTGAAGAGCTCAAAATCCAGAAAGCCAAAATTCTGTATGGGCCAAAATCCCGAATGAATCAAGATTCCCAAAGCCGAAATCCCGAACCGTCAAAATTCCAAATGGCAAAGTCCCTTTAAGTCTAAATTCCGAATGGGTCGAAAACCTGAAGGAGTGAAATCCCGAAAGTAAAATCCTGTATGTGCCAAAATACCGAATGAATCAAAATTCCGAAAGCCGCAAGCCGAAATCCCGAATGCGTCGAAAACCTGAAGAGGTCACAATCCAGAAAACCAAAATTCCGAATGAATCAAAATTCCGAAAGCCTAAATCTCGAAAACCAAAAATCCCGAAAGGTCAAAATTCCAAATGGCAAAATCCCATATAAGTCTAAATTCCGAATGTGTCGAAAATCTTAAGGGGTGAAATCCAGAATGCAAAATCCTGTATGAGCCAAAATCACGAATGAATCAAAATCCCGGGTTGAAATTCTGAAAGCCAAAATCGCGAACGGGCCAAAAATCCAAAAACTAAAGTCACGAACGACTCAAACATCTCCCAATTTCAGCTACAAATCACCTAGTTCCTAAATATTTTTATAAGCATAAATTAGTTTCGAAGGCGTTTAAAAAAAAATTAGCAATATTCCACAAAAACTAGATGATTTGAGGCTAAACTTGCGAGATGTTTGATGTCGGACGTACTCCAAGTTTCTAACATTTCGGAATAAAGAAGGTTATCTATTTTTAATCTTGAGTTAGAATCCAATGCAAGGATTCCAGTGGAATCTTTGGATTGAAACATTTATTCGATTCGACGTTGAATTAACTCTTTTTCGTTGTGATTTTCGGTTAACTATATTTTAGATTTGATTTTACTTCTATTTAGGTGTAATATTCGGAAGAGTTGTTTTAACTTTTTTTTCCTAAAATTTACATGACAAAATAGTGTAAATAACTCGTTTTAAGACTGAAAATAACTCCTTATAAGAGTTAAAATAACTCGTTTCAAGAGTTTAAAAAAAACTCTTTTTTGTAGTTAAAATAACTCTTTCAAACCCCAAAATGAATATGTTTTGCAATTTTTTGTTTTTTTTTATTTTATCATTTTCTTTATTAATATTTTCTTGACTTCAAATTCCCTATGTTCCGAGCGAAATATCACGAATAATTCAAGCACATGTCTTTATGAAGCACTGTTAGGCATATTTCTAATTGATGTTCCATATGAACTTTGTCACACGAAAATCTTCTTGACTGAAGTGTATTCTTAAATCGAAAACACTTAAGCATATACTTCAGTCAAAGTGAAATTTTACATCGAAAAAAGTTATAAATTAATAAATATCGGACGAATTAATTCAACCCGCACGAAGAGTTGTTTCAACTCTACTTACTAAAATTTACAACGAAAAAGAGTGACAATTACATTGATATTCGTACACTGAGAGAAATCGGAAAAACTTAAAATAACATTCCGGAAATGTTAATTTTACCCTGCAGTATTGATCCGAAATCGGTGTAAATATTATGCTTTTTAGGTGTATTAAGGGTTGGGTTAAAATTACCCTTTTTCATGTTATTTTTACCCTTAAAAAGGTGTCAAATTAACATTAAAAAATGTTGATATATTTTTACACCTAAAAAGTGTCAAAGTTATGAGGAAGAAAAGTTAATCGCACCCCCGTTTTTTTCTTAGTGTAGAGTTGATTCAACTCCGTCATAGAGTTTCTTTAACTTTTTAGGTTTTTTCTCAGTGTAGTTATTTCTATATATTTCTGATAGAGAGTCGTCGTCGGAAAATTGGTGTTCTTCTAAGCCATCTGATGGATCTGTACGATGAAGTTTGGAGCAATGTTGCCCGTTGCCAATAAGCTAACTTAACGCCATCTGCCAGCAAATGTTGGGAACTTATTTATACTCCTAATATTGATGTTCTTACACTGAGAGAAATCCGAAAAAGTTAAAATAACATTCCCGAAATGTTAATTTTACCCTGCATTATCGATCCGAAATCGGTGTAAATATTATGCCTTTTAGGTGTATTATGGGTTAAAGTTACCCTTTTTCATGTTACACTTAAAAAGGTGTAAAATTAACATTAAAAAATGCTGATATATTTTTACACCTAAAAAGTGTTAAAGTTACAAAGAAAAATAGTTAATCGCACCCCCTTTTTTTTCAGTTTAGCATTCTATGTCAAAATACAGCCTTTGTGTCATTGCAATGCATCGGCTTTAGTATGAATACAAAGCTATAAAAAATTTAGATAAAGAACTCTTTAATAAAAATCACAAATTTCACAGAAAGAACTTCCCTCTGAAAGGTCGATGGCGCCAGTAAAATAACGCAAAAGCGAACCGCTTCAAGATAAAATGAACAACACAAATTCTGCGTAATCTCATGTACAAAACAGAAAAAAAAAAACAATGGTAGAAAAAGAATTAAAAAAAAATCTCGGGAAAAATTATAGAGAGAAATGGAAAAAGAATATAGAACAAAATGAAAAATAGATTAGAATTTTATCATTTTTGCCGTTTTTTTCTTCTCTTTTCATCCAACTCTTTCACACCCACTATCAACGCATTTACAATCCTGAAGCTTGAAGTAATATATGTATTTTTTTCATATTCTTTCTATATATCTTTCTCGAAAACATAATGCGAGAAAAACCAGAAACGAGAGAAAAATGTATTTAACATGAAAATATTTGTGTTGCTCGTCGAGTGTGAAAATCTCATTCTTATGCCGGCATATCTGAGAAACTGAGTATTATAGAAGATAGACAATGCAAACACCATTACAAATATTATATGGAATATATATCTTTCCAACACTTTCAAAATATATATATTTTTTGAGACATAAATAATAAAAAATAAATAAATAAAGTTCTATTTGGTTCTATTTCAATAGAATCATCATTTTCTTTCTTTTTACTTGAAGTTAAACACAAAAGAGGAAGGACATGGAAAATAAAATTCAAGTTCTTTGGGAATTTGGGATGTTGTATATATTGCTTAGAAAGAAAAATCCATTCACCCACACAGATGCTAGAGATAAAAATGGATAAGAAAATTGAGTGGTTTGAAGCAAAAAGAAAATCAATCACCACTTTTGAAAGATAAAAGCTTCACCCTTTCTTAAAAAAAAGAAGATCTAGGGCAGAAAAGAAATTGCGGAAAAACAGGAAAAACTTTTGAGATAGAGACAATGGATAAATGATGAAAAATACACAAGGCACATACATATATCCCTTTAGCCAAGGAAATTCAATGGAAAATTGAAAAACAGAGTAAATCTTATTGTGCGAAGAAAATCCCAGAGATTTTCGGGATATACCCTCTAAAAACGCACAAACACATCAGTTTATTTAATTTAACTGAATAAAAGCATTGTACACCACCGACTTTTCTTGCTGTCTGCCCTTCAGAATTTTCTAACATTTTATTTATGACACCCATTCCAGAAAGAAAACACTCCTAAGAACATTGCACGATCTTTGAATATTACGTAAAAACCATTCTTTTAAAATTACTTTTCGCTCTCATTTTGAACCATTTTATTGGGCATAGAGGACGAAAACTCAGGACTTCAAAATTATATTGAAATTTAAAGTAAAAGTTGTGATTAGAAGGATTTTGATCGAATAAA
This sequence comes from Phlebotomus papatasi, assembly GCF_024763615.1. NCBI lineage: Eukaryota > Metazoa > Arthropoda > Insecta > Diptera > Psychodidae > Phlebotomus > Phlebotomus papatasi. Next base: position 16,985,480 of record NC_077224.1, read on the forward strand.
TCCGCCTAAAATCGATAATAGCTACTTTTTTGTATTTACCGATTGATAGCAGATTTGAATCGATTTACATGGTATTGTGGAAGACTCACAGCTAATAGTTAAAAATACCATAGAATACTATGTAATTTCGAATAAAATACAGTTACGTACTCAACCGGTTCATTACCGATTCACAATTGGTTAAAACTTGTACAAACTTGTTCAAGAATCTAAGACCTTTCTAACATATTCAATGTCAGCCCAAACAGTCAAACAATATGGTCTCTAGAGTTACATTATTAACTATTTGACCTTGAAAAGACCAGTTTTAGGAATGATTCAAGGTTAATCGCTATAACATATCTAGATATAAAAGAGGTGGCAAAGCGTCCCAAGCTTTGCGAAATGCTCGAACTCGTGACTTAGATGCTATACCGCAAAAGTACTTTCGCATCATTTATCGTTTACCGATTCCTAACTGATTTGAACCGATTTATAAATCATTCAAAAGATACCCCAAAACAGTTTTAAAAATAATAAAATTAATTTTCACATAAAAATTAGTTATCGGTTGTGAACTGGTCCATTACCGGTTCAAAACCGATTGGAGCCGATTTAGTTTTGTCGGAAATTCCAAGACTTTTCCAACGTCCCCAAACATGACCCCATTTGCTTGATAAATGCGCTCTCTAGTGTCTTTTTAACCTTTGACATTGAAAAACCGTTATTAGGAATGATTCAACGGTATTTTCGTATTTGGACGAAATATTTGCCTGGATATAATCTCTAAAACATATCCAAAAATGAAAAAAAATCGCACGACGCTTTTTCGAGCAATCCCAAAAAACATAGTTTTGCAGGGGAAGAGGAGGGGTGGGGGAAAAAGAGGGGCATGTTAACGATCCTTGGGTCGACTTTTGTGGGGGTCCCCGAAGGTCCCAAGTCGCTATCTCTTACCGTTTGGCCTCTAGAGCTGGCGACAGCCGGACGGACAGACGGACAGACGGACAAACAGCGTGACGACATTTCTCAGAAATCGTATAAAACGAAGAGTTGTTGAGAAAAGTGGTCTCCGGGGGGTGGAAGGCGGAAATTTGGGGGGGGGGAGGTGAAAAAATCGAGTTATTATATATCGTCGGTTGCGTCTACCTCTGTCGTATCTGCATTTGTTTTGTATCTGCATTCGGTGCGAGCTACAATACATACGTCCCCTCTTGCGTTAAATGCTGATACAAAAAAAAATGCAGATACGACAGAGGTAGATGCAACCGACGATATACTGCTCTCTCTGTAGAGTTCGAGCAGTAAAATTAATGGACAACGAATTTTACAAATACAGCCGGTCAATAGCGAATTCAAGATCGACCCAAACGGTTAAACAGTACGTTCTCTTTTGACATTGAAAAGAGCGTTTTTAGGAATGACTCAAGGTCACAAAATTGTAGAGCGGTAAATTTCCTATAAAACTACGCTAATTAGAAATTTCTGGAGCGTTCGGGTAGCTCGTAAAAAAATATAATAACCGTTTTGTGACTTTTTGCCCCAGCCTTTTCTATGTTAAATTTGTTTTCGGTTATCATTTTCTTACGTAAGTAAAAGTGTTTCTTCTTCTAGAATTGTTTTGTAAATTTATTTAAGTTGTGTAGCTATCATGACAGTAAAAATTGCTTAGAAAATTGAGGATCGAACAAAGGGTCTCTGCGTCGTCAAGCTTATGCTTTTCCTGTGATCGTTCGAACAGATATTTCATAAAAATGTTTAATAACATGGCAATTTTTTTATCTCAACCTTAATACGGGCATTATGTACAATAGAGGAACAAGGCCTGTCCGAAAGCACCATTGCCAATTTATTAACGAAAAATTCCTGATGACCTAAAGCATACTCGAACTCTGGACTCTCGCTTTGTATAGAGGAAGTGCTTTAACACTTGTACCTCGGTCATATGGTAAATTTTTCAACTTAAAATTGGTAATCACCATTATTTCGTTTGAATTGTAGATGTTATATCAAATAAATTGTAAAGTACTAAAAACACAAAAGAAAGAGTATCTTCTCGGTATTTTCTGTGCTTCTCAGGCAACATTATCATCAAAAAAGGTCACAGTAAATCCTTTTTCTTTTCCCCACAGTGTACATTCCAAAGAGTTTCGTAACACAATCCAGAAACCACCGCAAGAGAAAACGAAGAAAAGCAATTTTTCTTCACAACAAACTGCAAATTGTGGAAAACTCCACTTTTCCACGCATTTTGTTTGTCTACATAATCTAAAGCGATATACTTAGCAGAAATGAATGAGATGTAATAAAAAATCCCGCAACTCACACATTCAAACACAACAACAACAAAAAAGTGTCTAAACTCAAGGTCTGTCAAGGTCGCGAGTGTATGAAAAAAATATATATAACTTCACATTCACTATCAATACATAAGAGGAGCATTAATGTATCTCACATTAAAATGTACATTTTTTATATGTAGCTCTGTTTTTTTTTATTAATAATCTTCTTTCTCTCTCTCTTGCTCTTCGTTATTTTTGTCTGCTTTTTAAATATGATTGAAGACACAAGTGATGGAAGAAACACATGTACACGCTAAATTATCTCATTTTGCTTCTTTCTCTCCCTCAAACTTCATCATCATCTGAGTTTGTTTCTTATATATCTTCCGTACCTTTGCCATCATCATCTTTTCTTCCCCAGAAGATTGTGTAGCAATGCTCTTTTGGGTCTTTGGAATATTGTATACCCGAGAAATATATCGCTCATTCGAAGTCAAAGGGGCACAACTCGATTTTTTTCATGCGATTATGAGATTTTGAAATAAGGGATTTAGGAAAACATTGCATATTTAAATACTAAATATTACTTACAACGTTTGAATAGTTATCTAAATCCCATTTAGTATAAACGTACCTGAAAAGAAAAGAAGGGAAATACAAGAATTAGTAAGTTTGTTGACAATTAAACTACCTGACTGAATAAATGTTTTAGACGATGCGATTTCATAAGGATTATCGTTAAGGTACAATAATGCTACATTAGCAAGTTTAAAAACTTACATACTATATCTACAAAAAGTATTTTATTTAAAAAAATCTTCCTTTATTTTCAAATGACAACTCTCTTGTTTGATTGTCAGTCTTATTTGATTAGTAACAGTCTATCTTTATTAAAATTCTGTTAGATAGCGCTGGTGTCTAATTCCACGAAATAACCTCAAAAAATCAAAATTTGTGCTATACGGATACACGACCTACAAGACAAAACAAACTCGGGCTTAACCTCAAGAATATTTAACCTGTAATATTTGGCTGTATAGATTTATTCCAAACTGTCATACACTTTGGGGCTTATGATCATCGATTAGAGGTCCTTTGCATAAATTTCCTTTACCTAATTCTTTACTGCCAAATTTAACAGGCTAGATGCTCTAGACGATCAGCCTGTGTTTATTTGAGACCTAGTGCTCTAGACACACTTACGACTTTAGCTGAGTGAGAAACGGCTTACCCTTTAAGGACGAATGGGACACCCAAGTAAGCAGTCTCTCGATTTAAGTCGTAAGGGTGTCTAGGGCATAAGGCTTAGCCATAACGTCGGTTCCAAAGAAGACTATTGTAAGTCTAAAATGTAAACTTTACAGGAAAGAGCTTTAAAGTTTGACACCTAAAATATATTTTTATTAATTTTACTGCAATTAATATATTTTCAACTTTTGAAACTATTGTATCATATTTACGCATAGAATATCTTTTGGTTAACGCTACTTTTAAGTTACTTACAGTAAAATTGTGGGCAAAAAACTCGATGATTGAGCACGCTAATTTTCAGTTTTTTTTTCTAGTAGATTTTCCAGAAATATCTGAATCAACCTAAAATTTTGTTAGGATGTAGATCTAAGGTTTCTGCATCCAATTATACCATGTTTTTATACTACTGTAAGTAGACTTATAATAGTCTTCTTTGGAGCCGGCGATATGCAGTAATTTCTTAATTTCTTGACTTAGAGTTAGATATTATGGATAAATGATCCATTATGCCTTATACGGACTTCAGACCTAAGGCTTTGCTATCTGGCTTAACTCCTCTAATTCCTTATCAGGCACGATTTTTAGGAAATTGTTGCTTAGAATTGGATATTAAGGGCAAATGATCCAATAGATTTTGAAAAATCAATAAAATTTCTTGTTATTTAGATCTTTGAGACCTTCGGGAACTGGGCTAAACCTCCAGTCTAAAGCTGGCATTAGACGAACTGATGGTTTAAGCCCAGAGATGGCTTAGTGGGAAACTGATGCTAATATAGTTTGATCGTTTTGATTATAAAACATTTTTGATTATAAATAAATTAGTAAGTATTTAGGATTTTGAGACTTTCGAAAATTAAGCTAAACTTCTAGTTTGAAAAGCGCTTTACATAGCGCGTCAGATTAAATTAGATTTTACCTTAATTTCTAATCTAATGTTTCATTACAAAAATCAGTGGACATAACTATTCCTGTGGAAATCTAGACCACTTTCTCCTAGCACTCAAGCATACAGAACAGAAATCTTTCATGGTATCTTCCATAATAGTTCACAAAATGAATTGTGCCCCTGTAATTCAAAATGAGCGATATATTGTGTGTAGAGAAACGAGAAAATATCATCTACGTGAAATTTACCCAGAGAATTGCTTCAAAATACTTTCCACATAGACCTCTTCCATATTTAATAACAAATTGAGAAAATGTATCTAAAAGAAACTCCTTCGCCGTTGTAAGCTTTCCTTGCTACCTATATTATATAAGATTTTTAATTTGATACATCGCTGGAGAAGCTCTAAAGCTCTCCACACAAAAAAAAACAAACATCGAGTTAAACAGGCGTTTGGAAGAGAAAAGATAGAACTTTTATGATATCATGATATGCAACATAATATAAAATAGCTTCTTGTATCTTGTATACTTTTTTTTTATTTATGTTACTCCATCAGACTCTCTCAATACTTCTAACTCAACACAATGCTTCACTTCATAATTCTCAATATTACCCTCTCATTCTCCCCTCTCAGTCTCTCTCCCTCTATCTATTACTAATAAACACATTGTTAGGAGTCACTATAATAAAACCGACAGCTGTTTTTTTCCTCTTCACGATATTTTTCAATTCAACACACACACATACACAGAGAGAAAAGCATCATACAATCTCAATTATGCTTTTCCAACCCCTCTTGCACTCTTCATCAATCCATTTTCACAATTTAGTTCTTTATTTTGCCTCATCCACTACTACACAGTCAGAGAAATGTTCAACGATAAACATTTTATGCATTTTTGTACGATTTTTCTTTTACATCTTGTTGGATTGTGATTTTTTTTTGCAAACATATACTATTTGCTTTGTTGAGTAAGCTCCGCCCATAGTATTTTAAGGACACGCCCTCCTCAAAGGTTGTCAATCTTGTCATTCTTGTCATCTGTCGTAGTTTGAAGTTTTGAACATTCAGTACATTGAAGTATTGAACATTCAGTAATACTGAACGAGATTTGACAACAAAAAATAAAAATTGTTTACAAAATAAATAAGCCACGCCCCTTACGAGTATCCAGTTAATAGCAATAGTACATTGAGATAAAGAAAAAATAGTGAAAATAATTATATTCTATAGTTAGCATGATTAAGAAGTTGTTAAGAAGGATAGTTCTGTTCTGATTCCATAAAAGCCGTTATTTTTTTTACGTGGTAGAGGACTATTAGTTCTATAAGACTTAGGTAATATTTGTTTGCTCAACTAGGATCTGCCTATTACAATTTTAGGTAACATTGTATTCAAAAGCCATAGTAAACGCTGTTTGAAGCTTTGTAAATGAAATAATAATTCACCAAGAACATCCTGTACTATGAAAGGCTCTAGCTAGCAAATAATAAGCCACGCCTCCTTCAAGATATTAGTTGAAAACGGTTACCAGAGCTGGAAGTAACGTGTTCAAGAAAAAAATGAGGACCTAAACGAGAACCCAAATCCGTCCCGTGTGCATCCCATCCATTTAGACAAGTCTTTAATTAAGTACTTAGTGAAAAGACTTTTCATGTCTTAAATACAAACCACTTAATTAAGGATTTTAGGAAATGCCTTAATTAAGTATTTAGCATTAAGGCTGAGTCGTGCCATATCACTTTCTTTACTCGCTAAAACACTGATATTTATCAATCCTTTACTATAAAAAAATTAAATGAAAATAGTACTTTATTTAAAATTTTTTAGCGTTCTAAAACGAATATTTGATGATGTCTTATACCTAAAAGTGACGTAAGTGACCACTTACATAAGTAAGCAATGTTTAGTTAACCATATAAACTCAAAAGAGGCGTGGCCTAAAAATTTCTTATGCTTGCCTATTTCGAATAAGACATATTGCTTCCCTGATTTTATTTCATGTCAATTGATATCAAAATCTAACAGAAAATTGTACTAAAATAATCACTGCTTTCATGTAGAATTCATCAGAGAAAATAATTTAATTTTCTAGCTGTATATATTGCATTACATACACATTTTTAGTCTTCTGAACCAAGTGTGATTTCTCACTGTGTTAGATTACTCAGAAATGTCAGTAAATATGTGATTTCATTTAATAACAACAAAAATACATTAAGTACACTTTGAGACTTTCAATTTGATTTCAAATACGCCGAAGTGAAAAAGAATGGTGCACAAGAAAATATTGCTCAATTTGAGACTTCGCGCAAAAACAAATGAAATACAATCAATTTTCGTGAAAGAAAGAAAAGCTTACAACACATCCACTTCCCTCACACCGAGAAAGAAAGCTCCCACATATTGCTCTTTTTTTAGCGAATACGTCAAAGAAAGTATGTCTCTTGAGAGTCAATTGATAAAATGATCTCTTCCATCATTTTGAAAGCACACAAAAATTGTTTACCATCTCGAAAGAACATTTAATCACACGTACTAGAACAATTTTACCTTTGATCTTGCAATCCCGCCTCCCCTGCACAGAGTGTTACGAAGCGCAAATTTTCATGAATTTGTAATTTATTCACAATCACATATCGCACAATCTAAAGAAGAATATATGTATATAAGCAACAAAACGATAAACTTTGAAATATTGCACAAACTTTTCCTTCACCCTCTCACACAAGATTTTGTTTCTATGTAACACAATGGAAATATTTCCATCAATATTGTCTAATTCACGTGGTACAAATATTTAAATAGAAATTCTGTGTAAACAAAACTTTCCGTAGTCAATATATGATATCGGAATTTGCATGGATGCTAATACTGTGACTGAGTCAAGAGAATAATCTCCTTTACAGAGAAAGCTTAATTAATCGTCTTGAATTGGCTGAAACAACTTGTATCGGTTATGTAACTTAATAGAGCTTAGTTTACACGCCTGCAAAGTATCATTTTGGGAAACAAGGAAACAAGTGTTACCATGAACGTTCTTTTTGCAAGATTTTATTTAAAAAAAAATAGACAATTTCTAGACGCTAACTACCAATGCTAAGACGGAGGAGGACATTAAAGAAACTACTATTCATTGAAATTAAATTGTTTCAAAATATTATCTGAAAAGCGTCATTAGCACAATATTCTTACTTTTAGAACGGTAGGGTAAAGTGATACAAGTTGGACATAGTGTTACAAGTTGGACAATTCGCCGGTACAAGTCTGACATGGCTTTTTTCTTGATAAATACAGTACAAAATTTGTTTTTAAGCACAAGGAACCAAATTATAAAACTAAAGTATTAAAAATATACAAATAAAAATGAAGTACCAAATTTATCAAGAAAAAAAGCCCTGTCTAACTTGTACTAGTTTACCTTAAGGAAAAGGGGCATTATTTCGGACATCTTGTATTATCGCACACATCGAGTAGAACATCGAACACCGCAACTAAATTAATTTAAAATTTGGAAATATCCGCTCTATTCTTATAAGGGTCAAAGTCAAATATTTAATGTTCATTTGTATAACTTATTCTCTGTTTAGTTAAAGGTCAATGACCCTCAATATATAATGAAAAAATGTAATTTTCGGATTTTACAAGTTCATCACTAATTGGTTATTCAGATCCAGAATAAAATTTACCATGTGCATTACGTTTTTTGTGTAAAAACAACATGAAAATTTAGTAGTTCACTTGGTTAAAATATGTTTCTAATATCGTACACTTGTTTTGTTTTTAAAATTTTACAATTTTGTAATTTTCACATTTTTTTAAAGTTATTATAATGCCAAAGAAGCACAAAATCATTCTCTTTTACTAACGATTTTTTCCATAAAAAGCCTTGAAAGTTTTCCAAAAAGGCAAGGAACTTCGAGAAACTTGGTGTCCCATATTGCAGACAAATCTATGTAATTTAGAGAAAACCAATATATGATAAACCACTTTTTAACATTCCAAAGAACACTCCTCATTTAGTAAAAAAGGAATCAAACTGATGATAAATATGCAACATGTCCGAAATTTGACACACTTTCCTCGTGAAATTGAACGAAGAATTCCAATTCAATAATTAGGTAATATGTACAAGATTTTAAATCAAATAAATTATATGCACTTTCCGACTAAACATATGTACAATGTATCTGAACATCAAACGTTAATGCATTTAGAGCCTTTTGAATTAGCAATACACAAGTTTAAAATAAATAAATAAATAAATTGCATCTTTGGTGAACAATTTCAATTTCTTTGAGAATTGCAAATTACATAAGGAAGATTAATATTTGCAACATTTCTACGGTGAATATTTATTGTTCCTTACAATCTTCTTATTAAGACAATAAATTAATTGACCTCTTTTAAGTGGCCGTATTTTGAATAAGCATTTTAAATGCAAATTTTACAAATTATAACAAATTTTCTTGGGATATAATATTTACATTGAGACGAATTTTACATTTTACTACCAATTCTTTTTTAATTACTTTAACTTCTCAAATGACACAAAGTCAAATTCAGAAGAGGTAAAACCATCTCGCCTGAAATATATGGCTTATATAAAAATTTTCTTTTAATGACGATAGATTAATTTGAATAACAAATAATTTCTATACGTATCAAATTAACTCCTTTCATGTTCTTCATTTATTTTACGGAAAATTGAATGAAGGAGTGTGGGGCAGTTTTAGATATGGACGTTTTACGAACGTATAGGTTTATGGTAATAAAAAATTATGTAGGGAAAGGCTTTTAGGCTTCGAACACACTTTGGCTTCGCACATTTTATAATTTTCCCATGATCCTTTGATGAATATGACTTATCTATGGTAGTATATTTTTATTGCCAGTCTGAAGAATATGGGAAAAATATGAAAATGTGCGAAACCAGAGTATGTGCGATGTCTAAAAGCCTTCCCCTACAAGGTAAATATGCTGTATATATTTTGAATAGGTCTAATACTTAAGAGAAACCAGCGGAACTTAATTAGCATAAATTTAGTTCATAAATGTTTGGCAAATAGGTGAAAGTGCGGTACCTTCGGACGACTGAAGCATCGGACAACTCAATTTTTTTTCTATGTTCCTAATGAGTTTCACACATGGATTTTTCAGAAAATTTTCGGCATTGGACTGCGGATATTAAAAAATAATATTATAATGGGTTAAATTGTTTAAAAAAATAGTTGTTCGAAGCTAGAGTCGTCCGAAGGTAGCGCGCTTTCCTCTTAATTTAAAAAAAAAAAAAAACTTTAGTAGCCTGAAACTATCCTACCATCTCCCATAATAAATATTTTATTTAAAAATCAATTAAATTATGTAAAATAATTATATAATATTTTGCTCACAGTTTTAATACAAAAAAAAATAACAGGCAGTGACAAAAATTTATATTTTTCCAATTTCCTATTGAATCAAAATCCAATCTCAATATTCATTGAATTATTATTTGTATGCTGTGCTTTTTTTTTCTAAAAATACGCACATATTACATATAGTATCGACAAATTGCCAATTATTTTCCTCTTCAGTTTATTTTACGTGTGAAAAGCACTTCCCTAAAAATACATTTTGCTTTACCATTTGAGAGAGAGAGAAAATGGAAGAGATATATACAATAAACTATAAGCACTTTGGTGAGAGTTTTGTTGGAAAATATATTAAGCGTTATATATACGTTCAATCCGTTCAATATCGTATGACATTCTGTATTCTAAATGACTAAAAATCACGTCATTTCTCAGAATATTCGCTTTTTTTTAGTTAGTTGCACACGTGAAACAACTATTGTTGGATTTTTTTTAAACTCTGTTTTTTAACAATATAAATCATATTTTAATTGACTCTCCATGTCTACTTCATGCCTGCCAATTTTTCCTTCTCCTGTCATTTGCCATCTCAGAACACACAGAAAATGCATAACATTTTTCCCATGAAATTCACGAATCATTGAATTTTTGCAGAAAATGTCATACAATGTATTACAAAAGTTTATTCATGTGTGCAATGAATTGAGGAAGAGACATTAAAGAGTATATAAGAGCATAATTTGTAATTTATCTAGGACACGAATTTTAATAAAGGTGAAAGAGAGGAAAATCATCAAAAATGAAATATTGATTGAATTTAAGAAGAAAAAATCCTTCAACAGTGCATTAAAATATTAAATATTCGCGGAACCCTTGTGATTATCTGACATTTTGATGAAGAAACCCGCGGATCAACAGTTAATTACGATGATCTTTTTTTTCCTGTTTCTCTCCTTCACATTATCAATCTGACTATAAAATATTGGTAAAATCTTTTATACATCTTTATTTTCAGCTTTTTTTGTCAAATTTTTCTAAATATAATCCAGCACATGCTTCATTTTCAACACCAAATTGACCAGAAATATGTTCAGAAAAGTTTGTGTATATGATGCAGATGGAGAAAAACATTTAATCCCAACTAAAAGTATGCAAATAGGATGAAAATAAACGTATATGAAGTATCCATAGAGTACGATGAAAATACAAGAACCATAAGAATCACAATGGTGATAAAGAGCAGTGAGCTGAGATAATTCAGCATACAGCATTGAGTACATAAATTCCACCAAGTGGAAGAGAGGAAAGTTAATAAATTCTCACACCACACAAACATCAAAACACTTTCTCATTCATTCCCATCCCCTTTCTCATACCACTGCATTTTCTCATATTATTGCTCTTCCTGAAGACTCTTCCTGGGGATCAGTGGAAAATGGCGAAAAATCCCATTGAAATTGAGGATTTCAGCCAAAAAATGGAATTTATAAGCAAACCGTAGAATAAAATTGAATCCTATAAATATGGTTGTCGACTGTCTATGGGAATGTCGTCCGATTTGTCCACTATAATTATCTCGAAGTCGTCGATTTGTCGATCAATTGTCAGATTTGTCATAAAGCTGTGACATAACGTCCTGGTTAGGCCCTGGTTCAGACAGAAACGCCTAAATAAATCAGGCTGTACACTGGCTGTCTATTAGAATGTCGTCCGATTTATCAACAATAATTCCTTTTGATTGTCGGACGACATTTTTGAAGGAAAAAAAAACTTTGAATTGTGAACAGGGATTTTTCGATCGATTGTCGTAAAAAAGTGTTACATTACACCAGAATATACCCTTGTTTCTAGAATGTCGTTAGATTTCTCAGAAAGATGCGACATTACACCATACAACGTCCTGGTTCAAAACGATACAAGTAAATGTGTAAGAGAGTCGATCGACTTTCTTTAAGAATGTCGCCGGATTAGTCGTTAGCTAATAGCCACACAAATGTAAGCACTCCTTCTATTTGTTAATCAACAAGCAACGATATGCAAAACGGTTTTATTGGGTAATGCTCAACGCACAATAACTTTTGTTTAGTAAACATGTTTTTTGACATTTCAATGAGAGTGAGTGAGATCTAGATCTAGTCATCTCGCTCATTCTCATGGGAAATTTTGAAAACATGTTTACAAAGAAAAGTTATTGTGCGCTGGTCATAACGCTTATAGAACAATACTTTTGGACTGTGGAACGACATTCTTTAAAGTAGGCTTTGAATTTTGGATAACGAAATGCCAACCGATTTCATGCAAGAATACGACACGATTGCCAAAAAAAAGTCGAAAAAGAACGTAGTGGAAGTTATAGATCTTCATAATGACCATCATGGTCCGAAGAATTGTCGTCACCACAAACTCTACTGTTGGGGATATGACTTCTGCGACCTTCTGAGACACTGGGCTGGGGCCAGCAGCACTAAGCAGGGGCCAATTTTACACTTAAGCTTGAATTCGTCAGGCATTCGTAAGGAATGCCTTAACGACTTCCTAAGACACATCTACCAGTGCGGCCATTGGCCCATAATGTGAGCGATTTTAACGTGCGTGGCTTTGCCGCCTCGAAGCCAGCAACGATAAAGTTCCCTGTTCGAGATACCGCGACGGTGGCCGTGGCAGCCTCCCAAGTTTTCAGAAAGTGGTGGCCATCAAAGAGAACTATTGCTTCAATCGTGTTCGTTTTTGCCAGCCCGTAAGGATTTACATTGTACCGAACGCGTTTGTTGAACGGTGTTCAAACAGGGAACTTTCGTTGCTGGGAAAGGTTGTTACTGATCGGAACCAATGTCCGAACCAATATGAGTAGCTCGCATGAATTTTATCCATCAATGTACATAAATACTCTATTTGACTGCTTTTTCCTTCTATTTTCTAAGAGTTTCGCGTTACAACGGCACGAAAAATCAGCGATACGTCTAGCTAAAAGTATCGTCTACATGAGTTCTTCGATAAGGTTTAATTACGGGTGCTTTAAAATTCGACCTGGATTTGAAGTAGTTGGTTATGATGTCCAGAGCACAATAACTTTTGTTTTGTAAATATTTTCTTGACTTTTATGTGGGAGCGAAAGAGATCTGAATCTAGTCAGGTCACTCACTCTAATAAGCAGTTCCGAAAACATGTTTATAAAACAAAAGTTATTTTGCGTTAGACATAATGGTCATATTTTAAAAATAAATGTCCGATGTTTGTTGAGATCTTTCGCTTAAGCCTAAAATTATTAAAACGGATCAGAAAACACCGGATATATGACCTGAGTTCAAAGTAAGTGTTCTTAAGTGTTTACGACATCAGCTCCAACATACTAACATTTCTATCTAATCTGATGAGATTGAGTTTTTGACAGTTACTCAAAACGGTTGACAGATATGTCAAATCCAGCTTTGTGATCCAATATTTAATTTGAAATATCTGAATTTGTAATTACGATGTTTAATTGTTACCACGGGCGACTTTACCCGTGCTAGTCGTAAGCTTTTCTTTAATTCCAGCACTTAAGGATGGTCTTCACCGATCGGGCACGGTAGATAAAATCGGTGAAGAGCGTCCCTAAATACGTCAATCAAAGAAAATCTTAAGAATATCAGAATTGCGGTGGGGACGGGGTACAAAGTCAACTGCATCTGCAGTAATGAAGCTCTCGACTAGAGCGCCGACTAGTCAGTCGAAATGTCATCCATTACTTGCATACCTTACAAATGCATTACAAACTAGTGTAGACTATGCCTTACAATTTTTCAGGCATGACAAAGACAGTTGACCACTGGGTTATTTCGTTTATTTAATTTTTATTTTTGTTATTTGAAAATATTTAGCAGAATTCCCCGATATTAGGTCATCACCTTTACAATTTATATTGATACTAACGTCATACTAGCGATAATCCTACCCAATTTAATTTTTATATTTTACTAATGACTTTTTTGTCAAATAAATTAGAGAAATTTAAATTAGTTGAATAGTTTTAACAATAATTGTAATATAATTTACCCCATAATACACTTTTAAGTAAAATTTCCAAAAGCAACATTTACCTCCATAAACTCTGAGGTTAAGAGAAAAGGAACAAACTCTGAAAATTTTCCTCAGCTTTAATAAGGTAGAAGTTTGGATGAGAGAACGGGGTTGAAATTTCTATATATTCGCCAATGTTGAGAGAATGACATTGTTATCACATTGTGAATGCTTTTTTGTTGATGGTGGTTTTGATTGGGGAAAGAGGAAAATGGTGAAGTGGTTTCTGTCTTGAATATCTTAAAACAACAATTTCATCCCCAAAATTGAGGCATACATATATAAATGTATGTACAAGAATCTCTTGTTGAAGTTGCTTTTGCAAACCTCTCCCCAAAGATCCAAAGAGAAAGCTTCTTTCCTCCAGCATCAACTCTCTCTCCCTCTCACTATTATATATTTTCTGGATGACTGAGGGGGTACTTAATATATTTCTCTACTGACGATGATTAAGTTTTGTAACTTTGGCTACACGAAGATGATTCAAAGTAATTAATGGTTTATGGAGAAGACAAGGTAGTTTAGCACTGTCGTGTTTCTATTCCAAAGGACAGAATCAGATGATGGCTGTAGCTAAAGGGAATTTTGAGGAAATATCGCAAATTTTATACATACCTGCCTACACCTCGCCCCTTCATCCCCCTTTACCCAAATCTCTTTGTTCCATAGAACTAAACATTTAATGTATTTTTGGAAGAAGTGGTAAACGATTTGGTTTTAAGGTTTATGTTGGAAAATTCCACCCATATGCCAGCCAAATCATTCTCACTTCGGGAAAAATACTGAGTACGGAATTCAATTCTGAAAATTGTATTCGAACAATTGCAATACAATTGAATTGCCCGTCTCATCGTTATAATTTAAAATGCTAATAAAAAATTGAAAAAAAACTATGAATTGAACAATTATTACATATTCGATTTTATATTGTTCAGTATCACTTTTATAAAATAAAATATTAATAATTAACTTTTAATTAATGTTTATTGTTGTTTGGCGCTTTTTATTTAACATTTAATCAGTTTTTTTTCAGTATCAGTTATTATAGTATCCGTTTTTTTTTCAGAACTCAAAAAGAGCGATATAATCTATGATATTTTAATTATTTTCACATTTAGACTTTCTATCATTCCGTTCGAAGCCAAATTGAAATTAAAAAATTATTACTCTGGAACAAGTTTTAGATGAGTTTAGTTTCATGAAGTCAAAATTCACATTCAAATCAAAATTGAATTGAATTGAAATTTTACTAATCCAAAAAACGTACCCAAAGATATAAGCAAGGAAAAAAAAGAATCGATGACAAGAAATAAAAACATCTATCGGTCGCTCAATTTGGTCAATCAAAAGAAACCAAGTTTCATCTGCAAAAAAAAAACAGCACTAAAAATTCGATTTTGAGCATTTAAAAAAAAATAGATTTTGGTCAGTACAAAACTAAATTTTGCATCAATATAAAACTTCTAAATTAGTGAAATTAAAATCTAATGCTTGTCCAAAGAAAAATAAATAAAATTTTGTGTGGTCTAGTTGCTGGTTCAACTGATCAAAACATGTTTTCATTGACTAAAATCGATTTGTGAACTGATCAAAATTATCTCTATTTACTGACCACAAATGATATGTTTATAACGCTGGCACACCTTTTAGATCAGGAAAATTTTATGAAATCGACATTCACATCCTTGTCCTCAAATTGTTTGCTTAAGCCTATTCTACTCCTTCGTACTCTTCTTCTTCTATTGAACATCACATTAAATTAAATTTAGTTCAGCCCAATTTTGAGACCAAAAGAGTGGGATAGACTTTTGCAAATCTTATGAAGAAGAAACAGAAATGAATTTATAAAATTTTCCTGATCCAAAAGGTGTGCCGAACTCATTACTGATCAAATTTAATTTTGTTTAATTGAGCAAAATTTATTCATCGGCTGAATGAAATAATTTTTGTCTTACTAAGCAAAGTTAATTTGCTTTCTGATCGAATTTGATTTTTTTATACTAACCAAAATCAATTTTGACTTAAAAATAATTGACTTTGTTTTACTTATTTTTCTACTGATCTAAATTAATTTCTTCTACTGAACAAAATTCATTTGCTTTTTGACCAAATTTATTTTTTTTACTGCCTGAAATTTATTTTTCTTAATGAGCAATACCAAATTTGAGAGGACTTAATTTAATAATTTATTGATTTTCCTAGTGATCAAAATTAATTTATTTTACTAAACAAAAATCATTTGATTACTGATCAAATTTATTTCGTTCTACTGCCAGAAGTTTATTAATTTATTTTTTTGACTGGAAAAAAATAGCCAATTCTGACTTAAGCATAATGTACCTTTTTTAAATTAATTTTTTATCGAATCAAAACAATTTTGACTCGATAATAATTTAATTTTTCACAGATTTTCAGTGTGATAAAGATCTGTTTATTTTTCTGACCGAATCACATTTGCTTTTTGACAACATTTTTTCTAAATCAATTTCGACTTGATCATTATTTCTTTATTTTTTACAATTTTTCTGTCAAAAAATTCATTTACTGACCAAAATTCATTTGCTTACAGGCTAGCACTTATTTTTATATGACTCAGACATATCTTTTAGATTAGGAATACTTCATGAAATCAAAATTCGCATTCCTTTTATCCTCAAACGTTTTGTATTATATGTCTATCCCATTCTTTGGCACTCTAAATTCATTTGAACTAAATTGAATTTACTATGACGTTCAAAAAAGAAGAACGCACAATAGGATAAACATATGAAAAACTCTTGGGAAAGAAATACAAGTGAATTTCGATTTTATTAAATTTTCCTGTCGGCAGAGGTGTGCCGGAACGGCAGGAGCTATTAGTAATCCAAATCGAATTTTTCAGTAATCAAAATTAATATTTTGTTATCGACCAAAATTTCTTTATTCCCTAAACTCGATTTTGCACAAAGTTAATCGAATTTTTACTGACCAAATTTCCTTTTCTACTAAATAAATTGGTTACCTTTACTGACCAAAATCGATTTCAATTCAATTTATTCAATCTTTATGGAATTGGCATATATTTTGGATCAGGAAAATTGCATGTAATCGAAATTCATACATCTTTTTTATCAAACGTTTTGCATAAGTCTATCCCACTCTGTCGGACTCTTCTTCTTCATTTAAACATCAGATCAATTTAAATTTAGTTCAATCTAATTTTGAGCGCAAAAGACTGAGAGACATACGCAAACCGTGCTAGAAAGAAAGGGATGTGAATTTCTACTTCTTGAAATTTTCGTGATCTAAAAGGTGTGCCGAAGCTATTAAGAACACAATTCTGAAAGAATTATTGGAACATACAGAGCCATAAAGGCTGTGTTGCAGTTATTGAAAGTTAGGAAGGGAGAGAGTCAGCGCATTGTTTTAATTCTCCGGTACACCTTTTAGTTCGAAAAAAAAATCGTGTAATAAAAATTAACATTCTTTTCTTAAACGTTTTACATATGTCTATTTCATTCATTCGAACTTAAAATTCGATTGAACTCAATTTGATTTGGTGTGATGTTCAAAAGAAGAAGAAGAGTGCGAAAGAGTGGGATGGATATATGCATATCTTTTAAGAAAGAAAAGGATGTGAATTTCGATTACATGAAATTTTTCTGATCTAAAAGGTGCCAAACCAAATTTATCCAATCCATTTTTACATAAATGCTGAGCAAATATTTTCCCGTTATCAATCGCGGCCCTAAAGATCTTTTCAATAATTCATTTCTATAGCAATAATGAGATGAGTGAGTGAAAAACAACACTCTAATTTGTAATTAAATTGTGCGTAGCTCATTATTCTAAAGTTAACTTTTCTACCAAAACAAAATAATAACATGAAGGAAATAAATTATTAATTATTTACACAATCTACCATTGACCTTCGATTTTTTTTCTTTCTTTTATAGGTGCATTACACTCTCTCTAGACATTAATTTATAATAGAGTAAGAATGGTATAGATATTCTCCACACACAATATTATTTCTTAGGAAAAAATCTTATCAAAAATGATATCCAACTCATCAGAGTTGTTTTATAGCTTAATTTGTAGTTTCGGGTGGCTTCCAGAGCGCAAAAATACATTGTATGGGGGCGTTGATGAAAAATCTCAGCTGATTTTTCCACCTTCTACACACATTATTACCAACCAATTTCTCATATATATGAAGCAAACATCAATTAATTGTACATCAAAAGTCTAGACTTTAAAATTACATGACGTTCATGTCCGTGTAATTGATTCATTGGAATTATGTTTTCTGTTTTATTTTTTTTATTTCTTTTTTTATTTAATTTTTATATTTCTTTTTCTTTGGCAGTCTTTGCAGTGCACTTCGCAACAATTCCACAAACAAATTTATTTTGCAGCTCAAAACTCACGTGCTTGCCATTCATATTCAATCTGAATCGCTGTATCCTACTTTTGGAATAAAACAGTCCTATAAGGGAAAGTGTTGAAGCTTCGCACACACTGTACCTTCGAACACTTCATATTTTTCTTATATTCCTTTAATAAATCTTACCTATTTTTTTTAGGAAATGTGTAACTAAAGGCTGACTATTAAATCTTGCCACAGATAGGTCATAAAATGTTCGAAATCAGAGTGTGTGCGAAGCCTCAAAGTCTTCCTCTACCGCTTGGATCATACGCAAATCTTGACAATTTTCTTTTAGCAATTTTTCTCATCACAGAGTGTCGTATACGCTGATGAAGCTATATTCTTTTTTTTCCATCATATTTCCTCGAATATTCTATTATTTTCACATTTTCTCAGCACGATCATAGCTTTATTTATGAAAGAGATTCTTGTTTTTTGCATCTTTTCGCTGGATATAATGACTTAGGGAGCAAAGAGTATATGGCAAAAAAAATATCATGGCAGAATAAGTGGTGTATAGAAAAATCATTTATATACATAAATTTACGATGGCAAGTGTACACATAAATTGAATTTGTGTAATGATCTGTGAATTGTAACAATATAGCAAATTTTCCATTATTTTTTTTTCTACTTCACCCACTCACTATATACATCCCCCCGGACCAAGGGCCAATATCGTGAATGTCACCCTTGGCAATCTCTATAAAGAAAATTTTCAACATATTTTATCTTTTTCATCGATGCCTCCCCACCTCTTCCCCAAACCCATTTTCTCTCTTGGCTTTCCATCGATTTTATTATAGTTTTTGTTCAATCTGCAACATTGTGTTTTTGTCATATTTCTCCTTGGAAAATTCTTCATAAACTCGCTACCTAATTTTCTTTTTTTTTTTGTGAGAATCTTTCATCAGTGAAAATAGTCAATGAATGATGAAAAAGTCACTGAAGATGTTTCTTTGGAAATGAGGAAGCGAGGAGGCTCAAGAAAAACTATTTATCATCAAATATGCTGAGAAGCAATTTTTTGTTAAGCGGAAAAATGAATATTGTTAAAAGTTTGTCAAAAGGATGTTGCTTGCCAATTTGACAAAACTTTTTCTCACATTTTACAAACAAAGAAAAAAATATTTCGTAAAATTGTTCGCAAATGGTTGTGAGTTTTCATTGGAAACTTACGAAATGCTCATAAAGTCATCAGTTCGATCAGCAATTGTCGTAACTTCCTCATCACCTCATCAGCAGTTCTTGTATAGTGTGTGTACACACAGAAAAATTTTGACTCTAAATTTAAGAATATATAAGATCCTGGGAACTTAAATTGGACGTGAATCCCCGAGGCGTTTAAGTTTAGAAGCTTCGAGCAAAAGAAATTGGCTAGAATCCCTAGCTTTTTCAAGTTAAGAGATCGGGAACTTAAGTTCAGCATTAGCTGGAATATGAAAAATGACCACAGATTTGCAAATTGCAACTAAAACTAAATGATCAAGGATTTAGAATTAGGGCATTGGCATTCATTGGGTGGGATTTGAAATTAAATTCCTGGGTGTTTGTGTTTAAGAATTTTCCATTTTTCTGTGTGTATTTCCATGTAGTTAGAAGAAATGATGATGAGGCTATGAGGAAGTTACAACTATTGCTGATCCAATTGACGAAGTGTATAACTTACTAAAGAGTTCGTAAAAGTTTGTAGTATTCCACAAACTTTGTTCGTAACATCATTACTTGACGTGAATATTTGGTTCTCTTACAAACATTTCTTCGTTCTTTATTGTTTGTCTGGCAGAAATTTACGAACACTTCACTGTGTGTTTACAAACATTTATGAACAACTATTTGTAAAAGAACGAAAAATATTCGTCAAGAGATCATATTACAAATAGTGTTTGTAAAAAACATACAGACTTTTACGAACTTGTTTGCAGGTTATACAATTTACGAGTATCCTCTGAAAACAAAAACCGGGGGTCTACTGTAGCATCTAGCAGAAAAATTTACAAATACTCGAAATAAAAACAATTTGCTAAAGCTATAAATGACAAACTCTTTTGTCATTTTTTTTATTTTAATGCCTAATCTTCAAAGCAAAAAAATTGCAAATTACAAAATAATTCGTCAAAAGTTAAATAAATAGTTTATCACATTTTGCATAATTTTTTTTGAAAAATTAAAGTCCCATGAAAATTTACAAAAAAAAAACCACATTAATAATAACTCACTCACAGATTTGTAAAAGTAATGTACTTTTTAATAAACGTTCAGAGATAAATCAAAAAAAATTGTAGAAGTTTACCATTTTTTTGTTATTTAGTTACTCAGGCAAAACTTTACGAACAAATGCCAAAATATTACCATTTTTTTTTACGGTGAGCATATAAATATTTACAAACAAATGTTTTTAAAAGAACGAAAATGGTCATCACGAAATGATAGTACGAGCTATGCTTGTGGAAAGGTACAAACTTTTATACGAATTTTTAATTGGGATATAAAATTCATGAACATTTTGTAAGTTCCCCTTGGGAATTCAAAAACATTTCCGAAATATTTCACAAACTATTTATTTCTGATTAATAAATATCACAAAACGAATTTAGAGTATGATTTTGACATTTTTATATTTTTTTAAAATATTTTTTTAAAGTAATAAATAATAAAATTAATTGAAAAGAAAAACACAGATCAATTTAAGATCAAATATTACGTATACATATTTTTGCAAAATGTTTGTAAATGTTTGTAAAGTTCCGTGAAAAACAAGTTTAATAAGCTTTTGTGTTCCTTTTTTTTACGAATTTTGTCAGTTCGTAAATGTTTGTATACATTTTGTGCAGAATTTTATTTGAGCGTCAGTCAGAGCATGTGATACATTCAATCTCGAATTTATTCAAGAATAGTGATAAGAAAAATTCCTGGCTCCACCCAGGGTTGAACCGAAGGACCCTGTACTGTCTATGCGAATACTCTAACCACAGTCACAGAGCTATGGGGGACACGCTCTGACTATTTACAAACATTTTTTGCAAATATTTTTGTAAAATGTTTGTAAATATCTGTCAAGTTCTGAGAACAAATTAACAAGCGTTTTTGCATTTTTTTTCCACAAATTTTTATTAACATATAATATTAATTAACGAACATATTTTTCTTTGTCAAAAATGAGTTCGCAAATATTTGTATACAAATAGCAAAATTCATTATGAAATTTTGTTATTTGTTCGTTAATGTTTGTTTGTCTGACAAAACATGATGAACATTTGGCAAAGAATTACGTGATGGTATTCTGAAGAAAAGAAGTTTTGTTAAACGGACAAAAGAATATTGATAAAATTTTGACAAAGGCTGTTATTTTACAAAACTTTTTACCATATTTTGTGTGGAAGAATATTCTTTTGACAAATATTCAAAAAAAAGTCCTGTTGACAGCCAATTTAACAAAGCTTTTTTTATATTCTGTATGGAATACATCCTTTTGACAAACTTTTTTGTTAATTTGACGAGATTTTTCTTTTCAGAGTAGAGTAGGACTAGTTTGAGCTGTGGGGCTACATTGTTGTAATACGGTTTATTTGCATATTTTTAAAGAAAGCTGGGCAATAAATCACTTTACTTAATTCCATAATATATTTTTAAAATTGAATTACATTAAGTGAAAGCTTAATTGAAAAAATCATATTACAATATAGGCCCGCAGCTCAAAGTAGCCCTATCTTCCCCTAAACCCAAATTAATCAATTGTACATATTCCTCTCTCTCAGGAGTAAGAGCAATAAAAGAAATTCAGTCAAGAATGAACAAAATTCCAAAGGTACACACATTTTTTTTTTTTTTTAAATTAATGAAAAATGGAATTGAAGAAAAATTGAGAAAATATAAGACTTATATACATGATTATTATATGTAGAAGTAAAGTACATATATCAATTGTATGGAGTTAACAAACGAAAAGAAAAGCCACAAACGTGATTTTCGAACAATTTTCACGACTCAATGATTTTTCATTTTCTCTCTTTCTCTCTCTCTCTATCGAAAAAAAAAATTCTTCACCCCTTCTTCTCATGCATTCATCCAATTTTCGCACGCACGTAGCCGAGATGGCAAAACAGAAAGAAAGAAAAAAAAATCTGCTTATAACATTATGAATGAAACGCATATTTTCAATCTAACGTATCATTCACATTGAATAAAAATAACTTTGCAAAACGATGAAATATGTTTCATTTCTTTCTCTCTCTGTCTCTTTCATTCATATGTACATTATGTACATATATATATTTGGTTATATGAATAAAAACCCCTTTCAATTATATGAAATGGTATAGTTCACAATGCCTGCATTAATATTAATCCGTCCAGTAATAACAAGCAACCCCTAATCCCAACCGCAACAGGAGACAATAGAGAATGGAATTGTGCCATAGTTATGTGCTTTGTTTTATACCTGGAAAATATATGTAATAATATGGCACAGAGAGACACTTCTGGTGGGGCGGGGGGAGGCTGGGGACTTGGAGAGAGTTGAGATATTAAGCATATTATATGGAAGCTTAATAAACTTTTGGTCACTAAGTTTATGTGCATTTAAATTGGATTTAATTCGTTGTGTTGCGTGGATCAAAATATTCTTACTTTATTGCCTATTTTCACCCACAACCACTATCACCACTATTCTACTAAATTTTCTCCACCCTGAAATGTTTTAATTCACTTCTACTTCCCACCTAGAAGCAAAATAACTCTACCATCTAACACAAAAACCTCCAATGCTAAAGAGGCAAAAATACCACCCCCTCACAAATAAATTTCTATAAATGTAGTATACCTAAAAATACCGAAAAAACCAACACTTACACACAATCCACACACAAAATAGTGGTCAAAAACTTTTGTCTTTATTAAATAATTCAGTCAAATTTTATATAATTACACACAAAATGTGTTTGAGACAGAAACCTTTTTTCCTGGCCACAATTTTTGAGAGGGTCTATTAAGTGATGTTTGAGCTTCGACCAATCCCGAACCTGTGTCACCCATCGTAAGGAAATTAGGTATATTAGGCAATATTTTCTAAAACACTTCTCTTTAAATATTAATGTCACGAGAATAACTAAATACTTATTGGTCAGGTGCTTTTATATCATTACTCTATCATTCACTTCAATCGATATACCGTAGCTTTCATTAGCCAAAGCCGTATCATAAGGTTCGTTTAAAGCCCTTGTATACATCAAATGGGAATTTGATACCCTACATGTAAGGTAAAATAATAAAAGTAACATGTATTACTTGCAAAAACCTAAAATAATAGCTTATCAATGCCTTTAAAATTGTAATATACTATTAAAACGAAAACTGAATCGTTTGCACAATAATTAAAAAAAAAATTGTTAAATGAAAAAATAAATCTACAAAACCGTCGTATATTTTGTTTTTTCTTAAGGGATACGCCATCCAAAAAAAATCTATTGAATAATTTTAAAAGAGCAGAGTATTTTTTGAATTAACTTACAACGTAGTCCCCTTATACCCTTATGAATTAGCATCTTCATCATTTTGTAAAAACTCTTCAACATACCTGAAATGAGAAGAAAAATATTAAAAGAATTAGTAAATCAGTCAGATTTTTTTAAATATATCAGAATATTGAATAAATAGATTTATAGGATTTATATATAAAATTTAAAAACTATCATTTTAATTTTATTTTATTTTGAGGCCCCTCAAAAATCCCAAGTCGTTATCACTAAGCGTTTGGCTTCTACTTGTACTAAAAACTAAATAAATGTAAGTATTATAGATATTTCCCTTCGCTAAATATCTAGGTACACTGAGAAAAAACTGGGGTGCGATTAACTTTTTTTCCTTATAATTTTAACACTTTTTATGTGTAAAAATATTATATATCAACATTTTTTAATGTTAATTTTACACCTTTTTAAGGGTAAAATTAACATTAAAAAGGGTAACTTTAACCCCTAATACACCTGTAAAGCATAATATTTACACCGATTTCGGTTCAAAAATGCAGGGTAAAATAAACATTTCCGGAATGTTATTTTAACTTTTTCGGATTTCTCTGTGTAATGCGGTAAAAGGATGTTTAAATTCTTCAAATATGGAAGAAATTCTCAGAATTAAAATACATAGGGTAAGTGTTCATAATTTTGGACAGTTTCTAAATTTGGACACTTTGAGGGTAAAATTGGACACTAAAAATAAATTGATTAAAATGATGGATTTTTATTCCAATATTTGATGAAAAATGAATTCTATCTAAATATTTGTTCTTTTTGGAAGATTTTGACACTAAATACGTTAAATTTTGAATATGATTTGAGTTGAAATTGCTTTGTTGAAAATTCAGTGTGAGCAATTGCTTACGAGAAATATGACAGAACTTCGTGGCTTACTTCAGTCTTATTTAGTTTTGGTGAAGTACTAACAAAGTTTTTTCGCTGTTTTTGAGTTATATTATTGAATATTCATTGAATATTGTGTTGATTCACGTTACTGATGATTTGTACATTTGACCTGAAGTGAGATTTGCCTTGTGAATTAGATTTTTCGTGTGAAAAATGGGAAATGTTTTAAGACATTTACCAGTGAGGTGATGGTTCTTATTTTGGACAGGTGTTTTTCTCACGAAATTTCGTGAAGTTTTAGCTTTTGTGATGACTAGGTTGGACAAATGCCTGGAGAAACAAAGGAGCATCATCTTTACGAAAGAGATGTAGCGAGAAATGCCTTGAAAGGCTCCCGGAAAGGTCAGGGAATGAGCGAATCTGCACGTACTGGGAGTATCGAAGTCAACTCACTTTAATGAATGATATGGAAAGTTTCCGGGCTTCTGTGACATTCTACGTTTCCCTTACATGAACAGGAAGAGGACTTGGTAAGATTGGTTCATGAAATGAAGAACAATGGGCATCCTGTTGAGGCGGATTAACTGTCCAAATTTACAGACAAGTTGTAAAAATTAATAACCAAGTTGTCCAAAATAAGAGTCAAATTCACCTCTACATATCAATTCATTTTTAAACGTATTAAAACTAATTTTAGTAAAAATGAGATGATAAATAGCTTGCCAAGTTTCTAAACAATCCTTCTGAAAAGAGAGTAACAAGAAATGTCAATTAGTATAGAAAATATCGCACTTCAAACTTGGAACTCCGATGCTTATAAGCAGACTGTCCAAAATTATAAGCACTTCCCCTACATGATAATTATTGAGCCCAGCTAATATCTGGTGATTAAAGGCAATAAATAATGCAATTAGGACATTAATGCCAAAGCTCAAAACCCATAATAAGATTCGATAAAATTTAGATCTATTTTAATTTCAAACTATCCCTTAAACTTCCATCTTAGGGTGGAGTAACCACTTATCGCCACTTTTAGGAAAAACTGAACTTAATTTTATTGTAATTTTTAAACCCTTATTATAAAGTAACTCAAATTTGACACAAAGTTTCTTAGATATGTTGTCTATAGATATATCAGACTAATAGTCCCTCAATTTAACGGTGGATCATCTAAAAATATTTATTTTTATTAAAAATTCAAAAATAACCACTTTTCGCCACCTACTTGAAAAGGCCCAAACTCAATTATTTTGGACAAAATTATTAAAAAATATATTCAGCGTTGCTTTTTCTTCCTGATATCCTTTTTATTACTTGTATTATATGATTTTTCTTCGATTTAACTATAGGTGGCGAGAAGTGGGTCACTGGCGAGAAGTGGTGACACCACCCTATTGCTTTCCCATTCACATCCAGTCTGATTATGTTTTTTTCATCCTGAAAATATTAATACACCAGGAGAGGGTGACACAACTGAATAATTTCAAGGGGATGAGGAAATAAAACCAAACCAAACTAAAAAAAATGTAAGGATTGGAAAATAAATAAAGTCGAAAAAAATTATGAAGGAACAAGAAGGGGGAAATCATCGTAAATTATATCATGCTTGTAGTCATTTACCCTTAGAAAATTATATATGTACAGCACACACACATCACAGAAAATATTCCGGAGAAAAAGCAAAATTGCCCAGGAATTTTCTCTATGCCTCAGAGAGCTCACACATTTCTGCACCAATATTTCCATTCCCCTTTTCTTCCTCTCACCCCAAATAAAATACGACAACAACAACCCCCGAAAACGTACGACACAACCCAAAAACTCTGGGCTTTTGTGTTACAAAACTTCCCCCTCGACCTTCATTTGGTTTTTGGGCCTTAGTTTTCGAAACAAATTTCAGCTCCTGACTCACATTCCTCGCATTTATCCATTGAATCACCCCCTTTGGATGCGCGTGCCAATGTTAAAGCGCATAAATACGTACACACATACACACAAATGTAATTTCCTCTGGATTCTTATACTTATTATTAGCATCATTTGGAAAACACAAAATAAGGCCATATTTCTAACTTATATACAAAACATTATATATCATTCATTTATTTATATATAGACAATTTTCCTCAGTGCTTTTACGGGGGTGTATCAGTGGAAGGAATAAATATATGTATGCGACACTGCTGCTGGCCCGATATAATCAAATTTACACCACACTGAGGCATTAGCTTGTGCCATTCCAACGCCCAAGGTTACCAAGTGCCGGTGTTTCTCCCAGAGAAAGACAACCTCACAGCTTTTCTTATTAATTTTCCACACCCTCCCTATCCCTTCCCTTGAGAATTGTTTATCTTTCATTAGAACCTCTAACGACTTGTCGTTATGCCGTTAAATCAATTTTAAATTTGAATTTTGACTTTTATTTCTAAACTGTCAACAACTAAAAGTCAATTGGATTGATTGGAAATTATTTTACTACTCGAACTCCACGAAGAGTGCAGCATATAATTTTTTTTTGTTTATTTATTTCGAATACTGCATTTGACCTAGAGCTCTTGAAAGCATAATTTGGACAGATATATGGGTACAAGTAATTCAATGTTTGTGTGATAGCAGCCACCGCCGTCTTAGCGTTGGTAACCAACTTCTATTGTGAAACTGTGGAAAACTCTTTCTTCAATTTCCCAAATTTTCGCCTTTCACCCCCCGGACACCACTTTTCTCTGCAAATCTTCGCGTTTCAGACGATTTCTGAGAAATGTCGTCATATGCTGTTTGTCCGTCTGTCGCCAGCTCTAGAGGCCAAACGGTTAGAGATAGAGACTTGGGACATAAGGAGGACACCCCCCATAAATCAACCCAAGGATCGTTAACATGCCCCTTATTTTCCCCCTACCCCTCCCCTTCCCCAACAAAACCATATTTTTTGGGATTGCTCTAAAACGTGTAATCGGGCCAATCATCTTCCAGCGTACACTCATTCCCGGGATTATGCACATTTTCGGGACCCAAAACAAACACGCGAAATAAAAATATGCATCGAGAAAATTTGCATATACCCACAGGGGCTTTCTTTTGAATAAATCGGCCGTAGAACAAATTTCGCGCGGAGTAAAAGTAGTCAAAACAAAAAGTTTCAACTGTTTAAAAGAAATGCATTAAAAAACAATACATTTTGGCCAGAGTTCTTCAATAAATGGTTAGAATATTTAAAAATGTTACCTTAATAAAAGAAATTAAAGTTTTATTATGAAAAATAAGCATAGTGTTCTCAAATTTCTCGCGTCACAAAATAGTATACATTCAGGCATATTTCAAGAATGATTTCATAAATTAACAACACACGAAGTGAATAATGCCGAGACAGAGTTCAGTCGCGAATTTTTCACTTTGAATATGACTTAGAGATTACCCAGCCGGGCAAAGTTTGGGCTCGTTGGAAAGGTCTTGGAATTTCTAAAAAAAAAAAAAAAAACTAAACCGGTTCCAATCGGTTTTGAACAGGTTCATAACTGATGACCAATTCTTATACAAAATTCAATTAAATTACTCCTGAGGTGTATTTTGGGAAATATTCTGAGTGATTTATAAATCGGTACAAATCGGTTGTGAACTAGTAATAAACCGGTTATAAACCAATAAATAATTCTTGTCCGAAAATCATTTTTTTTTAAAATTATTTTGTGGAATTTTTTGACTGATTTATGAATAGGTTCAGAACCGGGAACCGGTAAATGGTGCGAAAGTACTTTTGAGGAATATAATCCAAAAGTCGCGAGTTCGAACACTTCGGAAAGCCAAAGACACTTTGCCAAGCCTTTTCTTAAATTTTCAAACAAATATCTTCATCTAAGAACAGTTTCCACAAAGTAAATATGGAAAAATCCTTGCTTTTTTCCAATGTAGGGTAAATTAAGCTAATTCAAAACCTGCTCCAAATGGAAATTTTTCGCTATTCCAAATGGAAACGTCATTGTTTTCATGATAAATACAGTACTAAATTATTCATAACCACAAATTCATTCATATTCACAAAATTTTATTTGTTAATTTCTCAGAAAAATTAAAAGTGTACCTTTTCACCATCGAATTTTTCATCGGTCGACCATGTTTCCCAATGAAAAACACAATGAGGTGACTGTTGTTTATTCGTTTTGTTTAACATTTATGTCATATTTCCGGCTAAGTTTAGTTAAAAGTGCTAATCTTTATTGTTACCGGTACGTAAAGTTTTCAAATGAAATAATTACCTATTTCGTGAACAAAATGAGTTTTTCTGAAGTGTCTGCAAATGCTTCAATAGGAAACCCCGGAAATATGATTTTTTTGAGACATTTTCTTATTGTTTTAGAAGGGAAAGGAGAAAAGACCAGGAATAATAAGAAATCCTGCACTCAGGAGCAACTCAACAAGATTTTGGAAGCCTTTCGTCGCGGTTTCACCACTTACAGTGTTTGTCTCCAATTAGAAACTTTCCCTTGTCTCCATTTGAATCAATATGCTTCCAATAGAATCATTTTACGCTTGCGTATTTTACTTGTATTTAAGAAGTTTTCAAATTATATCTGAAGAATTTTCATTAAACAGTAACATTTTATAAGAGTCATGGAGCATATTTATGTAATTTTCTTCGGAAAAAATACGAACTTAATGTGGTGAATCTTCTGTCAAAGTTAACCCTTTAAGGACGAGAAGGTCAAAAATCGAAGGTCAGAAAAAAACAATTTTTCTGACTTTTTAGAGCAAAACATAACTTTAGAAGATCGTAGGAAAAATTTCATTTTTGGGTCACCGGTGACCCAATCGCCCTTAAAGGGTTAAAGCGTCTGGAAATGGTTTTGAATTAGTTCATTTACTCTATTTAAAATATCTCCTTTATGTTACAAAATGAAATTTAGCAGAATACGTGTGTTCATTTAAATTTTGTCAGACTATCTACCTTTATCTCCGGCTGAAGGTGTAGAAAATAGGCGTGAGAACAGCTGGTGCTGGCATCTGTTCTCAATTTCAAATTCTCAGGTCTCAAGTCTTTTTAACAAATATCCTATACTGTTTACAAAATATATAAAGATAAGCGTTTTTTTTCGTTTAAACAATTCGGTTCAGTGATAATGGCAACTTTTTCCGCCTGAGGGCGCTGGCAACTGATTTCAGTTTTCAGTTCCTAAATTTTTAACCTTAAAATTTCGTCTAATTAAGTACAGATTCACAAAGAACTTTGAAATTCTTGTTTATTGGAGTTTTCATATTATAAGTGACAGTGTTTGATATTTGATCCTTGGCAAATGTTCTTGTGTGAAATATGATGTAAATGTTGAACATTTAAGTAAAATCTTTTTAGATTAACATTGTCAAATATATACAAGCTGTTAAAACATCAAAATTGTAAAATTGTACGTACTCCTCATAAAGTAATTATCATAAGATGCAGAGCATAATTATCAAATGTTAAAGTTGTTTCAATTTAGAATCTTCTTGTTTCGAGTTGTTTTCTAGGACAAAGTGCAAAAGTTCCTCTAACTTTGAACTTTTGATATGTTCTCAAGCACTGAGAGAAAAAGTTAAAGGAGAATAAATTATACAAACCACCCCAATTATTAAAGGGCTACTGGGAAGAGAAATATTCTTTGGTGTGAGGTAAGAAAAACAGCGAGAAAAAAGAAATGTACAAAAAATATAAATTTCAAATGTAAACTCATTATTTTCATCTTCATTTTCTCTCTTACGTTTTGGGTGTGTGCAAAATGTGTACAATTTCCGAGTGTTTGCAATTCTGAGAATATTCGTGGCGGTATTTTTCTCTCAAGATTGTGAGGATAGTATGCAATTTTTGAGATTGCTTGCTTGGACGATTTCTGCGTTCTTTTTTTTTCGTGGTACTTGCTCAAGTGGGTGAATCCTCTCTAAGAATAGCATTATTCCTATGAAGAACATAGGGGCAGGGGAGGGGACCTTTATTGTTTTTGCTTACTGCTGCAGCTTTTGCTTCAGGATTGAAGAACTTGACAATCATTGAGATTCTAGAAAAGCAGGAAGCTTTATTTCTCTTTTTTTTGCGCTCTTATCGTGTCTTTTAGTGTGTCATTCGTTTGTATTTGCCATTTTCATATCTTCAATCTTGTGGTGTTGTCTCTAGCTTTCACTTCAATAATCGTCATTGTGCAGAAATCATCAAGTGCGGTGTATATGTTTGGGGTGGGAGAGACAAGAGACGTTTGAGAAAGATGATAAAGTCCCCATCATTTGTGGCTCACAGCACTTTGGTAATTTTGATAAGTAAATTATCTTTTTTATGCACACTCCTAAGATATGTGTGTTTATTAAGTTTGTTTAGAGAAAAAAATACTCAATTCCAGCAATTTTTGGACTAAAGACTTGTGTATTTGAAATCGAGGAGAACTATCAGCGCCTCTCGTGGAAAAAAACAGAGCCCTCCTGTGGCGAAAAAGAAAGCTAGTGTCATAGAATTAAAATGAACACACGTATCCTTCTAAGTTGCGTTTTTCAACATTAGAAAAATAATACAAATTTAACAAGAAAAAAACAGGAACAGTTTTTCTATATTTATTTTGTAGAAACTGTTTTTAAATGAAGATATTTATTTGAACATTTTTAAGAATATTGTAGAAAAATGTCAAAATACAGAAATAGAGAAAAATAATGAACTCTTTTAGAAAAAAAATTGCTTAATACACACCGAAGTTTTTGACTTAAAACTCGAAAATTAGAAACAGCTGCTATAGCACCTCTCGCGGGAGAAGACAGCGCCCTCATGCGGCGAAAATGCTTGTCAATGTCACAGGCTTGAATTGAACGAACCTTTACTGCTAACTCGCATTTTTTAATTTTAAAAAGATAAACTAAATGTTTAAATGAAAAAAAAACTACTATTATTACATAATTACTTTGTGGAAACTATCCTTGGATAAACGAGATTTGTATAAAAAATTGTAGAAAAGTTTAAAAATATAGAAATAAAAGAAGTTCCACATACAAAAAAATAACCTAAAAGAAGTTTTCGACTAGGGTTGAGAATTTAAAATTGAGAACAGTTGCCAGCGCCACATGCGGGAGAACGCAGAGCCCTCATACGGAGGAAAACTTTCTCACTGCCAGTGTTACACTAAAATTTATCCTGTCTCTAATCTGATGAATATTGAGTCACATATAGAAGTCTCTCTCTACTAACTGACAATTCTCTGTACGACAACAACAAGTGTCAAAATAAATGTCAAAAATGTGAAATTTTTCGATCGGTCAAATTTAAATTTGACACATTCAACGATTTCTTTTTTTTTGTACATATCCCTTGAAAACTTCAAAAAATAGTTACATAAAAAGCAGAATATGTTCAAGTGTACTTGCTCGATAAAATCCCTTTAATACACACAGATTGAATCCATATAGGAAATTCCAAAGTACCATCCAACCCTTAAAAGCACACACATCACAGTACAGCAAACAAAATATTATGGATTATGGACTTTATACATGGTTCATCTACTTATCCATGAAAACCTTAAGGCAGGATCAACATTCTTACAAAAAAGTAATGTATAAATAGGAGAAATAATATTGAAATGACGAAGGTATAATGGAAAAGCACCCAGGAAAATTGAAATAATACACATATAAAAGAGATATATTTTATGGGACTGAAAGAGAGACACTTTTCTCCAAATTGGTATATGTTACAACAAAAAAAATCTCCTGGGGATTTGAATAGATGAGAACAGGGCAGTTTTGGGTCATTTCCAATTTATCAACAAGGTACTTAATTTTGAGAACTAATCCATAACTAAAAGTGCATATCATAAGATTCACCAGTTGAACATTTTATAAATGTCTTAAACACTCCCATTAGCTAAAACGCATTGTCAATGCTTTTCACTAGGAGCTTTGTCCAATTGCATAAAATAAGTCCTTAATAAGTACTTATTAAGTACTTAATTAAGGTTATTTTTGGGTGACAGTTAGTAGTGACATTTGGTGGGAAAAAGTGAAAAAACTGGAATAGAGAATACGATGGACACATATTAACCAATTGATAGAATATGACATGCCAGGAAAACATAAAATCGAAATGTAATTAAATGTGTCAATTTATATTTCATAAGTTTATCAGAAAGCTCTCCACATTTCCAATATTCTTTTTTTTTTTACTAGTAATCCTCATAATATTCTTATTGAAAATAAATTCGGAATTTTTGGCAGTTGTAGTCTTAGCATCTCAGCAACTTATATTTCAATTTTATACATATCACAATATTATTGTCAAATAAGAACAGTTTACGAGTTATGGGCCATTTCCATTATGAAATTTTTCAACAAATTTGTTGAAATTCAACTCTGTAAGGGTGCTTTTATAAGAAAATTTCAATTGGTTAAACTTTTGCGCATAAAAGTTTAAAAATAAAAATTGGAAACAGTTTCCACACTGTTCCCACCGTGTACAGCGCCACCTAACGAGTTTTTTTTCTGGCACTTGCATACCAGTGAGTTGTCAGTTGAGCGAATGCCCATAAAAAAAACTTGTTTTCATTTCACAGTGAAGACGTTTTTAAATGAAATTCTAGTAATTGTGGGTTCCTTGGAAGTGAAAATAGTACTTTCAGTGAGAAAATGTCACTGTGCGTAGGATACAGCATTCCCTGTACTTTGATTTACGGTAAAAACGGGCAGAGTGTGAGAAGTGTGTCAAAAAAAATATCGTTGCTGTTTGAAAATGATAATAGTTACAATTTTCCCTAATTATCTCTTTCAATCCTTCAATTTGCATACAAAAAGACTAAAGATATCCTTTGGCTGTGATTTCACAAAGGTTTCGATTGTTTCTATCCTTTTTTACTATGAAACTAAATCAAAACAACCAATTGTCAAAGATATATTCGGATTCAAAAATTGGCTTCTAGTGAATTCTCATGTGAAATGAGAAGAACAAAAATTTGAAATTTTTCTGCTGGAAATAACCCACTATCATCAATATTTTCATTTTTTTTACAATTTTTGAAAGTATAAAAAAAATTTTCACTATAAATTAACGTGAAGAAATGCCAAAAATTCACAGACATTAGAAACTTGATCTTCTGCTTGAGGGCACTGTTTTCTCCCACGAGTGGCGCTCGGAACTGTTCTCAATTTTTAATTCTCAATTATCTATATTAAATTAAACATGGATTTCACTTAATTTTCTGCTTTCTAAATCTACAAATCTTTTCTTAAAACAGAAACTATATAAAATTTCAATTTTTCAATTGTGAAAATCCTCTTAATGATTCTTAACTAGAATTTTGAATTCTTTGTTGAGAATAGCATTTCTATTTTTTGCCGCATATTTATCTTTTTTAATTTATAAGTTTATTAATTTATTTGTTTTTTTATGCTCTATCTAATTTAACGCTAATCATTGGTTCATTTTTCCTCTCGGTTATCATTTTATTAGCAACCCTTTTCTCCACATGAGGGCGCTATATGCCTCCGCGAGGGGCGCTGGAAAATGTTCTCAATTTCAAATTCTCAACCGTTTAGTCGAATTTCAAATTTTACCTTGCTTAAACGTTTTTTTTCTCAAATCTTTTATTTTAAGAATATGATTTTATTCGACATTTCTTCATTTCCAATATTACCCCGTTCGCCCCTATTCTACACAAACAAACAAAAATCACACAAATTTTTTTTAAGAAAAAAGATACTCTGTAAACCACTCTTACTTTTTCATCCTTCTCATCTCTGAATTCTTCATCTATTTGCATTTGTCCAAGCTAAAGAGACAAAGTAATCAGCTTAAAATTTTTCCTCATCTTTTAGGTACATTTATAATAACTTTTCTCCATCTCATAGTGCATTTTTTATATATATCCCTCTATACACTTTTCATCTTTCTCATTTTGATCTTTCTTTTCTTTTATTAAATTTTGCTAAACGACTGTTTGCAGAAAATGATACAACATTTCTCTTAAAATCACCAGAAAAAAACTATATTATACTTTGCTTTTTTTATTAATGAAATGAATACCCAAGATGATGGTTGGTATGGTGAATTGTTGTTAAGAAAATATAGAAAAAAAGATACAGTATGTAGTAATAAGGGAAAAAATTGTTAGTGAGTTCAAAGAAAATTTATAATATATAAATATTAAAATATTACAGCACCGTCGAAAAGAGTATACAAAAATCCAAGAAAAAATATTCTTGGATGAGTTAACTCTTCAGAGATTTTTTAAACCAAAGAAAAAACCACCCCTTACATCAAAACATTTGGTTTCTTCATAGAACATTATTTTTTTAGCAAAAGAAATCCAAACTGATAACATCTTCATTCTGAATTATTCAATTTGTCTTATTTTTAATGTATTCATGTCCTTAACAGTTTGATAATTATTTCCCAACAAAATTTAGATAAATTTGTTATTCCAAGAACAAAGAAAAAGATGTACATAGCAAAAAAAAATAAAACTTGCAAAGGGTAATTTTAAAATCACATGGTAGATGAGAAAAGAAAATTGGGTTGTTCTCGATTTATTATCCCTACTTGGGAATTCATCTTGTGCCTTTTTCTCCTCCCCGTACCACCCCCAAATTTTCCCTTACATTTTATCCCTTTCCGTGAATCCCTACCTCCTTCCCCTTGGAGGAAAAAAAAAGAAAATCAAAATGTGGGATATGGTACCAAAAGACAAAGAATTAATGGAAAATTCCCGAGATTCCTTTTACTTCTTCCTCATTTCATGCAGTGATCCTCATTTACAGAATAATATCAAAAATGACAGAGGATGAGAATTCCATGAATTTATTATATTCTATTGAGGGTGAATCTAATTGTAATATATAGAATTTTGCGTAAACCTAATGTATAGTGAAGCTTAATGCAAAAATTTCTCTGGGAAAACTCAATTTGGAGGAAAATATTGAGGTTACAGTAGGTTAATGAAAAGCCAAAGTGCACTTCATTCATAAAAAAAAGGAAATATTATTTATAAAACTGAGACGTTGCAACACAAAATTCGATAAAAAAGGAATACAATACACTCCCTTTTAAGGTTATGTTTACTCAATTTGCCTGACAATTTCGCTAATTTCTAAAAAAAAAAAAATAATTTGACTAATTCTAGAATATCTTGGGATTGACTTTATCCCATTTTGGGATTAATTCTATCACATTAATTTAGACAGGAGTAAAATCAATCCCAATTCTGGGCTTGATTCTACCCCAATATAGGAGCAGTGCAATACCATATCATTCAAGACAAGGGGAACTAACGAGGAATACTTATAATGCAATAGGGCAATAGCTTCATTCCGGATGCGTCAGGGATGTTTATCTCTTAAGAGACTAAACAACAATATTTTTACGAAAGTGTTTTTTCGTCGTTGGGATTGTTCTTATTTCATCTTAGAATAATTTGAAATATTTTGAGAGTCATTCTGTCTCATCATGTGGGATTGAGCTTTTACCTTTTGTGATTCAATGTATATCGTTTTTAAATTTATCTTAGCGCCATTTACCGAATCCCAAATAGGTGTTTAAGTGGTTTCAAAATGACATCGGACATAGTTATTTCAAGGTCGATTAGATCTATTCCGAAAGTGGAATAGAAATACTTCGGCACTAGAAATAATTCTACATTATTTAAAAATAAAAGCTTCAATCCTAATTAGTAATAATAGAAGACAATTCTACAATTTTAAAAAGATGAAAAAGACATTGTAAAAAATCTCAGCTAAAATTATGCACTAGAATAATTTCTATTCTGTTCCAGGAATTATATCCCAGTTAAGAATAAAATCAGCTTTAAAGCAGAATAAAAGTAAGCATGGGCATGAAATGATTCAAGGCCATATCCAAAATAATTTCACACCTATAGTTATTCTAAATGCATTATGTTTCATTTTTGGAATTGATTACTTTTTATTTTTGATATTAATTCAATCCCAAATTGTTTAAAAACTCAATCCAACAGATAGTCTCAATCCCACTTCGAGATTATTGCAATCCCTTTCTACAAAGAGTTCAATCTTGTTTTAGGATTTATTCAATTTCACTTTGGGATTGATTAAATGATATTTTCCTTGTTCATTCAATTCAAAATTGTTTAATGACACAATCCCACAGATGGAGTTAAATTTCAATTAAATGTAGTCTCAATCCCATTTCGAGATTACTGCACTCCCATTCTACAAAGAATTCAATTTTATTTCATAAGTTTATCCATCTAATTTAGCCTATTCTAATTTGGGATTGATTACGTAGTATTTTTAGTATCAAAACAATTCCAAATTGTTTGAAAACTCAATCCCACAGATAGAGATTCTCAATCCCATTTTGATATTAATGCAATTCCATTCTACACTTGAGATCAATTTTATTTAAGGAGTTTATCGATTGTATTTTAGGAGTTATCAAATTTTATTATGGACGTTTATTGAGTCTCAAATACTTTGAATACTCAATCCCATATATAAATTAAAACTATAAACGTAGTCTCAATCCCATTTAAAAAAAAAAGTGCAATCCCATCCAAGTTTTTTTTAACTTTATTTAGGGCAAAGGTTATGCCACTTTGGGATTGATTCCATAATATTTTTGGTATCAATTCAATCCTAAAGTAATATTAAAATTGAATGTTGCTTCAGTCCCATTTCGAGATTAATGCAACCCCATTCTAGAAACAATATAATTCTGTTTAAGGACACATTCTTTTCTCTTTTGCAAACTATTTTTTAGTATCAATTCAAACCCAAAGCTGTCTAAATACTCAATCCCATTTGACAGTCAGCCAATTAGTGTAATCCCATTCTACAAAGAATTTACTTTGGCATTGACTATAAACTATTTTTAGTATCGATTTAAAACCCAAATTGTTTAAAATCTGAATCGCATTTCAAAATTTTTGCAATCCCATCCTAGAAATAATTTTATTTTAGGGCTTAGCCTATTCCGTTTTGAGATTGATTCAATTTTATTTTATGGTATCAATTCAATCCGAAAGGTGGCTAAAAACTCAATCCCACAGATAGAGTAATACTAAAATTGAATGTTGCCTCAACCTTGTTTTAAGACTAATTTATTTTTACTTTGGGATTGCTTATAAATTTCTTTTGTACCAATTCAATCCCAAATTGCCTAAAAACTCAATCCCATTTAAAAATTAGTGCAATCCCATCCTTGAAATAATTTTATTTTATTTTATAAATTAGCCAATTCCACTTTATGATTAAATCAATATTATTTTTGGTATTCATTCAATCTCAAAGTTGTCTAAAACCTCAATCCCATTTCAAAATACGTACAATCTCATCTTAGAAATAATTTTATTTTATTTGGGAAATGTACCAATTCAACTTTGGGATTGATTCAATACAATTTTTTGGTATTCATTCAATCCCAAATTTTACAAAAAACTCAATCCCACTGCTAGAGTAGCATTAAAATTCAATCCCAATTGGTCACATTTTCAATCCCAAAATCTACTAAAACGGTTTTTTTTTTCTTGTTAATTGGACATGTAGGCCTAGACATGTAGGGGTCTTTGTTAGTATAGCTCAGAATATGAATGAGGTTAGATTTGGGGATGGTGCAATTTGAATGTTGGATGAGAAACAGTGAGAATAGTGTTGTCACCACAATACCAACCCCATTTCCACGTAAAGGGGTTTGCATTTATCGTTCCACACGCTCGATGATTCTCTGCCTGGGCAAATGGTGGATTGTGGGTGGTTTTCGAAGTGAAATTATTGACGGGTCAGAGCTCCTGCTTCTATAATAATCACATTTCCACACCTATTTGTCCTCCCCGGTATTGAAGGTTCTTCCTCTCCCCCCCAAACCCCTATCACTCTTTCTTCTCCTCTTGTCTCATTCTCTTTGGAAAGTCTTTGGTTGTTACCTTTAGACTTTGTGCATAAAATGTGGTATGTGCTTGGGTGAATTGATGCCGATGGCTAAAGGCACTGAGACAGTGAGTTATTCAAGTGGATTTAATAGAGATTAGCAAGAAAGATCATTTGTGCCTTTGGTGCAACCATTCTTATTCTCTTCATTGCGACGCCCCTGGTTTTATCTATATATATATTTATATATATATATATATGTGGTAGAGTAATTAAAAGGGAATATTCTTGTTCTCTCATTGAATTGCAATGGTAATATAGTTCACATCAATAATTGCTACATGTATTCAGTGTTATTTCTATTCAATTGATTTCAATAATGTTGCAGTGTATAGTACTGAGGGTGATGCAGTACTACTATGGGAGGGAAAAAAATAGATTCGTGTGTAAAAGCACTCTTCAATTGAAAGCTAATTAGTGGAACACGGAATATTACATTGATTGGTTTTCTCTTTTACTATACAAAAGCCCCCCATCAACATATAAATTTGATGTTTTATTGTACATTGAAAAATTCTCCGATACATTGACATTTAATAATATTAAGTTTTCAATGAAAAATTGTCGAAAAAAAAGTCAATTTGATTGCCGAATAAACATCAGTGATAGTTATTTATGATTAAAATAAATTTATTAATAGATAAAAGATAGGAATGCTTGGACTGAACAAGCTTAAATTAAAAAACAAAACATTAAATTATCAAATTATTAGATAACAAAATATGTAATATCAAACTAATTGTACAGTAATCACTATAAATAATTAAAGATAAAAATCTTCAATTAATTTTGCCATACTGTTGTAAAACTACCTATTAATATATCAAATAATGCAAAAAAAATTCTAAAACGAACAAAACTCAACTTCATTACAATGTCTTTTTTTTGCAAATAAAACCATCTCGGCCGAAGTATATAGTTAATGGGAAATTTTTTTGCGGATTAAACAATGATTAAAAAATAGAGATCTTGAACTATCCATTAGAACCTGTCACACAAGTATCCACAGTTCGAATCCATGTACAAAGTGTTATACGATTGTTATAAAGTGTTATACAACTGTTATAAAGTAAGAAAAATCCAATTCATAGGGGCACAAGTTGCGTTTTACCATTTCCGCGTAAGAACGCAACGTTACAACGAAAAGTCCCCATGTTCTTCCCCATTTCCAGGAATTTCCTTCCACAACATACTTTTGAAAATTTCCCGCAAAATACCAATATATGACTGATCTTTTGCAAAATGTTTTTTTTTGCAAGAAAATCCACAATCAATAAATCCAATTCCCACTCAGATGGAAACATTTTTTCGGAATACATTAAGAAATATTCTCGAGTGAATTGAATAGAAGATAGAGACGTTTTTTTTTTGGGAAAGAGGAAAAATAAGAATCAACAATAGAGCCTCTCTTGATTTTCATCTTTCGCCATAAGGAAAAGAGAAAAAAGAATAAGTATACCACGTTGGAAGTAAAGAAGTGTTCAGGGGGAGGTGAAGTGAGATGGATTGTATATGAGACCACAAAAGTGGAGAAAAATTATAAAATATACAGAAAAACGAACGCAATTTCTTATAAATTCCTCGCTTTACTGAATTGTAATTTTATTTTTATCAAGATCTTCTCTTGTTGTGTTTTGTTGATGTGTTTTGCCGTGAATATTCCCTCTCTTACTCTTTAAGTCTCTTGTATTTTATGTAGTCTTTTTCATATCCAACTTGAGCCATATTGGTTCTTTCTTTCTTTTTGGAAAGGAAAAAAAATGTAAGAAAGACAGTTTTTTTGGTTCTTTTTCTTATAAATATTCCTCCCTCACTTCATTTACAAAATTTACATGTTTAAATTTTACATTGGTGTTTAGTATGAGAAAGAATTGTAAAAATACTGTTTGTTAGAAAGAAAATTATATGAAGAAGCTCAAAACGAGAATACTATTGAACAATAGTCTATTGTCACTTGCAGCTGCAATTGTTGTAACCCAAAACTGTATTTTAATATCTATTTTTTTGAATGACTTTGAAACCATTAAAAAAAACAGTAAGTTTTTTTTAAATTATTTTACACTTGAAAAAATTAGTTTGAATTCTCCAAACAAGTTTGATGCAAAAAATATTTAGGCCACGCCTTACGAAGAAACAACTAAATTAAATTTCAAACAGTAAAATGGGAGAGACCTAAAGAATCCATCTAGTATTAAATATGCCATGCAGTGAACAAATTATTGAAAATTTTAAGAAATACTACTAGGTAGAGGTAAACTTAGAAGTCGTAGGTAAGCCACGCCCCCTAGGAAGCCATGCTCATTTATTTAGATTAAAAAAAGGCACAAATGTAGAGTGAAAAGGACACCTATTGACACTTTAAGAACTCGTGTCAGGACTTACTGACATCCTATTCTGTACCACTTGGAATACGAAATTCGAACACTTATCCTAATCGAAAACCTTAGATTATTGAAAAAACGTTACACTAGGGGAGACTGGGGCAAAATTTGTCAAAACGAAAATTTCAATATTCACTATTTTCTAAAATAAAAGAGACTGAGGCTTGAAATTTTTATTATATATAGCCTTCATGAACCTTCTTAAACTTACAAAATTTCACGGGATTCAATTAAGGATTATGTAAAATAAAAAAATAATGAAATTTTGAGCCCTATTTTTGGAATATTTGGCTTACAGAAAATATCAATACTGATTAGTCCAATTTAAGCACAATTCTCCTTAATATAGAGAAAAATTAACTTCGACAAAGGTGTAGAGGAATAAATTTCCTATAAAAATATGTCTAATTGATATTTTTAACGTTTGCGAGAATAAAACGTCACAAATTATCTGAGGACTGACAAAATTTTCCCCAGAAATTTTGAGAATCTCCACAAAATCGACTTTTAGAAAATGATTCGAAAATCACATTTCTTTCGAGATAGAGGAAAATAGTCTTCTGCAATGTTGTAGAGCAGTAAATTTCCTATAAGAATATGCTCATTATAAAACGTTTAAGTTTTCTCAGAGCTCATGAAAGAATTAAATATGCGTTTTGCCCCAGTCTCCCCTACTCAGATTTTATTGGATGCATTAAATGATTAAATAAATTTCAACATTTTGACAAAAGTGTCAATAGGTGTTCCCTGTCGAAGAGGTGTTCCTTCAACCCTAAAATGTAATTTTTTGATAACTATTTTCGTAAGTTTGACCAAATTATAATGAGGACCGTGGTTGTTTTTTAACAGTCTCCTTCCATTTCTTCATTATAAGTTTTAAACCCAATAAACGTAAACTATAGTTGGCCGTAAATAAGGGGCATAACCTAAAATTACCCACCTGATGGAGTAGGGGGTAGTGGAGCACCTTTGAATGAGGGGCAGATTTAATATTAGAATTTTTCATCAATTTTAAAATAAAATTGAGCCTTATCATGATACAATTTAGCTGCACAGATTGAGAAGCTAAATTACATCATGATAGGGGTCAGTTCCACGTAAACATAGTAGAAAAATCCCAATCTCAAAGTTGCCCAGCATTAAAAGAAGCCCTACATCTCCATACTAAGCAGAAGTACAGTCTTGAAAATATGGGAAGTTCATGGAATATGGTAAACTTAAAAATTTTCCTTTATAATGAACTAATAGAATGGACAAAGTAATGCCAAGATAATCTATAATTTTGTAATTAGGCACATTTTCTTTCTTTAACGTAATGGGGGCTGGTGCGGCTACATTAAAAACAATATTTTTGCATATTTCTAAATGCAGCTTGACCAAGTCATAAATTAATTTAGATCAACAATTGTTTTGCCTATCTAAATTATTATTACATTAAAGTCCGTTCTCCTTTAAAAATATGCGAAAAAATAGCATTTTCAATGTAGCCCCACCTCCTCCTATACTCTTTTTCATTGGGAGTTTTAATTGCTGAATAAAAAATATATCACAATGACATTAAAAATTTTTTATTCTAAATTGCTTATCTAAATTGAATACTTCGAACAAGATCAAAATTAGTCAAAAAATTCCAAGGTCAAAATCTACTTTTCTAATGAGATGTAGGGGAAAGTACTCTCCCTTCGAACGTTCATACCTTCGAATAATATGAGTTTTCTTTTATTTTTCCTAAAAGACTTAAACATTTCAATTAAATATTAGTTAGCTTATAATCAATTATTGATAATTATGTGACAATCATGTAGAAATCTTTTAAGAAAAGTAAAGGAAATTCACATTATTCGCAGGTATGAACTTTCGAAGGGAGAGTACTTTTCCCTATTTGTGGAACTTAAGTGTCTTAGCTAAGAATTACGGTTTTATGAATATCCGCACCAAACGAAATATCACTTATAAAAATTTCCTTTTCCGAATTCCAGTAATTTCATGGTAATTCTATGTAAAACTGTTCAAAACCTAAGAAATCATTTAAAAAAAAACTTTCAAAATATAAAAAAAAATAATTGACGAATCTTGAAATTTTCGAGGTTTGTGTCTCAGATTTTAAGGGTCTTGACAGACCCGATGATAAGTCGAGAGACGGGTTAGTGTAATTATATTGGAAATAATGGTTAAACCACTTTTCCTTCATTTTCTACTAAGCCGTGTCTCGGCTTAAGTCGTAAGTCTGTCAAGGACCTAAGTCCCAAAACGTCTCA
This sequence comes from Phlebotomus papatasi, assembly GCF_024763615.1. Lineage (NCBI taxonomy): Eukaryota > Metazoa > Arthropoda > Insecta > Diptera > Psychodidae > Phlebotomus > Phlebotomus papatasi. The sequence continues at coordinate 17,028,594 of NC_077224.1, forward strand.
CATCTTAATCTTGATTTTTTGCTTTAAGAATACTAAGATTTTGAAATTATCTTTGCTTTGATATTTATCTTAGTCATAGAATACTGCCAGTAGGGTAAAATGGGGTAATTTGGAATCATGTCTAATTTGGAACAGTGAGATTTCCTAACAATTTCACATGGCAAAAGGAAAAAAAGCAACGAAGAAGTACTCTCGAATGTAAAGTCTTGAACTTATTCGTGGTCTAGTTTTTCTCTTTGACCATCTTTGACCATCTTCTTGACTCATTCCTCAAGTTCAACATCACAATCATAATGTTTAGGGCTAACTTTTGTATAGAGGAATTACTGTCCTATTTATTCTTTAAAAAAAATTATTTGAATTGAATCTGAAACAGCGAGAAAATCTCAAAATTCCAAAATGTACTTGATTTCAAATTACCCCATCTTACCTTACTACCTCTTGTACATGTTTAATAAGGTCCAATATTATTTTTTATAATTTCTATAGCGAAAATTTAAAATATTCTGCAGGGAAATTGAGATGTTTTTACTAATGTGACGTTTCATTAAGTCTGGAAATCCTTGAAATTTTGGTTTGAACCTAAGACATTTAAGTTCCACAAATACATCACGTCAGAATATGAAATTTTCATCTTGGAAATATTTGATAGCTTCGAATTTTGATTTTGATCTCGAAACTAAAGACTATATTGAAAAAAAAAAAATCAAGAACATTTAAAAAGAGAAAATAGAGAAAATGTGGATACGACAACAGTCGACGCAGACGACAGAATGATTGCAGAAACAGCAGTTGCAACAATATTGCTATTACAAACGACAATTTGTATCCCAAAATATCACATCACAGGCACAAATTTCAATAGAGAAATTACCTAACAGTAAAGCTTTCGGAATGTAATTATAGCTATTGTTTATTAAAGCTGATAACTTCTTAAATCTCAACCACAGTTTTACGATAAAAAGAAGAATAAGTGACCCTCATCCTCTTCTTCTTCTTCTTTTTTTTCTCCAACTTCTGCAATAATATTGAAAATATTGTTTGGAAGGTTTTTCCAATCCAATGTTAAATTGCATGTAAGATGTAACGTATAGTTTATTAAAATACACAAAATGTGTAAGTCAGAGATGAAGAAAATTGTTCAAGCTCCATAGGTAATCAAAGCATATATATCTTTTATATAGTTTAAAAGTCTTGTCTTCTCTTCTTTCCTCTTTTCCCTCTCTTCTTATACCAATTTCTCACTGTTTGTAGCACATATAGTAATATTATACGTTGAAGACCCCAAGAGTTCTATGAAGAGAAAAAGAGTCTCTTCTTCCTCGTCGCACGTTGACTTGATTCTTGTTGTTCTTTGTGTCTTGATGATGTGGCTGTCGTAGGTTTTAACTTCTTTTCATGTTTTCCCCCCGCACTTCAACTCTTTTTTTTTACTTCTTCTTATACTTATTCTTCCTGAGACACTCTGCTGTATATGCCGTTAATCTATATCAACATATGAATTTATATACACAACATCTTGGATGAAAATGGGCACAGAATCACCCAGAGAATATTTTTCACCATATTTATGTATTGAGAAGAACAAGAATTAAAAAAAGACCGCCGCAAGATGAGGAAGGAGGACAGTTGAGAATCTCATATCAAACCATCTCTTCCCCAATATAGTATTCCAAACAGTCCCAATCTAACGCACAATCTACAAAAAAAAACAATAGTAGCGAAAGAAAATTCGCAGAGTGCTCGATTTCGTGAGATATAGATTTATTTCCGGTATGAATCAATTTTAACCGATATTAATTATCTCGTGAATCGAAGACCTTTACAATGAATCCAAATTTAACCAAATCGGTTATTAAATGAACCGTCTATTGAGTCATTTAACATTAAATCTTTAAAAATTCAATATACCGAATTTTCTAGTTAGCGGTACTTAAGGATAAAGTATGAAATATTCTGTACCGAGTAGAACGAGGTGCAGAAAGCGAGAAGAACGCCTCTGGGAAACCTTCACTTGTAGAGGACCATCGAAATACACAGCACGATAACTCTTATCGTTTGGTCTCTACGCAAGTAGCTCCCAAACGAACAAACAGAAAAATATGACAAATAATCACAATCTCAATATCCATAACTAAAAATCGATGAATTATACATCATTATTCCCCCACTAAATTCGAGCAATAAAAAAACATACTACGCTGTTTTTCTCTCTCATTTTATATTTTCTTTTAGACCATCCATAAGGCAATTACAGCTCCGAGAGCAAAAAAAAGGAAAAAAAAGAAAAGACTTGTGCATATAAACAACTCATCAACCTTGTAATTAAAATTATACAACACAAAATATACACAAAGTATAGTGCAGGGAAAAAAATCGGCGAAAAGTGTCTCATTAACATCAATTGCTCGCTTTTGACTCGAATATCATTATAGAAAAAAAAAACACACAACCATCCCATGACATTCAAACAAATAATTAGTGTATCATTTTAGTTCAAATCCCTCTCTATGTCTTTCTTTTTGCAAAAAGCAAATTTAACAATAAAAAAAAATGCATGGTACCGTCGTTGCGGGTGACTTTGCACTCGGGGGGTGACTTTGCACTCTGCTGTTTGTGAGACTTTGAACAATTCTAGCACTTATTGATAGTCTTCGCCGATCCGGTCTACCATGTCAAAGTATAAAGGGATATGTTAAGTACCAAGTAAGGTACAATGATCCTCAAAAGGATTCTTGTAGTTTCAGTAATAGTCAATGAAATCCTAGTATAGGTATTTTGCCAAAAAACGACTCCGCGAAAAAGTTATCTGAAGATGCAATTTCAAAATCGATTTCAGAGAAGTAAATTGCCCAAATCTATTCTAAATTTATCTGGCTAGAATAATTCACTTCGATTTTGATCATTATTTTTAGTAAATTCCTTTTTTTCACTATAGTCTTCCTAAGAACGCATGATTTATATTAAAAAATTGCATATAATGGACTTTCTTAAGCTTTATTATAGAAGTATTTGGCCAAAAATTATCAAATTATTTTATAACTTAAGATAAAATGATCGAGATCTACAAGATGGTGTGGTCGCCATCTTGATTTGACGATTCTGTCCGCCATTTTGAATAACTGTCAAAACAAAAATCTCATCCGATTGAGCTGAAATTTTAGTATGTTCTGGCTGATGTCAAGACCTTTTCAGAACATATATAAAATCCGACCTAGGTCAAGCGATTGTCTGGATACTGGGGCTCCAAGTTCAAAATTTTGACATTTTCATTAATACAGAACTACGGAGAGCTTCTTTTATCGAAACCATCACAAAAAAGGCAGTATTATCGTTAGGTGATGAGATCTAAATAACAAACAAAAAGAAAAGTAATGTTTTTCTTTATAACAGCATATTATTTGAAGATCTGAAAAACTTTTGCAAATATGAAAAAATAAAAAAATAAATAAATGCACTTTTCATTTTTTTAATTATGTAAGAGTAAATAAATATATAAAATAAAAACCTCAACCATTTCTAATGGTTACAGAGGCATTTCGTTTATATTTTAAAATTCCGGATTAGAAAATAAAGATCGCCAAAATATGAATATTTCAAATTTTTAAACTTTGAGCCTCTGTATCAAGGTAAATACTTGACGTAGACCGGAACATAGATACGTTCTGAAAAGGTCTTGATATCAGCTACAACATACTAAAATTTCAACCCAATCGAACCAGTTTTAGATTTTGACAGTTATTCAAAATGGCGGACAGAAACGTCAAATCAAGATGGCGAGCATGTCATCTTGTAGATCTCGTGCATCTTACCCTTAGATGTGAAGATCTTCATTGCCGTTTATTATCAGAAATTGTTGATTTTTTAGTATTTATTAAAAAGTGCAAAGTCACCCGCACCTTATCCCCAGTGCAAGCCTTTTTTCTTGATTTTTTTAAACATAGTAAAATTTTATAAAATTAATGCTATTGGCACAAAATGTATTCATTAACAACTGAATACAAATAATTTTACTCAAAAACCCCCCTCCCTTCACTTTAACTATCCACTTTTAGAGGGCAAAGTTGAAAAACAGCGAAAAAACGTGCAAAGTCACCCGCAACGACGGTACAGTAAATTGTATGAAACACGGATATTTTTCCATCTCCAAAGTGACATTTGAAATAAAACAACTCCAATATTAACACCCAGTATCTTCTATGAAAATTTGAATATTCATAGAGTCGTAAATTAAAGAACAAATACAAACAAGTTAATGTTCTAAAACAATTCAGCAAAGAAATAGCAATATAATTTTCACCACATTTCACCTAAACTAAGAAATCGCATAATGTTATATGTTATGTGGCATTAACTTCAAACTTTATGTACCTCACAAATTATATTTATACAAGTAAAGAAGAACGAATATTCACATCTTCATGGTAATGGGCAACGCACAATTCTGTTATTATATTAACAAATTATTGAACAGCCCAAGCTCGGTAGAACGTTTATAACCGAATTAATTCAAATTCTAATCTGACAAACATTGTCAAAAGAAATTGTCAATAAATCTTCTAGTGGTCAAGCAGAGTCTGAGATACTCTTGACAGTAATTTTTCTGATCGCAACCTACCAAAAAAAAACATTTTACTTTGCAACATATTTTTACAATGCATTAAAAAAGTTTTTTTTAGCAAGAGAATGTAATGAAAACGGTCTCGTATCATTCAAGAAGTCCTAAAACTAAAACAATTACCAATCGTTCGATTCCTAATCGATTTAAATATTTTTTAACATTTTAAGAAGGCTCTTGAAAGCCTTAAACACCTTACTAAAAAAGTTAAATCACATTAAAATTTTAATGTGATTCACATTAATTATCGCGTATGAGCGTCCAAATATGTTATTTGTGTCTTTGAGCCACTTAATATTTGGGGTTTTTCTATTTATTGATAAAGAAGTGGACTTGGCCTGCAAAAATAAGCATAAATATTTTTCACATTAAAAAATTAAAGAGAAAATCGCATTAATTTTTCGCATTAATGCTATAAATCAATTTATATCAAATTTTGCGGGCCAAGTCTACCTTTTTATCAACAAATAGATCAAATTTTGAATATAAAATGATTTAAACACACAAATTACACATTTGGTCTCTCAACAGCGACAATTAATGTGAGATTTATTTTCCGAATGAAAATATGCACTCTTGAGGTTATGTTATTACGATCGTTTCGAAAGTTCTTATAATCATGTATTTAATTTCCTATGTCTCATACAGACATTTCTCAATTGTGAAGAAGTTTTCTCATTTCAAACAAAATATCAAGCTTTTAAGTCCCAGAGGAGCTTTATCCCATAAAGCTCTTACAGTAATTTTCCCCGGGAATACTTTTATTTCTTGATGTTAAAATCTTGAAGTTTGTAAAATGTGCTCTTAATGTATCGCTTCAAATGATTACAATCAATCCGCGAAATGAGTTTTCGCACAATACTTCCCATTTTCGGTGAACTAAGAGGGGGGTATCGGGGTTGGGGTTGATAAGGGGGTAGAGCATAAAACCACATACATTGCGATGACTCCTTGAGTTCACAATAATGGCAATTTCCTCGAGAGTTGCGGATGAAATTCCCATGTGAATGGGTTTTGTGTTTTTCGGGTGAAAATACGTGAAGTTGGGGATTTTGTGTGTCTGCCACATTCTGTAACAATTAATTTTGAAATTGACGTCACCTCAATTCAAACCCTTTTCTCGAGTGTTGTGCCACTGGGTTTATATTGAATTGGGTTTGTATGATGATGAATTTTCTCTCTTGATGCTTTTCTGCTATATGGAAATGGAAGGCGGGGAAGGGGTGTTTAATATGACGATGGATGGAGAAGATGGAGAAATTTGAGAAGATATCAAGTTGTTGAGTAATATAATTTACTTCATTTGCCGATGTTGTTCGTGTTCTTTCCTCAAAACTCGGAGTATTACTTTTCCCCAAGAAGAAGAAGAAACAGGGGAGAATGGGTCAACCCCATCATGTTTCCGTCATTAGCATTGATGACGACAGCAGGGAAATGATTTTGTTGTATATGTCTAAAATGTCTCAATTATAGAGTCAACGTAATTTATCTACAAAATTATTGATTGGGAATGGGGTGGAGAGAAGCATTTAAGTTTGAAATAAAATTTATAAGGGAAGATGTAACAAATTATTGGAGAAAAGCAGGAAAGTGCCCATACTTCGTACTATCCCAAGCTTTGTAATGAATAAATTTTTGGTATGTTTCTCAATAAATATGAATCATCGCACCCATATTTTAAAAACTAGGGGAAGTTGCACAGTTTTTAAAAATATATTACAGAGTCATATTTATTCAGAACATAGGAAAAAACTTGCAAAAAATCTTTGAAATGCTAACGATATGGAGGTCCGTTGCAACAAAAACCACAAGTTGCTCTCTTTTACCGTTTCGCCTCTAGAACTGCTCATGCCCAGATGAATTGATGGACAATTAGATAAAATTCATAAGAGTCGAAAAAATGGATTAGGGCAGAATCACATTGACAATAAAATGCTCGCCGTAGCCTCACCGTATTTTGTTAATTTACTCATTTTCATTGCAATTCTTACGCAAATTTTCCATTACCGTATTACCTTATGTCATACTCGGTGGCCCTAGGTGGAAATAATATAATAAAATTGAAGAAATAAAACGAAAATTCGATAAACGATGAGTAAAAAAACTGTACGAATTACTTCTCTTACATTTTTTTTGGCTCACCGTTTATCGAATTTTCGTTTTATTTCTCCAACTCCAAGAAATAAATCATCTAAAATCACTCAATTTGCGTATGATATGTAATTGCATGGTAAGGAATGGGTTAATAATTTATCCGATATTTTTGCAAATTTATTTTTGGCTATCGTAGATAGGGGGAAATCGGGCAATAAATTATAGCAGCTTTAAAATAGAGCTTTTTCTCCTATTTTAAAATAAAGCTGGACCTTACCAACATAATAATTTAGCTCTACAGATCAATAAATTGTGAAGCTAAAATATGCAGTATAGGGGAAGGTTTTGAAGGTTCGTATTAAAAAAGGAGTCCAAGATTTAAGATTTTTTACTGAATGACACACACACCGAATCAATTATATCACTATATGAAGTAAAATCTCTTACTTATTGGGTTCATAATTCTGCCTCACAAAATTCCTGCAAGTCCTTGGATTTCCCTCTACAGGAAAATGAAAATGTAGCTGCATTTTTTACGAATGTGCGCTGGTTAACTCAGCTTCGTACCATTTTTTCTCACCTCTGTAGGCCTCATTTTCCCCGAAAATATTACACCGGACACAAAAATTTGGGCACCACTACTTAGATGGAACTTTCATCTACTTGTTTTCACAATTTGTAGGAGGTATCACGCATTAAATATCAATTTTAAGCTATTTTTCTGACACATGTTTTTTGACACTAGGAAAACCATTATTTCCCTGCATTCTGACAGTCAGTTAAGAGCTTGGTTAGGTATGATTCTCTCATAATCACACTCATAAATGTGGGAAGTTCCACTTTAAAACAAGGAAAATTGAATGAGAAATACTCAAAATACATCGAAGTGGCAATTAAAGAATCACATCTACCATAAGCAGTCTAGTGTCATCACTGCACAATTCATAAAGTAATAATCACACCCATTGTAATCCTTGTTTTTTCTCTAACTTCTCTAATCTGTCTTACAGAACATTTTTTGAACATCAGTGTTTCTTAAAATTACCAGTGATTAATTTAAAGCAAAATGTGAAAAATTCCGCTTGAAAACAAAGCAAATTGGATGAAAGAATCACATATACCATAAGCAGATTCAGGCTTAATGTTTAATTTAACAGAAGTGAAATAAAAACATCTGATAAAGTTTCATTTTGATGGGGAAGTGCGTGTTTTCCTTCGAGATTTTAGTGAAAATTGTTTAATATCCCAATTTTCTTGTGAATTTATTCAGTGGAATCTCTGATGAGTCAAATATCCCGAGCGGCGTGCATAGTGTGACCCAAAACAGTGAGGAATTCTCAAACTCGGTGGTCAATAATTTTGACAGATATTTTTACGAAGCTGCAAAATTAAATTTTACTGAGCTGCAAGGGTGGTAATTTATATGAATTTTCCTCCACCCACAAAAACGACCCCCTTCAAGCAAAAGATTTTCACGGTAAATATTAACTCCAATAAATCCTCCATAACTTCGAATAGTTGCTTTTTCGAAAAGACACTTGCAGTGTGCAAAAATGCATAAAATATTACTCATTAGAATTACGATTTTAGGCACATTTCTTTTTATTTTTGCCTTTTGGACCCAGGAAAAAAGGCCTAGGCTCCCAAGTTTGTCAGGAAATGTGAGATGTATGACTAGCTTTTAGATTATATGTCCATGAATGAAATTCATTTAATTATTTAAAAAAAAAATCAGCTTTTACGAAGCTGCAACATTACGAAGGTGCAAAACCTTCCCCTATAAGGGTAATTTTCAATTAAAAATAGGAAATGAAAGCCAAATTTCAAATCTGCCTCAATTTAAAAGTACCCCATTTTCCCCTACGGGTTGGACGCTTACCATTCGTAAACTTTTCTTTAAGTCCAGCACTTAAGAATAATCTTTAGAACATCTTTAAGTGCCCTTAAAAAACGTACTGCGTGAAACTGCCCCACAATTTTCTCGTTAGGAGTATGCGCTTATTTTTTGTATATAATAATGTCGGAGTTTTGAATTAATATTTAACGTTATTGTACGTTAATTTGATTTTAACAAGTTCTCTATGGCTTATGTGAAAATTGCAGTGTCTAAAATTACCCCCTTACACCATTCGAACTAGTTCGTTTAACCCCTATTTGGTTTCTCCCTCTTACCACAAGTCATTAACATAGCAAAATTCTTTGCACTTGTGAACGGAATAATAATAACCTGACTTGCATAACCTCATAATGGTGGTTTTGACTACATGTATGTGTAGTGTGTTATGTAATTAATTGAAAATATTGTTTAATTTCTATGGAGCAAATTGTTGCAATACGCACAAAGTTGGGCAATTATTATAGTTTTCACCGGGGAATTTACTGTTTTCATTTCCAGCCTTTGGGGGTTGGGATTTTGGGGGGTTAGGGGGTAGGGGTTGGTTTGTTGGGGGTTGGTCTATATGTGTGGCTTTTTTGCAAATTGGGCTGGGTTTGTGTGTGCCGGAAAATACCCTCCTAGCGGGTAATCATTGAGCCAATTGTGACGCTTGAAAATAATTCTGCATTGAATATTTTGTTCTATTGATTTTCCCATACCTACATTGCTTTAAGGTTTTTTTTTTGGCGGTTGGGGAAGGGTGCTTTTTGTGTTGATTCCACTGAAAAAGCTCTACCTCTGCAAACTGAAAGCTCTGTTTTTTTTCCTTGTTTAATTCAGCATTATTCTTATTGCACGTTCAATTACAATCCTCCATTTCGGAGATAAAGTTCTCGCGTGCATTTGTCATAAAAGGTTTGTACATGTGAAAGGTGTCGTCCTTTTTCAAACACCAATTTTGGTTGTCTCCTTTTCATTCTTAATTTGTTAATTTTCTAATTATGGTAATGGGGGTTGAAATGAACACGGAAGAGAGTGAGAGAGCTACTATACTAGGCGAAGAATTAAAAGTTTTTATTACCATCACAATGAATGTTTCATTATGGAGATGAAAATATATTTTCTTCCCTTTTTGTGTATGACATTCATAATGTCTTTCGTGGTGGGTGGTTTTGAAATTCATTTCATTTTGATTTGAGTGAGAAAGAATGAAAGATATAGGAGGGAGAGAAAGAGATGTAAAAATGAAAATGGGAAATTTTGGGGTTGATTTTCAATTCACAGAGTGGACAGATTAATCCATTTGTGAACACAATAGATATTTTCCCCATCAAAGAATTTTTCTATTTAATTTTCATTTTTTTTTAAAGAAAATTTTCATTGGTATACGTTGGGAAAATTTTGGGATATTGCTGGTTCAAGTGAGAATATTTTGGCAATATTTTGAATATTTTGGCACTTGTCATTGACTGGATGGATATGAGAACATTAAATTGAAAGACCTTACCCAAGTAGCAAAACCTACACCTCAAGATGTAAATTTTTAGTAAGTCTGACTATATGAAACATTAACCTTGTCATATCTACAACCCATGAACGAGAAATAACTGAAGAAGAGAAGCCTTTAAGAAGAATAACCATGTCAAATTTTCTAACTGAAGACACCCTTGATGACTACCGACTTTCACCGAATGTTGACAATGCTGTCGATGTTATGCTTAACGTTCCAAATACATTTTCTACCGCGGAACTCTAGGCTAACAATAAATAATCTAAAAGTACTCTAAAATTGCATGATTACTACTCTGAAAAATTTTTTTGTCAAATTAACAAGACAAGTTTGTAAAAAGGATGTTCTTCCATACAGAATATGGAAAAGTTTTATCAAATCGGCGGCCAACTGGATCTTGTTAAAAGTTTGTCAAAAGGGTGTTTTTCGATATAAAATGCAAGAAAAAGTTTTGTAAAATTGGTAAATAACATCCTTTTGACAAAATTTCAACAAAATCCATTTGTTCGTTTAACAAAACATTTTTTTTTCAGAGTAGAATTTTACCAGATTATCAAAGACCGAACTTCAAAATTGATTTGTCCGGGATTTCAAATTTTTCTTTTAAATTCCTGTCAACATTGATAATGAGCATTTTCTACTCTAAATGTTTGCTGGTGGACATGTTAAAATGTACAAAAATTAAAACAAGGATTTATCATACTCAAAGAAATGTCAATTCTCTATGTAAGTTCTCATCAGAATTTTAAATGGTCAGTCTGTGACCCTTAAATGACCATTAAATAAGGTTTTATAATTCATAGTCACCATGACTTCGCTTCGGCGTTTCGTTACAAACAATTAATTTTCATTGCTATAGAAGTAGTAATATATTAGTCATTTTGGTGACGTGGACAATGAATGTGCAACAGCAAAATTTTGACCTAAAATAATTGATTACAAGGTTTAGAGTTCCTCCTCAAATTTGTTACGAGCCTTCGTCGTTCGCAACATATTCTGATGGAAATATTAGAGTGTGAAAAAAGGAATAAGAACACTATATAGTCAATTTCGAATGCTGTCAAATTAGCAAAATTTTGGTCATTTCGTAGATGCTGCTTTAAAGTGCTAGAAGGCTTTTGAAATTTCTATGTGCAACTTGTCAAAAACTGTTTTCTAAATCAAGTTTAAAAACAATTGGAATAAAACTAGTGGATAGAACCTTTGGAAGTTTCAATCATTTAGTAAGGCCTATCGCGAATATGGAAAAAAATGGGTCCCCGTCAAAATCCAGAAAGCCGAAATCCCGACAGCCAAAATTCCTAAAGCCGAAATCCTGAAAGCCAAAAGCCTGAACGCCAAAATCCCGAATGGGCCAAAATCTCGAAAGCCAAAATACTAAATTCTTAAAAATGTCAGCTACTCACGATTGCATCCGCGCTTGCTGGATGCAAAGGGAAATTTTCTGTGTCTTGGAAAATTATTCTACACATTATCCTTCATATAATTTCACTCCTTTCAGGATTTAGAACATTCAAGATTTTGGCTTTAGGGATTTTGGCAGTCTACGGGAAAAAATTAAGTGTTTGAAACCAGAGTATGTGCAAAACCGAAAAGTCTTCCCCTGTAGGGGAATTCTGTAATTTTCGTGACATTGCCACGCGTGAGTTCGAAACCTGACAATGCCATTCGAGCTTTTTTTTGTCATATCATATGAGTTCGAAAATGCACTTCATTGAATTTTTAATGAAATCCCTTTACTTGATGATTTTGTGAAAATACAGTACGACTTGGTTGATTTGGTTAACAAAATTCATAGTCATTTGACTTGCCAGAAATCTCAAATATGTGACTTCTGACAATGCCACGTGAGCTGAAATGGCAATGTAACGACTACAGAATCGCATTTTCGAAAAAGCTCTCCTAAGATTCGAACCCAATTTGTCATATGGCATTGCCAGAGCGTTACAGAATTCCCTCCTGGTCATGTTTTGCTACTTGGGTAAGTGTTCCTTTGATCAATTTTAATAATACTTTCCAAATAATTTTCTAAATCATGATTCTCCAGTAGATGTTTCTGCTTAAAAGGTAGGGTCGAAGGAACATATCTTTGACGGAGAACCCCTATTGACACTTTTACCAAAATCTTGAAATTTATTTAAAGTTTCTAATAAAATGTAAATAATATGACGTTTTTTTCTTAATCTACGTTTTTTGATAAGGATAGGTGTTCAAATTGTGTATTCCAAATGGTACAAAGTAGGGTGTCAATAAGTCCTGACTCGACTTCTTAAAGTGTCAATAGGCGTTCCTTTCACCCTAAATGGAACTCCATTTGCAGAAAATTGAGCAGCGCACAATAACTTTTATTTGTAAACATGTTTCCAATATTTTCTAAAAGAGAGAGCGAGATGACTAGATCTAGATCTCACTCACTCTCATTGAAATGTCAAAAACATGTTTAGTAAACAAAAGTGATTGTGCGTTGGGCAAATATCGTTGAATTTCGGAGAATTCAAAATAATTTTCGAAATCTTAAATTATATTTGAGTCCAAGGTGGGCCGAAAGAAGAGGTTTAACAAATGGAACATATGGGTGTCATTGCTTCGATTTTCGAAAACTGACAATCAAGAAACTTCTAAATTCGAAAATTTATTTTCCGGTTTTCGAAACTGACCTTCGAATATGCTTTCTTTTGTGCATATTCGAGTTGTAAATAGGTAGAATATCTTTTGTGTACTATTTTTAGCATAGACATAGCATAAGGTTCTGTTCTGTCATTTATGCTATACAGTTTTTTTTCTAAGAAATGAGAAAAAAATTGGGAACAGAGGTGAACAAATTTTTTGGCATCAAAAACCATCAACAATCATCTACTAATCTTTTGAATATTCACGCTGAGAATAGCTAAAACACAAATTAAAAATATCGTTCATTGTATTGAGAGAAGAACGGCACGAGACAACAAATGATTTTATTTTATTTCTTGTTTTTTATTTTTTTTTATTTTGTAGATGTGCAGCAATTTTGTAAAAAAAAAAGAAACTAATAATAGATTATAAAGCAATAAAGTAGGAAAAAAAAGAAACAATTTCCCAAAATGGATTTTATTTTTAAACACCACCCCCCAATGTCATTTTAAATCAACTTTATGCTTTTGTTTAACACAATGAGTTGTACACATTCAAGTGAGTTCTATGGGCACAATATTGTTTATATAGAAATTCGCGTAGCAAATTGATGATGTACCAAAGTGTTGTTAGGAGGCAACAAAACAATATATAAAATAGATGAGAGACTGGGGGATGGTTAATTCATTCATTTCAAATGCAATTATATGCAGAATAGAATATAGACATAATTGTAAATTACAGGCTAACATATTCTCTACATTGGCATCGGGAATCTAGCAAAAGGCTTTAATTAAATACCTGCGAGCACTATTTTCAATTTGCCTCCCATCTCTCCCATCATTTTATTAGATATGAATAAAAAGGGGGAGGGGGGCGAGGGGGAGGGAGAGAAAGAGCATACATATATATATATGGTAGAATTCTCGCAAAATTACAAATGATCATCTAACATCTAGTGTGGGAGGCAATTTTCCATGGATAGAAAAGCCACAAAAGCATAATGGCATGTATACAATTTGTGTGTCGTACTCACTTCAATCACATGATATCTTTCATTATATATAGTAGCATATATCACATAGATTTTTCCTTCCTCGACATTCACACAAAACATCATATTCGCAACTAAAATCACCATCAAGGGAGCAATTGCTGACAAATACTAAAAAAAAGCCATTTTCTCTGCACGAAATATTTTTCCACAGAAAATTTTATGAATAGAGTTAAATAAATGCCAAAAAAAAAATATCCATAATAATTGATATAAATGCAGAATAGCACAAAATAATACAAAATTTACACTTTTTTTCTGCATTGTATGCTTGTCTAAAGAAATTACATTTAAGAAGAAAAAAAAAGAAAAACTTGAATGTTAACCTAGAAAAATATACCAGAACTCGATCGCCTTGAAAGTCATCAACAAGAGGCACACGAACATTACACCCAAAAAAAAATTCTCAATTCATGATTCTCTCTAACTAGTTCGAAATAACGATGACTTCTCTCTTAAGTACAACTGTGAACCATGAAGAAAAAAAATTGTTAGAATTTTCTGTTTTGTATGATCAGATAATTGAGATTGAGCTATGAAAAAAAAAATCGTGATCGTCAAAATTGAAAGTAAAACCACATTTGAACTTTTCTGCACGACTCGCTATTTTTTTTTTGTTACTTCTCTCTTTAATCATTCATATACTCAAAACATTTTCACAGCAATTACAGTCATTTTTATTTTCTTGCAAGTAATTGTTGAGCAATATTTTTGTAGATCATTTGAACTGTTCAAAAGTTTTGTGGTGAATTCCTTTCAAAAACAGTGAAACACTGTCAAAAATACATGTGACAGATCCTGTCAAAGTGACAACTTTTGGCGCTTCTGGCAAATAACAGATCCTGTCACAGTAAACTGGCAGAATTCAACGCAGATAGAGGAGCAGATTTCATTTGTATATGGGCCGATCCATCTCAAGACAACCATAGGGGTACCCTTCATGGTCTTAGATGTTTTTGAATTTTACATATGTTAACCCTCTAACGGGTAAGACCGCCTCCAGGCGGTCATTCTATAAATCGCATTTACTGCGATAACATTACTTATTTGAAGTTGAAATATCTACAGTGCCCTCAGTTATAGTCTTACTAACTTATTTTCTGAAGCTGAACTCATTTTGACCTTACGTTTGCTTACAATCTTCAGTTTTGTGTAACAGGTCAGAGAAAAAACAACAAAATGTCGCTCGCGATATTTTGCGTTTTCAAATGCAAAAAAGATTGTTTTAAAGTAATCTAACTGTAGTAAGAATCTTATTTTCTGAAAGATATGTTCTTCTAGTTTGTATATTTTAATTGATAGTGTGAAAAAACTAGTAGTAAGAGTTTTAGAAGAAAAAAAGGAAAACCGCCTGTGGGCGGTCTTATCCGTTCAAGGGTAAATTTTCAAAAATTACCATTTTTTTTATTTAATTGATTTGGTTGTTCTTTTAAAATATATTATTATTTTGCAATATATTAATCATGGAAAACAATTGAGATTACACGAAGACTGTCCAAAATTAGTAAAATGGTCGATTTCTGCGAATTAAGCGAAACTGATAAAGAAGCAGACTTCAACAGTGAGGATGAATTTCCTAATTCGTCCTTAAATGCCCCAGATGGTGAAATAAAACCAGAAGATGCGCAATGTCATTCAAAGGACCTTCAAATTATACAACGTTTTCATAGCTGATCTGGTGACGTTTTCATAGCTGATCTGGTGACGTTTTCATAGCTGATCTAGTGACGTTTTCATAGCTGATCTATGACTTATTCGTTAAAAATCAGTCTTATTGAAAAACCTTGAGCTTCGTTAACGTCTAATTATAAAAATTATAAACGTTTTTTTCCTAAAAATTATTATTTTTTAGATAATCATACAACATTCATCCATAAAAAACGTTTAAAATTCATTTATTTTACTATTTGTTCACTATTTTTTACTAAAAAAAAATTCAGTCTTTTTATGCCTTAAACCGATATGACCGCCTCCAGACGGTCTTTACCTTTTCTCACCTGGCGCCCAAACGGAAAGAGATAATGAAGAATGGGTGGTATTTTTGAGTTCATTGGACTATTAGTTACCCTTGACAAAATTATTTAACTACTTTTTTTTGGATATTAAAGAAAACACCGTAAGAGGGTTAACAAATGGACTTTCATTGAATAACATCAAATATTTTCATCAAAAATATGAAATAATGCAACACAATTTCTCTTAACATTAACAAGTTTCCTAAGAATCCCATGTTTTTTTTTAGTGATTGTTTACCTTGTCGAGAATTTCTTTCAATAACTTAGAATTAATCAAGTCGATACAAAATCAAATAAGGTTTTCTGATTCGTTAGATTAGAGATCACGAAATAAGACCCATTTTCCTGTTCTAAATGAACTCATAATTGCATTACAACGTGATTTCACTTTAGGTGGCCAAAAGTGCTTACATCAGAGGTGTGTAAAAACGGTTGAAACCGAATAAACGTCAAAATAAGTTTGTTCTGGTAGCGTTTTTACCATTGACGTGCATGTTTCATTTGACGTTTATTCGGTTCTTGCACTCCTCTGGCTTACATGGTCAAAAGGGCTGACTCTACCCTAGTTTTGTGTTAAATTTCTAGCCTCAATGTGCTGTACTCACTTACGACTTAAGCCGAGAGACGACTTAGCGTAATTATAATCAAAATAATGATTTAACTGAATTCCCATCAGTTTCGTACTAACTAGTCTGTTGCTCAGCTTAAACCGAGAGACCGATTAGTCAGAAAGTGATAGAAATATAAAATATTCATTATTTCTATTATAATTACTTTAAGCCATATCTCGGCTTTAGTCTTAAGTGCGTCAAGGACATAACGGCCTAACTAAGCCGTTTCTCAGCTTAAGCCAAAACATGGCTTAGTCAGAAACTGATGGAAATGTAATCTACTCATTTCTTTGATTATAAATACGTTAAGCTGTCTCTCGGCTTAAGTCGTAAGTGTTTTCGAACAAGAATCGAACCGAGGGCCTCTCCAACACAAAGCCAGCACTTTGAATTACCGAGATTCCTTAAAAAAGTGCCACAATTCTGTATTCAATTTATTTTGACATTTTGACAACTGTCGTCAGAGCCTATCGTGAAAAAACACAGCGCCCTCACGTGGAGAAAAATTGACAGCTGCTTAGCTGAAAATTTAGCATTCCAATCAACAGGTGTTAGCTGAGATATTCTTGCGAATTTGTTAGATAATTTAGTGAAACATACAGGTATTCTTTCAGAAAATCAATGCAATCTATAAATAAATAAAACCAACAATTCCAACCCCAAACAACAAAACACCATTTGAAAAAAAACTACAACTTTTATCCAACAAGGACGTATAATTCTATCAAATACCTCTCTCTTTGCTATTTAGAATGCAAAATCAATGAAAATTGTCACCACAAGAAAATCAGTTGGAGAGAGAGAAATAACACTGGAAAATTCCAGAGTGACGAGGAGTGAAAGAAGTTGAAATAAATCTATAAATAATGCAGCAGATTCATTTGGCATTTTTCCGCCAACTAATTACCCTAAATTATGTGTTGAAGCTTAATACTGAAATATGCATTTTATCGATTATAAACTCTTATACTCGTATTTATCAAATATTTATCAAGGAAACTCTCTGGTTTTGTGGGAATACGGACACATGGAAAATCACTTATAATGTTCAAAGTCTTTCATCGGCAAAACCACACACAAACACCCCCATCAAAAGCAATTCCAAAATCTAATCTATAAGTCTCTCTCAGAAGAGATTATTATCGTATAAGACATTAATGTTTATTCATTGGTTATAGTATTTTTTTTGTGAAAAATAACTTCACCCCAATATAAAAAAAAAATGAAAAAAAATACATATGACAAGGGAAAAAATAACTCAATAAAAAAAACTTATTAATAATAAAAGCCAAGTGAACATACCTGTTTTTCTCCAACTCGTTGTGCGTCGTTCTGTAATTACAAACAAATAAATCAGGTGAAAAATAGTTGATAAAGCATCATCAATATTTAATGGAGAGGAAAACCAATGTTGGAAAAGATATTTATTTGTTGAGTCAATTAAGAACCATAAATACACAACACCCAAAAACTTTTTCTTCATGTGTAGAGAAGGTGTATATAAAATATTTCAACAGTTGCATACATTTCATCAAAATTCCATATATTCTCCTTTTTCCCCTCTAACCCCATCTAAAATAGTTCTAGAATTTATCTCACTTGTGTTTATTAATTATGTTCTACATTTCTGAAGAAAAGTTTATACGCAAAAGTATTGGATTATTTCACCATTTTCCATATAAATTTTCTAAAATAAAATACAATGAGAAATTCTCAACTATAATTTAATGGTAATTTCACACAGCTTGCACTCATCTCAAAATCCGAGATGAAAACTTACAAATTCACATTAGAAATGCTTTAAATTTTCACTTATCCACTTTTGTTTTTGGCACAATAACTCTGCAGAAACTGTGTGAAAAAGCGAAATTAGTCCTTTAGCAGGAAAATCTAATAGTGCACTTTTAGTAGAATCCTTTTACAAGTATTACTAATAAACTCGACAACAAGTTGAAAAAGCGTACAACTAATAATGCACTTGAGAGAATAACTTTACACTACAGGGTGTATCAAGAAATGTAACATAGCCATGGAATTACAAAATTTGTTATTTGACCGACTTTCAATTGATTTAATTTCCCAGAAAACTCATTAAGTACTTATTAAGCACTTAATAAGTACTTAATTTAATGGAAGGCTCCAATTATAAATAGTACATTCTCGTTGCTAAAAACATATTATTTTGTTACGGAATGACCAAAATTCCGAAAAGTTAATATCCTGAATATCGAAATTCCGAAAAGGCCATAGTTCTGAAAGACAAAATTCCGAATGAGTCAAACTCCTGAAAAAACCAAAATTCCGAAAGCCAAATTTCTGAAAAGGCCAGAATCTCGAAAGCTGAAATCCCGAATGGATCAAATACCCGATAACTCTAAATTCCGAATGGCTTGAAATCTCGAAAAGCCAAAATCATGATCGCAAAAATTCAGAAAAGGTCTTAACCACGTAAGCCAAAATCCTAAATAAGACAAATACCCGAAAAGCCCAAATTCCGAATGAAACCGAAATTCCAAATGGGTCGAAATCTCGAAAAGCCAAAATCCTGAATGGGTGAAATTCCTGAAAAGCCCAAATTCCAGAAAAAAGCCAAAATCCTGAACGCCAAAATTCCGAAAAGGTCTTAACTACGAAAGCCAAAATCCTGAATAAGTCAAATTCCCAAAACGACTAAATTCCGAATAGACCAAAATTCCTAATAGGTCAAAACAGCGAAAAACCAAAATCCTGAACGCCAAAATTCCGAAAAGGTCTTAACAATGTAAGCTAAAATCCTGAATAAGTCAAATTCCAAAAACGACCAAATTCCCAATAGACCAAAATTCCTAATGGGTCAAAATCCCGAAAAGCCAAAACCTGAACGCCAACATTCTGAAAAGGCCATAATTCCGAAAGCCAAATTTCAAATTGGGGCAAATTCTCGAAAAGCCCAAATTGCGAATGGACCAAAATCCCGAATGGATCAAACTCCAAAGAAACCAAAATCCTAGACGCCAAAATTCCGAAATAACTATAATCCCGAAAGACAAAATCCGGAATGGGTCAAATTTCCGAAAAGACTAAATTCCGAATGGATCAAAATCCTGCACGGACCGAAGTCTTAAAAAGCCAAAATCCCAAAAGTGAAAACTCCGAAAAGGCCATAGTCCTTAATGGGTCAAATTCCCGAAAAGCCCAAATACTGAATGGACTAAAATTCCGAATTAGTCGAAATCTAGGATAGATAAAATTCCAAAGAACTACATTTCACATAAGAATATCAACCAATAAAATAAAAGAATTTCAACTATATAAACGCCATAGGGCGTTATGCATTTCAGGTCTGAATTTAAAATCGAACATCAAGCTCTTTAATTGAATATTAGTTTTGATAGGTAAGGCATAAAGAAAATTCTAGCATTTTTAGAAGTTATTAGGTTAACATTACACAGTAGCACAAATCAATCAATTATGCGTTGCTCATCAGAAACAGCCCTACAGTTGCTTCAGTTTTTTGAGAATTGCTCTAATAATTTTGCCAAAAATTTTGGATTTCCACTTCTAAGATCACTCAATAATGATAAATACTTATATTTCCTTATTCTGTCAAGTACTGATGCAGTTTTCTTGTGTTGAAACTGTGTTGAAACATGTGCAGTGTTCTTTCTATGAAAAACGACTTTTCATATTAATGCTATAATTCTTGTGAGCAACACATATGGAATTGTACGGCCTTGGCACATTTGGAGAAATCCTCGTAAAAAATGACTTTTTCACGAAATTTTGTCATTTCTCCCGACAGTATACAAATAATTCTGCATTTTCAATTCTGAGTTTAAGGTTGAGAGAAAAGATCTTGTCAGAGAACCTCTCCTAAGTGAATAGGCCTTTCTGATCCTCTAAAGAAAAAGTAGAAACTTCTCAAACCTCATTTTGGTAACTAAAACGGTCATCAGACCAAAGGTTTATCCATAACACTTAACTAATTTCTCAACAGGCAAGATTTTTCAGGACCTTTGGTAACTGGGTTAAACCTCCTGACTGAAGCCCGAATAAGGCGTCCCTAATGAGAACCGGGCATTACGGCTATGCCATTACAAAGTTTCAACAAAAAAGTGATTGATATTTTGACAAATGCTTTTCAAAGAAAACAAAACATAGAAAATATAGAATAACATAGAAAATCACAGAAAACTACTGTAAAAAAACCTATTGGTTCTATGTCCTTTTGATTTATATTTAAAACCACCCTGTGTGTGACCGAGTCTCTATTTTGTAATTAAAACTTTTGTCCACACCCTCGTCAGAGAAAAGCACTTTATAATGTGGATTTAGAGTAGAAAACACGAAGCACCAATCACCACCCATATTACTCCCCAAAAAATCCACCGAATATCAAAACAAAAAGAACAAAAAAAAAAAAGAACAAGAAGGAAGAGGAAAAGGGATCAAAATGAATCCAAGAAATCTCCTCAAACATTTGTGCACACAAAATGTCTTTTCCTATTTCTTGTTCAATTGAAAGACAACATCACAGAGGGCAAGAGAATCAAAAAGTGCCAGAGAAATAAGAATGAGAACTATAAAAATATTCAATATACAATAAAATTACCCTACAATTTATCCATCTATTGAATTGTATTCTTGGTGAGACAAAGAAAAATAGTTTTTTTTTTTTTATTTTTCTTCTTTCTTAGCTCACTTCTTCACCCATCTCTTCTTCACCAAGGCATCTCTCATTCCTCCATATAAACATTTTGCTTTTGGGTTTTATCCATTGTAATTCAACACACAAACACATCTAAGTGAATAAAATTGATTGTAATTCACAGGGGCTTTTCATACAACACATTCGAATACCAAATCCATCAATTGGATCTTTTCGCCAAGTTCGATTGTGAAAAACAAGAGGAGGGAAAGGGAATTTCGATGGAATTTCTTGGAAAGTCATGCTGCTGGGGAAAAGTCAAATCACTCTTTTGTAAACATTTACGGACGATTTCGTGCATTTAATTAAAATTGAAAGGAAAAAGGGATAAAGGGTAGTAAACAACACGAAGAAAGATATATTGTGAGACAGTGACAATAGCCAAGCTGATATTCTTTCTTTTTTTTAAAGTGAGAATTTTTTTAGTTAACGTACTTGTGCTTAAGCAAAATTTAAATTTTTCAACGATAATCTCTTTTTGTTACTGAAAAATGTCTAATACAGTCGAGTTCCTCAAATTTGAACTCCTCAAATTTGAACGACGGTTGAGTTCAAAATGTAAAATTTGAGGTTATGTGAAGAAAGTTTTGCGTGCAGTTCCATTTTTCTTTGATTTTTCCTCAATGTTATCGTATTATATTAACTTCCGCAACTAATTCCATCTATTTCACAATAAATTACATTAATATATTTTCTAAAGTTGTTTATCTTAATTTAGGGAAAGTGAATTTCACATAATTTCCGTTATGTTTTTGAAAATATTGTTCAAATTTGAGGAGTGAGAAATGTCATCTATACCCCCCAAATGTTCAAATTTGAGGAACTCTACTGTATTTTAAAATAATAAAGACAAACAGTCACTACAGATAAGTTGACAGCTGTCAGATTCAAAATTACTGTGTACTTGACGAATATTTAATGCATTAAAATTCGTCAAGCTTTGCCAATGTAACGAAAATTCATAAATTGACGAAAAAATAATTACACGGTTTAGAGGTTGAGATGAAGACTAATCATATAATGACAGCTAATCGGTAATATTTGACGTATTTGAATTGGATCGCTCAATTTATGTTCATATCAGATTGAGATTTTATTTACTGAAGAAAACTTAAGAATTAAGCAGTAATCATGTATGCTAGTAAAAAGGACTAATACGTTATAAAAGTTAGGCATATACAAACTGACAGTCAATATGACAAGCTGTCACTTTTGCATAGTCCAATATTATCCGCTGTTCCTGAGATCTTCTTGAGAAATTACTTTTTGGGTTACGGAAACTTTTTGATAGATCTTCGAAGTTGATAGATGACAGATGTCAAGATCATAATTGTTTTAATTAGTAACAATTCTTAGTGATAAAATTTGTCAAGTTGTTATATTAATTTGACGAAAAGTTAATTTCATAATATTCAGATTGAAGGAGATGTTATGATTTACAAAATTATTGACAGATGAACGACAATTTGACATATTTAATCTCTTTAGTCATGTTTATATTCATTTATTTTGTGATCCCTTTCATTGAAAAAAAACTTATGGCGTCTACACTCTAGAAGCAATTTTCGTCAAAAATTGCCATTTAAAAAAAATGTTACGTTTCTGCCTACAATGATAGGGGAAATTTTCTTTAAAAAAGCTTTTTTTTTTTAATTGCTCCTGTGTAGACAGCTTTAGGGATTAAGCAGTAACCGGTTATTCTAGCTAATAATGACTACATGGTTACCTCGTAGATGGTAAACAAATTGACAGTCAATATGACAAGCTGTCAGTTTTGCATAATTCAATAATTTCGGTTACCCCTGAGCCCTGAGTTAAAAATATCCGTTTAAGTCACGAAAACTCTATTAGTAGATATTAGACATTGACAGATGACAACTTCGATGACAAATGGCAAATTCAATATTTGAATTTTTTTTCAGTTAACTGTCACAAAATCATATTGTAATCCAAACGATAAGCAAGACTAGTAGCTAGTCTATTTCTCAGGATTTATTTTGATGAAACTCCTCCATTAGACATTGACAGCTGACAGATAAATTAACAGCTGTCATCTTTTATATTATTTTCTTGATAAACGCTAATAATTAATTCAGAAAAGAGATTAAATTGCGTAGAATATAAGCAAAAGCTGACCACTTTTGAAAGTGATTACTGCAAAATAGATTTATATCTATTGTAATTTAAATTTATTTGATGAAATCCAAAAACAAAACATTCTAAAAGTCTTTAAATTGAAAATATTACTTTATAATACAAAAATGAACAACAAGGGTAGCATTCGGAAAGGCCGACACTTAAGAAAGAGCTCAAGTTCATATGTATATTTGTGTGCTATAGCTATCTTCCAAAGTCCGACTTTCGGCACAGAAACTAGCTCAATTTTTAAATAGACTTAAATAGTTTTTTTTTTAAATTAAATATGGCTACATGGCAGATTGGGCAGCAAAATTGTGAAAATTGTCAGAAAATATGTACCAGTTCTTAATTGTTCAATAAAAAATCTTCACTCCATCATAATAGTAAAATATTGACAAAGGGATAATTAAATTATTAAGCACCTTGATGAAATATTTCACAGAAAACAAATGTTTGTACCATTGAAAATGCCGAAAAACTCGGTTGACATTTATTTGACAGTGACATCTGACAGGTAAAATAACATCTGTCAATAAGCTTGACAGTTGTCAATGTTTGAAATTCAAATTTTTCCTACATAAACTCTGCAAAATCTATTTTTTTGCATGAAAAAAAAACTCCAACTAGAATTTAACAGAAAATCTAGATGAAAAAACACGATATTCTTTTCCATGACGAGATAATTATTCAGTCTGTCGAAAACAACAAAAGAGAAGAGCAGTATACTGTATGCTCATGATTGTAGAATTCACAGTTTCTGGTAGAATGATTAACCTCCTTCACGCTATGGATGATTTCCACAATATTTGCTTTATTGTTAAAATTGTCATGTCAAATGGGCCACTTTTCGCGCTCGCGCGCGTGACTCACTGGATGGCAAATACTGTGACTTTTCTCCCAACAATATATTCTTTGCATATATATTCACCTCACCACCCATCCAAATCCCACTCCACCTTCCACCTTCCCTGACCCAACCATTTGTCGCGTAATGTTGGAAATACGAACTATACGAAAAAACGGTCATATTAAAATTTCTCTCGTTGCCCAATCCCCCCTGAATATTGTGTCCGCCGCTGAGAAGACAAAGAAATTGAGATAGAGAGCATTGGCCTGTCCGTATTAGCAAAAAACACAAACACCATCGTAAACATCGAATGCAGTTTTGTGGTCGTTTGGATTAACATTTCTGGGTCACGAGAAGGTACAATAGTGACATTAATTGATGTCTATTAATTATAGTGAATGGTTCATTTAATTCGGTTTCATGTTGTGTCGTTAGCATTACTTCTCTCTTTTAGTTAATTTTTTTTTGTTTTATTTCTTGCAACATATTACCATGAGATTGGTCTTTGAGTCTTTTTTTTTATAGAGAAAGTCCGATAGGATATATTTGTTAACGTAATTATTCGTATTAGGACGAACAGTTTTTCATTAAAAGAAGTACCTGTAAGAGGGGAATTGTGTAACAATATCACAATGTCACATGACAGGTTTTCGTGGTAAATTCGGGAGCAAGACAACGTTAAAAAATGCGTTTTGACAGCAACTGCCAGTGTGATCTATCCGAATGCTGAATATTCTTACATTAAAAAAAACCTAGATAATCCCAGCATATTATTATACAATGTAACATCAAAAGCATGAGTAGAGGAGACCGGAGCAGAATTAGTTAGGGGTTGAATTAGACAGTAAGTAAGCTGTTACAGTTTTCCTTAGAAATAACACTGTCATTTTGTACATTGTTCAGTTTACAAATTTATTATTCGGTTTGCAATGTTTCGTGAAACACAACTGTGACAGTCGAGCCGGGGATCACACCGTTCAAGAGTCGAACGCTCTTACCAATTGCACCACGGGCTCCCCTTGTTGCTAAAACTTGATGTAAATTTCTTTGGTTCAATTATTAGGTGCTATAATCGAAAAAATGTTAACGTGTTCGCAATTTTGGCAATTAGAATATCGATAGTTTTGTACCTTGATGCCAATTACACAACAATGGTTTCTATAAAAAGCATTCAGATGCTTGAATTAATTTGCTATCAATTCCTTAATGTTATTCTCGAACATTACAAAGAACTGGTCTAAACGGTTCAAACGGTCCAAACCATAAAAACCATAATCGTGGTGGGTATCTCTGATATCTTTTATACTTAAAAAAAGTTTTGTCATTTTAGCAAGACGTTTATCGAAATAATGTTCTTCTATTAAGATTATAAACACTCTTGTGATATACTTGACTCGTTAAAATGATAAAACTTTATATACGCGTATAAAAAATATCAGAGATACGAACCACGATTATACGGGTTCTTACAAAATTGCAAACTTTTAATAACATTGCAAAAAAAACATCCTTTTGATAAACTTGCCTCGTTAAAGTATCAAAACATTTTCATATTTCAGAGTAGTTTTGTTGGAAAAAAACCAGCTAATTATTGTGTAAGAGGTGAACAACTCGTCTAAATCTAAACCATAATAATTAATATTAGGGTGAGTGACTAATGCCCTAGACACATTTACGACTTAAGCCGAGAGACAACTTAGTGGAAAATGATGGAAATTATGTTTTACCATTATGTCGAGTATAATCACGCTAAGCCGTCTCTCGGCTAATCCTGAGGTCTGTCAAGGCCCTAAGATATCACTGTTTGGTTGAAAAGCATTTCAATATTGTGCGTACGACATAATAATTAAAATACGACGGTAAAATCAATTTCAAAGTTTTATAGTTATACATATTGAGCCCAAACAGAAGTAGATTTTGATTCTCCAATAGTGTCTTGGATAAAAGGTAAATAGAACTCTATTTGTACAAAAAGTCGTTGAAGTTCGAAGAATTCAAATTCAATTTTGAATTTTCATACTAAATTTTCGAACAAGGTGGGGAAATTTTATGAAAAATCACACTAGAAAACTGGCAAAAGAGTTACTCAGTAATTATGGAGTGATTAAATACTTGGGCAAGAACGGTAAATGTCGTTGTTCTGTTTTTTTCTTCACAACAATGTGAAGACCGTCACAATTTGACACTTGAGCACTTCGAAATCTGAACAGGATGTACCTCAGTCACCTTGCGGAATTATCAAGAAGTAAGAAAGTCTCTTTTTTGAATCTTCAAATAGATTTTCGAATTTTTCAAGATCTACTTCTGTACGGAAAGATTATGTAGTATTTTTGCATCACGTGTTATGCAATATTAAGTCAAGACTCAAGCCAAAAAAACATAGGTGTATGTACAAACTGAAGTAAAAGACATAATTTCGTTTTATAATTCTTGTTGTTGGTAGAAAATCAAAAAGCTGTCACTTAAAAGAAACGAAAAAACGATCTCAGAACGATAAGACACGAAGACCCAAAAGACGCAAGGACTATCTGGTATGTGTCTCGGCTTAAAGTATTTAACTTTTAATGTTTAATCTGCTTAGTTCTGACCTTTTATTATTTTGTCTCAGTCTCAAACTAATTTTCTGTTTTTTTGCATATATTTCATTCAACACTAGAATTGTTCTTTCTAGAGCTTCCTAGGAAGTCTTAAATCTCATACATCTCAGGACAAATGGACAATCAGTATTCTATGAAATTACACTCCAACACCATCCATCCTTTTGCACAATTTTGAAGTAAACAAACTTCTATGTTATGCCATTTTCTCACTCATTCATTTTCTCTATCCATTGCACGATGTGTGCCTCTTTTTTTTCTTCTTCTTCAACTTCTCCTCCTTTGCCCCCCTCAATCTCCCTCTCTACTTTTTCCACATTATATATATTTATATATATACATAATAATATATGAGAATATTGTACAACAGTGTAGATTTAGTGTTGTAAAGCTTGGGAGGTGAATAACCTCCCCATATAGCTCTCTTAACCAACAACAACAGCAGCAGCACATCGTCGCCGTCGTCCAATGTTACATTCGAGCACATACTCTCTCAAAACATACAACATTTGCCTGCTTTTTATTATATGTGCAAAGCTCCACGGAAAATATATACAACACATAAACACTGGGAGGCATAAGAAAGAAAGAGAGAGAGAGATACTCTTTTTTGTATATAAGAAAAAGTGCACATAAATGTAAATGATGTTTATCAATTAGTAATCAAACATTTTGGGTCAACTTCTTTTCTCTCTCCAACAAAACATGAAACTTTTCAACAAAACACATGATACACCTCTCCCTCCCCCACCACCCACTCAAACATTAGAAAACCAAAATCATATTTCAATGTTGTTTGATTGTGGAAAAGGATAAGATGCAATCTGTCCATACCTCTCATGATCTTTTACACTACTCTCAACTCATAACACCCAATGCATGATTTTAATCTTGGAGGTAGGTTTCGATATAAAGTAAGCTATTGTAAGTCCTATGCTATTATTTCTGTAGGAATAATAAAGTTTGAAGACGAAGGGCCAGAAGAGCAATAGGTTAAAGAGTGCCGGCTTCAGACTGAAGGTTTAGCCCCGTTCAAAATCTAATGGATCATTTGTTCTTAATATCCAATTCTAAACAACGATTTCCTAAAACATCGTGCCTGATAAGGAATTAGAGGAGTAAAGCCAGATGGCTAAGCCTTAGGTCTGAAGCCCGTATAGAAGACCGCTGGCTCTATTACATACGTTCAAGTGTCGAATCCCCTTTAGCTAGCCAAAAATTTCTTATCATTAAAACTAGGCTAAAACTTTGAGTCCATTTATTGTCAAAGGTCCTCGGAAGGCCTTATGATGCTATCTCTAACTGTTTGGCCTCTAACTCTAGTAACGGCCAAGCTTAAATAAGATCTCATAAGGTTTTACATAAAGTTGTAAAGCTTAAAACGTATCAATAATTTTATTATTTAGAATTCAACAAGGTACCAGGGTCTCCCGTTGTAAAAAGAAGCCGGGAAATAAAGTCCACTAAATGATCCTCAAGACAGGATAATAATGGTAGACCGAGAATGGAATCAACGAAAGCAGAAACACGATAATATTTGCGGAGTTCGCAAACGAAGCTATTAGTAGCGTCTGTTGGGATAAAGGAAAATTTTCTGTGATTTGAGAAGCTATCAGTATCGCCTGGTCAATTTTTGTACAAATGTATGAAAGACGAAATGTAAAATATGAAATATCCTAGAATACGAAGTTTCCACAATACCAAATGTGCAATACGAATATGTAAAATACGAAGTTTCCAAATCCCAGATTATCAAGGTTCTAACAAAGAGGAGTCTGATCTGCCTGATAGTGAAAGTCAGTAAGCGTCGTAGTGTACAACGTAAATTAGGCCTTACGGCAGACCTCAGATAATGAGACCATTAGTGACTCATTAAAGACAAATTCCAGATTCTGGACCCGAAAATAAGAAGAATTAAAAACTAAATGTTCTGCTCAATTATAGAAGTAGCGATCGTGTCGTTTGGAATTTTAAGGTTGCCTTCCTGACCTACTTCAGAGTGAGAGGTATGATACCCTGGCGCCATGTATGGTAGAGTCACAGTGTCATGGGAGGGCACAGAGTTCCATAGCTGAGCCGGCGATAGCCAAAAAAAGGGTCACCACATGTCGATAGTAAGCGTCAGTAGCTCCAGAAGGGCTACAAAATAGTTTTATCAATAATGAACTGGTGCAAATGATTTTAAAGAGGTGTCTCCGGTGATTGCCAGTGAAAAGTTAGTCACCCTAAGATGAAAACACTTTTTTGGTTTTTCCATAAAACCAAAAAAAGAAGTGGAAAAACCAAAAAAGTGTTTTCATCTAACTTTTCACTGGCAATCACCGGAGACACCTCTTTAAAAGGCTACAAAATAATTTAAGGTAATTACTTAAAAAGTGCTTAGTTGAAGGTCCTTAATTAAGTACCCAATGTTAAATAGTTCGATGTTCAACAGTACTATTTGTTTCAACCAATTCCGGTCAATAGAACGAGACCGAAAAGAGCGTTCGTGTGAAGAGGAGGACAGTATTGGAAAAGCCATGGAAAAGGGAATTGGTGTTTGAGCTCCGTGTCCTGGGTCTTGCGAATTGGATACTAGGTTGTCCAGAGACCCAGTTAAGTCTTTTAGTTAAATTTTGAACTTATTGCATTTTACTTTAGGGGAATTAAGACTTTCCAGTGCCTGGATCAGAATTTGACGTAGCATACTTTGTCCGCAAATCATCAATTTTCGTGAAGCGGTCTTTAAATTAGACGAGTTTCCAAAAGTCTCAAAATCCTAAATAGCAGCTAATTTTATTGGTTTTTTCAATATCTAATAGGTCATTTGCCCTTAATTATCCAATCCTGTCAAAAATTTCCAACAAAAAAAGAGATGACAACCGTAGCTTTGCGTAGTGCTTGAACTCACAAGGTCTTTGGGTACATACCGCTTTACTACTGATTAAATTAATTAAAAAAAAATAAATAATAAATCATTCCTAAGTAAGAAATTGTTTAAGAAAATTACCTTTTAGAGTATTTTATCATGAGAAGCAAGCTTTCGATCAAATAAAAAAGTAAATCCGAGAAAGGTAAATCATTTACGGGTACTATACCGACTCATGACCGATTAAGTTCGATGCAGTCGGGTTGGAAATTTCAAGATCAAGCAAATCGGTTGAAAAATAGGCCCTTGGTTAAACTTTAATTTTCGAAAATTCAATATTGAAATGGTTTTCGAACATAGGTGTCCAAGGACGCAGTATTCGCCTTGACTACAAGGCTAAAATGAAATATTTCGTAGGAGCCGTTTTTGAAATAAATTGATTGCTAAAAGACTTCTTAAGCGCAATATCAATGTATCTTTTATACCGATAGAAGCACTCTGACATTCCCATTACTCCAATATTAATACGGTTTAAAGTTTCGCAACATTGCGTAGCATTACTCTACATTTTTTTTTTTAATCCAGATAGCATTTCGAAAAGCACTCAAAAATACCTAAAGTGAAGCTTTTTATTTTCGGCACTGGCGCTGATATTGCCTAATCCTCATAATTTCACTAAACCACGTGAATTTAGAAGATCAGACTGATCCTTTGAATTTTGGGCTGATCCCTAAATCGATGCCTGTGTCTATTTTGCACTTTAGGTCTGAAGCCCGTATAAGAGAATTAGATTTAAAACGAACTACTGATTTGGTTGACGAGTAAGTCAAGGCAATTTGCATATCCAAGTAACATTTTAAACACGAATTTATACGGTTAACAGTGGCACATAAAGCCTAATAAAAAGTGAAGCTATTTTTCACTTTTCCTTGTAAAAATTTTGTAGATATTGCACAGCGACTTAAACAAATTTGCTTGTAGTTCTTGTATTATTTTGGCGAGCATAATGAAATATGTATTTTTAGATAGCTTTTAATGCACGATTTCGAAATATATCAGACTAATAAGTCAATTCTCTTTAGGTAAAAACTTGCCAATAGTCTTCAGTGCCTATGTGCAAAAACGTATGGAAAAATGAAATGTCAAGAGGCCCCTGCGGTTAACAACCTCCGTCTGAAACTCACATTAAACGGGCTTCACACTTATAAGGCTTTGTCTTATGACTTAACTGCTGTAATTTCTCAACAAACGATATTTTTGGCATTTTTTTTAGAAATTAAGTAGACAGGCATTTCGTCCATATGCGAAAATACAGTTCAATCATTCCTAATAATGATTTTTCAAGGTCAAATTTTAAATGGCTCTACAGAGCCTATTTCTCAACCGAATGGGTAATGTTTGAGCTTGTTGTAGGTCTTGGAATTTCTGACAATTCTAAACCGGTTCCAATCGGTTTTGAACCGGTAACGAACTGATTATCGTACTCCTAAGCAGTTTGGGGTAATCTTTTGAGTGGTTTATAAATCGGTTCAAATCTGTTGGGATAATAAGAACATCTAGGCCACAGCCTAATAAACCTATATTGTTCCGTAATCAGAGCTTATCCTAAGTTAAACAAATAAGCAAAAATGCAAATCAAGAATTACTAAAATATTCACCTCAATTCTGAAGAGAATAAAAATTCACAGAAAGCCTCAAAAGAACACTTTTTTTCCAAGAAAATCACAATGTATTTCTCAGTACAGTATCTCCTGTGCAATTTTCCCTCAATCGAAAAATTGGCAATCACAGAATTGCATTGGAGTTGCAATATTGAAAAGGCACTACAAGAGCAAGACTTTTTGAAATTGAATAGAATGGAAGAAGAGAGAGAGAGAATGAAAAAAAAGAACTAATATCTCTAAAGGCAGAACATATACAAAGCATTTCAATCTTTGAAAGAAAATTGATCCATATGCAATTTTCTTTTCTTTTTCCCCCCACTAACACAGGTCTGGCACACGGAAAAATCCCCACAAGAATAAATATAAATCACAGTCCTATATTCAATTGCATTTAATATTGAATACAAATGTTTGTGATATACATCCCGAAAAATATATATATATATAATACATATATAGATATATTAGATCTGACATATGGGACTTTAGATAAAATATTTATAAAATCTTCAATGGACACAAAAATTGAAATTGCAAATTGATTCACCACTCAATCGAAATACCATCTTGAGAAATATGTGGAAAATGTGGCGTGAGGCAGAAACTTCACGAAAAAAAAAGAAGAAGAAATAATATAGAACCACACACAAGAGACAAGGACTCCTAAGGAAAATTTCCATTCAAAGTGGAAAATTTATAACACGAAACACTAAAGGAAATTTCCATTTGGAAGGAAATTCACCTTCTAGTTTTTTTTTTCTTTTAATATTGTTCTTGTTTAAGACAGTTGAGACATTGCAAAAGGAAATTGTCTTGAAACCATTTAATCTCTCACAAGACAACTTTCAACTTATGAAAATCACTATAAAAAAAAATAATGAAGGTGAAAGTTCTAATATTTTCAATTAGAACCATTTCAACCCTTGAAAGAAAACTTTCATCTATTACTCAAACTTTCTTATAACCGTTTTCTTTCTCTTATGCCCAGCTAATCCTGCAACATCACACAAGAAGAGACGACACTCAGAATAAGTGTTGCAACAGCAAAAAAAGAAAAGAAAAGAAAAGAGTCTCAAGACATATATAATTGAATTAAGAGCAAAAGGTGAAGAAAGAAAAAAAGACGAGCAACTTCCTTAAATGAATCACAAACGCTCTGTGTGAATTTTCTGTGAGTAAACAGGTGGAGATAGAAGAAAAAAAAACTTTAAGAATTTAAAAATATCGCAAAGAATAAAATACGAGAAATATAAATAAAAACCGCATCATTTCTTCAACTGTTTTCTCACTGTAATTGGCTATGTATAGCCAAGTATTCTTCCAATATTTCTCATCTGCCTTCCTTCATCACCTGACCGACCCCTTCACCAACCACTGCTATCACCTACTATTGCTCGAACTCTACTGAAAGAGCAATAGGGGAGGATGGGGCACTTTCACGCATCCATGACATTCGAAAATTATGAAAATTTGCAAAGTGCTCGAACTCTTGACTTAGATGCTATACCCTAATAGTCCTTTTGCATCATTTAATATTTACCGGTTCTCAACCGATTTATAACGATTCATAAATCACTCAAAAGACTCCACAAACTAGATTAAAGAGAAATGAAATTGATTTTCTAATGACCTAAAGAGAGATTTGAACTCGAGATACTTGTATCAGAGCAAGTGCTCTACCACTTGACTTGATTGAGTGCCCTCTTCAGTAGTATTAAAAAAAAACTCCAAGTGCGTGAAACTGACCCTACATCCACCCTTGTAGAGTGGTTGTCTCTATGATTGTGAAATCTCGGGTTCGACATTCGGCAGCTGCAGATTTTTCAGCAGCCGTATCGAATTAGTCCAAAAAATAGAATGAAAAGTAATGCCAATGCATTGGCAAAGAACCGCCTACAACAAGATAGGCTGGTATAGAAACAACTTCAGCATGAAGAGTTCAGTCGATACAAATACACATTCACTGCAACTGATCCAACCAAGACGGAACCGCCTTGGGGATTAAGATAGACTAGGGAAATAGGGAATGTGTAGTGGGCCTGAACAAGTGGCCTGGGCGGCATGGGTGCAGCGGACCTTAAGCATTTGAGGAAAAGTGAAACACCGGTGTCCCAGATTCAAAAGCAATTTTTTGGACCATTGGAAGTTATTTTGTCCTCTGAATAGTTCGAAATTCAGTTTTTATTTTTGGGACACCGGTATCCCATTCGTCCTTAAAGGGTTAAGCCGATCCATGGACTTAATCTTAATCTTAATCCTAGATATTTCAGAACTTTGAAATTAGTCGAACTTTGAAATTGGCCAGTAAAATTTACTTCCCGGATATTAGAATCTAAGAGAGGTCAAGGTAAAATCTAAAGGAGGATAGTAGATTTTACTATCCGGCTATTAGAATTTACTATCCATAGGATAGTAAATTTTAAAATGTCAAGATGGTAGATTCTAAAGGAAAGTTTCTATGGAGGATGGTATTTTCTACTATCCTTTGAGGCAGTAGAATTTAAAGACACTATTTGTAGAAAATACCATCCAATTTTTTCTCGGTGAACTCAAAAACAATTTTAAAAAAAATCACCTCTAAAACAACGGTTAAGATGCCAAGATAACTCATAAGTTATTCATTTCTTCCTTGGCGTTTATTTAAAAGAATTAAACTACATCTACAAAAGTTGTATTGACTCTATAAGTATCTGGTTTTAAAAATATCTAGCTTTTAAATTTAAAAAGTTAATTTTTCGACTCTAATGCCCCTAGCGGTGATCACATAAAGTTCAAGAGCTCCAAAGGCTTCTATTTCACAAGACCTTTCATTTACGCCACGGTTGATAAAGTTCTGACTATTAGAACAGAAATTATGGTCATTTTGGGATTCATTTTTGAAAAATAATGTTTCAAGTCAGAGATATTTGAACAAGGGTAAATGTTGTTTCACTTTAAACTTGTCCTCTTCAACTCAACTGTACAGACTGCAGATGTATCTTCAATATAATCTAAAAGAGCAAAAAGCAAAGTCTGTATCTTGCAAAGGCATTACACAAAAGCCCTATATCTTCCAGATGAAAGAGCCTGTATCTCTCTTTTGCAGAAATTCACCTTCATCGTCCGATTGACATGGTGTCGCAGCAAAACGGGCAATTTAACTCTCATCGAAGCTTACACTCGCCATTTCTTAGCGAAAAAGTCCACATGTACATAAAAGTGACTTGACTTTTACATACTTGGCAAGAAATACTCGTTTCACTATTTTGTTATTACTAATCATATGTGACAATGTGGACTTTTTTTATCGTTCTTTACGCTTCACTGTATTTGTGTGTCTTTCTATTTCACATCCATAAGTGAATCGAAATGAATAACAACAGTGCCTTGCGAAAGATTACAAACAATCTACCTTTAACGAGGTACATAAGACATTTTTTTAGTGCTTTTTGGAATGTTTTTGACACCAAGACAAATCATTTTAAAAATAGAAATTCATTTTTTTAGACAAAAAAATATTATTTAAGAGTCTCTATGCTGAAATATGCTAGACAAAAAATAGTGTCTTCAGCAGAAACTGTGAATTTCATGTTTTTTCCATAGTTATAACCACTCTGAAATTTTTCCTTTCTCCTTCACACACACTCCCCATCTCTCTCTATCTTTCTCTCTTCTTTTTCCATCAACACACAATTCACTGTATATTGAGCACTACGATTAAATTCATTTATTCCACATAAATACCATATCTCCATCTATTTTTACACAATACCACATACATGTACTGCTGTATATTGAAACATATTGAGTCACTTTAATTTTGCCGTTTCGTTGAGCAAAACCCCAATGTTAACACTACTATTTTTCCTTATCAAATTTCAACAGAAAAAGACAATTTAATCACGTGTTTTTTTTTAAAGGAATTTATAGGATCATTACGAGATTTTCAAAAAGTCAAAAATTAGATTAATAAATTGCTGAAGCTATTTATTCAAATGAGAAAAAAGTTATTTTCAATTAGCCATGACAAACACCATGTAGTCATTTAGTTAGGACACGCTGATCTTTTTTTCCATGACAAAATCTAAATTTTAATTCTAATCAAAAATTGGAATGAAAATTCGACTTATAAAATGTTTTTCTCGAGCAACATTTTTTGTTATTTTTTTATTAAATTATTAAAATAATAATTTAATATTTTCTATAATAAGATTTATTATATTTTTAAATACAGATTTAAATTGGTTTAAACTGTGAGTCTTAATGTTTCCGAAAGAATAAAAATACCTGGAAAATTAAATCGATTTTCATTTATTTTGTTACGATAAAAAAAAAATTGGTTAGAAATTTGATAAAAATTGGTCAACGAAAATTTACTTAATCAGTAATTAATAAAATTTTGTACGCTAAAAATCGTACTTGGGTAGTGAAAAATAAATTTGGTCTGATAAAACGTTAGACTCAACAGCAAATAACTAATTTCGGAAATTTAAAAAAAAAAAATTGGCCTGCTGAATAAAAGAATTCAGTTTTGGTCAGTTAAAAATCGACTTTCTTGAACAAAATAAATTCATTCGGCAAAAAACCAAATTTGGTTACTTAAAAATCGATTTAGTTCAATCAATTAATTTCATTCAGTAAAAAAATCAATTTTGACCTATAATTTAGGTAAGTAAAAAAAACAAATTTGATTACATTTTAGACCAGGAAAATTTCATGAAATCAAAATTTACTTTCCTTTTTTTTCTTAAACGTTTTCCTTATCTCTATCTCACTTTTTCCCCCTCAAAATTAGTTTGAACTAAATTTAATTTGATGTGATATTCAAAAGTGCGAATGAGTAAGACGGTCTTATTCAATTTGCAATTTGAGAAGGAAAAGAATGTGAATTTCGATGTCAGTTAGATTTCAATTAGTTAGTAAATCGAATTTAACATTCGAAAAAACTAGGATGGTAAAAATCTAATTTGATTAGGAAAATATTAATTTCCGTCTGTAAAAGGAATATAAATTAGTAAACAAAAACAAATTCCAATAATTAAAAAACTTACTTTCAAAAAAAAATCTTTGGTCTATAAAAAAAGGACGATAAGAATCAATTTTGTTTAATAAATTAATTCCATGCGGTCAAAAAATCAAATTTGGTTGGAAAAAATTTTAGGTAGTACAAACATTTGGTTAATTAAAAATCGATTTCATTCGACAAATTAATTTCAGTTAGTAAACAATTTAATTTTGCTCTTAGAAAAAAATTAGGATGATTGCGCCTCCCGCACATCTTTGCGATCGATGAAATTTCATAAAATCAAAATTCATGTCCCTTTCTTTCTCAAAAGATTTGCATAGGTTTATCCTATTCTTTCGGTCTGAAAATTGGACTGAACTAAATTTAATTTGGTGTGATTTGCAATACAATCCCTCGGATACAAAATTGTACCAAACTAAATTTAATTTGGTACGATGTTCAAAAGAAGAAGAAGGGTACGAAAGAAGGAGATAGACATATGCTAAATTTTTAAGAAAGAAATAGATATGAATTTTGACTTTATGAATTTTTCCTGATCTAAAAGGTGTGCCGGAGCTATATAGATCAAATTTGATTAATTAAAAAATGGATTTCGTTCAATAAAGTAATTTGTCTGGTTAGAACAAAAACCAATTTGGGTCGATAAAAGATCAATTTGAATTGGTGAAAAATCAATTTAGCCTAGACAAAAAAGAACATTTTCTTGAAGAAATATAAATTGCTGTCAGCAAAAA
Source organism: Phlebotomus papatasi (assembly GCF_024763615.1). Classification (NCBI taxonomy): domain Eukaryota; kingdom Metazoa; phylum Arthropoda; class Insecta; order Diptera; family Psychodidae; genus Phlebotomus; species Phlebotomus papatasi. Next base: position 17,065,503 of record NC_077224.1, read on the forward strand.
TATATATTTTTCTACAAATTCATTAAAATGAAGAAAAAATTAAATTTGGTCAATAAAAATATCAATTTACATCTGTAAAACAAATCAATTTAGGTTGGCAAAAAATTAACTTTGGAAAATAAAAAAAATCATTTTTGACAATATACTAATTCAGTTACTAGGCAAATAAATTTTGATTAGTAAAGTCAATTTTATCCAATAAGTTAATTTCAGATAGTACAAAAATCAATTTAGGTCGGTAAAAAAATCAAATTTGCTCAATGAAAAGATGACTGATTTGTTTTGCAATGCATTGAAATAGAGAAATAAATCAATATTAATATTTATTTTTACACTGAACAAAAAGCCTTAAAAAATGTTTTCTTCTTCAAACCAAAATTGATTATTTTTACTGACCAAAATTGTTTTTTTTTTTTTTTCAATAAAAAATAATTTTCACTGCTCATAACTCCTTATCATTCAGTTGATTAATTTTTGCACATTAAATTTAATACTTCTCCAATTTTTTTCTTGTAGCTCATCAACTATTTAACAATCAAATAAAACAAATAGAGAAATAATTTAAGTAATTATTCAAAATTTAAGTAAATTCTAATATACTTTTTTATACGGTGGAAGATTGTTATTTTTGTATTTCATTTGCAAATATTTGTTTTTAATATCAATTAAAATACAATTTCATATTTTATTCTGAAGAAAAGCAATTGTTTTTTTTTTCAGATTAAAAAAAAACTTGCAATTCAACCTGAAGTAAAAATTAAATAACAAACATATTCTCATCTGTATTGGTATTATTTTTCTTTCCATTATGTGCTCGATGTTTGCTGAAAAATGGCGTGACTATTGTTATCTGTGTGTGTTTTTGTTTGTTCAGGGAGAATTCGAAAAAAAATACAACATAAACACCGAAGAATAAAATGAAAATATAAAATGATAAAATTTGCCTCAATTTTTGCCGAGAAATTGATAATGAATCGACTAGACTCTCTGTCGACTTCAAGTCACCGCAATTGACATTAGTCTGTGTTAGGAAAATACGATATGACGAGGGCAAAAATAGAATAGATACGAGAGAAAATGCAATTTTGAAAATTGCATTTAAAAGTCATACTTCTTTTCCTCTTTTTCCAATCTACAAAAGAAGGGGAAATTTTATGCAAGAAGAGCTCTGCAAATGATAAAAGTATAAAAGAAAAACAAGATACATTAAAAGTGTCTGTGATATATTCCTTAAATTTTAATCACGATTCCAGCATTTTAATTTATCTTTCTACCAACTGCATTTGTGGCAATATAAATCTCTGTAACATCCAGAGTACAAGTGTTTGACGTTCATTACTCCGCAGCAAGTAATAATATTTATTAGAATAATGCTGTATGATCGTATTTACTGCCTTTTCATTTTTCTCTCTCTCTCTCTCTTTTAGCTCTGGAGAAGATAAAATTCTGCAGGTTATGGACAAAAACACTAATGTTCACCTAATTTGAATGAATTATTAACTTCTTCCGCTCTTAAATTGCATTTTTGTAATAGAAAAGTGTGTCTTGAATAATTTGAATTGATGCTATTCTTTACATCGACGAATTTACTTAGAAGTAAAAAAATATCGATTGCCTGTAGTAAAATAATAAATATCTAGCTTATGTTGGACTTATCAAACGGTTATGCGCTTCAAAAAATGATTTGTACCATCCTAACCTTTAATAGGTTAAAATTGACTTGTTTACTAACCGAAATTGATTCATTGAACCAAATTGATTTTGTAACTAACCAAATTTAAATTTCCTTTACTAACCTAAATTTGTTTTAGAGCCCATATTTGATTTTATACTAAATGAAACAAATTCATCGAACAAAATTGACTTTGAACATACCAAAATTGATTTTTACCATCCTGCTATGTTAAAATTGTTTTCTTTGCTAACTGAATTAATTTATTGAACAAAATAGATTTTTTAACTAACGAAATTTGCTTTTTACCGAATGAAATTAATTCATTGAGTTCAATTTACTTTCAACTAACTAAAATTAATTCATTAAACAAGATTTACTTTTATTAATACGGCACACCTTTTAGATCAGGAAGATTTCATGAAATCAAAATTCACATCCCTTGCCTTCTCAAAAGTTTTGCATATGTCAATCTCATTCTCACGCACTCCAAATTCGGTCGAGCTAAATTTAATTTGTTATGGCTCGGGCACACCTTTTAGATCGGTAAAATTTCATGTGATTGAAATAGATGTTTTATTCTTTCGCACTCAAAATTCGATTGAACTAAATTTAATTTGGCGTGAAGTTCAAAAGAAGAAGAAGAAGAGTCCGAAAGACTGGAATAGATATATACAAAATGTTTAAGAAAGAAAATGATGTGAATTTCGATTACATGAAATTTTCTCGATCTAAAAGGTGTGCCGGAGCCATTAAGATTAAAAAAAAAGAATGCGAAAGAGTGGGATAGACATATGCAATAGATTTGGGAAATTGAAGGATGCGAATTTCGACTGAATGAAATTTTCCTGATCTAAAAGGTGTGCCGGAGGCATTAACTACACTGAATCAAACTACAATTCAACTACACTTTACTGAATTCAATTAATTTACAGACCAAAGTTAACATTGAACTAACCAAAATTGATTTTTGGTCACCGAATTTAATTTACTGACTGAAATCGATTTTTTAACCAACCAAATTTGATTTATTTACTCAAAGAAACCATTTCATTGATCAAAATTAACCAACCAAAATTGATTTTTACTATCCTAATTTTTTCATGGGTCAAAATTAATTTGTTTACTAACCGAATTTTTTTCTTTGATCAATATCGATTTTAAACTAACCATATTTGCTTTTTACTCAATGAAATTAATTCAATTAACAAAATTTACTTTCAACTAACCAAATTCGATTTATATAGTGAATTAAATTAATTTACTGAACAAAGTCGACATTTAAAAAACTAAAATTGTTTTTTTACCATCCTAATTTTTTCATAGGTCAAAATTAATTTGTTTACTAACCGAAATTTACTCTTTGAATATCAATTTTAAACTAACCATATTTGCTTTTTACTCAATGAAATTAATACATTAAACAAAATTTACTTTCAACTAACCAAATTCTATTTATTTACTGAAATAAATTAATTAACTCAACAAAGTCGGCCTTTAAGAAACCAAAATTGTTTTTTATCATCCTAATTTTTATAGGTCAAAATTGATTTTTTATCTAAGTGAAATTAATTTATAAAACGAAATCGCTATTTAGCTAACCAAATTTGATTTTCTATACTGACCGAAATTTGATCTACAATCTAAAATTGATTTTTTCCAAACCAAATTTGATTTTTCTTAATAATCGAAATTTGTTTTAGAATACAGTTTAATTTATAGAAATATTAAATAAGCCAGGGATAGCAAAAAAAACCATTTCTTTTAATTTTGAATCTCTGTAATTTAAAATCAGTGATTCCTATTATATTTTTGCACCGGAAGCTATAATTTTGCAATAGAAAGTTTCAGAGGAATTGAAAAATTTAATATTTGTGAGAAAGTGCCACAATGAAAGGATCATCAATCACTCTCATGAATAATCTGCTCGTAAAAAATGTTTTTAGCCAGGAGACAGATATATATTTTGTGCAATTAATGTCTCTTTATAAAATTTATAACTCAATAAAACAATTGTTTTTGACTTATTTGTTAATTATGGAGCCTCAAAGAGCTAAAAAGAACAATATAGGATTGTTAAAAGTAGATAGCAAAATTAAAAATTGACTGTCAAGTTATATATACGCAAAAGAAAACCACGACCATTAGTTTGTATTATTTGCTATTTTCAGGAGGACAAGAACTTCTGGGTAATGCAAAAGATATGGGAACTATGGGGGCGTGGTTTATTTTTGGATTAGCCTGAAAATTTCTAGTAATACTTATACTGATAATATGTAATTCTACATTAAAATTTGGTTATGAATTACTATCAAAGAAGGCGTGGCCTAAAAGTCATTTCATGAAATTCTGTTGAAAACTAAAATTTAGTTGAATTTGCGAAATATGCAATTAATTAAGCAACGTCTTCTATCAGTTTGCTGATATTTACATCATTTTCATCACATTATTTTGTGTTTCCGTAAGAGTAGGCGTGGTCAAAAAATAAATTTAGACAAAATTTTGTGGAGAATGCCCCAATTTTTCCAAAGAATGGTTAATTCATTAAAAAATTGCATTTAAGAATTCTATGACATTTTCATCTCTTTCAATAGTTCTATAGTTCGGAAACATTTCCTAAGAAAGCGTGGCCTGAAATTACTTTTTGCGTAGAATAACCTGCATATTTCCAAAGAAATGCATAGCTCATTTTGAGCCTTTTCAATAGTTACAAACATTGGCATCTCTTTCATCGTTACAGTATCTTACTTGGAAATATTCCCGAAGAGGGCGGGGCTAAAAAATATTTCTGTAAGTAATTTTACAAAGAATATCTAACTCTTTTCCATACAAAAATATATTGCTTATTATAGGCGAGCTTTATTAACAGTTTTATGACATTTACACCGCGTACATTGCAACAGTTGCTTTATATGGGAAATATTGTTAAAGATGGCGTGACTTAAAAATACTTTTCGATAGAATTTTCTGAAGAATATTTTACTATTTTTCAAATACATTTACAGCTCGCTAAACGAGATTTTCCAACAGTTTGCTGACCACTTACATCACTTTTATCGCAAGAACTTTTCAGTTGGGATTATTCCTTGTGGTATAAAATTATTTGAAGACAAATTTTGTAAAAGATAGCCTGCTTTCAATCCAAAGAAATAATTAGCTTAATGTTTTTTTTTACGTTTTGTTGTAAATTACATATCTTTCATAACCAAAACTCTTCACATGATAATTAATCTCTAAGAGGGCGTGGTCTAAAATTAATTTTGGAAGGAATTTTATAAAGAATATCCTGCTACTTAAAGAGATTATTAGCTTACTAAACAAGCTTTTCCAACAGTTTTGGTGACGATTTACATAATTTGTACCGAAAGATGCTTTAAATTCGGAATTGCTCCTGAAAAGGGCGTGACCTAAAAATACTTGCAAGTCGAATTTTGTAAAGAACATCCCACTATTTCTTTTACAATTTTCCTGCTATTTTTACAACAGTTCTCTATCCATTTACTTCACTTTTATCAGAACAAGTTTTCAGATGGAAGTTACTGCCTAATAGGGAGTGGCCTAAAGATGCTTTTAAGTGGAATTTTATAAAGAACAACCTTCTAGTTTTCAAAGAAATTTAAAGCTTTCCAAATGACTTTTTTCAACAGTTTTCCCAGTATTTATATTACTTTTACCGCAAGGTTTCACTTAGGAATCACTCCTAAAGAGGGCGTGGCCTAAAGTTACTTTTTAAGTTGAATTTTGTAAAGCACACCCTGCTCTTTCCCAAAGAAATTTGTAGCTTACCAAACGAGTTTTTTCATCAGATTTCTAACCATTTACATCACTTTTATTTCAAGAAATTTTCTCTTGAGAATTATTCCCGAAGGGGGCGTGGTCTAAAGTCACTTTTAAACGGAATTTTGTAAAGAATATTCGACATTTTCCAAAGAAATTAGTAAAACATTATATACACATTAGTTATCTATGCGCAGCACCTAAGTACCAAAACAAAAATAGCGACATGTTAAGTTAAACGGACAATGTTGTGTATGACATCGTTATCAGAAGGCCCAACAACAACCTTCACAAGGTCTTTTCCTTCTCTTTCTGCCACATCGGTCAAATATTGAAAAATGTATGTCGTGAATTTTTTTCTTCCCTCCGCGATGCACATTTTTATTGGCCATTAATATATTTTTTTTCCTTGAGGTATCTTCAACATTTTTGCAATTACACACCTTCACATTGTATCTTTTATCTCACCTTATAGGTTAAAATACTACTTTTTTGGGCAATGTTCTCCCCTCCCTCCTCAACAACTCTCATAAATTACCACAATTTATCACTTAATTTTCTTATGCTGCCTTTTTTTCTTTCAACGTCTTCAACATACCACCAACTGCCTCATGTTCAACACCAAAAATTGCTTCCTTGCGCGTGTTTTGCATTTATACAGGTAAACATATTGCTCCAATATGGTGAAAAAAAGTATAAAGCAATACAACAGAAAACATCTTTCTTATTGCACAAGTTATTTTTATCCATCGGATTTACAAGACACATCCACTTAAATACATGGGATTTTCTCATTGAAGAAATATATTAAAAAAATTTAATATTGAACAAGTCTCTTATCAGTTGACCAATAGATAGTAAAGAATTGTGAGGAGGATATAAATGTTGAAAGAGAGGTAGGTGAGACAGGTGAAAAGAGATAAAAAAAGATATGTGAAAAAGGTGAATTGCATTTGCCTTGAGAGATGCAATTAATCGTACATTCACCGCAATGTTCGATGTGAAAAGTAAAGAATTTTCACAGTTTTTTTTTCACAAATAATTGCTATTTAGAAAAACAACATAATCTTAGAGCAATATTGTAATAGCTTTCTTCCTTTAAAAGCTTAAAGATTATTGATCATTTTAAGGTTATCTGCTTCTAACCTAATAAATTTTCAATTACAGAAAAAAATGTTCTACACTAGATGGCGCAATTAGCAAGTTGTGCACGTCGTATGACAGAATATCAACTTAGTTATTTTAAAATAAGCGAAAGACAGCAGCGCCACGAGTGCCATTTTGACAAAGTTCAAATGTTCTCCAAACTTTGAATTTTTCAAAAATCAAACACAAATTATTCAAAACTCCCTTTTTTCATATTTATCAAAAATTAAGAAGAGTTTTTAAGCAAAATCGAACTCCCCTGACAAAAAAAAACGACTTTCCCAGAAGAATTACATTGATTAAAAATAGAGATAATAAAATTCTCAATTTGAGTCACGTTTGTTTTTCGCAAATACCAAAATATATAATATGGTTATATATACAATCTCTAAATACTTCGACTAAAAATAACAAACACGATTCCAATAATAAACTCTTCTTATGTATTTAATTCCAATACATTGCACAAAAAAATAAACAAATGATAACAACTTTCAAATTAGAAATATTCAATTTAAATGCAAAGTAGATTCATATACGAAAATGGTTATTTTTGGACATACCCCTACCCTGAAGTTTGGCAATTAAAGTTTTTTTTTCAAATTTAATTTAAAATGGCAAATCGATAGATGACACGATATTTTGCGCAACTAAACAAGAATTTTATGTTAAAAACAATTGGAATTGACAAGCTTATACAATAGGTGTTCAGATATTTTTTATTGAGCCAGCAAAATGGAGAAAAAATTAGATGTCACTTTGACTTCTGTCAATCTGTCAAAAGGTAATGTCATAAAAATCATCCATCTAACATCCATTGAACTTTAGTTAGAAAACTTTTAATAAATACATTACAGTGCTTTACGGTTTGATTTTGAAAAACATGACTGACGTCACTTTGACAATCGTCAATCTGTCAAACTTAAACGTCAAAAAGCCAATAGAAATGTACCAGAACTCCAATGGACAATCGTCTAACAAATACCATTACAAAACTTTTCTTCCACAATTTGTTTTGTTTATTTTGAATTTGAAAATAGTGGAAAACGTCACTTTGACATCTGTCAAAATAACATAAATGTCATTTGCATAACGATCATAGAACTCTTAATTGGCAAGCTTCTAACAAACATCAATACAAAGTTTGTCAGAGTGTTTCATTTTAAATACGAAACGTATCAGTAAAGGACTGTATCACATCACATTGTGACATTTGTCAATCTCAAGCAAAAATATTTTTAGAAAAGAAAGTCCTCCGCGTAGTAGTAATAAAACTTGGACAAGTTTCCAACAAAGAACATTACAAAGCTTTTATTTTAGAGCATGCTTTTTTGTAATCCTGAATTCGTAAAAACTGTAAAACATTTTTTGACGTTTTTGACGTGTATACAATCTATCCAACAAGAACGTTACAACAAACTTCCAACAAATATCATTACACAGCTTTACTTTCCGAGTTTTTTTTTGAAATCTGAATTCGAAAAAAAATGTAATACGTCACATTGACGTTTTTGACATCTATCAACCTTTCAAACATAAACGTGAAAAGTTATCAGCGTAATAGTTATAAAAATCTAATAAAAACTTCCACGAAACATCATTACAAAGCTTTTCAAGTATTTTTCTTTAAACTCAGAATTCGAAAAAATGTAAAACGTCAGATTGACATTTTTTACATCTGTCAATCTATCAAGCAGAAACGTGAAAAGTCGTCCATATAGTCATAAAACTCTAATGAAGAAACTTATGACAAAGATCATTACAAAGACATTCTTTTATAGTATATTGTTTTAATTGCTTATTTGAAAAACTGAAAAAAAACGTCACATTGACGTTTTTGACATCTGTCACCCTATCACACAGAAACGTGAAACATCATCCGCGTGATAGTCATAAAAATCTAATAAAAAGCTTCCAACAAATATCATTATAAAGATTTTCGAGTAGTTTTTTCATTTCTGAATTCGAAAAAACTACTAAACGTCACATTGACGTTTCTAACATCTGTCACCCTGTCACACAGAAACGTGAAACGTTATCCGCGCAATAATCATAAAAATCTAATAAAAAGCTTCCAATAAATATCATTATAAAGCTTTTCGAGTAGTTTTTTTTTCATTTCTCAATTCGAAAAAACTGCAAAACGTCACATTGACGTTTCTGACATCTGTCACTCTATCAAGCAAAGAAACGTGAAACGTTATCCGCGTGATAGTAATAAAAATCTAATAAAAAGCTTCCAACAAATATCATTATAAAGCTTTTCGAGTAGTTTTTTCATTTCTGAATTCGAAAAAACTACTAAACGTCACATTGACGTTTCTGACATGTGTAACCCTATCACACAGAAACGTGAAACGTCATCCGCGTAATAGTCATAAAAATCGAATAAAAAGCTTCCAACAAATATTACAAAGTTTTTCGAGTAGTTTTTTTCAAATTTCTGAACTCGAAAAAACTGTAAAACGTCACATTGACGTTTCTGGCATCTGTCAATCTATCAAATAGAAAAATTTTTAAAAACCTACGTAACGATAAATTAAAGTCTATTTGACAAGTTTGCAAGCAATTTCATAATGAATAATTTCTTTCGTGTTTTTTTAAGTTTTAAATGAATAAATAAAATACTGACAAATCGTCGGTTGAATCAGCAAGTGTTCTAACTGCATTTGCGTTCTTTCTGCATTCGTTGGGAACGAATTCTCGTTTTGTTTTGAATGCAACGAATGTAGACACAGAGGAAATGCATTTAGCGCAGTTTATGATCTAACCGACGATATGTCAATTTGACATCTGTCAATCTGTCAAAATTATTTTTAAAAAAAATCATCCTGGTAACTTTCAAAATTTTCTAACACTTTTCAACAGGTAAAAACCTACCTAAATGACTATTTCCGGACACTTTTGCTCTTCCCCAACAACAATAAATAGAAAACAGTGAAATGTTTTTGATTTCAAGAACACTCAAATACACTCTAAAATTACATCATAGAAGCAATTTTCTTATCAGCCCAGAAAGTGCCCCATTAAGTGCTTTCTTTTCAATTTCACACAATTCCCCAGATAAATTTCTCCCCGATAATATTTCACTTGTGAGAAACTCCGGTGGAAATTGTGAAGGTCTTGTGAACATATCTTTCTTTCTTCTTTTTTTTTGACTAAGGAGTGTCATGTGAATTTTTTTCACCCACAACAAGTTTGATGAACAGAAAAAAACAACAAAAACAGCAAAAAAAAAGAACACGTAAGTGACTGTAAAATTCCCTAATTTATGCCATTCTCTCCACGGCAGAACAAAAGAAGAGTCTACGAGGTAGGTGGAATAAGAAGAAAAAAAATATGCTTACCGGTTCCCTGATGACTTCTTCGACTTGGCCTTCCTGTTGCTGGAATTTCTATTGGTTTTGTCTGGCATCGGGAGGCTCGATGCATAGCCATGCTCTTGCTCTGTGAACCGCATCCCAGGAACAAGTCGACACAAAAAAAATAGGGAGAGAAAGAGAAAAGAACAAATTAGACAATTGATCGTTAAACAGAAATATACAAGAAAATAACAAATAAATAAAATAAAAGATGGAACGAGAGGAAAAAACTCCAAAAAAAAAAACAAATCACTCTGTAAATATTCTTTAAGTGATTATGATTATTTTAAAGCCCACGCATTGAATCTTTTTTTCTTTTACTTATTTTTCTCTCTTCACAAAATTCGTCTGTTACTCAATGTTTTTGTGTCTCTTCTCTCTCTCTTTCTCTTGCACTTTTCCCCTTCACTCACAAAAAGAAGCTGATAAGATAGTGAAAATTATTACATAAAAAAACACAGTCAGAGAGAAAGAGAGAAACAAATTCCTTAAGCAAGTCATTTGACGTGAATTTCTTTCTTTTCTTGAAAAAAAAATATTAATGTGATAATATTTTCTAATTTCATTTTATGATGATTCAACTTTATTGACTTTTTCATAAGTTATTTTATTTTAAAAGTTCAAGAATGATGGGGTAAGCAGAGGTAATTTTGTTTGGTAAACAAATTTCAGGCATTTGTTGTGAGAGTGAGTGGGATAACTCTATTTGTCCTGCTCGCACATCTTTACGGTTCAGTGGAATTCAACCGAATAAAATTGTGCTTTGTGATTTTACTATCAGAACTCCACAGAAAAGATGGAAAAGATCCTGGAATTTCCGACAATTCCGAACCGGTTCTAATCGCTTCTGAACCGGTAATGAACCGATTATGAACCGAAAACTATTTTTTTATCTGAAATTCAATTATAATGGCTCCAGCACACCTTTTAGATCAGGAAAATTTCATAAAATCGAAATTCACATCCCATTCATTCATAAAAGTTTAGCATATGTCTATCCTGCTCTTTTGTACTCTTCTTTTTCTTTTGAACATCATACCAAATTAAATTTAGTTCAGTCTAAATTCGAACCCGAAAGAGTGGGACATACTTATGCAAATCTTTTGGTAAAGAAAGGGACGCGAATTTAGCTTTCATGAAATTCTACCGATCTAAAAGGTGTGCCGAAGGCATAATACCCCTAAAGCCATTTTGGGGGATCTTTTGAGTGATTTATAAATCGGTTTAAATCTGTTGTGAACCGGTAAACGGGATAAAATGAGTGATGCGAAAGTACTTTTGAGGTATAGCATCTGTCAGCAGTTTGACAATTTCGCAAACCCTAGATCCCTTTTAGATAAGGAAAATTTTCATGAAATCAAAATTCACATCAATTTCTTTCTCAAGAGTTTTGCATATGTCTATTCTGCTCTTTCGTCTTCTTCTTCTTCTTTTGATCGTCATACAAATTCAATTTAGTTTAATCTAATTTTCAGTATGAAAAATAGTTGAACAAGCAAATGCAATACATTTGAGAAAGAAAGGAATGTGAATTTTGATTTCACGTAAATTGGCATATCCTAATGGCTTCGGCACACGCTTTAGATCAAGAAAATTTCATGCAGTCGAAATTCGAATCCCTTTTTCACACGCTTTGCATATGTCTATCCTACTCTTTTGTACTCTTATTCTTTTCTTGCAAATCACACCAAATTAGATTTAGTTAAGTCCAATTTTCAGACTGAAAGAATGGGATAAACCTATGCAAATCTTTTGAAAAAGAAATGGACGCGAATTTTGTTTTCATGAAATTTTACCGATCTAAAAGGTGTGCCGGAGGCATAAATAAATCAAAATGGTCAGTAATGGCTCCGGCACACCTAGATCAAGAAAATTTCATGAAGTCAAAATTCACGTCCCTTTCTTTCTCAAAAGATTTGCCTAAGTCTATCCCATTCTTTCGGTCGTCTCAAAACTTGACTGAACTAAATTTAATTTGGTCAGACGTTCAGAAGAAGAAGAAGGGTACGAAATAGTGGGATAGACATATACAAAGCTTTTAGGAAAGAAAAGGATGTGAATTTTGACTTTATGAAATTTTCTTGATCTAAAAGGTATGCCTGAGCGATAACAATCCTATTTCCGAATGCAAACGAGGTAAAAAGTGATAATAACATGAATTTTGTTCCCAAAGACATTTTCAGGACCGAAAAAAGCCCGTGAATTCACTCCTACGACACAGAAAAATTGCATAGCTACAGGAGATATTCCTGGAACAAGTAACAGAAACGCCATAATGTATGCAAAACGTTTTGACGCCAACAGTTTGTAAGAAGATAATTTATATGAAAGCCTTTCAGCAGTTCGTTGTCACTCTAACTGTAAGTCCCTGCAAATTCCTTTATATCAAACGGAATATTATTTATCATTATTTTTCCTGTGTTAAGAATATTTCGCTATTCTTAGTCATTTACAAAAATATTGCTAAATCTCCTGTAGCTTTACTTTAGTCTATAGAAAACTTAAAGCTTTTTTTATTTAGGAATTATTTTCAAATGGTTGAGAATCATCAAAAGTAAAGGACATTGAAGAATTGTCTTTGTTTTGGGAACATGTATTTGTGACTTTCTGCGAAAGTGAGCGAGATGACTATATTTAGCTGTCAATCACACGCACTGAAACATCAAAAAGATATTTACAAGACACGTTAATGTACGTTCGGTATTATGCGCAATGCACAATGTTTTGTTTTGTAAACATGTTTTTAAAATTTCCTATGAGAGAGAGAAAGATAACTAGCTGTCGGTTTCATTCACTCTCATTGAAATGTCAAAAACATGTTTACGAAATAAAAGTTATTATGCGCTGGGCATTATGCGCAACGCACAATATGTTTTGTTTTGTAAACATGTTTTTGACATTTCAATGAGAGCGATTGAGATCTAGATCTAGTCATCTCTTTCACTCTCATAGACAATTTTGAAAACATATTTAAAACAAAAATTATTGTGCGCTGGTCATTACTCGCAACGCACAATGTAAACATGTTGTTTGTAAACATGTTTTTGACGTTTCAGTAAGAGTGAATTACAGCCTAATATAGTAATCTCATTCACTCTCATATACAGTTTCGAAAATATGTTTACAGGACAAAACTTATTGAGCGTTGAGCTTTATACCCAGCGCACAATAACTTTTGCTTTGTAAACATGTTTTTGACATTTCAATGAGAGTGAGTGAGATCTAGATCTAGTCATCTCGCTCACACTTTCTGAAAACATCTTTACATACAAAAGTTTGCTGGGTATTATGTTATGCTCAGCGCACAATAACTTCTGTTTGTAAACATGTTTTTGAAATTTCCTATGAGAGAGAGCGAGATGACTAGATGTAGATTTCATTAACTCTTATTGAAATGTCAAAAATATGTTTACAAAACAAAAAAAATTGTGCCCTGGTCATTAGATGATCAGTTACTCTTGTTTTGTAAACATGTTTTTCAGATGGCCTATATGAGTGAGCGAGATGACTAGATCTACATTTCATTCACTCTCATTGAAATGTCAAAAACATGTTTACAAAACAAATGTTATTGTGCGTTGGGCATTAGGCATTATCCTAAGCACTCAAAAACTTTTGTTTTGTAAGCATGTTTTTGACATTTCAGTGAGAATGAATGACAAACAAATCTAGCTATCTTGCACACTCCTATAAGCAGTTTCGAAAACATCTTGACAGGACGAAATTTATTATACGTTGAGCATTATATTTGACAGACAAGAACTTTTGTTTTGTAAACATGTCTTCGAAACTGCCTACTGCCTACGAGAGTGAGCGAGATGACTAGATTTAACTGTCATTCGTTCTTACTAAAATTTTGACAATTCAGCGAATAGTGGCGACATCTAATTCCAGTCGTCTAAAACAGCCTCATGTCATATTTTTAAAGAAAATGTTTACAAAAACAGAAATAATTGTGCGTTCCCCATTATCCAATTTTGCACAGTTTCACATAAAATTCAATTGCACTTGTTTTATTAACAAAAAATCGCAATTATATCGACCTCACTTCAAACTTTTTGTTGACAAAACACAATTAATTCTACGTGCAACCTTACTTATAATTTTTTAAACTTAATTATTGAGAAACAATGCTTTTTCCATAAATAGAAATCTCATTGAAAATGTATCACAATTTCTGTAAGACCCAAAAGTTTTGATTTATTTTTCAGATAACTTTTATTAGAAAAATAATATTTTTCCAATAGAAGCACCTACTGAATTCTTAAAGAGTTTCTAGAAAATGAATTAAATAAATGTTCTGGGGCGTGTGTGTGTGTGTGTTAATGAACTTTTATTCAACAAAACAGTATACCTCATCGCTTCGAAAAATAATGAATTTAATTGAAATTTTATGGCACTTTTTGCCTATATATTTCAGCTTTTATTGTTATTCTGCAGTATCATAACCAATTTAATTACCCCAATATTATTCATTTGACCAGTACTGTGATATTTATAGATCAATTTTCAACGTAGATTCCATTGACATGTTCAATCGTAAAATAACTTAAAAGCCATTCTTTTCATAGACCAAATTGCTCCGTTTTCTAAATCAATATTTCATATCAGGGGGCTAAAGAATATTTTAACACTCAATTTAAAGCGTTCCTCTTCCAAGAAGAGCAATTATACGAAAATCCAACAAACAATTTTGTTAGTATTCTGACTAATTTTGGCAAAGAATAAAGAGGGAAGAATTGTAGAATTCTAATCAAATTTTCTATCTACTATCATTTGGTTTTGATTTTATACGTAAACCAAATAAGATTAGAATGACTCTTGGGAATGTCTTCCACAATCTAAAACACTTTCTTGCACTTCAGATTGATCTAGTTTGAATAAAATTGCAAGTGAAACACATATGAAAAAGCCATATTACTCTACATGTTCTTCTTTCAGGAAAAATTGCATACACAAGCTTTAAATACAGTTTTGTCAGTAGAAACCTTAATCTTTAATGGGTCTAATTTAAATAATCAAGATTTAAGATTGCTGCAGATTAAACAAAACTTTCAATATTTTTGTTTTCCCAAGACTTGCATGAAAACGTCACTGCTTCTAATGTTCTAAATTGTGTACTAATACCTCTGGCACACCTTTGCGATCAGGAAAGTTTCATGAAATCAAAATTCACATCTCTATCTTTCTCAGACATGTATATGTCTATCCTACTCTTTTGTACTCTTCTTCTTCTTTTGCAAATTAGATTTAGTTCAGACCAATTTTGAGACCGAAAGAGTGGGATAAACTAATGCAAATTTTTTGAGAAAAAAAAGTTAAGTGAAATTTTATTTTATAAAATTTTAATGATCTAAATAAAATTCTAGATCTAGAAATCTAGATAAAATTTTCTTTGCTTTTTTTCTTCATTTTCCATGTTTCCTTTTACTTTTTTTCTTCTTTCACTGCCACACATTTGTAAGAGGGTTGCACCCTATTTATTATGTTTTTTTTTTTGTTTAATAAAAATAAAATAAAATAAAAGGTGTGCCGGAATCAAAACTATTTAAATTCAATTTTTTGAAAATGTAATTTAATTTTTACTTCTCATTTATACAATAGCATAAAATAAATATTAAACGAAAATTTGCTACGATACACAATTTCAATTTTGGAAATTATCTCTTTTTTTACTTAATTTTTTTTTACATATTCATCAGAAAGTATCTTATCGGTTTAGAACTTTAACAGAATTCTCAGAAGGATTAACCTTGTACACGAAGGTCCCTGAGTTTTAAACAACAATCAGGACAGAGATTAAAGATTCTGAAGGAATAATTACTTTTAATTGTCAAGTCTGAAGACCAAGATTAGCCATACACTTTAACATCTATAATTTCATGAAAGGCAGTTTTTAAGGACATTTTGAATAAAAAAAAAATAATATACCTTCAAAAATCAGTTTAGTGGAATTTTCTTAATTAGAACTTTAAAAGTGATAAACTCTTTTTGAAAACCTTGACAAAATAAAAATAAAGAGCATTTAATGTATAAAACAAAATTAATTTTCAGAAACATATTTCCGATGTCTCCGGTACGTTTTGTGAATCGATAAAATTTTATGAAATTAAAATTTTAATTAACCTCTTTCGTTCTCAAAAGCTTTGAATATGTTTATCGTATGAAATTTTGAATTATTAAAGTTTTTCAATATAAAGAATTTTCCAATGAAATTACTGACTAGAGACTAGATTTAATTTCTTATTGGGCTTAATTCTCTACCTGAACCAATTAATTGATTTAAATGGATTTTCATTATGTTTGGCTTCACATTAAAATTAAAAGAATCTTTTAAATTACGTTTCAAAGGAATGTTTGGTCAGTAATTTAGCAGAAAAAGAATAACATGGTCTAAAGCTTTAAAATTTTAAATTAAAACAATTCTAATCTTAAAAATCACAGCATCATTATTATTTTTTGATTCCTAAAAATACTGATACTGAATTTTCCAATTTGTTCTACGTTATCATACGATTATACGGGCTTCAAACCTAATACCAGCTTCAGATGTAAGGCTTAGGCTTAGTCATATGGCTTAACTTTCCTAATTTTTTATCAATCAAGATTTTTTGGAAAATTATCACTTAAGATTGGACAATATAGGCAAGTGATCCATTACATTTTGAAAAACCGCTGAAATATGTTGCTATTTTGAATTTTGCGATCACCGGGAACTGGGCTGAGCCTTAGGTCTGAAGCTAGCATAAGACTTGGCCATAAGGCTTAACTTCTCAAATTTCATATCAGTCGAAAGTTTTTTGAAAATTTTGACTTAGAAATGCATTATTAAGGGAAATTAATCTATTTAAATCTGAAGAACAAATTAGGATTTTGAGACCTTTTTAAACTAGGCTAAACCTCTACTCTGAAGACGGTCTTAAGAAAGCTTTATTTATTAAGGGGATACTCATTAGGTATAAGGTCAAAAGAGATCTATACTTTTTATTGTTTAAAAAGGTACATAGACTATCTAAGAATATGCTATAAGAATCTTAGAACCCTATTCAAAGTATTTTCGAAGATATAGAGTCGAAAAGCAAGACCGCCAAGCAGAAGCAGTCAGGCGAACATTCAAACCTTTGAAGTGCATTTCTCCACTTCTCATTTTGACAATTACTTCAAATTGGTGGGAAAAATTAAGAAAAAACTTATTGATCGTATTCAACGAAAAAAGGCTCATTCTCTTCAGTATAAAATTGTCTTCTAGTTGAACTAAAGGAATTTGTCACCAAAAGAATAAACCAAAGGAATTTGTCTTTAAAAATGAATCTTAGAAAAAAACATCGAAAAAAAGTGCTTTATTCTTCAAGAAGGGGTGGCAATGTGACAAAATGTCCCAGGCTTTGCAAAGTTATCGAACTCGTGTAATAGATGCTATACGTTACGGTTTACAGTTTACCGGTTCCCAATCGGTAAATCAACCGATTATCACGCAAGATATCCTAAAATATCTATCTAAAATATAAAGGGGTAATAAAATTAATTTTCAGATAAAAATTATTTATCGGTTTATAATCGGTTCAAATCACTAAAACCATTTCCCAGCCCACGATTACCAATATCTGTTATGAGTTACGAACTGATCCAAATTTTGGGGGTTGAAAAAATTGAGGGACTTTATATACACTGCTCTCTGTGGACTTCAAGCAGTGAAAGCTTTAGACCTGATACGGAATGTATTTACAAATGCAAATCAATTTATTTTATTTGTCCTTAAAATGTATATATTATAAATCACCTAAAACTATTTTTTTTAGTAAAACTATCGTACGTTGGAAATGCATTACAAGTTTTATTAAAAAACTGAAATAAGACTACAATGTCTGCAAGAGTCTTTCTTGCATTAAGGCCTATTATCCAAATTTAATTTTCCGCTGAAAAAATCTTCACTTCTATCAATTTATCGGAGGAGACTTTTAATTCAGTTTTATTAATTGTAAATTTAAACATGAATGGAAAACATTAATTTTGTACGGAAATTTGTCGAAAACTTTACAAAAAAAAAATGGAACTTACGACAAATACTTTACTAATGAAAGACTTCCTATTTAAAGTTATTCTTCATCGTTTCAATAAAATTTTCCCTTTATCAATAAGCAAAATCACACGCATTCTAAATTACGACATATGCTGATCAAAACAACGAAATATTTTTTACCTGTATTTTTTTTAGGAACAGGGCTAAACCTTCAATCCTTTATAAACCTTTCTAAAACTGAAGCTCGAATCTGTTATAAAAAATCTTCAGTAGGGGGCACATGGGGCAAAATGTAACAAATCGAAAACTTCGAAATGAGATTTTTTTTTAAAGACTAATGAGACTTAGGATTTCAAATATTAACCATAGACTGTTCCCTTTCCGGAAATTACTGAGCCCTGTGGAGGGTTAAATATACTAAATTTCTGTCTGAATCACTTTTCCCGATCAGCTCTGTGAGTGAGTAAAGGAGCTGGCTTCAAGTAGCTCAAGAGCTTCAAGAGATTCGAGTAAGGAATGAATGAAAGAAATAAGTTCACAATTTTTTCTCCTGGGTTTTCCTTATAAGAAAATTTTGACAAATTGGTTTTCGAAAATTACAGCATTAATGAGTGTTTCCACTATAATTTGAATCTGTTATCCGTTTAATTCCTGAAAGATTTTTCCTAGTTTTTTTTTTTTAATTTGATTAAAGAACTTTAACTCTCTTTCTTCTGTCAATTTGTTCGAAATTCGTTCGTAAGAAGATACAATGCCGGATTTCTTATTCGAATAAATTGAGAGACAAAATGACAGATGTCCACTTCGCTATTCAGATAGATTTTTTTGAATTTGTACAACAACGTTTCGAAAATAATATAAGATTGAAAGATTAGAATGAAATTAAAAAAAAACTGATTATTAGAGAAATCTTAGTTTTTTATAATCAATTTCTTAAAAAAAGACTTAATAGATAAAATGTGTAAAACGTAAACAAAATTATGTTAAACATTTTAAATGAAACCGTCCAAGTGTCTGTAGAAAAAATGGTTTTTATCCAATTCGAAAACCAATACCAAAAATTCTTATAAGAACTTGCTAATTAGAGACTTCTAAGACATTCTTGGATAAGCTGAACTATTCGTTTTGTCACTTTTTGACCCAGGTTATCATGAATTTTGAAATTCAATTGCAGAATAAAAGTAATTGTTCTTAATCAATCCCAAATTTAACAGAATTAAGACCGTCTTGGAAAGACAAGATTTCCAAAGACGAAGTTTCCAAAAAAACAAAAATTACCGAAGACAAGGATTCCAAAGACAAATTGGGAAAAACAAAAGTGTAAAAAACAAAATGGAATAAACGAAGATTCCCGATCGCTCAAAATTTATTGATTTTGGAAAACCTAAATGGATCATTTGCCCTTAATATCGAATCCAAAACAACAATTTTCTTTAAAAAAAAAATCATGCCTGATAATGAATTATCTGAGTTAAGCCAGATGGCAAAGCTTTGTGTCTGAAACCCGTATAAAAAAGTCTTTGAAACAAAGGTTTAGCCTAGTTCCCGAGGCTCTCAAAACCCTCAAAACCTTCAACAGCAACCGATTTTATTGAATTTTCCGAAAAAAACACTTGACCGATAAGAAATTAGAGAAATTAAGCCAGATAGCTTAATTCCTAGGTCTGAAGCCCGTATAACTGGCCTAAAACTATTTTCCTTTAAAACTCATCAAGGGTTTAGGGTAAATTAAGCTAATTCAAAACCTGTTCCAAATGGAGACTTTTCGCTACTCCAAATGGAAACATAATTTTTTTCCATGATAAATACAATATTAAATTTTGATTTATATATTTTCTATGCCTCATTTTCATTATTTAGTTAATCTTGCTCCAAATAAAGCGAAAATCCATTTATATTCACAAATTTTAATTTATAATTTTTTTTAGAAAAATTAAAAGTAGACTTTTTCACCATCGAATTTTTCATCAATCAACCATATTTTCTAATGAAAAACAAAAAAGGTGATTGTTCTTTATTCGTTTTTTTTTTACATTTATGTAATATTTCTGGAAAAATTATGTGAACCTATGTGTTAATCTTTATTGTTAACAGTAGGTGAAGTTTGCAAATGAAATAATTACATATTTCGTGAACAAAAAGGGTTTTTCTGAAGTGTCTGCAAATGTTCCAATTGGAAACACCGGACATATGATTTTTTAAAGAGATTTTCTTATTGTATCCAATGGAAAAGGAGAAAAGACTAGGAATAAGAACAAATCCTACACTCAAGAGCAAATCAACAAGGTTTTGAATGCCTTTCGTCCCGGTTTCACTTACACTGTTTGTCTCCAATTAGAAACTTTCCCTTGTCTCCATTTGGATTAATTTGTTTCCAATAGGAGCATTTTACACTCGTTTATTTTAGTTGTATTTAAAAAGTTTTCAAATTATATCTAAAGAATTTTCACGAAACAGTAACATTCTAGAAGAGTCAAGGAGAAAATTTATGTAACTCTCTTCAGAAAAAATATAATCTTAATGTGTTGAATCTTCTGTCAAAGTTAAAGCGTCTGGAAATGGTTTTGAATTAGGACATTTACCCTATGCTTGTAAACAGGAACGTCAATTTTTTTTTTAAAAAAGGCAATTTTTGACGAAAATTGCTTCTAGTGTGTAAACACTATTAGATCTGAAACCCGTATAAAACCGTCTTCGAAACAGAGGTTTAGCCTAGTTCCCGAGGCTCTCAACACCGACCGATTTTATTGAATTTTCCGCAAAAAAAATCTTGACCGATAACAAATTATTAGAAAAAATAAGCCAGTTGGCTTAGGCCCTAGGTCTGAAGCAGGTGGCTTAGGCCGTAGGTTTGAAGCAGGTGGCTTAGGCCCTAGGTCTGAAGCCCGTATAACTGGCCTAAAGCTCTTTTCCTTTAAAACTCACTAATTTCCAAGGGTTTATCATCAAGCTTAAAGACAGTATTTGTCTCAGAATTAAAGCTCCTATCCAGAATCTTCAATACCCTTTCACTTCTTCCCATTTCTACTGATCAGAAATAAATTTGCCAATACGATTCCACTTCCTCAAATCCCAGATTCCCCAACTTCCTGCCCGGTTGATTTTCTTCAAAGATTTCTCAAATTTTCTTTAGGATACTTTTAATTTTCTCAAATTGCATTAAATCAGTCAATTCTGAACGTTTCCCCATGAATCCTTTCCCATGCTTTTCTCTAACTTTCCCAGGGAATCACTGAATAGCTGGACCTGAACCTCTCAGTCCAGCTGCAAGAAGTCACGTAGCACTTTTTCTTTGGGGAAAATTCACTGAAACACTTTTTAGCACTTTTTCTTTGGCACTTGATTAGCACATTTTTCCCTAATTGACCGGCTCTTGTCCTTCTGGGAATCTTATCAGAAAAGCATTTGGAGAGGATTCTGTGGAGGATTGTCAGCAAGGAACCGGAAAACTTACCGGTCCCTGGTCCTCTGACAATGCAAAGGGCAAGAAGTCACGGGGAAAAGTGGCATTGAGGGCAGAGAGAACAAAGAAACACGTTCCCGGACAAACCGGGAAAGGGCTCCGGAGTGGGCAGAGGAGAGAAAGGAGGGAACAATGCCTATTTACCTCTTTCGCGTCTATCCAAGTACTCAGCAGCCTTTAGTAATGCATCGATGCTCATTTTTACGTGGATTTTCTGCTGGAAATTTCACTTGTGGGGGCTCCTTTGTGATGCTTTTCTTCCAAGAGGATTCCGGGAAAGCTTTTGTTTTCCTTTCTGTAACACTTTTTTTTTTATTTTTGTAAACACACTGAACTTTAGGCAACTTTTTTTTTATGATTTTGGAGCTGTTGATGTTCCTGGTGGCCACGGAGGTGATACACAAAAGGCAAAAATGTGATTTTCCAGCGGAAAAGTCCCTCAATTTTCAGCACAAACTTTGTTTTTATTGAGAAAAAACGCGCGCGGACACCACAAAAACACTTTTACTTTTTTTTCCGGGGGACTCCTATGACCTTTTCCCAGGACTTTCAAGGCAACTTTCTTTGGACAAAAATTGTGTGTAAACTCTTGAGCTAGCACGGGCTTCAGGCTAAAATGCAATTGGCCTGGTGTTTGGAGCTCTTTTCCGGTGATTTTTCCTTGCCCTTCAATGGACGACGCGTCACTTTTTTTTCCTTTAAAATTCTTCTTCTCTCGAAACCGAGAACAAAAACACACAAACTCTCTCTTTCTCCCTCTAAAGTGGACCGCAAAAAAACGCTTTCTCGCTCACACGGGGGCGCTATCGGTGGAGAAATTCGTGGGGGCGGGTTGGAACAAAAGTGTCGCGCGATTTGCAATTGTTTGGGGGTCAAAGCGTGCGTGATCACGATGTGATATTTGGCTTTTTTTGAATGTTTCGATGACTGAGCGAGGCGACTCGTTTCTCGGATTTTTCTCTCTTCCACAACTTCTTGTCACAAAGGCAAACTCAAAACTAAACTCCGAATCTGCCAAGACGTCTGGCTTCGGCATTGGCCGCTGCCCATGGGGGCGCTGACAGCTGTTTGCCGACGCCAGCGCCAACAGCTGAACACACAAACACCACAGACACTTCACAGAAAATTCCACCAAAACACATGGAAATGTCCTCATTTCAACTGCATGAAGTTAGCACTGAATACTTCCCCTCCGATGGACAGCAGCGCCACTGTACGATAAATCCCAGCAACACATTACCTTTCTCAATCACTCTCATGCAACTCCGAACGACAGAAGGAGACCAACAATGGACCCGTTTATACGCTAAACAAATCTCGGATTCAATTCACAATCACGAAGCAATCCAATTCAATGAGAAAAACCGTATCAAATTAAAGATTAAACGCTCAAGCCTCTCATAAAAAAAAATTAAATACTCTATAGGAAAATTACAGATTTCTAATTTTATTTCCTAATTTTAAAATCCCTTTATTCAGTAGGAGAGACTGGGGCAAAATTTGCCAAAACGGATATTTTACTTTTTCACTAGTAAACAGAGAATCTGAATGATTTCTGAGCATATTCTGATAGGAAATTTACTACTTTACAACTTAGCCGAAATTATTTACCTTTGACACAATAGAAAATACGCGCTTTCAGAACCATTTTCCAAAAGACAAGGGGGAGATATTGAATAAAAATGTGTACACCACTTCCAGACACTTGCATAATTTGTATTAACACTTCGTAGAGCCCTAACTAAAAGTGTCACGGATGGACCAAGTGGCAGCCGCTGCCACTTATCGGATTTTACACAATGTTTTAATATTTTTACATATATTTTAACATTCGGAGCCTCAGTCAGTTCTTTTCTGGTGTCTGAATCAGAAATTTTATCTCCTTGGGTACTGTATCTAAAGATTTCTAACCATTCGATGTTTTCATCTTTATCAGAATCATGGAGTAGGGGAACGTGGTCTGCCTTTTAATACGGCAGCCTTTGAACTTTTGATTTTTCTCTTATTTTTAAAAGCAAAAATTCTACTTTATGAACAATAGTTAATACTATTAACTATTTTCTATTAACTTCACTTAACAAAATGGAATTTTAGCTTCGGGAAATAAGAGAAAAATTGAAGCATTCTGATTTTGACGCATTTAAAGGTATGTCACTTTTCCCTATATTTCATCTCAATAATTAGCAAAAACACTTTCAAACTGTTCTTTTAGGGCTTTTAAACATTAATAATCAAGAAAATAACATCTGCAGAACGTCAAACCCTCATATAAAATGCATATGGCAGCAACTGCCACTTGGTCCATCCGAATGCAGTTTTTTGTTTTTGCAATATATTTACATTAATATTTAATTTTTATTAAAACTTTTATAACGAAAAAATAGACAGATAAATTCTGCACACATTCAATCAGGCCTCCAGGCGAAATGATATATTCTTCAATATAAAAAATAACATTGAAAACTAAATTGGCAGCGGCTGCCACTAGGATCCATCCAAGTGTTAAGGAGCTCTTTACACATCCAGCATTTCGGAAGACTCCCGAAAATGCTGCAATATTTCCAGCACTTCTTGCACTTCATGCACTTCTCATACTTAGGAATCAATAGTTTGTTTAATATTATGAAAAATCTACTTAAGAAAAATTAAAAATTGTCAAGATATTTATTTTTACATGTTATTTTCTTTTAATATTGTTTTTTTATATTTTGAATTTCTAACAGCAGATATTCTTGCATACTAACGATATTTTAATATTATCTGTATTCTACGACCAACAGAATTTCTTTCTATGGATTTTCTAATGGCCTCTACACACTAGAGAAAAAATGTCCGTATTTTAGAGTTCTTACTACACAAGCGTAGGCAATTTTCTTCAATATTGACATAAATTTCTCTAGTGTGTAGAGGCCATAACAGACCAATGAAACTACTTCTGGAACAGAGGTCTCTAAAAAAAATCTATTGTCGTTTCTAATTGATTGAAACTGTTTTAAATCTGTAAGAGACCAGAAGTACGAGTGCAACAACTAATTTAGCACTTTAGAGTTCAGAAGTACAGTATCGGCCAAAAATTTTTAGACAAAGTTATATTCGACATATCAGGTGGAAAAATGATAAAAAATGCTTTTTAAAATTTTTCATTTTGCAAATGAGTTGCCTGTAATCTAGGGTAAGTGTGCCAAATTCCGGCCAGCTTTCAATTCCGGCCACCTTTTTTGTACCTCTAATTTCCATGAATTTCAAGTTTTTACTTACTCTAAAGATTATACAATGCAAAAGAATAACAAAAAATGTAGCTTCGACAAGCGAGATGACGTGAAAAAAAACATTGGAAGAATTCCCGAAAGGCAAGGAACTATGAGAATGAAGGTGGCCGAAATAGGGCACCAAAACTATGTCTACATTTTTATTCATTTTAAAATGTATTAAGAATGATTTTAGAGTAAATAAAGACAATAAATTGTCTACAAGGTTCCAAGCAACACGCTTTAAGAAAAAGAAATTTAAAAAAATCAATTTGTATTAAAAATATTATATTTCAAACTTGAAACTTTGCCACTTGCATGCAACTATGCCGAAATTTGGCACACTTACCCTATAAATATTATTTATGTATTTCAAAAAAAAAATTATTTTACTTAAAATCGTATCAAAAACAATTCTTTTCTAAAAGTTGATAATTTTTTATCGGTTAAAAGTTTCTTGTCAAATTTGAAAAAGTTCCTTAAGTAACTCTAAAAAATAGTTAATCCGACAGGATAGCAGTCAGATCAGTGAAAGTGGAGGGTTATTTTCAGAGCATCATGCACCACCACGCTCTTACTTAATTTCCGTTAATCCCTAAGAGATTTCATATCCGTTCAACCATAGCACAGGATCTGGATAGTCCTCTACTCCGGAATTGGATAGAGAAGTCTGATTAAAGTTAGCACCAAAAAGTAACGTAATAACCCGTAATGCAGTTCCTACAGTTCCCCTTATTCCTTTCAGTGAAAATATGTGGCACCCATGTGTCAAGCATTTAAAAAGCGAAAAAAGAAAAAAAAGACCGAATTATTGTTTTCCAAAATCTTAATAATGTCTTCCATTGTTATCTATAAATTGTCCTCCACTCGAATACCCACAATATTGCCGTTAATGTTAGAGACCGTTTAAGATAAAGTTGATCTTTTAAAGAATAAATCTCAATATCGAAATTTTCCAAGCCAGTTTTCAGTCATTTAAACATCATCTAAATAAAAACTAAAAATGCTTTTTTGTGGAAGTCCATAATTTAGGCCTTTCCAAAATTCGACTAACATTAAATATTACAAAGACACTTTTTCGTTCCTTACTTATTTTTGCCACTAGAATTTAAAACCTGAGCTAAAAGTAGAGTATAGTCTGTAAAATTCGGAATTAAATACAGAAAACTTTATTTTCCGACACTCCTCCTTCCAAAGACTTCCAAGCACTTCATTTTCAGCTGTACACCACTTCCGACCCTAATATCTCCCCCTTGCCAAAAGATGATTTTGTGAAATTTTCATAACTGATGGGGCAAATTTTGTCAGGCATGGGATATTTTTTGACATTTTCCTTCGCTTTTAAACCTAAACTATCTTCAAAGTCTTTAAACGGTAAAAGCCTTTAAGGTTCCTAGATCAAAACATTTAATCATTTTGGGGAGTTCAAGACATTATATTTTAGTATTATCATTATATTATAATATGCAAATTGTGAGAGTCACTTCAGGTCTTTAGAATATTAATAATTTGTGCTTTGTGATATTTGTTTTAATTTTCATTTTCAGAACTCAGATTCCTCTGTCCAACATGCACAACAACTTATAAAGAAAAAAACACATTTTAGCTTTTTTGATAAATGTGTTTACCAAGGATTAGTAGTGTTCTCGAATAAAAATGCTAAGCTTAAGTGTCAAAATATGTAAAAATCATCCATATTCGCTATGAACGATGAAGAAAATAAATTTTATTGAGTGCTAAAAACGAAATAATTTAGCTATTATACAGCTCTTATTAGCTAATAATAAGTCTTTTCAGGCTTTTTCAAGCGTTAAAAGCTTTTTTTTTGTTTGCGGAATCTTCGTTTTTTTCCATTTTGTTTTTTTTACACTTTTGTTTTTCCCAGTTTGTCTTTGGAATCTTTGTCTTCGGTAATTTCTGTTTTGTTTTTTTTTTTTTTGGAAACTTTGTCTTTGGAAATCTTGTCTTTCATATATTTTAAACAAGAATTAAATATATTTTAAGCAAAATGTGTGACAGACAAAATTTTCGATTAAATTGTGGAAAATATATGAAAGACAAGATTTCCAAAGACAAAGTTTTTAAAAAACAAAAATTACCTAAGACAAAGATTACAAAGACAAACTGGGAAAAACAAAAGTATAAAAAACAAAATGGAAAAAACGAAGATTCCTGATCCCAGACTTTTTATCGTTTGAAACAGCAACTGCAATTGCTGCAAATTGTTGCGAAAAATGTTTCTAATTTGGCAAAAAGAGCATTTTTTCTCACCTTTACTTGCACTAACAGATTATTTGTAATTCTTTCGATATTCTTTTTAAAAATTGTACTGTATTCACCGTTGTTTTCTTTTTATTAACAAGTAATTTACGTGAAAAACGATGTGATTTTTTTATAATTTCTTGAAAGCTTGATAATTTGTCCGAAAAAATATTCTTTATGTTTAATTCTCTTTTTCTTACCTTTTTTGTAATCTAATTTTTGAGTAAAAATTTAATCCGAGATTATTTAGCATATAAACGGACTCACCATCCTTCTCACTCTCATCCATAAACCCCGATGAGACAGAACGAGACAAACACAGAATCACAGGTAGCGCCTCCACGCGGCTGGGAGACGAAACACAGCCCATCTCCCGCCGGAAAATTTGGCGCGATCCTGAGCAAAAGAAAAAAATCTCCAAAAAGAAACTTTCAAAAAACAGAAAGCAACAGAAAAATGAGAAAATGTGTTGAGAAATGTTTTGTGTGATTGAGGATGAGACTCAAGAGTCGCTGCAAGTTCCATTTTATCAAATAATTCTACTTCTGAGCAACTCTTGAGGGAGGGAAGAATTTTGTTGGTTTTCTTTTTGACACTGAATTTCCCAATATTTTCCGGATTTGCAACATTTATTGGCATTCCAAAAGGGAGCTGAAGGATGTGACGAGACATGAGCAAGCACAAAAGCATGCAGAAACATGAGGAATCACATTTTGGCCACGGGAGCGATGTCCAAGAGGGCCAGAGTTCGATTGAAGACCTTCCGGAGGGCTCGAAGGAGGACAATCCGACAGTGCAGGACTTGCAGGAGATGCTGACGGTTGTCCTGGAAGAAGAAAATGTCAGGTGAGAAGGGAAGGGGATTGGGAATGCCGAGCTAGGCTCACTGTGAGGATTTGAACGCGGCGGTAGTAAGTACTGAAAATTGTTACGAGGCTCTGGAGGAAAGAACAGACCAAATGGGGGCTTATCCTTCCCAGAGGCAACTCGCAGAGGCTCTTCTCGATCATCCACTGCTCCGAAGCGACGAAGTTCAGGAGAATGATCCATTCTTCGGGCTCTGAGAGCAGAGAAAAGTCAATTTCGGAGAAATCCGGAGTTTCCGGGAAGTTTCTCGTCCGGAAGGCTTCCAGGAGGGTTTCCATCCGGGCGGAATTGTAGAGGATGAAGGAACCACTGCGACTGGATGATCCACCGAAGGCCACGGGGCTCGTAGGCTTAGCTTCAACCAGCTCGAGGGTCAGGATTGCCTTTCCCAGGTTCTCAAACATCTTTCCGGCTTGGGAATCTCCTCCTGGTCCACGGAATCCATACCTATGCCTCGCTACCAATTCACACTCCTTCACTTTCGCCTCCAGGATCTCCATCCAAGTCGCTGAGGAGGATTTTTTGCGCGTCCGGGAATCTAGAACAACTCCCGGAATGATTTTCTTGCTTCCGGAGGCGACTTCTGCTGAACTTTTTGAGGTTATTGTGCAGGATATATCTGCATCTGTCCTCTGAGGGGCTCTTGAGTATTTCCTGGACCTGGCCAGAAGATTTAAAAGGACCTTCCTGAGAAGAATTCCTCTGAAGTCTGTCAGGGTCTGATTATCCTCCGATATCTCCTCTACGAAGACACTTTTCTCCTCAATTCCTTCACAATCCTCTTCATCCCTCTTCAGAGTCCTGATAATCACATTCTTGAAGGCTGTCCTCCTGTCCAGGAAGACAATACAGCGGTTTTTTTGCACTTCAACTCTCTCCACAGGAAGATCCCACTTTTCTCCCTGACTCCTCCTCACAATCTCCTCAGGATCTATCCCACGGTAAGAAAATACATCCCCTGATCCATTCCCATTGTCCCTGTCCAGCAAACACTGCCCCCAGATCCTTAAATCCGTGGGAAAGGAAAAATCGCCCTGGGACAGTTTTTCCGTTGGTTTTCTCATCGCAATGAGATTCCATCCTCTTTCTCGCTGTCCAGTCACCACTTCCAGCACTCTCCCGACAAAATCCTCCACAAAATTCATCTCCAGGCACTTCCACTGAGCCACATCAGCAGGAATCCTTTGTTCCTGGAAAATTTTCTCACTCAATGCGGTGTTTGTTTTGATTTATTTGATGACTCGGTGACAGCCCCGTAAAAAATGAATCTGCTTCCGATGCTCCGTGGAATTAGTCAAGGACTTTTCCTTCGTCTTCTGCGGACATTTCCACATACCCGGCCGGCTATTCGTACTGAGTATATACAGTGTATTTATGTGAGGAAAGTACTAATTTCCACACTTACTATGTAAATACTATGTATTTACGTGAAAGATATACAAATTTAAATACATACTCAAGTAATACGTTGTATTAATACGCAAAAAATACTGTTGAAAGAATACTCTGTATATATCGAGTATAAACTTAGTATTTCTGGTTTAACGTCCCTATAACTACACAGCTTGCTCTATCGGTGTGCCCGTCGACCATTTTCTTTCTAGTTGACAAAGTTGTGACATGTCTGATGGTAAAAGAAGTGCGTCACTCAGTGGAAAAGGGTAAGTTTTCCTTAATTTATTAATTATTTTCAGATAATTCAATCAAAAGGGACTCCCCTCAAGTTCATTTCACAAAAAAATAATCTGGAGATAAGTGTGCGCGGTAGTTTTCGTGAACAAATTTGAGGAAAAAACAAGGTAAGGTGCTGTAAAAAAAGGGTTCGAGCTTTTTGAGGTTCGTTCCGGATACCACCCATGTCCAATGTACTTAGCTTTCGCGTTCAGCTGAGCATCTTAATGTGAGGGATTAAAACGGAAAACACATAGCATATATTGTTGAAAGATCGTTCTGTGAAACAAGTGTAGGCTGTGAGTGTAGAAAATTCTGCGAGAAATGATAATGGTTTTTGAGGATCAAATCATAAACCACATATCGTTAGACAGAGTCCGGTGTTTGATTAGAAGTAATATACAGAGATATTTCAGAATCTGTTGAAAATTTCCCATTTTTCTCATCTTCTTGCGCATAGTAATTTTAAATTGGAGTTTTCAAAAATTGTACGTTATCGTCCTGTTTGTTTATATTTTTTCCAGAGTATTAAAAGACCGAGATTCTTTGCTGAGGTGCATCACGTTCCTGTCAAATCCACCAGACCTGTTACATTCCCGGAACTACCATCGCACGTAGATCAGTTAACGGAAGTCCTCTGTAATGGCCTCTACTAAGGATTACTCTACTATGGATACTTGGTAACAATTTTCTTGCCCATACTAGTGCAATCAAAGCGAATAAAAGTGAGTGCATAGATAATGCGATGTAATTCTCATAAATTAAGTGCGGGATTTGCAGGGCTTTCAATCTCGAGAGTATCGTGAAGGAGGGTAGAATGCCTTTCAAATCTATGAGAGAAATATGCGATAGGATATTCTTTAATACTTGTGACTGGAGAAGATGGATGATTTAGTTCTTTGCTCAGGCTCTTCTTTTTTCTTCAGAAACATCTTTTTTAAACATTAAGAACTAAACCATCGATTTTTTCAGACTGAAATATATTTTAAAGCTTGTCATAGTGGACAATTCACCTATAGATCTCAAAGATATCCTATTCCTCCTCCCCGATGCTGCACTAGAGACTGAAAATCTCGCAAATCACGCAATACTGAACATCCTGAACATCAAATCGCATTATTCCAGAGTTCGTTTTATTCGCTTTGTTTGCACTGCTGTGGGATACAAAAATTTTTACCAACTATCCATCAATATTAATATGTGCCTAGCCACATTGTATTTTAAGAAAAGTTCAGAAAATAAATATTTTATAGAAAATAAAAAACATTGTTTTTACTTAGTATAAATAACTGAAAAATACTAGGTACCAATTCAGTACCAATACACGAAAAATACTTAGTATAAATAGTAGAAAAATACACGGAAAATTGATTGAAAATTAATGAGGAAAATCAAGTAAATACAAAGTAAATGTACTCAGTATATGCTCAGTATAAATGTTGACTCACGCACACTAATGATGAATATTTGGGACATTTCATACAAAATCTACTATGTATTTTGTATAGGAATACTAGTTTCGTACTAAGTATTATACACAGTATACATACTGAGTTTGTACATACAGTGCTGTCTCTCTATATGCACAGCTTTTGTGTCGGTTGCATTAAAAAAATGATAATTCATTAAAAGAAAGAAAAAAAATAGTGAATATAGAGACAGCACTGTAGTAGATAGCCGGCCGGGTATTGTTCTGTGTCGTTCACTTCAGCGACTAGCGGAGATTCCTCTAAGCTTCCATGTTTTGATAAAAATAAACTAACTAAAAACAAGTAAAACAACCAATAAAGTGTGAAATTAATTTAATTGAGATAATTCTTATGTCATTCAAGTACAAAATCTCACGATATTTTCCTCATAACCTCATCCACTACATCGTTACATACAATCAGACACTACCACCGATAATAGCATGAGGAAAAAAAATAAATTGAGTAGCTTTTTTTTCCTTTGTTTTTTTTTTCAGTGACTAGAAAATGTGCGCCAAGCGAAAGGCGCCCAAAAAAAATGAATACTTTTATAGGTTAGAAATTTTGCCAGAGCTTAGGATGATATAATGGAGAGAATCGATTGCGCATGGCAGTCTAGGTCTTCTGTCAGGCAACAATATTGCTTCCAGTCCCAATCCCAAAGTAATTCAGATTGAAATCATCCCCAAAGAGAACTTCTTCATCCCCATTTGTCGTCATATTGATCCCCAATTCGATAGGATCAATTTCCGTGACAAAATAGTCATTGCCCAGGTCACTGCCCCTTCCCCCATGTGACCCCATCGAACGCAATCCACTCTCCTGGACAATCTCATCCTTCGACAGGGGATTGAGATAGTCCCCAGTGGATTCCAGGGCAAATGAAGCTCCCGGATGCACAATTTGCACCTCAACATTCCGACGAACCCCATTGAGAATCTCCCCAGCAACTCGACGTAGGTCATCTGAGGAATCCGTGACGTCAAATGGCATCTGATGGGGATCCTGTGGAGTGTAGAAAGTCGCCAGGGATTCAGGATGCTTAACAGTGGCCTGATTCTCTGGTGACTGACGCTCCTGAGGCGGCAGGATACTTGCTGTAGCAGCAGCCGTCTCATCAAATGCCGTCTCCACTTCCCGTCTGACCACAGCCGGGGAATGGGCAGCTTCCATCTTGAAGAACAGCTCCAAACGTTGCTTTTTCTAATCCAATGAAAGGAAATTTCGTTAGGTTTTAAATCGAAAATCCGTTAGATCGAAATTTCGTTAAGTTGTCGATCAACATTTCATTCAATTGTGATAGACGTTTCTTGATCGACAACTTATTAAATTTTTTATCGAAATTTCGTTAAGTTGTCGATCAACATTTCATTCAATTGTGATAGACGTTTCCTACGTTTAACGACGCCTGTCTTAGATGCTAACCTATATTTTTTCTGCTTTTTGTTATCAAAATAGCGATTGATATATAGTACCAATCGAAATGACTCGTGTTATCGATTTACATTCCTTTCAGTTGCCGATCTTGCCGATCGATATTTTGTTTATCTATCTATGAACGAACATTTCTTCCGTCACTCAGTCGACAACATGTGAGGTTCTAGATTGAAATTCCATTAATGCATCGCGTCGATCGACATTGTTCACTTGTTGATAGACATTTTCTTCATTTGTAGATTGACACTTCTCTTAATTGTCGACCAATATTTTATTCAATTACACTATGCAAAACAAATTGACAATTTTTTTCTGTCTCAGAGGTCTCACATGGTACGTTTGATAGAGTCGAGTTCCCTGATTAATAATATCGTTTTGGTTTTGCTCAATCATGTCTCAATTTTTTTAAATTAATACTTTTATATTTTATCTGAGACAAAAACCGTGTTGCATAGTGTTATCGATCGACATTTTGTTTAATTACCAATCGTAATTTTTGCACTTAATGAGTGACATTTCTTTCACTTCTTGATCGATAACTCGTTAAGTTGTCGAAATTTCGTTACGTTGTTGGATCAACATTTCGTTCATTTGTCGATATACGTTTGCTTCATTTATCAATTGGCACTTCCTTTGTTTGTCAACCGAGATTTTATTCAGTTATAGCTACCTCTAAATATTAATTTCAGTTATCGATCGGCATTTCGTTAAGTTATCGATCGACAATTCGTTTTGTTGTCTTAAGAGTGTCGTCCGATAACGTCAGATGACTTCTGCATCTGCAGTGTAAGTACAAGTGCCTATTATCTCTCAGATAATCAAATTAGAAATTGCAATTAGACACGTTTTTTAAACCGAAATATAACCGTATATTAAAAAGTAATTCTTGATCTTTTATCTTAAAAGAGAGCTAGTCACAGGAATGGAAAGATTTATAAAAGCTAATGTTCAAAGATGTACAATAAAAGTAATTCAAATAATAAATAGATAGGGATTTAGCTTAAAATGTGGGGATCTCAGTGGCGCAATAGGCAAGACCGTTGGGTCTTAGGCGGATGAGATTTCTAACTCGACTCTCACAGTTGTGAGTTCGAGTCCCGCCCTGTGCAAACAACTGAATGTCAGGAAAAGACATTTTCACTGTGATATAACGTAATAAAAGTGCACAGCCTCTGCTCGAAAAACTCCGGGGGCACGGAAGAAGCATCCACATTGCGAGGAAGGCGTTCCTGGGCGGTCTACAAACGGACTTAGCAGGTTCTTCCACCACGGGATCAACAAAAATATAACATAACATGATTACATTTTAACAAATATTTAGATACGATTAATAATAAGCTTAAAATGTGAGGTTATTTTGAACATAACCTTAAAAAACTATTTGAAAATCGAACTACGAATGGAACAAGCTTCAAAAATTCCTCTAGTAATAGTGTCTACACACTAGAAGCAATTTTCGTCAAAAATTGTTTTTTTTTTTAATTCTGACGTTTCTGTCTACAAGGATAGGGGAAATTTTCTTTAAAAGAGCATTTTTTAAAGAAATTGCTCCTAGTGTGTAGAGGCCTTAAAAGAGATCATTTTGCGACTCACATGAAGCATCCGAAGCATCGCATATGGCTAATGTCCTATAAATGTTTACCGAAACCCGAGAAAGCTTTAAAAGTTTTGGCGGAACCCCAAAAAAAATCAAAAGTTTTCCCGAAATCTTAGAAATCCCAGAAATTCCATGAGAAACCTTAAGAAAGGTCCACAAAATCAGAGAAAAAGCTAATAAAGTTCTTTGCGAAAACCAAAAGAACTTCAATTTTCCGAAGAAGCGAAACCTTAGAAACCGTACGAGAAATTTAGAAAAAAAAATTCATGAAGCCAGAGAAAAAAACACATTAAGTTTTTCCGAACTACAGTGAAACGAAATTTTGAAATGTTTCATGAAATCTAAAAAAAACTTGTCAAGCTGCTCAGAAAAACTATAAAAAAAACTTTGCAAAACATGTTTGTTTAAGGATTCAAAAATAAATTAAAAAGACTAAGCAAGTTTTCCAAAAACCAAAAAAATGATCAAGTTTTCTAGGAGTCAAAAAAAAACCAAGAAAAATTTAATGAAACTCGTGAAAACTTAGAAAATACATGAAACCGAAAAACTAGAAGCTCCTGTCATTGGAGAATCATAACGAGTAACCTCTTTGATAAATTTAACTTATTTCATTATTTTTCACTACTTTTTTAGGATGAGAACAATACAGTTTGTCAGAAGAAATGCGTCTGATAAGTTAGGTTAGGATCAAATCTAACCTTATAAAAGTTGAAGTGGGAAAAATCGGACTACACACGGCTCTTCGTTATCAAGCACTTCATTATCTGGGTGACAGCTGCCAAACACTGGCGGTTTATGTATTCAAAATTATTTTTGCTAAATATGAAGTTTCTCCAGTGTGAAATGAAGTGTATTATCATAATTGTATCGAAGTTTTTAATACATAATTGTGATAAAAAATGAAACATAAGCACACTATGAAGAAAATTCTCTTGTTCTTTGTCAGACAGAAAATAAATTCACACAGCACAAAATATAAAAACCGTTGATCACTCAAAAAACCTAAATATCATTTTGTCCCCCAGTCAGCCGGATAACGAAGAGCCGTGTGTACATTTTAAATATAAAATATTAACTACATAAAAATCGAAAAATATAAAATTTATTCTGGAAAATTGAAAAATAAATAAAACTTTTAGGTTATAATGCGATATACTTTACTAAAAGCAGAATCTTTCATTTAATATTTTATTATTTCCCACATAAAAAAAATAAAAAAAACTAGGTCACTTCTAATAATTATAAAATAAATCAATTAATTAATTAAATCAATCCAATCTTAAATTGAAAGGCAATCTACTATTAAGAACGCCCAGGGTTTAAATCAACCCTAAAGAATCGAATAATTTTCTCAGAGTGTAAAGAGAAAAATCGACATCTTACATGTTCCCACGCTAAGTTATTGGCCTCAGAGTCCCTGGAGGAGATGGTCCACAAGTGTCCAGCTCCCTGGGGTGCCTTGCTGCCCTTCCGGAAGTGCGGATTGATGGACAAATTGTGACGAACGGAATTTTTCCAGCGGTCGTCGTTGCTCTTGTAGTAGGGAAAGCGATCCCTGCAAGAAGGCGGAGAGAGAGAGGATTGAGGGAGCATCGCGACGTGGTGCGCAAACGCTTCGGCGACGCGGCCATCGCGTTCCGCCCCCTTTTGGGCTGTTTTTTTGGTCACCACCCAGTCCACCCTTTTTTCGCATTCGCAGGACAAATTAAATGGAACTTCCACCATTTTTCCCCGCGGACAGTTAATAAATTATAAAATTTCCCTTTTCCCTCCGACGACGCCAAACGAGGCTGGCATTTCCGCTTTCAGGACTCATTAGAGGCGCAGAGTTTATTGTTGTTGAATACCACGAACTTGGGGGGCTTTTCTTCTTCTTTTTTTTTCATTTCACCATTGAATTTTCCTTTTCCCAAAGAGAAACAGGAGAAGTAAACCCTTTGCTCTTCTACCGAAAGGTCAGAGTTGAAGCTTCTTATAGAAAGTTACACAGTAACTCGTAAACAAAGGTAATCAACAAGGTAATCAATTTCTAAAGTAGTTCCTCAAAAGTCAATTAGATGTACTTAAAATGTACTTTAAAAGTTTGATAGAAGAAATATGTAATTCAAGATATGCAGAAAAATGATAAAATGTGGCCTAAAAGCCAAAATTGATCAATGATCAGATACATAAAGATTTATAAAAATAAAGTCAGCGATTTTTCCAATAATTTTAGAAGCAAATTAAACCTTTAATCGGCTCTTAAAGCCTGTTTAAATTATGTGATAAAGAATTTTAATTTTATTACGACTTCAAAGTAAAATGCAACAATTTTCACATTGAAATTAAAACATTATTCATGTAATTATGCTACACGCACACTTTACGATTAATCAATGTCAATCCTATTAATGCCTCTGGCACGACTTTTAGATCGGGAAGACTTCATGAAACTGAAACGTTCTTCTCAAACATTTTCCATATGTCTATCCTTTCATTGCACTTGAAATTGGATTGAACAAAATTCAATTTTTTGTGATGTTTAAAGGAAGAAGAAGAAGACGAGTGAAAAGAATTGGGACAGGCTCATGCAAAACGTTTGAAGGAGAAAGGGATATGAATTTGGATTTCATGAAATTATTCTGATCTAAAAAGTGTTTCGGAGGAATAACTTACAATGAAATACGATTGAAATCACGATTTTCGTTTTCAAACTGTCAAACTCAGACGTCAACTCTTTTAAGGCCTCTACACACTATGACCAATTTCTTTAAAAAAAATGCCATTTTAAAGAAAATTTCCTCTATCCAGTGAAATTCATTTGTCAGAAGATGTGTGACAATTTCGATCTTTCAAGCTTTATTGCTTAAAAATTCACGTAAGACCAGGCTGAACTTTAGTTTTCCTACAGGAAACAGGTGAGTTAGTCATTAAGGAGCAGGAATTTATATAAAAAAATCCCTTCTTATTATAATCTTATAATTTATTGTGTATTTTTAAATGTTTCGCAGCTGTCAAAGCAAGATTCATCGATAAATGCTATCGACTATCTGCATGATTTTATATACTTTAATTTTATATAAATACATCCAATTTCTAGAACAAGAGCCACAATTTCAATTAAGAAAATTACATTAATTTGAAAACGTATGAAATCAACATGAGAATCTAAATTGCTAAATTGAAATTGATTAATAAACAAACTGCAATAACGTTTGGATATCATATGACAATCCGAACGTCAAAATAGGTCAATTTATATTTGTCAAAATCGATTAAGCATTGAATTGTTTGGCGAATTTTTGAAAGAAACTTTGTAGGAAAATACTTTTAACATTCTAAATAGCATTTTCATTCGATTTTTCATGCATTTCCTGCGAGATTTTAAATTGCGATCTGTAGAAGAATTCTGTAATTTTCGTGGCATTGTCACGCGTGCGTTCGAAACGTGACAATACCAATCGAGCTTTTTCTTGTCATATCATATGAGTTCGAAAATACAATTAATTGATTTTTTAATGAAATCCCTTTACTTGAAGATTTTATGAAAATACAGTACATCTTGGTTGATTTGTTTAACAAAATTCATTGTAATTTGAATTGCCAGAAATCTCAAACATGTGACTTCTGACAATGCCACGCGAGCTGAAATGGCAATGTCACGGCTATAGAATCGCATTTTCGAAAAATCTCTCCTGAGATTCCAACCCAATTTGTCATATGGCATTGCCAGAGTGTTACAGAATTCCCCTCCTGGTTGTCTTCAGCATACTTTTAGCATATTAAAAACATCAGTTTCACTGGATTTGGGTTTAAATTAGATTTCCAAACAAAAGCAGAAAATTTTTCACAATTTTTAAGTCTAATTTTTATCTAATATCTCCACCAAAAAAAACCTATTTGAAAATATTTCTGAAGAATTTAATGTGGAAATGTTTATGACTTTCACAAATGATTTGAGCTTGAAAAAAAAATCTTTGGAAACCTTAAAAAATTTCAATGAAAAATTGAAGCAAATTTTCAGCCCTCTTTCATAAAAATAAAGCTAATTGGGGAAGTATTTGTTCGTAAATTTGTTTGTAAATTCAATTCTTGTTAGTTTTTGTTTAGAAGTGTGGTTTGGAACCTTGATAAACAGTTTATTGTCTTTGCATTTTTTCTAAAATTAATCTTAATACTTTTCAAAATGATTAAAAATGTAGACATGAATTTAAGTGTAATTTTTCCATATGTAATCTTTGTAAAAGTGATCAAAAAAGTTTAAAAGCGAGCCAAACCACTGAAATTCATTAAAATCAACGAACAGAGTTTATGTCGATTTTTCTGGGTGTAAACACAAGTAGATTTTGGTTCTCCAAAATAGCGTCTGGGATAAAAGGTAAATGGAACTTTATTTGCACAAAAAGTCGATGTTCGAAGGATTCAAATTCAATTTAGAATTTTTATACTAAATTTTCGAATTTTCGAAAATTTATGAAATATCACACTAAAAAGCTGCCAAAAGAGTCTTAAAAGCCTTTTTGGCCTAACAAAATTTTTCGGACATTATTGTCAAGCTTAAACGCAATTTCCCCCAAGAAATGATATCTAACTGGACCGTTTTTGGTACTCTACCTAAGACCGTTAAAATCGATGATGAAGTGGATCAAAGAAGAGAAATCAAAAACAACAGTTCTTAAGTTTTTTTTTTTCAAAAAGTCCAGATTGGTGCTATTCTAACGAAAAATGATTTTTTTTTAGCACTTTACTGTTCTCAAGTGCGTTTACATAATCGACTTTTCTTTGTGATATGGTAAATGTCACGATTATTTGATGGTTTTACTCGGAAAAACAGTCGACACAGGACACTTGAGGACAGTAAGTGCTAAAAATGTTGTGTTTTAGCAATAATCTGATAGTTTATTTACGAAAATAAATATATAAATATCAAATTAATAAAAAAAAGGATTGTATCTAAGGATATGTCTACTATTCAGTAATATTCTTCTTGATAAAAGAGTTAAAAACTCTAAAGATCACAGGATCCTAAAAGATACCGTTATTTAAGACATGGCTATAGTTTGTATGGGAGCTACCAGATGGAGAAGTCAGGGGGAAGATCTAAAAATATTAATTTAAAGCTTAAGTCATACATCGCTTTTGACCCGAATTTCATTAAGATCGGTTAAGCCGTTTTCGAGTAATAAATTGTCAAAGTAGCGAATTTTTAGAAGGATATCGTTAATTTCCCAAGGACTGACAGTCCTTTTCGATTTGGGTTTCAGTTATTTTTAAGTCATACACTAATACCTACAAAATGGGCCTAGTCCCATATCTGGCGAAGACTTGGACCACCTTCCATACATTTCTGCCCATTGTCCTTTGCTTTAAGCTGTCTACACATATGAGCATTTTTTAAAAAAATTCTTTAAAAAAAATTTTAAAAAATAAAAATGGGTCGGTTTTTTTTACAAAATTGCTTACATACTAGGCAAATTTCTGTAAAAAATCCATTTTTTTACAAAAATTTTCACTAGTGTAGAGCCGATTCTTTTTAAAAACCTTTTTAGGGTTATTTTTTAAAGAATTTTTTTAAAAAATGCTCATAGTGTGTAGACAGCCTTAGAAGTAAACACAAATCTAAACACTCTCAGTCAGAGTTCCCACACGAAAAGAGACATTTTGACTTTTAGTTTCACCTGCATGCTGGCTTTAGTATTTCTCGTTCTAATTTCGAAGTGTCTCGAGTGTCAAAATGTGTCAGATTTCACTTTGTTGCGGAAAAAATCAAAGCAACGAGGTTCATAATTTTCATTATTAAAATCCTTTACAATCACAGAATAATTCATTTGAAAGCTCCTTACTGTAGTATTTTATAAATTTCCATAACATTTTGCGTATTTTTAGTATGAAAATTTGAAATTCGGTTTATATCTTTCGAATATCAAAGACCATTTGCCTTTTAGCCGAGACACTTTTGGGGAAACAAATTGCTCCATTCACAGCTGGAGTTGAAATACTTCGAAGATAGGTTTTGAAAACTAAGGGAAATATTGTTTTTTCTTGTGTCACCCGCGTGGTGACCGAAATACTTTATCTTCGAATTTCGAAGTATTTTGATCTTAGTCTTCACTTTGTTGTGAGGAAGAGCAATGCATTCTTGTTCCATTGTAATTTTTCTTAAAAGCCTTGAGTAAATATTTGGAAAGCTTGAAAAGCTTCTTTTTCGCACGGAATTTTGGTATGGGAATTCGAAATTCTATTTGCATCTTTCGAACATCAACGATTATTTAGACTTTCAGCCGAGACACTTTTGAAGAATCAAATTTTGGGTTTCAGTGCACGTTTGTCGTTTCTTAAACTTTAAGAAATTCAAATTTCATCTAGAAGGGTAATGAACATCAACTCTGATTGAAGATTGAAGCGCAGGCGAATGAGACACGAAACAGAGAAATAAGAAAATGGACTGAATCGAGCGAATTTCTCCTACTCCCAAGCCCAAAATGAGATTGTCCTCGAGCCCCTCCCGAACCCCTGGCAATCCCCCAGTCCACCCAACCACCCACCCCTCCCCATTCACTCCGCACCGCACCCAGTGAAGCCTCCCAAAGAACCTGGGAGCAAAATACTGGAAAATTGTGGCGTGTCATTTCGGATTGAGTCAATTTATGTCTCCTTCGGCGATGTCTTCACGGAAAATCGTGTACATTGAAGGGGGGTGGCCACTGAGGGAGAGGGTGGTAAAATTCCAACCCCATGAACCTGATGGCAGGTGGAGAGTCGTCGCACCGCCAATCGAAGTGGAAGAATAGCCGTAATGTATTTATGGTCATTACCCACAGAGGAAATAAAAAAAAAGAAGAAAACGAGATTTTAGGGTGAAACCACCCTCCCGTCCCAAACGACAACCACGAGGGTGAAATTCATGAAAATTCTCCTTTTGCGTCTCCAATTAAATGGAAAACTTTTCCTGGCTTTTTCTTTCACGTGAACTTTCCTTTTTCTGCGCTGTTGCCTTTCTCTGTGTAGTCCCGAATTTTGCCTGATTTTCCGCAAGTTTGTGAATGATTTATGGAAAAAACTAGAGCTTTTCTGCGAATTTTCAGACGTGTCGAGGAAACTTTTCCTCTGCTTTAACATTTTGAAGAAAAAAAGTCGAATAAGACTTCGTATTGGAAAGTCACGGAAAGTTTTTAGTTAGAAATATGAGAATATAAGACCAATTGGGAAATATAGGTTAAAAAACAAAGGTTATATAAAATTTATAAAAAAATATATTAATTTGGTTATATCAATTTAATATCAGGAAGCATTCTTTTATATTCTTTTTGTATTCTTTTATATTGCTTTGAAGTATTTATAAAAGAAAACAGAAAAACTTATTGAAAACCTAACCTCAATTGACAATGAAACTCGGGAGACATTTTTGATTGGGACTAAATGGAATTCATAAGAATTTTTGACAAATAATATACTGAACGTTCTTTAAATAAATGTTAAACCTTTTCAGATTTAGGACAGGAGGCATCGATCTTTATTCCCTTAATTGGGAAAAGAGGTTATGTTAGTTTATTTACCTAACCTCAAGGTAAATGGAATATTTTTATTAAGAAAACCTCTCAAATTTTTTAATATTTGATTTTTTTTTAAACATTTCCGACTTTTATAAGGGCTTAATCAAGCAATTAGCACACTGCTTTAAAAGTAATTTTAATCAAGTTTTGAAATATAAAGTTTTTAAAATGGCGAACTTTGACAGGAACTCCTTGGTAGGCCTCATTCACTAATTTCGTTAATTAGATATATTAAATTGTAGTAAGGTTAAATTTCCAGTCTTTTGAAATAGAAATAAAATCTGGTTTTGAGGTTATGTTTAAGAAGTTTTCCAGTTTATAGTTTTTGCAGTAAATATTCGTTTAAAGTTGTTTGAAACATATAGTTTACCATCAAATTTCACTTTTATTCTCTAAAAATTGTCTTTAAACGCTACTGGAGTCGTATTAAGTAGCTTCTTGAAGGTTCCTAGCTTAGTAAAAGAATAATGCCCATAACCTCAAACTCAGAATGATTCTTTCACTGAGTTTTAGAGGTTTTAGAGTTATTATAAAATCAATTTGGAATTATTTCAATGCGGCTGATTGTTTTATTTGATAAAAAAGTTGTTTAAAATTTGAGGTTATGTTCAGCATAACCTCACACATTTCACATTTCTGACTGAGTTAATGACAAAATGAGAGAATTATATTCAATATCAAAATTGAATAGAAAGCTTTCGAAATTCTCCGAGAAAAAAAAATGTTATTTAGACAAAATATTTAGTCTCAAACATATTGAATTATGGTGCTATTCCAATGAAAAAAGTGACCATGTTTTTTTTTAGCACATTACTGTTCTCAAGTACTAAAAAAGACCATGATTGTTCTCATCATTTCAAGGAAAATAATGAGTAGAGAATATTAATGCTGCTCGCCGACTTTTCACTACTGAGAATTCAAGGGAAAACTCATGGAAAACCTGGGAAAACCCGCGATCGAGGATATAGTTGTCAACTCCCGGCCATCCAACTGCATCACGCCACCAAGCTAACATGACAGGTTACTCCACACTGACTGAATGTCATATGGTATTGTGATCGGGTTAGAGCTTGCTCGGAGCGAATATTCGAATTCGGATTTCGGTTGAACTTTTCTTCTGTGTCGGTTCATGTCACTTTTTGGTGATTTTGAAACACGACGAGGACTGGGGAAAATATGAAGTTTTTGTATAGAGAGAAGAACCTTACATCTTCTCAATCATGATAAAGAAAATGTAGAAAATACTATGAAAGTGAGAACATTAAATTAATCTTGTCGATTTTCGAGCAAGCTTTCACCCGATCACAATGCCATCTGACATTAATTGAAATATCATGTGGGAACAGTCATGGTCTTTTTAGTACTTGAGAACAGTAATGTGCTAAAAAACATGCTCATTTTTTCAATAGAATAGCTCCATTAACGTATTTCCTCGATATTATTTCACTGGCTGTTTAGTTAAAAAATGTTTACTTTTGCAGATAAAATGTGATAGTTATGAAATATGTAAAATGTTTATTAATTGAAGTTAAAAACTAATG
The DNA here is from genome assembly GCF_024763615.1 of Phlebotomus papatasi. Classification (NCBI taxonomy): domain Eukaryota; kingdom Metazoa; phylum Arthropoda; class Insecta; order Diptera; family Psychodidae; genus Phlebotomus; species Phlebotomus papatasi. The sequence goes on from NC_077224.1 coordinate 17,108,567, forward strand.
AAACAATAAAAAAAAACAATAATAAACTGTTTCTAACAATACACGTCTGACACAGGGTAATGAGAACCCATCCTTAAGGTTTTAATTAACACCCATTAGGCATTATTTGAGGCTTTATCGGTGAGACTTAAATCGTAAACCCCGTAAAACCAAATTAACCCAATTAAAAAAACAATTTTTTGACTATAGAAAGTTATTTTGTCCTCTAAATAGTCCGAAAAACCAGTTCTTATTTTTGGGACACCGATTTCCCATTCGTCCTTAAAGGATTAAGGACTGTTTTTTCCATGATGGTTAATGGAGGACGAATGAAACTGTCAAACAAACCTCCTGATTTCACTTCGGAATATTGTACGAGCGGTAAAAGTTATAAGTACAGTGATGCGTTTCATTTAACCAGTATTAACGATTTAACATTTTGGTACACCAAGAAGGATCGTGCAAAAAATATTTCCCCAAAAAATACTCAGAATCAGCCAGCTAAACAACACGGCCGGAAACATAATTTCTGTAGTTCCAATTCACACCGCTACAAGCGCAAAACAGTGGCCTTTACGTACACTCAGTAAGGAGTCTTTAATATGGGAGGTTCTTAAAGTAAAGTATAAAAAGTAGGAGTTAATTCAGGCTTTAGTTCACGCTTTAATTCACAGTCAGATGTAGCGACACCAACAATAGTTAACCGGTTACTAAAAAACCGGTTAACCGCCATATTCTCGAGACGGTTTTAAAATCGGTTCATAGAGGTTATGTTTCTAATTTCAAGGAATTTTAAAAAAATCTTTTAAGTTAAGGTTTATTTCTTGAAATTGCAAATAACACGGAAAAATCGTGTGTCGCCATATTCAAGTTTGATTTAAGGGTATTTTGCTTTTTTTTTAGAAGCATTTTGCACCAGACTTCAGAAAGGAACCTAGACTGCAATGATTCTAAGCGTAATGGGCTTTCTGAACGTTTCATCAATCAGTGCAAGTGACACTCAAATCATCCAGCTTTTCGGAGTGGAAATAGAAAAGATTTCTGGTTCCATTCAGAATCACACTGGAGACATCTCATTAACTAGATGAGTGCTCTATACCAACTGAGGCCACGTGCTCTGCTTGAATTGCACCACGACCCACTAAACCTACCAAGATCCGGTCACATTGATCGGTTTAAATTTAACACATATTTAAACAGTATAATGTCACTATCAAACTTTATGAATTTCTTAAAATAAGCATGTAATATATTTTTCAATGTTTAAATTTTAGTTTTTTGATCTTTACCAAGACAAATTTGTTGAGTATTCCACCCTGCGGCGGTTTGTCATTTGACCGAAAAACTACCAAAAACGGTCGGTAGGTTTAGTGTTAATCATTTTTTAACCCTTGAAAAGCATTATTTGATTAAAAATTATTGAAAGTTATTTCAGAATTTCTTGACTTGAAAATATCTTGAACATAAACCAGTATAGTAGGGAATTTAAAGGCCTTTCCAACAGTATCAAATTTATCAAGATCGGTTAAGCCATTTAGCTACAATTCAAGAAAATCGCATTAGACAAAATTAATGACGTCATATAAGCCGATTTAAAAAAGTAAAAATTTATCGTAAATTTCTTGAAACCAAATCGAAAATGCTGAAAAGATGTACAACTCTTTGATTTTCTATATGAATTTCGTTTAAATTTATCTAATATTTACTTAATTCTACCAAAATGTACTGCAACTATTAGGAAATATGGCAAAGAAAAATATAAATTCATTTTATGGTAACGTGCAGTAAGGAGGTTCTCCAATTGTGGGCGGAGCCTGAGTATCCTACATATAAAAATGGAAGTAGATTACCTTTCCAATGGGTATTGTAATAAGAACTCAAAGGGATTCTCATATAAATATTGTTCTTAGAAAAGTTAGTTAGCAATGTGAGGTTATATTCAACATAACCTAAAAATTTTAAGTAAAAAACTTTATACTGTAATTTGAATAATACTTAACCAAGTACAAAACCTTAATTGTTGTATTTTTCATTCAATTCTGCAATTCATTCTAATCGTTCTAACCTAAAAAAATGATTTGTCAAATATTGATCAATTCTAACCTATAATTTGCCTTCCCGGAACTTTGGTCTTTCTTCTGCAACTTGCGCTACCACTTTCAAAGTACTTTATATAGCTTTTCCGACAATACCCAATGAAATTATGTCAAACGTTCCTTTTGTAAATTTTTATTGTACAATTTACAATTGCGCTCCATCATTCTCGATTTGCTTTTCTCGCCCAATGAAGAAAAAAAAAGAGTCCAACTATAAAATATTTTCTGGTGAAATGTCTCCTGACAGGAAAAAATGTTGGTGAAAGATTGGAAAAATCCCCTCGCAATGTACAAGAGGAGATAGTTGGCCAAAAATGTAATTTACCAACTCTTGTCACGGTGTCTGTCGTGCACAAGTCCCTCCCCAATATACCCCCAACATCGTATAAAATTGCGGGGGTGGAAATAGTGCAGCAATTGACAATTTATTTATAGACACGAGTCTCGCGCACACAAAAAAGCCATTTCCACTTTAGTTCCAAATGGTTCAGAGAGAGTGGGTTTGGATTTTTGGCCAGGGAATATCCTCCTCTTTTTTCCATATTATATCGCGCGGCCCATTTTGGAGGAATGGGAATATGAATAATCGACAAAATTTGAATTCAAATTCGATTGCGTGTCTCTCAAACCACAATCGTTTGAAGCATCAACCTGTCCATTTTCTCCTCTCGCTTGATTTTCTGTCTGCATGGCATTTTCTCGCGCTCCCTCATCCCCTAACCCCACGCCGAAAATGCGATTGTCAATTTAGAGCCTGTTCCCTGACACACCCGCCTTTTTTTTTTACCCATAATGCTGGCTTGTTCTCAGGCACCTTTTTCACGGGTCAATGAGAGTCTCAATTTCAATCCGACACCGTTTTGCATTCACCCCCCAAAAGAAAAAAAAACGGTCTCGCTTGACTTGATGCCGGAGGGGTGAAAACAGAAATGACCGGAAATACGCATTTAATGCTCAACCCCGTGGCGAGTCAGTGGGCTCAAATTGTTGCGATTGGGATCTCTCACCTGAACACAATTTGGCGCATCAGTGAACATGCAATTATGATGCTATTGCACTTAGAATCCATTAAAAAAAATTCAAAAGAGTATTTGAAAAATTTAGTACAGATCTAAATCCATTTTAAGATAGACTTTAGGTTTTTTTTTGTAAAATTATTTCATCAACTGTGATTTCCTTACAAATTCATGTAAGAAAAATATTCAAAGGAATGTTTGAAAAATTTAGTACAGGAATGAACTAAATCCATTTTAGAAGAGTTTTTAAGTGTTATGTACAATGATTTAATTAACTACGATTTCATTACAATTGGATGTGTTAAAAAATTAAAAGGAGTGTTTGAAAAATTTAGTAAAGGTCTGTACTAAATCCATTTTAAAAGAGTGTTTAGGTATTTTTAAATTATGTAATCGATTTCTTACAGTTGAATGTATTAAAAAATCTAAAAATATTTGAAAAATTTAGCACAGATCTTGACTAAATCCCTTTTAGAAGAGTTTTTAAGTTTTATGTACAATGATTTAATTAACTACGATTTCATTACAAGTGAATGTGTTAAAAAGTTAAAAGGAGTACTTGAAATATTTAGTACAGATCTGGACTAAATCCATTTTAGGATAGACTTTAGGCTTTTTTCTTTTTGTGAAATTATTTAATCAACTGTGATTTTCTTACAAATTCATGTAAGAAAAATATTCAAAGGAATGTTTGAAAAATTTAGTACAGGTATGAACTAAATCCATTTTAGAAGAGTTTTTAAATTTTATGTACAATGATTTAATTAACTACGATTTCCTTACAATTGAATGTGTTAAAAAAATAAAAGGAGTGTTTGAAAAATTTAGTAATGGTTTGTACTAAATCCATTTTACAAGTGTTTAGATATTTTTAAATTATGTAATCGATTTTTTACAATTGAATGTATTAAAAAAACTAAAAATAATTGAAAAAATTAGTACAGGTTTGGACTAAATCTATTTTAGAAGAGTTTATAATTTTTTGTGAAATGATTTAATTGGTTGTGATTTCCGAATAATTAAATGCAAGAAAAAAATCAAAGGAATATTTGAAGAATTTAAAATAGGTATGTACTAAATCCACTTAAGGAGAGTTTTTGATTTTTGCATCAAATATTTTTATTTGTTGTGATTTTCCTGCAGCTTTTCGGATAAGAACGGAAAATCTCTTCCAGATTTTTTTTCCTACTAATTACTTCTGAAAGACCTTGCATTTTTTAGTACAAGTCAATTAAAATGTACTAAAATAAAAGATTTGTAAATGAAACAAGTTTTATTCTGAATAACTCTGCGAATTGAATTTTTTCCGACTTGTTTTAGTTTTAAAACCATTGTTAAAATTAAAAAAAATCTATTTTCAAAATTATTCACTTGCTACCATTATAAAATTAAAAAAATTAAAATTAATTATAAATATAGGATGTTTTAGTACAAGAAATACATGAAATTGTCTCTCTCTAGTTGCAAACAATTGGCGAAATCTTCAAACTGTGGTTGAAAAATTAATATTTGAAGGTTTTCTAGCTTCAAAAGGTTCGCGAATTTTTAGAACAGGAAAATTTAATGAACTCTGTCAAGTAAAAACAATCTGAAGTTCATTTGTTGGGTTTTTAATTCATGGAGAAAAAGATGTAAATTTTTAAGTATACATTTTTGGTCAGAGATCAACTCTACATGAAGTACTAAAACTAAAAATTATTTCTTTGGAGAAATTTATCTGCGAAAAAAATATTATCAAATTTTAGTACATGAGGGGAGACAATATTAACGAAGATTGAAAGAGAATATTCGAGAACATTATAAAAAAAATATTAAAAGGTTACTAATTTCAACTTGTGTACTAATTTCTTCTAAAATTACAAGTAGTACTAAAACTTGGTTCATTAACATTTTAGTAAATACAAAAAAAATTAAGTGCTCATTGCTACGAATAATATACAGAAAAAAACTATGAAAAATTGATATGTAAAACCAATTTCTCATCTAAGAAAAATGTAGTGAATTTTAGTACTTAATATTTAGTATCCGAGGAATATTCCAGACAGTGAAATATTAAAAATTTGCATTTCATAATTCTGCAATATTCTAATAATTTTGGAACATTTTTTCTACGAATTCGCCTACTTTTTGCTAGTTAGAATTTTTTTACGTTAATTTTAGAACAAGAAAGGAGACAAACTTATTGAAGTTCTAAAAAAAAAGTTGAGGTTTAACGGTTAAACTGTTCGTGACCATTATCAGATTATTTTTTTTTAATTCCTCCAGAATTTTTGGATAGTTCAAGCGAAAGTTCCTCTTAAAATTTCCCTTGTTAGTCCGTGGAGTACTAAAATATGTTTTAGTGATACTCTACTCTTTCTATCTATCAAAAAGTTTTACTTTGTTCTCACTGCACTCCATTTTTAACCTTAGAATTTGTCTCCCTTATCAAAAATTATGCTTTAGTACATGCCTGTACTAAACATTTAACTCCATTTAAAATAGTTTCCAAAACTTTAAATATTATACAGCTCAGCCGAATCTAAGGAACATTAAATAACCCTCAGTCTCTCACACGGAAACTCCCTTTCTCATTAATGGTCCCCAAAGACACCCAAAAATGTTCCTTTGTACTATTTGTTCAGCCAACTTTTGTGTATGTGATATTGTAGTTTTTGTGGGAAAAAGACCAAGAAACACACAAAAAAGGGGAGTGATTTTCACCCGCGAAAAAAGGGTGAAGAATGTAAATAGCTCATGTAAACGTTTTCAATTACATTTAATCGTGTGTTTTCTTTTGGGCCCTTTCCATTCTTCGTTTCCCAACTCTAAATATTAGCATTAAAAATCACGTTTTGGTTTCACGGTGCAAATTGGTGTAATTTGCAAATTAAGCAGGGACGAAAGGGGCTGAAGAAAATGAGTAATGTCCTAAATCTGCTAATAATGAGCCGATTTTAGAGATTTCAAGAATTATTGGGTAGAATTGATTTTTTAATTTTCTCCAAAGACTTTTTTAATTTTCTTCTTTTACTCGTTGAAGGGGTTATGTTGAAGAATTGCAGGTCTTATACCGTATAACCTCAAAATTACATAACCTCCAGAAGGATATTTTTGTGATTCTTTTACTGTCATTTGCAACTTTCATAGTTTCTACAGCATTTTTTTACCAATTGAATATCAATTAAGCTCTATTTATTGCGCTTTTAACCAATTGAAATATTTTGCCACTGAAATTTGAAATTTAATGAAGTTACAAGAATTTACTTTGAATAAACTAAATGACTTTGTTTGCATCGATGATTCTTGAATCCATCAAATAACATTTTCTATGCAAACAATAAACAAATAAGACTTTAAATCGAAAAGTTAGGTTATGTTGAAATTGACGTATCTAGCACTTATTTTTAACGAAAATCAAAATTTAAACCACTCACTCGAACTTAAATTGCCCTAATAACCTTGACAAAGACGTTTTTCTAGCGTTTTGGAACTGTTTTCATACTAAACAAATAAAAAAAGTCCTTTTGATTGTGTTTTTACACCCAAAACAATTCAATCATAACCACAAATTAGTAATCCCAAACTTTTATAAAAAATCACGTTGAAAAAGTAATATAATCTTGTTTAAAAATTTAATATTTGTATTTTCTTTTTATAGGTGGAACCTCCTTAATGAAAACATTAAAATGTGAGGTTATGATTGGCCTAGTGTCGATCAATTAGAAATTAACATACACATTAATTGTCAGAAATCGTTTAAAATCTTTTACTACCCCAATTAAATTGAGTGGGTAGGCCTGATTCTTTAATTAACAAACGTGAAATTCTAGAATTTTAGGTTATGTAAAATCTAACCTCGAAGGAAATTTCAAAGTTCCATATAACACAGAATATCCTCAATAATTCAGTGCCTTTCAATTTTAATCTTACAGAAATTGACGAAGCACTGCAGAAGTTTTTGAATAGTCAAGATCAGTTAGGTTTTTGAGGTTAGAATGATATAACCTTTAAAATTAAAGCACTTTTTGCACAATATATTTTTTACTATCACTAAATTAGTATTTTAAAATCGCTCTTGTAGGAAATGTAACAAAATCTACCACACAAGAAATTATCTTGAGTTTTTTTTTTAAATTATTAGGTTTAATATAACCTAAAACTCAGTAAATGTATCTATTTGGCCAAATAAGAGAATGAGACCCAATAATTCAAATTCGTTCATCATAAAGAAACATTATGTTGTTTCAGAACAATTGTCAAACAGAATAAAACCATAAGACAATGTTTTAACAAAGAAAGAGGTTATGTTAAAATTTTGTTGGTTAATTGCAAGGTAATATTGTTGTAGAGTAAGGGTAACTAAAGAAATCCTAAGCAAATCAGAGGTGTGTAACCTGCATAAGATAGTTGCGAAAACTGATTTGCAAAAGGTGCCATCTCAAAAATCTCATTAAACTTTCAAGAGCATATGCAAAAATATTTTATTAAACAAATTGTAAATTTTATTAAATCATTTTATTAAATAAATTTTGTAAATTGTAAATCGTAAATTATACAACCCACTAAAACTGTAAATATTTGTACATTTTCTCACAAATTTTGTTCGTAGATCAGATCACTTCACGAACATATTTTGCTCTTTTAGAAAGATTTGTCAGATAAACAAAAATATACGAACAAATGTTTGTAAAAGAACAAAAAATTTCAGTGAAGTGATTATGTTCTGAACAACGTTTGTGAAAAATATAAACTATATCGAACTTTTTAGCGCGTTGTACAATTTATTTTTTTTTATTTTTATTTTTTTTTATTTTATTTTATTTGAAAAAATTAAATGCCTTTGAAACTGTGCGTCTCTTAGAGGCAAAATGACAGACAAGAGTTTAATGCGTCCACCGCCGTCTTAGCGTTGGTGACCAACCTACTCCGGAGCCAAACGGTGGAAATGCTCCTTCTCAGGTTGTATAAGCCAGGGAGGGGACAGTACAATAAGGTCAAGAAAAGCAAAAGAAAAATAAGATTAAAGGCAAGAAAAGAAAGGCAGTCAAGGCATTACAAAGGCTTGGATCAATTGCTGTTTTCTCTCTCTTGGTAGTGAGTTCCAGAGAGATACTCCCAATACGAAAATTGAGTTATGGAGAATGCGGCTCGACGATCTGGGCACAACGAGGCACGAAGACCTAGCGGATGAGCCAGGCACGAGAAACTCGGCTAAATATTTGGGTTGCTTAGTGATCAATATGCGAGAAATAAATTCAGCAGCACGTGACTGTAGGAAGTGTGGTAAAGATTGCCCTAAAATGGAGTTCGTAAATGGAGAAATGTGGTCATATGGCCGAAGATTAAATATATAACGTAAACAGTTGTTAAACGTTACTTCAAGGCGTCGCAATGAAGCTTTATCACATGAGAAGAACAGTTCAGCACCATAGGAAAATAGAGGAATAAGCAGGGCCCGCACTAAAAGAAGCCGGACACCCTGGGGTGTGTAGAAACGAAGTCTACGAAAGGTCAGGAGTGAAAAGTTCACTCTCTTGCAGATGTAAGAGATGTGATCGTCCCAAGCCAGAGAATCATTGAAAATTATTCCAAGATTCTTGACTTTATGGACGCAGGGAATTTCCTCGCCATTGAGAAAAATGGGAATTGGAGAAGGACGGATTCGATTACTCGACACAATCATCACCTGCGACTTCTTTGGGTTAAGGAGTAGTTCATTAGATGATGCCCAACATGAGACTGAATTCAAGATACTATTAGCATCACTGAAACATCTCTCAGGGGCACGGACATCGCCAGAGAGATAGATTTGTAAGTCGTCAGCGTATAAATGGAAATTGTGGTTACTTAAAGTTAAAGATAGATCGTTGACGTAAATAGAAAAAAGTAGGGGTCCAAGCAGAGAGCCCTGGCCAATTCCCCTGGAAAGGGATAAGGGAGGCGAAACAGAATCATTAATTTTAACGGACTGAGATCTACCGGTTAAATATGACTTCATAAGATTCACGCTGGAGGAAGAAAATGAATACAGGGTTTCCAATTTATTTAAAAAAAAAAATCATGATTAATGCTATCAAAAGCTTTCGAAAAGTCTAAAAGAATGAGGATTGAAAATTGTTTATGATCAAGACTGACACAAATGTCGTGATGCACACGCAACAGCGCACTGATCGTACTGTGGTGCCTGCGGAAACCAGACTGGAATTGAGTAAGTAAGTTATTTTGGTTTAAATGTACTTCAATTTGGTCTTTTAAAAGAATTTCAAGAGGTTTTGACAAGCAAGGCAAGATACTTATTGGTCGGAAATCACTACAGACAGACGGACGGGAGACCTTAGGAATAGGAGTAACTATAGCATATTTCCACTCGTCAGGAAAACAAGAACTGGCAATGCAATAGTTATAAAGATCGCAGATATGAGGAAGAATTAAGCCAAGCAGTGGCTATTTACACTGATAAAAAATATTACGTAAAATTGTTTTTAAGTATTTATGGATTTCTACAGGGGACTTACGAAATGTTAGTAAATCGTATAAAACCACAAACAAGTTCGTAAAAGTTTGTACTTTTTCACAAACATTGTTCGTAAAATGATAATTTAACGAGCATTTTTTGTTGTTCTTTTAGAAACATTTGTTCGTAGATTTTTGCTTGTCTGGCAAAAATTTACAAACAAATGACAAAATTTTACGAATATTTTTCTGTGTGTTTACCAACATTTACGAACAAGTTTGTAAAAGTACAAAAAATGCTCGTCAAATGATCATTTTACGGATACCGTTTGAGAAAAAGTACACACTTTTACGAAATTTTTAGTGCTTTATACAATTTAGGAGCATTTTGTAATTCCCAGGAATTCACAAACATTTACAATTTTATAAAATATTTTTTTCTGTGCGTGAAACAAAAATATCTCGTTTTTGCACAAATTATGCTGCTTCTTACTCTTCGGGTAATAAAATTATTAGTCCAACACGTTGTAGGCTCTTATCTACAGCCTATGCAGTTTATTATTTTTTTTAAAGAAAGTAGGGGAGACCGGGGTACAATTAGCCACCAAATGAGATTTTTAATTGAGTATAATTTGTACAACAAATGTGTTTTTTTAAGGCTGATAAATATTTCAATGAATAGGAAAGGAATTTAGAATAAAAGAGTGGTTTCCTCAATATACCTTCGCAGGCAAACTTTGAGATACCACTATCTAATACTATAAGTGGCTAATCTGCCCCGGTTTCCCCTACTACAAATGGATTAATTTGAATTCTGACCTTTTAGACCCATTAAAACCAGGGTATTTTGACACGAAATCTCCCTTTCGAAATAAAGAGCCCTACCACGGCTCATTAATGCCTAACTTTCCGCAAATAAAATGTCCTTAGAAAAGCTTTAAGTTCAAAATACTTCGAAAATTTGTTATTTCGTTGAGATGGGCGTTATACAAAGTGATACAGCAGAGTTCAAATTTGCACAATATTTTCAAAAACGTAACGGAATTTATGTAAAATGCACTTTACCTAAATTAAGAAAAATAACTTTCGAGAATATATCAATCTAATTTATTGTGAAATAAATGGAATTTGATGCGGAAGTTAACATAATACGATAATATTGAGAAAATACCAGAGAAAAATGGTTCTAATTCATACTCTACGCAAAACTTTCTTCGCATAAGCTCAAATTTTACATTTTGAATTTAACCGTTGTTCAAATTTGAAGAGTTCAAATTTGAGGAACTTGACTGTATATTCTTTTCTGCATGTCCACTTGTTTATTTCACTTCTTACAATGTCAACACAGAGAAGAATGCTTCAAGTAGAAGGCAGAGACATCTGCAAGATTTAAACTCAATTCCCCAATTAATCGTTAAGCTTATAAAACGAAGAATTGCGTTGAGGAAAATTAGCCCACTTCCTTTCATTATACGGGCTTCAGGTCTAAATGGTTTAACTACTTTAATTCCCTAGACACTACACTTACGACTTAAGCTGAGAACCGTCTTTACGTAACTATAATCAAAATAATGATTTGACTAAATTCCCATCAGTTTCTCACTAAGTGTGTCTAAGGCATAATTTTTTTTTATAAAGGCTGCAACACAAAGGATAAGTGTCTCAGTTCTCCCCCAACTTTTTGAAATGAAATAGAAAATCTGTTTGATTTCCTATTTCAGCCAAGACACAATGGGAAGGATTATGGCAATCCGAAGGGAGATTTTGTCTAAGAAACGAACCACAGAGAGATTTCTCAAAATTTTGAACGATTTTTTGAGTCCTTTTCAGCGGAATGCTACCCTCAACCCCTTTGGTTTTCTTTTGGGATATCTAGAAAGAAGTATCAAACTTACGAGATCCACTGATAAATCCCTGACACTGTGAGCTCTCCTCTATCCTCAAGAGCGTACTCAATGAGTTCGGTGTAGGTGAAGGGTGGCTTCTTCTGGCTGAATCGCGAAAAATTGAGAAAACTGAGGCGAATGGTCAAGATAGAGTGAATCTCAAGAATACTCACATTCTATTGGGATTCTCAACAATGACATTCTCAGCCACATTCATCTCCTCATCGTCAATTCCAGCCGTTGCCTCTTGAATGATCTCATCGATCTTCTTCGTGGACGAATTATTGCGCGGTGTTGTGGCCACTGAGGGAGTTCTATTGACCTCAGGAGACAGGTGAGGGAGTTCATCGAGTTTGAAATTGAACAGCCATGACAAATTCTTATCCTCGAGATCTTCAGAGGGCATTTCTGGACAAGAAATTTTCCCGGGAGAAAAAAAGAGGTGAAAGATGAAAAGTTGGAAATTCAATTGAAGGTGAATTGTAACTTTTTTTCTCGCATTTTTTTTATTTACTCTTTGGTTTATTTACTCTCTCTTTCCTCTATGTTTACAAACAAGACGATGGAGGTTTGTTGCTATAGAAAAATCCCTAATAATTTTGAACTTGATTTTATGTGGTAATTTCACCTTTTCCACCTTTCCCGCGGTAAAGGAGAGAGAAAGAGGAGGCTCCTATATCAAAGAAGTGTTCAAAAGAAGGCCAAAGAACTCACGATTGTTTGGTTCACTGCTCACGGGATTTTTCGTGTGCCTGTGACCAGAATCCGGGGTAAAAGTGTCCAAATGCGTCTGCTGACCATACGATGGTGTCTTCTGGTCCAAATCCAGAAGATCATTGGTGCTCCAATTGGCAGAAAATTCCGCCAAATTGGCGGAATTTGCTTCGGAAATTATGGGATTTTGCACTGGAAGGAGATTACTATCGAACATAACATTGACAAATTCATACTGATGCTCCTGCTGATTGTACAAATTGCCCATGTAGGTCCTCATACACTTGACCGGCTGCTGAAAATCACTCCCATCCATTGGTGGATCGATTTCGGTGCGTTTTCGCTTTATATAACGATTTTCACGATTTTCCATTTGCTGCTCATTCACTTGCGATGTCTTCAAAATGGCCGGATCGCAGATTATGGTTGTCCTCATTCTCCCATCCGCCAGAAAATCCAATTGGAAAAACCAACCGCCCCCAAGACCACACCAAAAAACTTCCCTCTCTTTTTGTTTTATTTTTTTCTCCCTAGCACAAGAAAAAACTCTTGAACCAACAAAAAAGAAATTTTCCTTCACATTTCACAAAAGTTTCTTCAAAGAAAAATTTTCAGCACAAAATTTTTTTAGTACAAATTTCACTCACTTTTCAACTTTCTTTGTATAAATTGTTAAAGATTTTTTTGTCTTTGGGAAAAAAGGAAAAATCAGGAAAATTTTCCCCTCAAGCAATGGTGGACGAAAAACACACCCAAACTCATCCACAGTGCCACCAAGACTGACGATGATTTGCGCCGTTTTAACTCAAATTCTCCCCTATTTCCACTTTTGTACATACACCGCGAGAAAATGCAGTCAGAGGGTAGTTTAAGCACAAAATGCTAAATATAAGATTGAACCAATTGAACAAAGCTGCTAGCCTAAAAAATGGAAAATTTGTCCACTTCTCTTCGTTATACGAACTTGAGATCTAAATGGTTTAACTATAATGCCCTAGACGCCCTAGACACACTTACGACTTAAGTCGAGAGACGGCTTAAAGTAATCAGATTCTAACTAAGCCGTCTTTCGCCTTCAGCCGAGAAGCGGCTTACTTAGTGGGAAACTGATGGGAATTTACAATTACGTTAAGCAGTCTCTCGGCTTAAATCGTAAATCTAGGGCATAATTTCTTATAGGGTAATGTGGTTCATTTTGGAACCTAATCTGGGGTGTTTTGGAATGCATCATAAATATATCGCTTAAAATCATATAAATACTTGTTTTTCCTTCATTTTTAGGTTTTATTTCAATTATTTAGCTTTCTACGTACCAGATATATGCAGAAATGTCACAAGTTTTTAAAAAAGGCAATTTTTGACGAAAATTTCTTCTAAGTGTGTAGACACCAGAAGCAGTGATAGAATTCAATGTGACAAAAAGTACGATTTTCACTGGTAAGTGTCCAGTGAAATGCCAGTCTGGACTCCCCAAAACTTACTCCCGAAGGGAAGGAGCTGGTGCAATGCTTATTAGATTGTTACAATCGGTGACATCCAATAACCCAAGATCAAGTTTGGATACCCTGTGTACGAATTCGTCTTGTTCCAAAATAACCCACTTTTCTTTGTTCCAAAATACCCACATCATTCCAAAATGTACCATTTTTACTTCTTTATATTTCTTGCTATTTTATTTAAAAAAAAATATGCCTTTTCCAATAATTTTCGATAAAATTCTTATTCTTAATAAAACAAAGAATATAAATATTAATTTCCACAAAGAAAAAATAATTTGGTAAGTCACTAACGTGCTTGAACGTTGAAAATGCTAAAAGTCGGTACAAAATGTACCACATTACCCTAAGGATTTATTTTTAATCCTTTATGGACGAATGGAACACCGGTGTTCCAAAAATGAAAACTAATTTTTCGGACTATTTTGAGAACAAAATAACTTTCTATAGTCGAAGAATTGTTTTTGATTTTGGGACACAGGTGTCCCACTTGTTTTTAAAGGGTTAAAGCTTAAAAGCTATATGGTTTATTAGATTTTGAAAAATCACGTCCTATACTTGTTTAAAAAATCAAAATTTTCGGAAACTCGGCTGAGTCTCTCCCCTAAAGATGGTATAATGAGCTGGAAACACCTAAAGCTTAAGCCGAGAGGCGGCTTAATGTAATTATAGTTAGAAGAATGATTAGACTACATTCCCATCGGTTTCCCACTAAGCCGTCTCTCGGCTTAAGCGGTCAGTCTGTCTGGGGAGTAAGGCTTAGTCATATGCCTTAACTTGGCTTAACTGCTCTAACTTCTTATAAATCAAGATATTTTGGGAAAATATAACTTATGCCGGATTCAGACATAAGGTTTAAGTATATGAGTTAACACTTCTCATCTCATAATTTTTTTCCCAAGCTAATTTTTCAGACAATTTTGATTTAATGTTGGATATTAGGGGCAAATGATCTATTGGGTTTCGAAAAATCATTGAGATTACTTTTTATTTAGGATTTAGAGGCATTTGGGAATTAGGCTAAACCTCTAGTCTGAAATCTGCATTAGGATATTGGATTATTAATGATTATTAAGGACAAATGAGGCGCTCGGAGCAAAAAAAAAAACTCTAAGTCGTATGCATTTCCCTATTAAAATAGCGTTTTTTTGCTCTGAGCTCCTCAAATGAACTGTCAGATGCAGGACCCATCAAGTCTAGTAACAAGTGAAGCAATTTTTCACTTTTCCTTGTAAAAACAAATTGCAGATATTGCACCGCGACTTAGACAAATTTGCTCGTAGTTCTTGTATTATTTCGGTGAACATTATGAAATATGTATTTTTAGATAGCTTTTAATGCACAATTTCCAAATACAGTGGCGACAAGATAAATAGCACAGTTTCGGACACTGTAATACATGCTTTGTTTTTTCGAAAAAATATGCTTTGAAATGATGAAAGTATTAAAAATAAATGAACTTGTATATAAATACATTTTGAATATGAAGAAAAAACCTGAAAGTTCTATCAATAATACGATCAAAAAATTCTTGAAATGGCACATATTCAGAGGACAATATAAATAGCACACCCTATAAGAAGTGATAGTTTTCGGACGCTACTGCAATTAACAACTTACGAATTATATTTGAAAATTAAATTTGGATTAAAGTACTTAGTTAAGTAACTTTTGGAAAAAATGAGCGCTTGACAACGAAGGATCATTAGGGAAATCAGGAGTTGACACTATTCTAATTTGATTGTATTTAATGTAGTGTGGATATCTACTTAAAACTATCTCAAATTAGTCACATTCGAGAGATTTATCTTGTGGTCAATTTTTTCCTTTAAATTCAACAGAATTGAGGTGCTTAGACCGACCTAGCCATTCCAGAAGGTCAATTTTGTTTTGATTGAACCACTTTTAAAAACTCTTGGCAGTGTGTTTAGGATCATTAGCTTGGTCAAAACTTAAAAACCAAAAGCAAATTCTTGGATACCAAAGTTGAACCAAGCCTATTAACTCATATAATCTAATATTTTTATTTATTTAACACATTTTTTTATATAATTTTAGTATTCACAACGCCATCAGTTGCTGAAAAGAAGAATCAAAAACAGCAAACAATGAAACATACAATATGGTAATTTTATAGTAAGAATTACTACATTATTACGTCGAAGGTATTGCCTACCTTGCAAGTATGACGTTCGGGTATCTAAATAACTACCGCAACTACGATAACTGATCTCAGCTAATTAAGTAAAGCATAGGGCGTAGGGGAAACCGTGGAACCACCGAAAACGGAGTAGTACCAAACAAGGCGATTTTTTAATTAGATATTAGACTTCAGAGACGAGACCCGTATTAATTCAAAGGTACTATACGGATGCTTGATCACTGAAAAAATTATCGTCATAGTCCAAGTAGTTCGGTGGTGTCCTAGTTAGTCCTATATCTCTTCTAATTTCTGAGATAATGGACATTAAAGACACCAACTCTAAATTCAAAAGAGCCTTTTATTTTTCGCCAAAAATACAAGAAGAAATGCAAAGGACAAACAATTATTTTAATGTTCTACAAAATGCGGCCAAGTTCTCATGTTATTTAAGAGATGCAATCCAGGACTCTGTGTGCTCTCCACTTGTCTTGCAGCGTAAACTTTTACATCTTTGGATAGCTCATTGTTGCTAATCCCGCATTCAATAAGATGCTTAGCAGCTTCAACAGAAACTTGTGTCGGTGAAAAATCTTCAAAAAATTAATTAAAAACTTATCACTTTCTTATCTACTTATTTTAGTGGTTTTTGTTAGAATCTTACTATTGTAATTCCCTATGAAAGCTATTCCAATTGACCGGTTGTCATAGCCATAAGTGTGGTTGCCTCTTCTGTGCCATCCAACACCTTCATAAATACTTCCATCGCACCCAATTAAGAAGCTATACCGAAAATGCGAGATATTTCCTTTAAAACTAATTAAATTCATTAAAAATACGCTAAATTTCCTCACTTGAATGCGATGTCATTGTATTCCAGTTCATCCATGTGAAAATTCTGCAACTCTTTCACAATTGGGACACACTGGCTCCCCATATAACAGCCAGTAGTGAACGTATGATGGATAATAACGTACTCAACCGGTAAGATCGTGTAGAAAACTTTGAAGGGATCTCGCCCACCCCAATTTCTTTTGCCCAAGATCTCTGGGCAGGACGCTACATTCTCAATTTCAGGATTAACATGGGGATTTCCGTGCTGGTTTCCATGTGGATTCCCATGAAGATTCATACGCGCCTTCCCACTACCCCTTGATTCCTTAGCTGCGATTGAAAATTGATAAAGCTCTTCCCGCAGTTTTATTTTCCTCAATATCACTTAACATATCAACTGCTATCGTGTTATACGCAAACTAGAGGATTTTGGATTGATTTTTTTTTCCGAAATTGGATTTTTTACGAAAATTTTGACATTGCTTCGTTTTTGACAATATTTTCCTTCATATTCCTTTCTGATTTAAATTCTGAGCGATCAAATATTTTCTTATATAGTTACACTTTATAAATAAATGGTTTTTGTAATGAATTAATGTGAAGAATGTAAATTCACTGACCGTTAAAACTCGTGTTTGATAGTATTGCCCGCGCTTCCTTAATATTTTTTCTCTCTTTTCACAGTGATCATTAAATAAGGGACAAATTAAAAAAAATCAATTTCCAGACTTTCTAGTACATTTTGGGTTGAAAACGTTAAAATGACGTCTTCGTGACCTTACAGAGCATCGGTCAAGTCGTAGTTCTAGTCAAGTGATGCCACTTGGGTAGGGAAGGATGAAGTACATTATCTAGTTAAACGCTGTGAATTCTGTATTATTGCTAAAGTAAAACCGTGTGTTTGCCTTGAAACTCCATTTTTCTTTTAAGGTATAAGTCAGTAGAAAAGGTTTTCCTTTTAAATAAATCTTACAAGATTTCCTAAATTGCACAAATGCAAACTGAATCATTTATATTGCTGAGAAATAAAGAATATTGTACAGAATTCAGAGAAAACAGACACTCCGTTTTCCAAATATATAACCCCTCGAAAATAAAAGAAAAAAAATGAACGACGAATATACAAACGATCTCAATTTCACGTATTCTTATCGCAATGAAAAAAAAAAGAAATAAAAAATGAACTGCGACTACAGAAAGAGCTCCTCTATAACTTCTTAAAAACTGAACAAATTCACAAACTATTCCACTTGAATCCTAAGAAAAATTACCACAGTGAACAGGAATGTCTTGGAGCAGGAGGATAAACAGAAGAAAGATAAAAGCTTTGAAATCCATCGCAAAACGCGACTTTTGTGAACTTTTTGGGATCACTTCCACAGAGAGACTGAATGGGAAGCTGCTGAAATTCCCATTGATGAACTCCAAGATCACCCAGACAGGCAAAGATCGGCGATTTACGAATGAAGGAGACGTTTGATCAGAGAATTAACGTACCCTCCGTACCCTTAGCAAATAAAACGTAAAATAACCCGCTACTGAATATAAAAGGAATTAATACTTTAGAAAACGTATGCAAGTTTTCCTAGAAAAAAAACCAACCCCCTGGCAAGTTGGTCTTTTTATATGGAACTATTTGAAGCCAATTCCTAAATTGATCTCGCACTCAGCTCACAGTGCTCCAAGGAAAAAAATGTATTTAAACAAAAATTTAGTATATTTATCCCTCCATACGGAAAGGTATCTTATAATACGGAAGAACTTCTCACTTTTTAAATATTTAGCATAACGATCACGAGTGCAGAAAAATTCCCATACGCATTTGTATGTGAAAGTAAGAAATTGGCTTCAAATTTGAAGGCCACTCGCCGGGGATTAGAAAAAAACCTTCGGAAGGCAAGTTTACTTACGAAATTCTTACGTTAATTTTACTTAGCATAAGTTTAATTTCTTATGTTCGCCAACAGACGGTCTGCGAGTCATACTGATTACCAAATACAGCAGAAAGTAAGAACACAAATACATACTATCTACATAGGTCTTCAAAACGCCCTTCTTCAAACAAGAAGAAATACGAAGGACAAGCAATCCTTTTAGGGATTTTCATAGTGCGACATCCTTTGCATCTGCATGAAGAGACTCATTCCAGGACTCTGTGTCCTCTTCACTTGTCTTGCAGCGTAAACTTTAATGTCCTTGCATAGCTCATTGATGCTAATCCTGCACTCAATAAGATGCTTAGCAGCTTCAAATGCAGCTTGTGTGCAAGAAAGAAAAGTTCCTTGAAATCGGTTAATAAATATTGGAGATAGAGTCCGGTCCATATGGATATAGTAAGGGTCGGGGTACAGTGGGTTGGGGTAGAGACGGATGGGACCCATTATTAGAAAGATCTTGCTCTCAGATACAATATATATGCTAAAATTTTATCGAAATCCCTTCATAAACACAGAAAATGCAGTCCGGGCAAAACTTTTTGGGCTATAGCTCTGGTCAGGGAACGTCGAGGGAGGAGTGCGACCCACCGTTGGAAAGGTTTCGACCTCAGCTACAACATACTAAAATTTCAAGAAAAAGTATCGTCTAGTTTTCGAAATAATCGAGATCGATTAATCGAAAATCGATTTTAGAAAATTCTATTATCTATTCATTAGAAAATTATATTATCGATTAATCGAAAATCGATTTTTTGATTAATCGGATCTTCGATATAATAGGATGAAATTGTGGTGTCCCAAAGGTTGTAGTACTCCACGAGGGCTTTACAAAACACCAAAATTTTTCCAAATCCGATAATTAGAAGCGGAGATATGATCATTTGAAAATTGAATTTTTGACCCCCTCTAGCTCTACGATATTTACCGTATGCCGAAAACCGCTTGTCGATATCTCTCTCCGTTCTCTCTCCAGAAGTGGTTATACGACGGACGGACGGACGGACGAGACGGGACGTCCACGAAAATCGATTTTTGGCGCACATGATTTTCGTGATCTATGAGTGTCAAAACGTGTACATCCAAAATTTTGGCCCGATCTGACGAGGTCGGGTTTCACCTGTGACCACAAAAGCTGAGATTGTAAAGAATCTCAGCTAACCCAAAATTTAGGTCAAAATGTCAATTAGAACCGGAGATAGATGTCACTTTATCTGTCAATTTCAATCTCTAGTATGGGAATTCTGTTACAATATGACAATATCATATGACAAATTAATTTTTTTATATGGTGATTCTGTAAGAACTAATCATAAATCCGACCTATATCTGTTACTAAAAGTTTCATAGAGCTCATTGCAATGATTATTCGATGCTCACTGGACTTTTATGTTGTCCTGCCTGCAAATTTTACCATAAAACTTTGTTAAAAGTGACACAATTCCCTTTCATTACAGTTCACTGTAAATAAATACAGAACGTCTCGGAATTATTCAAATATTCGATATCGAATAACATGTGAAGGTGAATCTTTCAAATTTGTCAAATGTTTGACAGCTGTCATCCGAATATCGGTTAACCGGACATCGGAGCGTATCGCATTCGAATTTTGCATCTAATGCGTCAATTATAAGATTTAATTAATTCTATATATTAAAACGTGTAAAATGAATGCGCCAAAGCCGCTCTTTTGTCATACGAGTTTCTGACCTAAGATTTATCCACTTTGAAAAAGAAGTTTTGTCGAAATAACAAGAAAAGTTTGTCAAAAGGATGTATTCTTCCACAGAGAATATGGAAAAGTTTTTAGAATTTCAATTATTTATGCAAAGTTTAGAGCTTATATCTTCTCTAGTTTCCGATATAATCGACTGTAGACACCTAAAAACCAGATTGAAAAGAGTATTTTTTTATTTCGCACAACCCAAAAAACAAGTTCTTCAAATTTCCGCAAAGTACGGCCAAGTCTTCATGTCATCGTAGAGATGCTCTCCAGGACTCAATGTGGCCTGAACCTGTCTCCCACCGTAAACCTTAACATCCTTGGCCAGCTCATTGTTGTTAATTCCGCATTGAATAAGATCCTTAGCTGCTTCAACAGCCCTTTTTGTCGGTCCATAGTCTTTAGGAAATTATTTAGAAAATTCTATTTTTAGTAAAACTTGTCTTAACGATATTTTCTAAATCTAAAGCCTTACTCTCATAATTCCCTATGAAGGCTATTCCAATTGATCGACTGTTGTAGCCATAAGTATGGGAGCCTCTTCTGTGCCATCCAACACCTTCATAAATGCTTCCATCGCCCCCAATTAAGAAGCTATACCGAAAAATTAGTGATATTTCCGTTAAAAACTTTAAAAATGCAATTAAAAATCCATTAATCTGACTCACTTGTATCCAATGTCATCCAATTTCAGTTCATTCATGTGATAATCTTGGATGTTCTTCACAAGCGGGATGCATTTTCTCTCCATGTTGCAGGGGTTACTGACCGTATGATGAACAATAACGTACTCAATCGGTAAGATCGTGTAGAAAACTTTGATGGGATCTCGCCCACCCCAACTTCTTTTGCTCAAGATTTCTGGGCAAGAAGCTACATTCTCAATTTGAGGATTAACATGAGGATTTCCGGGAGGATTTCTATGTGGATTCCCATGAACATTCCCATGTGAAGGGTTTCCCCCGGCCCACGGTGGCTTGACTGAGATTAAAAACAGGTGTCATTGCAGGTGGAAGAGGCAAAAAACTCATAAGCTCTTCCTACTGTTTCATTTTTCTCAACTTTACTTGAGCTTCTTTACAAAAATCATTTGCATATTAACCCTGTATTACCTCTTCAGGTACATGTAACATTACGAGCATTCTGCAAAGTTCTGTTTTATTCCGTTTTTTTTTGAGCTTTCGAATTCACAACTGATCTTAAAACAATTAAAAAATCACCTTACAATTATCTCAAAAACTCGTAAAAATAATACAATTGAATTCCAAAATAATTAATTATTCTCAATAGTAATATAAAGGTAATAATTTAGTAACATAATAGTAATTTAGTTATTAATCATTCAAAATTGGTTGAAACTTTTTAGGGATTCCAAGACCTTTCCAGCGAATGCAAACCTGACAAAATGGTTTGTGAAATAAGCTTTCAAGAACTGTTTAACATTTTGACTTTGAAAAACATTGTGAAGAACGATTCAAAAGCATACACTTATCTGGACGAAAAAAAAACGCCTAGGCGGCCTAGGCAATACAAAAAATATACGATACCTTTCCGAGATTCCGAATTCTGGATAATGAATGGATTTTGAGCATTCGAAATATTGTTGTACGGGATTTTGGTTTTCGGGTATCTCGCAGGCGTTCATGATTTTGGCTTCTTGAGATTTGGCCCTTTCGGTATTTGGGCTTTCGGAATTTTAATTTTCCGGGTTTTAGGCTTTCGGGATTTTGGTGTTCGCGATTTTAGCTATTCGGGATTTTGGTTTTTCGAGGTTTTGGAACTTTCAGGATTTTGTCTCTTCGGTATTTTAACTTTTAGGAATTTTAGCGTTTCAGCTTTTGGAATTTTGGCATTCGGAATTCTGGCTGTGTATTAGAAATTTGGTTATTTCTTCCTTTTACGAAAATGCCCTTGAAAGGTTTCTAATAACGATTTTTTAAAGTCAAACTTTAAAAAGGCTCTAAAAAGATTATTTCTCAACCGAATAAAACAAACTTGGGTTCGTTAGAAAGGTCTTGGAGTCCTTGACAATACAAAACAGATTCAAAGCAGTTGTCAACCGGTAATCATTATGAACGAAAAACAAACTTTACTGATAGCTTCAATTCCTTAGCATGCAGCTTTTCCTTATAAGACAAACTGCTACATAACAGAATTAATCAACTACGCAAATGATGTAAAATTAGTTTTGGAATGAAAATGACGAGTTTGAAAATTCCCAAATTCAATAAATTAAATTTTATAAATATGTGTAAATTTTTCAGCGGTATTTCAGGGTTAAACATCAATTTCTTTGTCTTGGAATCGAAAAAACAAAAATGAATGACAAATATATTAAAGATCTCAATTTCACGTATTCTTATCGCAAAAAAATTAAAATAAAAAATGAACTATGTTGACTATAGACAAAAAGCTCATTTACATCCACTTAAACACCAAGATATTCACAATCAATCCAATAAATTCACAAATTGCGTAACTTAAGTCTTAAGAAAAATTACCACAATGGACAGGGATTTCCTGGAGAAGGAGGATAAAAAGAGGCAAGATAAAAGCTTTGAAATCCATCGCAAAACGCGACTTTTGTGAACGTTTTCGCATCACTTCCACAGAGAGACTGAATGGGAAGCTGGTGAAGTCCCCGAAGAAGAGTACCAAGATCACCCAGACAAGCAGAGATCGGCGATTTACGAATAAGCGTCGCTATTGTATGGGATAAGCA
The DNA here is from genome assembly GCF_024763615.1 of Phlebotomus papatasi. Classification (NCBI taxonomy): domain Eukaryota; kingdom Metazoa; phylum Arthropoda; class Insecta; order Diptera; family Psychodidae; genus Phlebotomus; species Phlebotomus papatasi. Next base: position 17,131,542 of record NC_077224.1, read on the forward strand.
GATGGAGATTCGACCCAAGAAACAAAATTAGCGTAAAATAATGTTAAACGCATCTTAAAGATTAGGTAGAAACACATTAAAATGGGTAACGACGTTTTCGTTACGTTTACCCATTTATGTCATTAAGAAGCTGATTAGTGGTAAGTTTCCTTACTAAAATCTTACCCTAATTTTACGTTAGTTTTCCCTAACCTCAGTTTTCTTTATTATATTCACCAATCGATGGCGTTGTGGGTTGTATGATTTCACTAATAAATCAGATTGTATTGTATTATAATTCAAGTAAAATTCAAGTAATATAAACTACGACTATTTGAAGGTCTTCGTATCATTTCACAAATTCAATAATAAACAATATGCCAATGATCTTTCCCAACTGTTTATTTATATTTCGTTTAAGGCGCCTCCGACTCGAAAGTAAAATAGAATTTTCTATTTTTTTTTACAGAGAAAATGTTAGATTTTCTAGAATGCGTATCAAAATTACTTCTAAATTTTCCCATAAATTCATAATTTTATCAGAAAAATTACTGCTGACTGATAAATCGTTGGTAACATCGATCGTTGTCGTATCTGTATTTACGATACGACAACGATTGATGCAACTGACGAAATGTAGATATTACAGAAGTATAATTCGCTTCTAGCAATGAAGAAAACTTAATTCACGTATGGCGAAAGGGTTTACAGGGGTATTCTTCAAAAATATATTAAAAAAAAAACGTATATTGTAACGAGTTTGTCTCTTAAATGACGGCTTGCAGTAGCGAGTTATTCACGATAGACCCCCCTCACCCACCTCCCCAATGCGCCTTTGGGACTGATCTCCAATCCACTGATCCACTTTAGGCTCTCGAATATAAATCTTTACACCCCTTACAAGACACGTGCATTCCCTGTGTTCCTAAGAATGGACTCTCTACGATTCCACGGTTGAGGCTGAATTCAGGCTGAAGGCTAGGCAAGTCGATTTGGGACTTATTGGAAGTTGGAAAATCGGACCTCTTCTGTAAGGGGACAAAACCTAAGCATCATCCCTTATGCCGAAAATAGACACCGGCTGATCCTAGAGAATACTCAGCTCGTAAATTTTGGCGATAAAGGATCAGCCCAAACTATCATACACTCAGGATTTAGGATCAAGGATTAGCGTTTTCAGCGTAAATTTCCATTAAATCTCCACACTTTGATTGCTGAAAGGCTTCTTAAGTGCAGCATTAATGGATTTTTCGTACAGTAAGGAGTACTCTGATCTTCTCTTTACTCCAATCTTAATGCATTTTAAGATTTTCCGATATTGCGTATCATTACTCTCCATGTTTTTTCACCCAATTGACATTTCGAAAAGCACCCAAAAACCCCCAAAGTGAAGCTTTTTATTTTCAGTACTGGCGCTGATGTCGCCTAATCCCCGTAATTTCACTAGACCTCATGAATTTAGAAGATCAGCCTGATCCTCCAAATTATGGGCTGATCCGTGAGTGTATCGACACCAATCCTCATTTTTCGGGCTGATCCCTAAGCCGATCCCTGTGTCTATTTTGGGCTTTAGATTCTGAGGACTTTAGAGATACCTCAATGCTTTCCGCTAGAGAGGGAGATTATTCCACATGGCAATGGAACCATCGGAGTTTAGAAAATTTCTTGAGATTGTTTTCTGGACATTTAATCGACCACCCTGAAGCTACATTATCCCTAACTACACTTAGAATTTCAGACATTTTTCACTTTTTACGGTTTAAATATGACGAACTGCTGCATTTTTATGCTTTAGCCGAGATTATTTTTTTTTAAACAAAAATATCAAAGACAACGTAAGGTAAAGTATCCTCAAGTCGACCGCTTCTCGATTCGACCACCCCGGGTTCCTTAAGTCGACAATTATTCAATTTATTAATTTTTGCAATAATATTTAGCGAATGGTTTAACATCATTGAGTCACAGGAAATAGACGGAGACACTGAACCTTTCTTGATTTTCACAATTTTATTCTCTACGACGTTTCGAGGATGGATGTCCTCTTCATCAGGTATCGAATGTGGCAGGGAAAATCACGTACCGGTGGGAGTTGTTACACTGCACTTGAACTTTGATCACAACGTGATCCGTGATGTTCACCATTCGACTGGCTGACACAGAATGAGCCATCCTGTCGAATGTTCAGCGCTGATCTTCACCGATCGTACAAGGTAGATCGGTGTAGACTTTCAGTCGACATCTGAAACCGATTAGTCTTTGTGTGGCAAGAAACTAAGCACCGTAAGGGTAACATTAGCCGTACTCACTATGGCGCTGTTATCTTGTAATATCGTTATCTCGTTATCTCGTTATGTTCTCGTAATGTATTTTATAAATGAAAAATTATAACAAGATAACAGATTACGGAGATTACGAGATAACAACGCCATAGTGAGTACGGCTATTACCTTTTACTTCTTGAAATTATTTTATAATTCCAACACTTAAGGATGGTCTTTACCAATCGTATACAAGGCAGACCGATGAAGACCTTTAATCGATACCTCAAACCATTTAGTATTTTTTTTCTGATGAGAAATTAAGTACCGTAGATGCCGTGAGAGTGACTTCGATCTTTATGGGTGCCTTTACCTTTTGCTATTTGAAATCTTTTCCTTAATTCTAGCACTTAAGGATGGTCTTTACTGATCGGATATGGCAGATCGGTGGAGACTTTAAGTCGATTTTTGAAAATGTTTAGTCATTAGTCGGGTAGAGGCACTCTGATATCAATGTGGTCGAATAGAGGAACACTTCACATTTTTGAAACATTTTAATTTTTTATAATTTTCAAATATATCATGGCTAAATGAATTTCACAATTAGATATATTAAGATCTATTCTATAGTTTTAGGTAAAAACCTTATCAAAAAAAAAACACAAATTATAACTGTTTTTCATAAGTTTTTCACTAAATCTAACCTTAAGTGGTCGACATAGGATACTTTCGCAGAATTCTACATCTAGAAGGGAGATGCCTTAAGAACTCCCATACAAAATGTGTCGCATGAAATAACAAACCAAAAATCGTAAACATGATAAGAGCGCCATCTGATTTCCATTTTTTGTGTGTTGGCGCATTTCTTGGTTATAAAGCATTTTGTGTTTTTCAAAGAGTGGTGGTAAAAATTAAAATAAACAATTATTTAAAGTTTTTAAAGACAATATCAGTGTGAAGTGTACTGTGGAGGGTTGCTGGCTGGAGCAGAAGACAGACTGCGGCGTATTCTTTCACCGGCAAGCTGGAATTCTTTGAAAAATTCGTGGCCAGAAAATTAGTTTATTTTTGCAATTTCAGTTTCCTTGTGGATCAGCTGAGACCTCAAGACTGGATACATCTCATTTAGGAGAAGAATCGGAAACTTCTTGATGAGTCGAACATAAGAAACTAGAGAATTTGTGGAAGGGATTTTGCCCAAGAAGATTTCCTTCCCGACTGCATCTATCCGAAAGTTTTTGAAATCAAGTGACAAGTTCCCGGAACGGAATTTCCAGAATAGTTCCAGAAGTCTCAATTAAAGCAAATCGAGATCAAGAGACCGTGATAACGTCCGATATCATCTGATAGTTCCGGTAATTCAAACATACTTGAAAATTGGCCTTAAATGTCATGAACTTAAACCACACTGGAATGTAATGATAATTTTTCACTTTTTATCATCAATTCATTGAACTGTCCACCATTTAGTCAAAATTTTCTCACTAAAACGATAAAAAAAAGATTTTTCCCCGTCAATTAATTGATTAATTTTTCAAAATCGAATAATAAATCGATCTTGAACGAATGCTTTTAAATAACTCTAACACCGATCTCCCTTCTAGAGGTATTGAATTCTTTGGATACTTTACTTTAAAGCAATATTTGTAAATTTTTGAGGGAATTCTTGGTGATCGAAAAATACGTCAGATTATACGTAAGTCACTTTAGTGACGTCAAAATTACCTTCATGTTACCTCAAGCGTATCGTCAGAAAATGCTACTTGGGATGTGTTCTAGAAATTTTTTATTTAGCTTTGGAAATAGAAATACAAGTTTTATTCGGTGAAGCACCACATTTTGACGTCACCATCGTCACTAGTAGACACGAGAAGACCCCTCTTGGTGGGATTCCAACTGACACAGTTGACATCCTGGGCATGAGCTCGGGATTCTGCTGCGGCTAATTCGAATGTTGGACTATTTTTGTCTGAGACTTCAGCCTCTCGGAAGATTCTGATGCTGTCATCGCCAGAAGCTGTGACCAGGAGCCCGGACAGATGACACCAGGAGACGTCGTAGACACTGCGACTGTGGAAGCCGGACAGAGTGCAGACACACTTCCAGGCGGTGTCATTGTCCGGCGTGGCGATGCCTTCTTCATTTCCTGGAGCGTAGGATTGCCAAATCTTGACGGCTTTGTCATCACTGCAGGACGCCAGGCGCTTCCCGTCCGCCGAGAAGGCCAGACTCCAGACGGTTGAGTTGTGAGACGTGAGAGTAGCTGTGCAAATCCAATCACTGTCCGCGGGATCTTCCTTGTAGAGCTTGATGGTATTGTCGTAGCTGGCAGATGCCAGGATGTCCTCCTTTGGATGCCACACCACTTTCTTCACATCCTGCGTGTGAGCATTGAGGACAGCAGCACAGTCAAAGTCATCCTCCTCAGACACTTCCCACACCCACACAGACTTATCCCTGCTGCACGTGGACAGCAAATGCCCAGACACTGACCATGCCACACTCTTCACCTCATTCTCGTGCCCCTCCAGCGTCGCATTGCACTCAAACTGCCCTGATTTCTTGTCCCAGATCGACACAGTGGCATCAAAACTGGCTGCTGCCAGGTACTGTCCACACGGTGACCAGGCCACGCTCCGGATTGTGCGATTGTGTCCGTCTGACAGGATTGTCTTGGTCACCCATCTGCTGGAGCCCTCCTGCTGCCAGATCCTGATGGTCTTGTCCTCGCCGCATGTGGCCAAGACACTGCCCGTGGGATGCCAGGCAGCATTCCAGACACGTCCTTTGTGCCCTGACAGAGTCTGAGACAGCTCCAATTTGCCCATTTAGGTGAAAAAAATTGATAAAAACGAGAGAGTTTTTTTTCCCGTGCTTTTGTTTTGATTTTCTGATGGTCACTGCGAAGAGATACGCAGCCTAATTTCCCATCCCGGTGGGCATACTGTTGAAGTTCGAATCACTTATCTACTTCACTACTTTATCACTAATTGGTAATGATAACATTTTAGTGGTTTTTCAAAATTCAATCGCGTCAAATCATTGCTCGCAGTCAAATTGCTCTACCTGCCGATTTTACTCGGAGGTTTTTTGAATTGTAACGGTATATTCAGAGGAAATCTGTAGATTTTCGGCAGAAATTCTGCCGAAATTATGCAGATTCTTGCCAGAATTTCCGCATAGGAAATCTGCGCATAGTCTCCATTGTCTCAACAAAAAATATTGTTAAGTTTATAAAGAAACTGTAGAAGTTACAAAGAAAATGGTATGCTCTGCTTAACAAGCATTACCGATTAAACATTTTAGATAACTAAAAAGATGCGAGCAAAAATACTAATTTCTTAAAAACCGCCAATCGAATGATACAAAAACACGAAATTTAGGTCGACATTTTACTTAAAGTTTTCACTTCACAATTCTCTACTTATAACACGGCGTCGCAGAATTGTTTATTTTATATAAACACTGTGAAATCAATAAGAATAACTCTATTGAATTTTGCAAACTTCAGTGAAAAATATTCCATCTTTTCAGACACAGCTGTCTGGAAAGTCTGGAATGTAGAAAAAATCTACAGAAAATCGGCAAAATATCTACAGAAATTCGTCAGAGTATGCACCAGGATTCGTCAGAAAATCTGCAAAAATTTCTGACGAATTTTGTTCCAAGCCCAAATAAAATTCGTAGGAATATCTACAGATTTATCGGCAGATTTTCTGCAGAGGTGTAGATATTTTCTGCAGAAATCTTAAAGATATCTGACGAAATTATTTGACGGGCACTTATCTATACTTCACTACTTTATCACTAATTGATAAATGATAACATTTTAGTGGTTTTTTCAAAATTCAATAGATCATTTGCCCTTAGTATCTAATCTTAACTCTTTCGCGTCCCAGTTTTATTCAGCAGATGAATTCATGCAAAATTGAGTTTTTCCTAATGCTTTATGATCAAATATAGTAGTTCAGAGAGGAAAAAAATTTTCCATTGCGTGAAAACTCGGAAAAACTCCGGGTCATATATGACCCTGTTGTCCTCAAGGGAAGTGTATTTACCATTTTCAAAATCTATATCACGGGCTTCTTAAGAGTTTTTTTTTGCTTGAAGTTACTAATTTGTCCAAAACCATGGCAAACTGGATTGTTTTGATGAACACTGTACTCCTGGTGTTCAAGGAATCTTCATGGTAATCCCCTTGAACAGTCACTGTCACAATATTTTGAGTGGTATTTGCCAAAAATAAACTTATCCACATATTTATTCACACACAATACAATTGCACAATATGAGACGCTTGCAGAATACTCTAAAATATTGCAAAATATGTTATAATTCATCAGATATAAGATGAAATGTCCAGGAGCAAGATGTCCCACCTGCATTTCACAAAGAAAAACAATGTCCCAACTACATTTCGCTGCAGGTTTGGGACGAAAACACTGTTACCCTTGGGGACTATAGGGTCATATATGACCCGGAAAATTCTACACGCTTTTCTGGAAAATTGAGAGTAATTCATTATATCAAAATATGCAATATACAATCTTTGGATATTCTATTTTGTATTTCTAAAGAACTTTTTGCTGAAAAAAATAAATGAATATAAAAAATTTTGAAAAAGAAAAGTCATTTCACAAAGTTCGAAATTCGTGATTTTTTATCTCAAATATTTTCTTTTCCTGAATATCTGGAGTCTTGAGAAAATTAGCCAAGAATCTTACATCCTTCTATTATGATGTCGTGCACAAACCGACAGATTTCAATTAATGTACATAAATAGTCAAAAGAAATTGTTTTTTCCCCGGGTCATATATGACCCTAATGACGCGAAAGAGTTAAGTCAAAGGTTTTCTAAAAAATCCTGCCTAATAAGAAATGGCATTATATAAATGAACAGTAAAAAGATAAAATTGAGCAGTAACAAAAAAAAAAAATGAAACAGTGATATTATAGTCTAAATTCTGGCAAAGGGAAAATAAAGGGCTTTTCATTCTATCTGCAACAATTTTAAATGTTAAATATATAAATTAGACCCATTTTTGTAAAGATTAAGTTTTTTACCGACCATAATTAGATATTTTACTGCTCATTTTTAATTTTTACTGCCCATTTTAAATTTTAACTGCTCATTTGCTTTTTGCCACAAGAAATTAGAGACTTTAAGCCACGGGACGAAGTTTAAGATCTAAAGCTGTCATTAATGACACTGAAGGTTAAGTCGCCACTCCAGGTAACTCCCACATGAAATGATTAGGGTTTGATTCCCAGTAGCGGCAGGAATTCTCTCCCCTCTTGGGCCTACGATTTCCTATTAACATTCTAATTTGCTCTTTCCTAACCCTCTTCGACTGTGTGAATGTCAAAAAAGGACGTCTGGTCGTAAAATAAATACCCCCTGGAGACGACCTCTATGAGAATTCGTTAATTTAATTCAAATTTCAAATTATCCTGAAGTAAATCATTTCCTTTTTACAAAACTTGAATGTAACTTTCATCCTAACCAATAAAACTGTCTTGGAAACTCATCACGGTCGCTAAGACACGCTATAATTCTTTTCGTGGAAATATATCTAAGTTTATTACATCAATCACTATCAATCACAATTCCTTTTAATATCCATCATTTCATCGCAATCCCAAGGATTCTAAGCGTACAAGGACGAGTGGAGCTTGTTTATCAGGCAAAAAGAAAATTTTCTTTTCGCCGGATAAATAATTCTTTATTTGCTTATTCATTTACAGGTGTGTCCACAGTCTGGTAGCAATCGTATTGATATCTATTTACATCATTTTCATACTCACAGGTTCGTAGAGATCCCACAGGATCCAGCCTGGGAACATTCACTCTTAACTCATTTATTCTCACACATTATCATACACACAGGTTTGTTTCGTGATCACTCCGAATAATCACGAAATGACAATGATTAGATTCCCCATATTGATGAAATTTACCTTAGAAGATTTTTAAATTTTTAAACTTAAAAAAAATACTGCAGCTTATCATTTATCCATGTAAAAGCATGACCAAAATATAAAACACATTAAAAACTGGATGCATATTAAACCGGTTGAACTCTAAGACTGTTTTGTTTTTAATCACATAGAAAGTTTGTGAAGTGTATCAATGACCCAGGTGATATTTTCCTTGGATATGCATATGTCCCAAAACAGTGACAATATGAAAGAATTACAGCAGATCTGAGTACATTTGCTTAGACAAAAACCTGCACAACGTGAATACCAGACAACAATCTGCTTAAAATTTAACTGACGTCTTGATTATTTTATATTGCATGAGAGATATGCGAGAGTCTACTTTAACACGGCAAGGACATTCGAATAAAAAATCTGTACTATTTTTCAAATAAAATTAATTTTTCCTTAACACTTGGAAGGACCCTAGTGGCAGCCGCTGCCAATTTTATTTTCAATTTTATTTTTTATAATGAAGAATATATCATTTCGCTTGGACACCTGATTGAATGCGTGCAGAATTTACCTGGCTATTTTTTCGTTATAAGTTACGATAATTATCTTTTCTTTTATACCCTTTTACATTTTTTTATTCACTAGTTCAACTTTTGTATAGAATCATTATGATTATTACCAAGAAATTAAAAAAAAAGTAAAACAGAAGGAATAAATGCACAAAAACAAATTTACTACTGATCGAAAGCTATTCAGCAGTTTTCACAATTGTCCTCAGCAGCGTACTTAACGCAAAATCAAATAAAATTCTAAAGTGTTAAAGATAATTTGCAAAATCATGAGTGATACCAAAGAAAAGTCATAATTTGCCAAACATATATAAACAAATATGGATAATAAAATAGCGCGTAATAAAATTTGTTATAATTTTACCACCTACCTTGGAGACAGACCTAGGACAAGGTGGCTGAATTGAATTCAGAATCTTGCCTTGGAACGCCTTGGAATCGAACCCGAACATCTTCCTGAAGAGGCAGAGGATCGACAAATATGGGCTGCTAATTTTGTAATAATAATTGTACCATACAGAAAATTCATCAAGGGCTATATTTAAGATCGTTATATTTAAAAAAAAAACTGAATTTGACAAGACTTGAGAAATTATACGACTGGGGCCGCATTATGGATGTTTTATCGTATTTTGCACTTCTTCATTCACACGATTTTCCTTGGTAAGGTAAAGTATCCTATGTAGACAACTTAAGTATAGATTTTATGAAAAACTTATGAAAAAAACAGTTATAATTTGTGTTTTTTGATAGGGTTTTTACCGAAAACTATAGAATAGATCCTTATCTATCTAATTATGAACTTAATTTTTTAGTCATAATATGATTTTAAATTATAAGAAAATTAAAATGTTTCAAAAATGCGAAGTGTTCCTCTACTCGACCACTTCAATTTCAGTGTACCTCTACATCTACACGACCGCCCGGGGTTCCTCTATTCGACCACCCATTTTTTCTTAAAATTAAACAAATCACAAAAATAAAAAGTCACGGATTTAACTTTGGATTGTTTAACACATCATGAAGAGCACTTAAAATTTAGTAACTCATTAAAATAAATTAGGAAACTCACTTTTATGAATTCATTCATAATTAAAACAACATTCAAATGAAAAAAGCTTCACTTGCTATGATTCGTCGACCGGTCGAATTAAGGAACAATTTATCTGAAATGCACTTTCAATTTTAATACATAAAATTAATCTTTAACTTAGTCATAGTACTAAAATTTTTGCACAAGTAATAAAGATTAAGTCCTCAACTTGCGATTAGACTCAAAATTTGAATTCTCAAGTAATCTGTGAGAGTAATAATTGAAATAATTCCTTAAGAAAAAAGTCAAGAATATCAAAAAGTATGCCATAATTTAATGAAAAATTGTGAATTTTTGTTTAAGAAATACCTTATCGCTCCGGCTTATTATGATTTTTCAGTGTTTTATGGTCAAATTCCGTGATATTTTTACTGATGTGAATTAATTATGAAATAATTGACCCTATAACGTTAAATCATTTGCTAAATATTATTGTAGATGTAAATAAATTGTATAAATATTTTAACCGGTCGACTTGAGGAACCCAGGGTGGTCGATTTTTAGATGCGGTCGACTCGAGGATACCTTACCTTATTTTTATAGTTTTTCATTAAATATTTAAAAAAGATTTTTCCATACACAAAGCAACCCGTCATATAAAATTTTATGCGTAAAGTATTGCTTTCTAATGTAAAAATAATTTTAAAAAATCTTTAGATTTTTTATTTAGATATTTGGTCAATTTTGTCTGTAATCTTTGCAGTTAAAGAGCCTAAATATCACCTACCTGTCTTCTATATGTCAATACAGTAGAGTCTCGTTATAGTCCATATTTGGTTTCAGATTTGACACTTGGGTCGCACTATAGTCCATGTAATTTTTTAAAATTATCAACGACTTTTAGTATTGAAATTGCTCGACGGCTTCCACTTTCTTTGCGATTGTGGTACTTGTCCTCGCTCTCTTCATTATGGATCACAATTATCACAACTACTCAATAAAGTTTGCCAAAAATATTAAAATAATTATGCTTGTTGCGTACAAAAAACATAACCTAACATAAAATCAGTGTTTTGAAATCAACGGTCGATAAATTGTGGACTATAGAGCGATGGCCTATAGCGAGACTCTACTGTATATCAAAATAAAACCCATACGCGTACCACTACGCATGGGCTTCGTAAGAAAATGTTTCGAAAACGACTAAAGGGATGCATGGCTCACTGGGAAGAGGTTTTTTGTGAGGTTATGTGAAAGTTTGACGCATGTTTTGCTCCTGAAATCACAACAAACCCCGGAATCGTGCTAAATCCTGATAAAATGTCCTTTTTCATCCGCGGAAAGGCAGGTGGGAAGCCTGGAGGGAAGCCAAAAGACAAGGTCAAGAAGAACTTCCCTCCAGCTGAGCAGAAATTCCTTGGGAAACGGAAAAAGTTTGAGGATGAGGAAGTGGAGAGTGATGAGGAGATTCTCAGCAATGACGAGGATTTGCCAGCTGCTGAATCATCGGAAGACGAAGTGGAGACGCCACAGGAGAAGAGACTCCGTCTGGCCAAGAAGTACTTGGAGGAGATTGAGAAGGAAGAGCAGAAACGTGCTGAAGAGGGCAATTCTGCTGCCAATGTGGACAAGAGACTGACCAATGAGTATCTGGACAGTGTGGGTAAGCTGAGGAGGTTCGTGGCGGGGAGTTATCTTGGGGTGGAGGAGGATAGGATACAGATGCTGAAGCACAAATCCCAGAAAGCTCCAGTCACGTGCCTGTGTTTGTCCAGGGATGGAAAGTGGTTGTTTTCGGGCAGTAAATCCCCGGTGATTGTCAAGTGGAGTGTTGAGGACTGGCGTCCGGTCGGGGTGATCAATCTCCTGGACAGGGGTCAGGAGAATGGGAAGAAAGTTAAGGTTCAGGGAGTTTGTTTGACAATCACGAGTGATGGGAAGTTTCTGGCTGTTGGGGATGGAAGTGCGGGGATTAGGGTGTACTGTCCGGAAAGTTTGAGGTCTCTGGGAGTCCTCAGGGCACATAGGAAACCCGTGACGGCTTTAGTTGCCCGGAAAGATACCCATGAGATCTATTCCGGAAGCTCAGATAAAACGGTTATCGTATGGTCCTTGGACGAAATGGCCAAGATTGAGGTGATGTTCGGCCATCAGGCGACTGTAACTGACCTAGATGCCTTGACAAGGGACAGAGCAATATCTTCCGGGGGCAATGACTGTAGCATCCGGATCTGGAAGGTGTCAGAGGAGTCTCAACTTGTCTACAATGGACACAGTGGGAATATCGACAGCGTCCGGCTGATAAATGAGGAGAATTTTCTCTCCTGTGGAGACGATGGGTAAATTATTTTGCAGGAAATCTGTAGAATAGATACTAGAGGATCTGTTTGTGTTGGTTTTAGGTCACTCTGCGTATGGAGCACCATGAAAAAGAAGCCCCTTTGCGTCCAAGCCCTCGCTCATGGAAAGTCTCCGGAAAACAACGAAGCCAATTGGATTTCCGCAATAGCTACCTACACTAACACCGATCTAGTGGCTTCGGGATCTTGTGATGGATTCATAAGGGTGTGGAAGCTAGAGTCACACTTCCGGAAGTGCGTGAAAATCATGGAAATTCCCGTTCCGGGATTTGTAAATGCTTTGGCTTTCACGCCTGACGGAAATCACTTGATAGCGGCTCTTGGGCAGGAGCATAGATTAGGGAGATGGTGGAGAATTGCCCAGGCAAAGAATTGTATAGCTGTAATCCCTTTCCGGAGGAAAACTTGAGGAAAATTTCCCCAAAGACGCCAATAAAATGAGGTTATGTACTCACCGGGTGTCTTTTCTCTGATTTTCTGGGATTTTCCCGAGCATTGTCTCACAATTTCCACTTGGGATATTCACTTGATACTTTTCCTATCATTTTCACACAGTTTTGGCACGGATTTCACTGGAAAAACTGCGAAAAATTGCACTTTTCTCACCAAAGGAAACGGCAGAAACAAAAAGCCGCGATCAACTAGCCCTGTAGATGGCGTTAGTTCAGTTTCCGCGTAGCTTGGAATCCGAGTAGTCCGAGCTTTTTTTCTCCGCGAGATTTTGTCAATTTTCCTCGAGAAAAGTGAATTTTATGTAGTGAATTTTCCGTGAAAGTGAAGTGTAAATTGGACTGCAGTGAATCATGTGAAAAATGCCAAGCCTCCAGGGGGAAAACCACCTGAAAAAAGGTCAGTCAATTTATCTAACCTCATTTCAAGAAAATCTCAATTTTTGCGACAATTTATCTATTTTTTCGTATTTTTCACACAATAATCTCTAACAATTACCAATAATATCGCTTTCGAGACAACATCAAATAGCCCCGGGGCATTTTCTTTAGCGCAATTTGTCTTTTCCTCCTTCTGGGTGCTTTTCAAGCGTCCGAGAAGGCTTTCCGGAAGGGATATCTTTTCCGGGTGTTCAACACCCGGATTAGTTCACTGTCCACTTCGGGATTTTCCATTTGTCGTATTCCACCGTGCTGAAAATGGCACATTTTTGTTGGATTTTCCTCAAAATTGGTGGCAATTGTGAAAATTGGCGGCAATTCAATTTCTGATGTTTCCGATGTTCGCCGCGGAGTGTCGTGGGTGTCGTGCGAGTGCTGAGTAACGGACAAGTCCTCGTGGGATGTGACTTCATGGAATGGAAGTTCTGTGGAGAAGCTCTGATGCGGGAAATCATCTTCTTCCGGGATGCCTTGTGGGTCGAGATTGGTGAAGAAGACTCCTGGCGGCATAAAGACGTCATCGTCGCTGTCACAGTCTTCCGGAACACCCGCAGACAGGGGATTCCCACAGCCAGAGTCCTCACTGTCGGTACCCAAGTGATAACTGGGAAAAGATGTGTGTCCTAATGAGTTGTCATTGCACTTGCTGGATTCCTCTGCTGTGCTGGGAACTTCAGCAATCCTCCACATCTCTCGGTTGGCATCCCCCGTGACAGAAGCCACAGCAGCGACAGTTTGATGGACGCTCGTGAGGCTGTTCTGGATCGTCCCAGCTCCATTGCGTTGCACTGTGGAATAAGCAGTGTAATATAATGAATAATCATATATTTTTGGTCCAAGAGCCTTACTTTTCCTCTCACTGTTGAGCAATTGCTGCTGCTGCCTCATCCAGACTGGAGAGTCAATATAAATCCTCGGATGGATAGAAGGTCTCTTGTCGAAGCGATTCTGACTGGCCAGGGAGAAACGATAGTTGACTTCAACTTTGGCAGGAGTTTCATGGCGACCCAGGAACTTCATCAGGAGACTCTTGAGAGCTGCTCGGAAATCACGCAAATGATACGCATAGAGAATGGGATTAACTGCAGAGTTCAAGTGCGACAGGATGATAAAGATAAATGTCATCATGGGAGGTACATTGCAGTCCTGGCAAAATGCTTTAATGCAGTTCACTGTATACAGTGGAATCCAGCAGATCATGAAGAACAGTACGATTATCGAGAGATTCTGAGTAGCTTTGACTTCACGCTTCTGGGCAGCTCCCAGCACCCTGAGCATAGTTCCGCCAGATGATGTATGATTGGCCGTACGGAGAGTTGGTGTGCTCGAGGATGTGCTCTTCCTGGATGATGACCGTCGGCTGGACACTCCTCCAGGATTCATCGTAACTATCTGACGGATCTGCTTGAGAATCACGCGGTAGATGTGGGCATAGAAGCCAACGAGAATAATGGCAGGTGTAATGATGGTGCCGAAGTACAGGAACACCAGATAATCATAGCTCATAACGCCCTCAAATAAGCACGCCGTATTCACGGGCTGGTCCTGATGCCAGCCGAAAAGTGGCAGAAATCCCACGATGCTGCCCGCCACCCAGCACATCGAGATTATCACTGCAAGAGGGGAAAAACAGAGATTCCGTGAGAAATGCGCCAAAAGTTGATGTGCCACGTGAAGAGGAATGCATGATTTGATGGTAAACAGAAGGTCTAGCAGGTGATCTTGAACAAACACTACACTTGAGAGGGATTTACTATAGCCAGAGTGTGAGGAAGAGAGAAATAGCCAGAAGTTAACCCTTATTTAACATGAAATTGCTTTTAGGATAAAATTTTCTTTTTATTTGTTAAATAAAAATAAAAATTTGCTAGCTTGCGTTATTGTAAAGATTGTAAAGAATATCAGCTAAAAGAATCACGTACAGTAGACTCTCGCTCAATCGGGCGCAAAATTTTGTTGACAATTTTCACGTTTAATTATGAAACTAATTCGCTCAAATTCGCTGTAATTCTTCCTATTTTATAATGATCATTTAAAATTGAGCGCTTTTTGTGGAATTTACAAAGGATTTGACCGGATGACATTTTGCCCCAAATGCCCATTTGAGAGAGAGTCTACTGTACATTATTAGATTAGACCTATTTAAGTTATTTGATAATGTCAGGTTATGTTAAATCTAACCTCAAAAACCTAGGAAATATTTCTAATACTAAAATCCGTCACAAAACAAAGTTATGGCTAAATTTATTGCTTTTAAAAATGTTTTATGTAAATTGACTGTTCCATGTTTTTTCTTTTCAAAATTATTTGAAATTTTAACCTTAAAATTTAACGAGTGATCTTACTTCTAAAATTTTAATGTTAACTTTTTAAAACTGTGCAAAGAAAACTAAAGAATAATGTTAAATAAATATTAGTGCAATCGGTGCAGTCGTAAATATATTCAGTATCAGGCCCTTGGTTGTAATTGCTAAGTACTACTAGTACAAGAATATTTTATACTTGAAAATGTAATTAAAAACGATTTCCGCTAAATCGTTTAATCGCTAAGCCAATAAAAATATTAGTATCTAGAATCAAGATCTAGGTTATGTAATTTCCAAAAGAGCTTTATTTTGTCAAATATTATATTTCTTGTTTTTATTTGTGTAGATATTTTCTCAAATTCTGAAGCAAAGTCTATTGATGCTGATACTAAAGCTAAGGTGTCCCAGAAATCACGCAATATTTAAATTGAGCGGCATTTCTGGAAATTTCTGAAATAAAGGTCCCCAACGAATAATAAAAATACTATGTGGCAGTTTATAGATTAGGGTTAGTGTCTTTTTTTGTTCTTAAAAATATTTCAAAAATAATTAAATAATTTGGTTCGAGAATTGATCAGAAAATTGACTTAACTTCGTCAACTATAAAGAGTCTAATTCAAAAATTCACAGAACTGAATTAGTTAGGGTGGCTGAATACACTTGCCATCCAAGAACAAGCCCTCACAATGATTAATAATATCGTATCAGTAAGTATGAGCAAGCGTTACTGTTACTGACGCTCAATATCGCGACATGATAACCGAGTTTATGAAGCCTAAATTGAAGGATTTGTTCATTAATGATTAATTAATTATAAATTCATTAATATTGAGAACATGTGGATTTAGCGATATTGTGACATGTCATATAGTCTATGAAGTAATGCAATTTCTGCAAAAGACATTTCCTGATTGTGATTTTCTCTATTGGTGATCAGAATCGTTCCATTAGATCATGTAATTTTAGACCATTACATTTTTTTATTTGGTTATTCGAAGTCACAAGCCTAAGGGCCTTGGCAGACATGAGGATTAGCTGAGAGACGGCTTAGCGTAATTATATTAGAAATAATGGTTAAAGAGTATTTCCATAATTTTCCACTAAGTCGTCTCTCGGCTTAAGTCGTAAGTGTGTCTAGGGCATAAGTCAACAGGCCTACATCAACCTCTGTGCATTAAAAGAGGAGGTTTAACACTGAATTATCTAAATTTAGGCACATTTGTCCAAAAAGTTCATGAATACCTTTTAGACGAAAGGATTCATATGCCAGCAAAGCCATGGAGGTTAATTAATGGATGCGATATTTAATACATAACTCTCTGATTTCCGGTTGTTTGGGACCAAAAATGACATATAAAACCCATGCAAGAAGAGGGATATCTTGACTCTCTCGTAAGTTTGACAGCTGTCACTTGAATAAAGAAGAGCAGAATATCGGAGAGTTCTTTAAAAATACTTTGCTTATATTAACGAAATGAATCTTTCTTCTGTTACTACCTGCTCGTTTTCATATTTGAAATCTTTAAAAATAAAAGTTAGGACACCCTTTGACTGATTATGCAAAAAATTAGTAAGTTATGTAATTATAAATTGTAGTAAATTAATATGTGAATTTGTTTTAATATTTTATCTTTTCTTTTTTAAATAGTTTTATAATGCCTTATCTCTTTATTATATAATACAAAAAAAAATACTGAAAAGAAATACTATTCAAAAATATATACTATTGAAAATACTGCTAAGTTCCTAACTATTTTATTCCGTCTATTTATCTTGAGGCGAAACGGTGAATGATACAGATTTCAAATATTTCAGTATTACTTCTTAATTTACACACCTTTCAAAAAATAATTCAAAACTTCAAAAACAAAAAAAAATACATAAAGCATTATCCACATGGAATTTAATATATAATCAGAGAATTTTCCGTGTAAAATTGACAAATTTTGACAGTAAATTCCGGAATGTTCGTCCCAGGTTATTTTAGCACTCTCTTGATATTTACGCTTCACTACTTTCTAAGGGACCCATTTTTTTACTACAAAAATTTTTATAGGTTATTATGAAGTGTTAACAAACACATTGCACATATAAATATCATTTGTAATATAAACAAAAGAGCTTTTAGTACAACATAGGGTTTCGTACCAAATTAAAAGAAATATGTTTTCCTCTTCTAAATATGAAGAAATATCCTGTGACATATTTTTAGTACTTCATGGAGGTCATATCCTCCTCTTGTTCTAAACATTTGGATCCCTTGTTACACAAATTAAAAAAAAAAATATCTTCAAAGGTTTCATACAAAAGAAATTACATTAAAACTACATTCTCTGTAAGTTTAGGTAATTTAAATTCAATTATTCAATTAGTCTATCAAGTACTTAAAGTGTTCCAATGCTTTTTATAATTTTTATTTTTGTCTCGCACATTATACGTTTTTTAAATGTGACAAAAGAACTTTTAGTGCAACACGGTTTTTTATGCCAAACTCAAAGAAGATCTGTTGCTTGGAAATTCGTTTCATCCTGGACTGCAGTGTGTTCTATCCCTCCTTTCCTAACCTTTTTCATGCATTTTTAGTACTCCCTTGTGTATTAATCTTTCGCAGCATATACGTTTGAACATTTTTAGAAAAAAGTTTTTGCATTCTAAATATTATGGAATATTCTGTGAGATATTTTTAGTACTTCACGTAGTTCATATCCTCTTCTTGAAATACGTATGTCTTTCCACAAGTTTGAAAATATATTCAAAGGTTTTATGGTGCTTTTCCAATGAAAAATGAAGAGGGGACATTTTTCTCTTGAACATGATTTTTAGTACATAGTTATATTCTCATATGCTTCTGCGTTACTGACTTTTCTTCAATGTTGGTTCCTATCTGTGTTCCTCAGTCCTTGCCGTGTTCTAAAACCGCCAAACAGTCGTGACAGGAACCAACAGAAGGAAAAGATACAGTAGCACATGAGAACAGTCATGTACTAAAAAAAATGTTCATAAGAAAAATTTCGGCTTTTCGTTTTTCATTAAGTGAGTAAGCACTTTGAATTCATATAAATAGTCTGTCAAGTACTAAAATTATCCGAATGCTACTCATATACAATTTTTATTTTTGTCTCGCACATCGTATTGTTTTCTGAAGCTTTACTGAACGAAATGGTATGTGCTCTTGTGCGGGTTAACGACATTTTCCTCCCCCAATCACGACCTCAGTTGTGGGTGGTAGGGCGGAAAATAATTAATGTGGATGTCATTGAATCAATACTGATAGTCTGTTCGAATTATTTGACTAGCTTTTTCAATTAATTCGTCGCGAATGGGAATGCGTGCCCAACATGTGGTGTATGAGTGGATTTTTTTAATGTTGTCCTGCAGAATGTTTCAAATGACTTTGCAAAGTTAGCACACCTTTGTGTGTTGATTGGTATTTTTTGGAGGGAAGAAATTTCTTAAAATAATCCATTTAAGCAATTGACTTCATCAGGGAGAAAAAAAAATGTCTGGAAGGTTGGGACAGGTAGCGTTTTTGATGGTTTCTACACTTGTTTCTACATGGCATACAAAGAGTCCTAATTAATTTTGATTCGTTGATGAATTGAGTGCAATTACATGGGAATTGTGACATTCAATTAACCAGTTATTCATGGGAATGTAATGATGCATGGTTCAGCGAGGTGCTCTTTGACAGTACAGATGTTGCAAGTGTTTATGAATGCGTACAATCTGTGCAAGAGTTCTTAATGTGACCATAGCTCTGGCAGCTAACTCACCAATGGCAGTCTTTGTGCGGACATTTCTGGAGTATGCCATGGGATGTAGGATGGCCCAGTAGCGATCCACAGAAACGGCCACGAGGCAGAAGATTGAGATGGTGCAGAGGACAACAAGGGTGGATATCGTGAAGAGACAAGCATGAAGATTTGTAGGCAGTCCGATGGAGGCTAAAACAGCAAATGGGATTCCCAAGAGTCCAACTAGAAAGTCTGCAATGGCCAGTGAGACGATGTAGTAGTTTGTTCGACGACGGAGACGTCGCTCCTTCTGAAAGACTGCAATCACCATCCCATTCCCAATTACAGCTACTAGTCCCACAAGAATCTCCAGAGCTGTATATGGCCAATTGATCTCATACTCCACACTATCAACCTCAAATGTAGTATTGCTCAGGATAGTCACAGCAAACATCCCATCATCCTCCAGAAACGTTGACTGTGTGGAGCTCTCCATGAGATTCCAGCCTTCAGCAACACTCGACAGATTCTCCAGTGAGTGGTATTTAGCTCCTTCTGCCCACAATTTCACAAGATTTCCAATCATCTTCCCAGAGTATCTCGAGCATGGTAGAGTGGATGTAGCAGCAATTGTAGTCCATTATCCCGATTAATTCCACCCCTCTTTGGCACTTTTGGTGCTCTGGGGTTTAATTGAGGGTAATAAGACGATACTCAACTCAGCTCCTTGGTCATTTACTTCCCAAATGGTCAGACTCAGTCGCTTGGTCGTCCCCTGTGTCCTCTGCAGAAAAAAGGATAATAAAGGTTAGATTTTGAAACTTTCACTTACTTCACAATTATACGGTCATTATCATTGATTGAGGGTATTTTCTTAAGATGAAGTCATTGATTTTATTTCTGAGAAAACATTTCACGTTTTAGAGGTTTCTTCTCGAGAATTTGAATATCTTTATTTGGATTCTAATTGAGATGGGAGTAATTTATGAAATTTCAAATTGATATTTTAATTAAAATGAATTTGATGATTGTACAGAGTTGATGATAGTATTTATTTTTAAAGAAAATTTGAGAAAATATGATTTATTAAAATGTTTAAGAGCTTAAATTCAAAATATTTTTTTTATGTTGAAAAAAAGTTAACCCTCTAACAGTCTAACAGATAAGACCGTCTTAAGACGGTCTTCACAAAAATCACATTTACTGCGATTACAAAGTTTTTATTTAAAAGTTCTATAGTGTCCTCTGTAATAGTCTTAATAACATCTTTTGAAAGTTTGAGCTTATTTTGACTCTTCGTTTAGTTGCTAACCCCAGTTTTGTGTGACAGGTCAGAGAAAAAGCAACTAAAAATATTTGTACAAAAAACTCATTTCCAATTTCCATAAAAATACCGATTTTAAAGTTATCTGACTAAAATATATTTATTTTCTTACTGAAAGACATTTCATTCTACTTTGTATATTTTATTTAAAAAATTTGAAAAAAGTAAAAATGTGAATTTTAGAAACAAAAAGAGTTTCAAAAAAATTATATTTTCTCACCTAACGCCTAATAAACTAAAAATACGTCAAAAGGTGAAATCCTTTCAGGACAGGAAAACACAAAATTCTTTGCCAAAGCTTTCGACGCTTCAACGCGTCTTCCTCGGTGGTAAAATCTGTGATTTGTCTCGGAAACCTTGTCCACACTGTCTATCCAGTTCGGATCAGTTGACCTCAGATCAATGTCCAAGAAGGAGTACCCGCGACGGATTTCCAAGTTTCCCTGTAAATCCTTATTTGGAGTAGTGGATAGACAGTGTGGACAAGGTTTCAGAGACAAATCACAGATTTGATCACTGAGGAAGACGCGTTGAAGCGTCGAAAGCTTTGGCAAAGAATTTTTTGTTTTCCTGTCCTGCAAGGATTTCACCCTTCGACGTATCCGAAGGGAGTTCATCTCATTGATCTTCTTATGCTAATTGTCGTCAGTAATGCCAAAGGTTTATGAATTGGTTCAAATCGATTTAGAGCCAGTAAATGGTGAATGATGCGAAAGGACTTTTGAGGTATAGCGTCATGAGTTTGAGCATTTCGCAAAGCCTGGGATGCTTTTCTTGTTTTTTTCTGAAACTTGTTTTTTTTCCTCAATAACAGTATATCGGGTATATCGTATGTTGTTTGTGCAAAAGAACGATTTCGAAAGGAGAAGTCAAGGAACATTTCCTAGAAGGAACCATTTGCCTATTTTTCCATTTTCCTTGTAATTATCCAGATTTTCCCCATCAATTATTTATGAACATCCTTTAATTGCGTTAAAAGTATTGCATCCTTTTGTCTTCTTTTCAGAAATATTGAGTTTAAAAAAGGTGCTAGGGTTGCTGAAGATCATAGGGTTGAAAAGGTAGCATTACCAAAAAAATTACCAAAACGTTCAAAGTATAATGGCTTTCTTACAATATTTTTACTTTGAATTTATTATTCAAAGTTTTTGAATAACGATGTATTTTAGGACCCTGCGACCTTAAGAGGCTTTAACTATTTTTTCAAGGGGAATATTTTTTCATAGGAAACATTCCTCCTCATTTTTTTAAGATTTTATAAGGAAGATCTGGAAAATTGCAGGGAAAATGAAGTGATAAATCTATGGTTCGTTCTAGAAAAATCTTCCATGAGCCTACCTTTACAAATTGTTCTTCGAAATGGCCAACATAAGATAAACCGTTAAAAAGAGTTTTGCAAAAAAAAGGTCATATTTCTTAAACTTATGTTGTTCTAATGCTTTTCCTACAAGCTTTTAGGGTTCTTCCCGGAATAAAAATTGTTACTTATGCTAATACCTGTTCGATGGTACAGGTGTCATTCGTGGCGAAATATTGGACCATTTTGCCCATTGATAAGTCTTGTTATCAAAATTAGGTGTATAAAAAATAATTTAAGACTTCAAACATCAAATGCTAGTACGAACCGTTAAAAAACTCTGTGCCAAGCCCATAAGGAACTCTTCAATCATCATTTGTGCCTTGTTGCTTTGGAAATTGTTATACTAATTATTATGATTAATTCATTTATTTTCTTTCGCAAATTGAAAGAGAAATTGAACGAGAGTTCTGAATATATTAATCAAAAAGTTAAGGGATCTTCATAAAGATTTTTCTTTTGGAAAGGAATTTCTGCAATATTTTTCCACTAGAGCTTTTGAGCTTACAAAAAAATAATCAATATTTCGCAATAACATCTGCCGCTGGTCGTTAGTAGATAATCTTTTTGTTATTGTTTATCGGTTTGGGTATGAAAAGTCTTTGTCACAGATTTGATTTAATTTCTATGTGGAGTTTTCCGCGTTGAAAAGTGAAACTTGTGATTTTCCATGTGGATGGGTTAGCTGATGATAAATGGTATTTTGAGTGGAATTTCAACTGGCGGAGGTTGAAGATTTTTCTTTCCTGCGGGATTATGAATGGTTTGGGATGGAAAGTGATCCAAATTAATTGGTCACCTTGTCGGTGAAGGGGGCGGGGGAAGGGGTTGTCTTGTGTATATGACCTTTTTTCCCCCGGACATACTTTTCCCACATAAAGAGACAAACCAGAGAGGATTTTCTTTTTACACCTTCAGCAAATTGCAATAAAAATGTATCTTTATGTTTGTGGGCAACATGATTCCCTCGGTAGACAATTGCCAGGGGGTGGTAGGGTGTGAGGGGGTTAAAGATTAACAGGGGAGACGTGATATTATTTCTCAATGGAAGTGGCATTTTTGTCTGGAGAATTGGTTTTTCCTTTAGCTGAATTTTATTTGCTGAGAGTGAATGGAATTTGTGGCAACATTATGCTATTTTCAGGACAAAAGAAAGGGCGTAGATTTTATGTTGTGCTTATATGCGAGGATATTGACTCATTGACTCTCTTACCACTTTGGTTTTTCTTTTGCTTATTCCTTTTTCAACACCATCTGAGACGTAATTTGAATGTTAGGAATATCCCAAATCTCAGAATGAGTCCCATGGAATTTCATGCTCCACAAGGAATGCTCTCTGTAACATGAGTGTCCCTCTTGCAAATAAGCTTCGGAAGTGGATTGAATTTCATGCGTGTTGTACAAGAACATTTGCGTGGGTGAATCATTCAGTTCATCGCTTTTTTTCTGTTCCATTTTGATGCCATTTCAATCCCTTCTGGTTAGGGGTTGCGCCTGTACCATCCCCCATTGATGTCATATATATGACGCTTCCAATTCATTATATCATGCTGCTCCAACTATTGATTTCTAATTCTAATCTTTCTTCTGTGAGTCGAACCTTTTTTTGTCCATTTTTCTTGCTCTTCACGACTCTATCAAAGCGTACGAGGGACAATCGCAGTCTATCTGTTATCATGTCAAACATTCAGTCAAGATAATTTAGTAATCTCCATATAGGTTGTGTCGTCAGAAAATCAGAAACTTAATTATTTCCCACAGTTAGTTGACAAACAATTTTCACATAATTAAATTTGGAGAACGTTGGATTATCGTATTAAGGGAAAGTGAATGGAAAATCCATCTAACACTTCCTTCCTTATTGACTTCACGTGGCGATATATGCTCGATAGCTCGATGGTTGATAGAGTTGAATGGCAAATAGACCCATTCACGATTATTTATGATGATTCTATTCGATGAAAAACTGATGGGAGTTTTCCGACATGAAGAGTTGCGTCTAGATTAGATTAAAGATCAAAAGACAGTCTAAAAATACCTTAAATGGCCTTCAGACTGAAGATTTTGCACGGTTCTTTAAAGTCTGGAATCTTTTAATAATAAGTATTGTTATTGTTTTTTTTCCAAGATCTAATCGATAATTTTTCCTTAATATCAAGTGTCCCAAAATAAATTCTTTCCAAAAATCTTACAGTACTTTTGCATTATCGATTTTTCTCTGTGTTACTTTATCTATCGACTGCTTTCCTAAGACCTCGCCGTTCTAACAATTCTGAAACTCCTAAACAGTCGTGACATGAACAAACACAAATAAATGTCGATAATGTAGAACAACTTGTGAACAGTTGAGTGATGAAAAAATATGATCGTTTTTCACTCTCATAGCACCATTAGAGAAGTTAATCCATATGGCTAAATCTTGGATCTGAATTCTATATTGTGCGTGTCCCTCAGATTTTGACTATTTATTTAACCTCGTTCTTAAAGTTATACAGTGGGACCTCGATAGAGTCAACTAATTATATCCAGGCCTGTCGACTCTATTGGATTCGTTGACTCTATCGGAGTCCGAGAAAATCAATTAAAATGTGAAATTTTGATTTAAAGGGGTATTATTTTATGTTTGTACTAGATCATTGATAAATTCAACACGATAGTAGAATATTTTATTAAATTAATCCATAAATTCTATACCCTCTGGCCCAAAAAATTCGTGTGTTTAGGCAAAAGTTGGAGATTAAGGAATAATTTTTAAGAATATTTTTATTATTAGTAAATACATTTAGTCCCGGGATTACCCACATTTTCGGGACCGAAAAAACGCGCGAAATGGCATTATGCATCAAGAAAATTTGCATACCCGAAGGCGATTTCTTTTCAATGAATTTGTTAAAAAATTTTAATTTTTTTTTGCTTATTTTTGTTTTTGATCCAAATTTTCTTTTGAGATAGTGATATTTTAATGAATTAAACGTTTTCTTTAGAAACGTAATTTTTATGATCGTTTATCATGTACATTTTTTAAAGAAGTAAGGTCTTTAAAAAGTTCGAATAAATTTAGAAAAGTTCCTTCAATGTGTTATTCTCAAAAAATCTAGCATCCTGTACGTTTTTTTTGTAATTCGAGTTCAATTTTTTTGTTTTTGCCATAATATTATTTACTTACAAATTAATGATGGCACAAAATTCCTTACATTGTGATCATAGATGTAATGAAAAATCTTAAGACAAGAGGGAAAAGACAAGAGAACTTTCAATCCGTCAAAAAGCTTAAAATCACGTAAAGAAAAATATTTTGTTGGAAAATGATTACGCGGTTAATATATCTACGAATTTTATCAAAAAATTACCATGTTCTTACATAAATATTTTTTCTTGTATTCAAAGTGTTACGTTGATACACAATAAGACTAGTTATTTCGAAAAGATCATAATAAAATCATATAATATTATTGGTTCAATATACAAGAAAAGTTGACTCTATTAGAGTCAATTTGGGTCCAAGTTGACACTATCGGGGTCCGTAGAGTAAAAAAATAGCTGTTGACTCTAATGGAGATTGACTCTATCGAGGTCCCACTGTATTTTGAACTATTTTGATAAAAATTAATTTTCAAATCAAACTTGTAGAAAAATGGTCTAGAAAAGTCTTTGAAAAAGTAGAGATATTGAGACCATTTACATTGAGATTCAATTCAATCCCTTCGATGTAAATGGAAAATCCAATTATTACCTTTCGTATCGAATTAAATTGTATTCAAACTGTCCCATTTGTCCCAAAATATTTTCGAAGCGCGCAAAGAAGAATTACCATTTTCGTTAAAAATTTCAATAGCTTGACAGTGTCAGCGTCAAATGTCACTCAAATGTCCATCATAGTGTCAAATAATGTCACTCGTCAAAATTCTCGAAAAGTAATTCATAACTACTTAAAATTATTACAGTCATCTACAGTTTTGAATTTTCGTTTAACTGTTCATTCTATCTTCATCTTTATCTAGTTTAAAGTCTAGTGTCATCTGCAGGAAGCTCTTGTAAATGAAGAATGGTGTAAATTTCCATGTTTCTTCAATTTTTTTTCCCTTCACTTCTTCTTTGAAATTTTCAACAGAATAATTCAACAGTCCATGAACTTTCCATGTCAATTTTTCACTTTATTTTTGGCATATGAAATATATACGAAATTCAGCGACTAGACAAACCTATTAAATTTCTCTATTTAATCGCTTTATTATTATTTTTTTTTGCGTAAAAACAGAGAAGAATTGCACGATTATAAGGGGTGCAAATAAATTTAGTATGTCGTGGATAATGACAATTATTCTGTCTACTCTGACAATGTTTAACTTTTATTCTTTAATCTTAAACACAAACACATATTCATTTAAAGCTTCTCTGGGTGTATTATTAATCTGTCTTCATATTTACCCAACTGGAAGAAATTGAAGACTTCCACGAGATAGAACGCATTTACTTGACTTTTTTCGCACCATCTCCCTTGTCCTGGGCAGTCGTCATGAGGAGGGTAATTCTCTTAGAAGAAAAAATTCGCAGAAGTATTTTCAGGATGTCGAACAGTGGATTCCTTTTGGAATTATTTGAATGGATACTTAGTCCCCGACCATTTATAGGGAAGCAAATATAAATAAAATACGCATTTTTAGGGAATTTGTTGTTGAAAAAGAAAAAAAATATATTTCTCTTATAACGCATTTCTTTTTTTTTTCAAAGGAACTGTAAATATGAAGGTGTTCAATGGACTTATTGAAATATCATATGCATAAAAGAAATATAATAAGAAATATGAAAAACAATTTGGCTTGTAGCATTGATTTAATAATTGATTCTTTGTCTTCAAATTTTATTTAGTACAGGTTATTACGATTTAGTAAATCGTGTAGCACAGATTTTGTACAACTTATACCATGCGTCTTGTTATCTCAACTATGTAAAATTCTACCAAAAAATAGTCCAAACGTCATAGTATTAAATATAATCCCATTGATATCTATTAGGACTTTAGTATATTCCTGTGCTAAATTGTTTGGGGATCTTTAGTGAAATATCCTTTGCAGTGAGGTTTACTGCGTAGCCCTCATACTAAACTATGTAGATTAATAGTCTAAATAGTATAAAGAATGAAATCAAACATTTAGAACATGTCTGTACTAAACTTTGTAAATAGTTACTTTGTTATGAAAAAGGAATAATCAATAAAGAAATTTTCAATCTATAGAAATTGAAATGCAAAAAACAGCCCTTTTGGTCTAAAAACAATGAAACGCATAATACGGCAACAAAATGATAATGAAAATGAAAAATAAATATTCTCTATGCTAAACATTAAATATTTCTTTTAATTATACGGCATTTTATGCTGTATTAGCCCACTAGCTCTGTTAATCAAGGGTGATCTTTTTTTGTATAACAGAGAAAAGCTCTATTGGTTCTCCGTTGATTCAATTAAAATGCCATCATCCATTGGAAAAATGTAATTTTCAGTTCATTATCCAATCAATAAGGTTCCCCTGGAAAATTTAAATCTCATTTACTCAAGATTTTTTTCATGCTTTGCATTGTCGTTTCACTGGGCCTTTGCATCATTTTATTTCTTGCTCATTTTATCAAACACAGAGAAAAATAAGACGGTAAATTTGATTTACTTTCCAATCAGAAATCTTTTATCAAAAAATAGGAAGTCTATTGCGAATTCTCTGGGATATAAACAAGATATGGTACAAGTAAATAGTTAATATTATATCCCGCTTTTCGATATGCAACGATTCAACGAAATATTTTTTAATAGACAGGCAGAGCTGGCCTAAATTACTAGAGGCCAAACAGTTTGTAATAGCGGCTTGGATTTTGCAAGGGACTCTCCCATAAGTTGATCTTTGCGTCATTAACTCGATACCGTAACCACTTAACACGTCCATAAGGGCGATTTCTCAGCTATACACAGAAATCATCTTTTATCATTCGTAATACTGACCTTTAATTAAAAAGAATCTAGAGAGCATATTTTTAAATAAGTAAATTTTTGGCATTTGATAGATAATAAATTAATTTGTAAAGTCTTGGAATCCCAGGACAAGTTTAACTCGGTTTCAATATGTTATGGATCGATATAACGTAATTATGTACCAAAATTAATTTATGCATGCAATTTAATTAAATTATGCTTATGATATTTTATGTAGACTTTCACTTAAATGCGTTCAAAATACTTGTATAGTATGGGTATCAATATGAAGAAAACCTTTTGGGAAATCCTGTAATTTATGGAAACCATGCTTTTCTATAGATTTCCTAATCTAAAAAAAATTTAGACTTTTTCCAAAAAAACTGTTAAATTTTGCTATAATTTATTTTATCTAAGGAAATCTGTACTAAAAAGACAATTCTATTATTTTCTGAAACATATTTGAGAATTTAAACTTTAAGTATCGTTATTCTTTATAGTACAA
The DNA here is from genome assembly GCF_024763615.1 of Phlebotomus papatasi. NCBI lineage: Eukaryota > Metazoa > Arthropoda > Insecta > Diptera > Psychodidae > Phlebotomus > Phlebotomus papatasi. The sequence goes on from NC_077224.1 coordinate 17,159,753, forward strand.
TTACAGAAATTTAAATTAAAAATGAAAACTTTCTACTGAACATTTTTTTTAGTACATGACTGCTCCTTTTGTGTTGGTTCCTGTCACGGATAATTGGTTGTTTTGGTACACGACGACGAACCAAGAAAATACCCGAGACAGGAACTGGTAAAAAAGAAGAGTGAATAATGCAGAAGCACTTGAGAACAGTCATGTACTAAAAAATGTTCAAAAGGACGATCCCTCATTTTCATTTTTTATTGGAATACCACAACTAAAAGTATTATGAAAAAATCTTAAATTTTGAAAGAACCTAGAATTAAATATTTAATTCCAGATTACAGAATTATTTATTGAGTATTAAGAGCTATTAATAATGAGGTATTTAATTAAAGAAAAATTCTTAATGGTTGAAATTGTAATACATAAAATTGTAAATCTATAAAAAGCTTGGCATAGAGGATCTGTAATTCAGGGTTTCTGCCGTTTACCTGATGAAATCGGTCGTGGTAAGTCGGCGGAAGACACAATCAAGCATTAATTGAGGAAAAAGTATATGAATTGAATTGAATTGAAAAATAACGTGCCGTCGTATTCTTTACCAACCGAGTGTATCAACCGATTTGAACCAATTCATGGATCACTCAAAACGTTTCCCAAAATACCTTAATATAGTAATAATAATTGAAATTCGGATAAAAATTATTTATCAGTTGTGAACTGGTGATAAACCGATCTATAACCGATTGGAACATGTTCAGGCTTATCAATAATTTCAAGACCTTTCCAAAGAGCCAAACATGACTCCATTCGGTTGGGAAATACGCTCTTTAGAGCCTTTTTAATCTTTGACTTTGAAAAACCGTTGTTAGCAATGATTCAACGGGTTTTTCGTACAAAGGAGAATTGTCCACCTGGAAAACCTCTATAAAATATCTACTATATAACATATTGAAATGTTTGTAAACCCATATCAATATTGTACGCACACAACATTTTTCTGGTATACACACGATCTATGATTGAGGGTTTCTGCCGTTTATCTGATGAAATCGGTAGTGCTAATTCGGCGGCATACGCAACAAAGCATATTTGAGGAGAAATATAATTGAATAGAATTGAATTTAATATCCAAAAATTAAAAAGTCACACGATGCGTTTTCGAGGAATACCCCAAAAAAATAGTTTTGAAGGGGCAGAGGAGGGGTGGGGGGGGGAATGAGGGGCACGTTAATGGTCCTACGGTCGATTTATGGGGAGCCTTCCGTAAGTCCCAAGCGTCCCAAGTCTCTATCTCTAACCGTTTAAGCTCCAGGCCACATGAAAACGAAGATAAAAAATCGAAATGAGATGGAAATAAACTGAATTAAATTGAGATATCGGCTTCTGGTCTTCGGCGACCCTTCTCCCCATGAGTGGACTGGACATTATCTAAGGTGGTCTTTTTCATTTTTTTTTTCTTTACTGCCTTCATCCCTCCATCACCGGTTTTTTCGGTTTCTCACAAAATTGTTTAGTACATAACTAGTACTAGAATTAATACAGTATTTTTTTTAGGACAGTCATGTACTAAATTTCAGGTTTCTATTATTTTTTCTGGTTTTAAAATTCTTTTAGAACTTTAGTGTTAAAGCAATTTTATAACAATTCTTCATAAGTTTGAAGCAAAAAAAGTATTCTTTTATCAATCTAATTAATCAGTTCTTCTGTGCGCAGGGAATCCTCATTAATTCCAAGAATTCCACGTTGCAATTAAACTATTTTTTTTCCTTTAACGCGCGAATACTGAAAAAAGGCCCCTCTTTGGCAACATTCATACATAGATTTCCCTCTTGGTCTGGGAAAAATGCCTAGATTGTCTGCCTTGATAAAACGCATAATAAAGCATTAAATTGACAAGGAGCGGAAGGATGAGATATGTATATTGTTTAATTAATTGAAAAGGCAAAGAAGAGTCGAAAAAAGGCACACAAACAATACGGAAAAAAATGAACCTCACCTTTTTGGGATGAAAATGAAAATAGTGTCACCAAAAATTGACTTTTCACTGCCACAATATGGTGTGTTTGTTATTCACTTGATTTTTATTAATCCAATTTTGCAATTAATTCTTTTCACTTTTTGTCTCACGAAAGAGTTTGTGTCTTTGGTTTTTGGGAGGTGTTGTCTTGGGTGGGAAAAAAAGACAGGGAGAAAATCGAAGGAAAAATAGTTGAAAAACACTTGTTGCCCAGAGGCTTTTTTTGTGTGCGGGAAGTTATGTATTGAAGGCAAATAGTGTCTTATTTAATTTGATGATATCTAATAAATTTATACAAATGTATCACCCAGAAGTCATTTACTTGAAGAATAAGAGAGATGAGACACACATTAAATTGTATATCCGGGTTTTATATTCTTTACCACACTCTTGACTCTTTTGATTTCACCATTTCACAACACATCTCAATTGGTTTGGATTTAATTTTCCCTCATTCATAATCTTCTTGGAGGAAAACTGCTTCACTATTTTAGTATTCATTCCGTTGTTAATTTTCCACTCAATAATAACATAATTACTTTATTTTTGTTTTGTTTTTGGAGTGATTGATAGACAAAAGCTGTTGATGAAATTTCACAATTAAAAAAAAAGAAACATGCGTATCACTTTGAGACTATCTTGAGATTATCTAGAAGTGGAAAGCTCTGTTTCTCACATTCCTGGAAAATTCCTCTCGAAGCAACCTCTAGAACTGATCTCAGGCCACTAACTGACTCTGGTATATCTTCCACATTCACTTGAAGCTCGTACTTCCTGCAGAATATTTTTCGCAAAAATATCAGACACGAGAGAATAAAGCTCTGAGGAGAGACTGTGAGAGAAGTGAGAGAGAAAAAGTGTCTAAATTGGCGCGATTATTGCTATATAGTAATATATATAGCAATATCTTTTCATTTAGCTCTGGCAAATGGTCAGAAAGGGGGTGAAAGATCGTAAACAAACTCCCAGCCACGTGATTTCTAGAGAATGTGGGAAAATTGCCCATGAAAATAGTCCTGTGAATTTCCATAACGAAGAAAATGCACAATTTTCCCTTTTCCAACAATATGTTACTCCAACAAGAAGTTTAACTTTATGTAAAGAGTACAAGAAAGTCTCTTAAAACGCAACTGACTTCTTGATACTAATTATAATGAACTGACCAACCAACCCCTTTTATGTCACCACCCATCCCCGCGGAAATAAACCTTGGTGAAGACAAATAAAATTTAGGGCACTTTCCTCTGAGGATGCTTTCACGAGGAAATGGCGCATTCTCTTTTTTTTTTGTCACACATTGTCCTATAATCCGAATCTCCAAGGTGGCATTACACAATAACTCTACAATTTAGCCATATTCCATGTATTGTAGTCCAATCAAAATATTAAATTAATTAAATTGAAAATATGATCCAGCATTTGTCATCATTTCTTTTGGTATGTTTATTGCTACCTCAAATGGATATAGTGCTGCCAATGGGGAGACAATTGTTTAATATGATGTACTTAATTAGGTTTCAATGAGTGGAAAGTTTTTGTAATAATTCACGACTTAGAAAAAAATCTATTTGACACGTCAGGCAAACAGGTCATACCATCTCTGTCTAAATATCCAGTGGATAACATGTCCATTGCAGTGTTTACTTCAGTTTTCAGTTAAGGACTTATTTTATGTACATGACCAAAGTATTTTTTCAAGAGCATACACAATAATGCCTTTAATTATTATTTAATTAATGACAGAGAGCACTTTAAGTTCATGAACGATGAACATTTTGACAGTAGCGTGTCGCGCCATCTTCATGACACACTAACTATTAATTGACAGAATATTTCTATGAACTTGATAGAAATTGTATGTTATAGAAGTATTAGATCTCAATATTTTAATACTTAAATTTTAATATTTTTGAAGATATTGACAGGGTTGACAGCAGATTATTGCGCCATCTGCATGTCATGTTGAATTTTAGTTCGTTAATTGAGTACAGTAGACTCTCTCAAATTCGGGCATATGCGACCGAAATGTCACCTGAATTAGAGAGAAATTCAGGCGACAAACTGTTTAAAATGCAACGATTTTTTGTTCATCTGCATACTCATACTAAGTTTACATAATCATATTTATGGTGAATTTAGTGAAAAGCCCTCAATAATGTAAAATAACATCATGCTTAACACTAAACCTACCAAGACCCGGTCAAATTGACCGGATTAAAATTAACATATATTTAAACGGTACAATGTCACTATCAAACTTTATGAATTTCTTAAAATATACATGTAATATATTTTTCAGTGTTTCAATTTTAATTTTTTGCACTTTTCCAAGACAAATTTGTTGAGTATCCTGCCCTACCGCGGTTTGTCATTTGACCGAAAAACGACCAAAAACGGTCGGTAGGTTTAGTGTTAAGACAAACCACGGCAAATTTGAACATATTTGCTTCATTTGATAATCATAATAAAACTTGAAAAATGATAACAAACATTTGTCAAATGTAACTTCTGCCCGAATTAAAAAGTAGCCCGATCTTAAAGGAGCCGAATTAGCGAGAGTCTATTGTATTTCTATAATCTTGACATGAATTTTATACAGTAGAAGAATTTATTGATGCTATTTGTTCATGTTTTTATCTATTTTTTTGTTGGTTTTCCCTATTGTTTGAATATATTGACAGCAGAGCGCCGCGCCATCTACACTTCACATAGTACTCGACAAGAACTATTCATACTAGAAGAATTTATAAATCCAATTCGTTTTCTATCTATATTCTTTTAATATTTAGATTTTGCACATTTTACACGTCGTACTTACTTTTAATTTTTTAATAAAGTCCTTCTTAAATATTAACAGGCTTCACTTTGTTTAATTATAAAATACCTTTGAATAACGTCAGCAATCTTGGAAAAATTGAAATATTTTTGTTGATAAACCATATAGTATTTTCTCTTTTAAAGGTTTTATAATCACTTTTTACATATAAACATTATCAAATTTTAAAATATATTTGAAAATTAAGCGAAAATAGAAATATTATAAAAGAGTGTGATTATACACGCGCAATTAAGCAAAAAAATAATAATGAAATTTTACTAATGCCAATTTAATCTTAAATTTTCTTCGAATTTAGACTTTGAACTAGGCAAAATTCCAACATTTTATATTGTTTTCGGAAAAATTCAAATTTAAAGAGTTAAAATGAAATATTCTGTAATTTGTTCAATACAAAAATAATAAATATGGATGTATTGAAAAAAGGTAATTTTTAAAAATACAAAAAATCAATAAATATATTTTCTTAATTTTATTTTAATTTTGAATTTTGACTGTGTTGGCTCCGGCACACCCTTTAGGACACTAAAATTTAATGAAATCAAAATTCACATCCTTTTCTTTCTGAAATTGTTTATATAAGTCTAATCTATGATTTCGCACTCTTCTTCTTCTTTTGAACATCACATCCAAATTTAATTTAGTTCAGTCTAATTTTGAGTGGGAAAGAATGACATGGACAGAAACTGTTTGAGAGAAAAAGATGTGAATTTTAATTTACAAAATTTTCCTGATCTAAAACGCGTGCCGGAGCCATAAAGACAAAAATTAAATTAACATTGATTAAAAATTTCTGAATTGTGTTAATTTTTTGAATAATTTTATTCGATCAAATTTCACAAAGAAAAATATTTGTGGTCAGTATTTTAGCAAAAGTTATCAACAAAAATATAGACCTAGTTAGTAAAATTGTAGAATTAATCAGTAAAATTGTAATTTCGTTTAGTAAAAAATACTTAAAATTCAATCTGTTAAATAGAAAATTCGGTCAGTAAAAGATCGATATTGATCAGTAATAATTTAATTTTAGGAAGCAACAAAATTAATTAGGGAAAGTAAAAAAAAATATTTTTTATCAGTTAGAAAATCAATTTTGGTCAGAAAAAAATATCAGAAAAAATATGTTTGATTGTTATTGTTAGTATTGTGGAAATAATCAAGAGAATTGTAATTTCGATCAGTAAAAAATACTTACTCTTTAACATGAAAAATAACAAATTTTGGTTAGTAAAAGATCGAATTTTTTTTTATTAAAATTTAAATTTTTCTAAATCGAAAAATCAAATATTCGTGAGTAAAAAATCAAGTTTGATCAGTGAACAAATCAAATTTGGTCACTAAAAATATAGGCAAAAGCTTTATGTGAAAATGTTATGGTCAATGGATCTGTAATTTAGGTCAATCTGTGAAATGCTAAATTTGGTCATTGGAAAACCGATTTTTATCAAGAAGAAAATTCAATTTCGGCGAAGAAACAAATCAATTTCGATCAATTAAAATCAATTATGGTTAATAAAAAATGTCAGTGAAAAATGGAATTTTATTATTAATGCCAGCGGCAGACCTTTTGAAAATTCGCGTCCCTTTCTTTCCTAAAAGAATTTTTTAAAAGTATCCCGCTCTTTCAGACTCTAAATTGGGCTGAACTAAATTTAATTTTGTGTGACGTTCAAAAGAAGAAGAATTTGAAAGAGTAGGATAGACATAACCGTAACTTTTGAGAAAAAGGGATGTGATTTTTGATTTTATGAATTTTCCTGATCTAAAGGATGTGCCGGAGCCGCCAGAGCTATAAAATTTAAATTTTTGTGAGTAGAAATATCAATTTTGTTGAGTAGACAAACTGATTTTGATCAGTGAACAAATAAATTTTGCCCAGAACAAAAATCAGCCAAGAGTGAAAACGTTGCCCTTGGCAATAGAACTGCAATATAGATTAGTAAAATTTGATCTGTAAAATTCCAAATTTGGCAAGTTTAAATTGATTTTGATCACTTAGTTTCAGCGAGGACACAAATCGATTTTGACCAATAAATACGATTTTGATTACTGAAATATCGACGTGAATAAAAAATCAGTAGGGAAAAGCGCACTACGTTAGGACGACTCAAGCTTCGAATAAATCGTTTTTTTCTTTCAATACATCGACCATTCAGAATAATACACGAATAACTCACAGTTGGCAAATTTTACAGGAGAGCGATTTGAAGCTGAGATGTTACATGCAAACTATAGGCTTTTTGAGATTTAAAATCTCTATAACTTTGAAAAGGGACAGATAATCCTAACCGGCTTATGTAGGTGAGATTCTTAACGTGAGCTAACTCGGAGTGCATGCAAATTCGATTTAGAGCTGAAGTTGGGAGACGCCATTCAGTTATCTTGAATCAAATTCGTGAAATTATACAAATTTTGTATTTAAACCAAAATATCAAGGATTTGAATGAACTGACAGAAAAGTGATATATGGGTGAAATGTAGACCAGAATGTTCTCTATAATTTTCCCATAGAACATGATCTCATCGATTACTCAGAAGCCAAGATAATCGAGGTTTTTTGTTTCTTAACTCGTTTTTTCATCCAGAGTTCCCCAAGTAGTCATTTATTGAACTTCAACTATATCAAAGAATTGTTGTATTTTGTGGGACTTTCCATTTAAAACCATATTTTAAGTGTCTTGGTGGAGTAGAGGCAGTCAAATTGGCATCTGAGTGATTTCAAAGCGTTATTATTGGAAAAATCAATTTTTTCACACTTAAACGGCAAAATCGGAGTGATAGCGTAGTCTGAGTGGAAAATGATGTATGGACGAAATGTAGAGACAAATGTGATCTACAATTATGTTGAAGTAATCATCAAAATCGGTTCAGCGACAGTCGAGATAATTGAGGTTATGTGATATTGAAATTGGTTTTTCGACTGTGGCGCCCCTGGTGTTGGTTCCACGAAGTTCAAATATTCTAGAAAGTTGTAGCATTTGGTGAGATCTTTCGTTTAAGCCCTCATTCATCAAAATCGGTCATATAGAACCGGAGATATGATTTTTTGAATTTCGTGAACTTTGACCCCTCATATCTCCGGTTCTATTGAAACCACAGCGCACATACGCACCATTTTGGAAACGTCCTAGACTGGACTACAACATACTAAAATTTCATTAACTTGCACAATGCCGTTTTTGAGAAAAGTGACTTTGAATTTCGATGAATTTTGACGCTATCACAACGCCACCTGTGGTGACTTTTTGAACTTCCATCTGAAAGCGCTCATCGAGACAAAACCAAAAAGGTAAAATTTAGGTCGCTATGTTAGTTAGAACCGGAGATAGAGGCCGGTCAATGTTCGAACTTTGACCCCTTATAGCTCGGGTCAGGGGTTATGGATCGACTTAAGGTTTTTTTTGTTTGATAGGTATAATCAACGGCTACAACATACTAAAATTTCAGCCCGATGCACAATGGAATTTTTGAGTTATTTAACTTATAAAATTTAAAAATTTTCTTTTTAAGAATAGCGCCCCTAGCGGTGGTTTTATGAACTTGCGATGTTAGAAGAGGAAGTGGCATTTCACGAGAGCTTTCCAAAAAGCCCTCATTTTTTAAATTCTGACAATTAGAACCGGAGTTATGGCCATTTTAAGAAATTTTTTTTGGACCCTTATAGCTCTGGTCATTGGGGTCGGGGGACCTTAAGTTTGGTATTGATGGAAAGCTCTAAGACCCAGCTATAACATACTAAAATTTGAGCCCGCTCGATGCCATAGGGGCGGAGCTATTGAGAAAACAAAAAAAGGGGGGTCTTCAAAATGGCGGAAGGAGGGGTGGGGGGTGGGGGGTCAATGCACCAAGTTGCAATTTTCACCCGATATATAACCTTTGCCGAAAACCGCAAGTCGATATCTTTTTTAGTTTAGGAGCTATTAAGCTCCAAAGAGCGGCCGGCCGGCCGGCCGGGAACGTAAAATAGCCACATATATATTCGTGATCAGGAAGTGGCGAAACACATTTTGGCCAAGTTTGAGGTCGATCGGACGACATGAAATTTTGTTAGGATTATAGTAGGTGAGATTGTTAAGAATCTCACCTAATAATTGTCTTTCAAGTATAATATTCACAGGGAAGATAGAGGGTATAAAGAGGTATCCAAAAAGCGAATAAAACGATTTTTGTGAAAAATCGAGTTGTTCGACTTATATTCTGAGTTAGTCGACACTTTCTACACTGAGAAAAAAACGGGAGTGCGATTAACTTCTTTTCTTCATAACTTTAACACTTTTTAGGTGTAAAAATACATCAACATTTTTAATGTTAATTTTACACCTTTTTAAGGGTAAAATTAACATGAAAAAGGGTAACTTTAAACCCCAATTCACCTAAAAAACATAATATTTACACCGATTACTTTCGGATCTCAGTGTATGACTTTGACCCATTATATTATTATATTTTAATAGCTAATCCGATGCCTCAAATTTCCTGAAAAGAGCCACGGGTCATATCCATTAGGAATATATAGATAAAAATTAGGTGCTTGAAGCTTCAGCGAAAGTAGTGCACTTTCGCTTATTGATCCAGAATATTAAATCTACAAAAATAGTCTAACGTATACATCTGAGATCGTACTGAAGATTTTTACACAGAGTATTATTTACTAAGAGCACATTTTTAGAAATTCAAATTTAATTTTCAATTTTAATTCAAATCATTTGCTGTAGGGTAAAGTGGTACAAGTTGGACCATGGTACAAGTTGGACATGGCTTGTTTTCTTGATAAATTTAGTACTTCATTTTTATTTGTATATTTTTAATGTTCAAGTTTTATAATTTGGTTCCTTGTACTTAAAAAAATGTAGTACTGTATTTATCAAGAGAAAATCTCTGTCCAACTTGTACCGGCGAAGTGTCCAACTTGTAACACTATGCCCAACTTGTACTTTACCCTACTGCTTTTGAGGAAAAGCTCTTGATAGACTTAGAAAATTGCAAGAATTCACGTTTGAGAGTGTTATGGATTATTTAGATTAAAAATTTTAATTTAATTGTATATGTATTCATGGCAAAAGAGGAACTCTGTAGCAGTGGCACGCTATTTGGGAATCTCTTTCCTCGTGAAGTTGGTTGAGTAAAAGCGGCCACCGCCGTCTTAGCGTGGGTAATCAACTTCCAGAGTAAAATCAATTTCGTTTCCATTTTTTTTAACATTTTTTGATTCGCACCGCAGATTTATCTATCTTTGTATGTACACCATTTCTATTTCAATCATCCTGCCTTGCGCCCTTTGCACGTTCTGGCAACTTGTTGAAACTCTTTATTATGCTCTCAGTTTCTCTCAGTTCTCTCCCAAATTTTCAAGTTCACGTGGGTGAGAGAATTCCTGAAGAGCCACGAGAGCTTTCGGTGGAAAAGTTGGTTGATGTCTTTGCGTGGAAAATTGGCAGAGTTTCTGAAAGCTCTGGGAAAGCTCTGTTCAAAGGGGAAAATCATAGAATTCCAGTGAGGGATTTTCTCCATTTTCTCTTACTACGCGATTTTTCGCGTAAATCTCAATTATGTCTATGAGTTTTCCCGCGTTTTCTCCTCTAGGTATTTGTTGGTAAATCTGGCACGGAGTTTACGAATAAATAATCAGTGTCATTGGCCGCAGATGATGACGTTTTGTATGCGGGGGATCAGAGAGAAAGGGGATTTGTATTGAGTGAGCTTTTTCCTATATTGGGAAAACTTCATTGTTTATTCTATATTAAATATCATCCATTATAATTTATTTAAAGAGCAGCATGGTTGTGCAACATTTATAAATATTGTGTTATTCATCCATCATCGAATGAAAAATGTTCATACACGTGCCGAAATGATGCGCATGATGGGAAAAATTACCATTTTGATGGAGAAATATGAATTAATTGCTTGCGTCGAGTAATTAATTCATCAGAGGACGATGGTTGAAAGGGGTTTGAGGATTTGCCGATATGGTTGATGGGTGGTAAAAAAAAGGAGTAGAATATAATTCATATTGTATAATTTATTGTATGCAATCTTTCCATTCTCTTTTCCATATACATTTTCCACAGTCTAATTCACTTTGACATCTTTAAAAGCGTCAAAATCTATATTTTTCTGCGGTTAAGCTTTCGGTGCTTCTTTTCTGTCGCAGACGCTTTAGCGGGGGATATAGAAAGATCAAATAATGAGGGAGTTGTTAGAAAGGGGGTTTTCCATTTCATAAAGAGTCAAAGAAGGGGTTTGGGAAAAATTTTTCCCAAAATGGGATGAGTTTGGGAATTGAAGGTCTTTGCCACAAAATGTGACTCAGTATGGAGAGCAAGTGAGATGCTCAATTCTCGTCTTTAGTAAGTCTGACGAAGATGGTGAATTGATTTAGCTCAAAGTTCTCTAAAGTTTAAATTAGGGCTACAAATTTGATTATAAGGAAAATGTTCCGGCATACATTCACTCATGAAATTCCAAAGACATTTTCCCATCGTTTCAATGGGAGGGTAATGGTTATTCAACACAGAGAAATTGTACATAATTTTATCATTCAATGGTGTATGTAAAATCTAATGACACTTATTGCTCAAAATTTACTATCCAATAATCTTTAACAACTTGCACTATACCAGTATCGCAAAATTTTTCACCATTTTTGCTCCCATTAAAAAAAAATTCCCAAAATCCCAATGAAATTTGTACAAATTTTTGAGGATATAAAAAAGAGATTATTTCTGTCAATGACAAATATTTCTGATGGCATAAAAAAAAAGTTTTAATCAATTTATCTGTTATTATGGCATGGATAAAAAAAGAACCAATGTGAATATGGCAGATTTGTAGGATATTTGCAGCATCAATTGAAGAGTTTTACGCGGAAGACGCGAATAAAGACAATATATATGAGGGAAAAATCCCCAAACAATTTGCATAAAATTCACATTTTCATTCTCCATTATCTAGCTTTGCATAGAAATAAAATTTTATGCTGAAAAATTGAAAACTCCTATATTAAGTTGAAAATATTGGTGAATCCAAGATTTATTTTTAATAATATTAATTAAAAGTTTTCGAATATCTGATGAGAATGAAAATCACTCCTTATAAGTTGAACGGAAAGTTGTATAGAAGCGGTATTTATAAATAAAATAGTGCAATTATAAATTATAGTTGATTAATAACCATTATTGGACACTTCTTTTTGCTAAATTTTCACACTATTTTCGACTGTTAAACGCTTTATTGATTTTAAAGACTTTTAGTAAAACAATTTGTAGGCCCTTAGTGAAGAAAAATAGTTTTAATGTTTGTGGATCCCACAGTAGGGGAAAGTGCGCTACTTTCGGATGACTCAAGCTTTGGACAACGCAATTTTTTTCTGTGTTAATGGATTTGATCCATAGCTCCTTCCAGGAAATTTAGGGCATAGGATTAGCTATTAAAATATAATTATTATAATATAATCGTCCGCAAGTAGTGTGCTTTCCCCTATAATTGATAGAGAGCATTGTATAAGGGTATTCTATAACAATATGACAATGTCATATGAGAAATTTAATTTTTTTTAATTAGAAATGAATATAAAAAGATCTTGGAAAAAACGAAATAGTGGAAAGTGCGCTACTTTCGGATGATTCAAACTTCGGACATGTTCTTAATGAATTTCACCAGTAGCTCTTTTCTGGAAATTTCAGGCATTGGACTAGCTATTAAAATATAAAATTATAGGGCCCAAATTAATTTTAAAAAATTGAAAAAAATGAATTGATCGAAGTTTGAGTCGTCCGAAGGCAGCGTGCTTTCCCCTACAATCAGTTACAGTAAGGCCTATGAAGGTAATTAATTAAATTACTCCTTAATATGATATATTTTCCTACAGAATTGAAACGAAAATTTAAATAAATAAATTATATATCCACAATGTTTTTAATTTACTTAATTTTAAATTGAATTTAAATTTAATTTAAATTGAAATTTAAATTTAAAATTGAAAAATCAAAATGGAGGAATTTTAGATAATTTCTTTTTTTAAATTTGTTTTTGAATGATTTAAGCGATTTTAACAAACAGTTGGAAACGGCTTGAAATTCTGTAATACAGTACTGCAATTTTTAGATATAAATATTGTAGTAGGACTGTTGAACATGGAGGAGTTGGAGGGAGAAAGCCCGTCCTGACGAATACTCTTCTAAGCTAACGGTATCAATCACTATTCAGCTGGGGTGGTAACTTTGAGGAGTGCCATAACAGCGGCTAACTTCAAGTTACGATATCGCTATATAGTTCCACTAGATGGGGTTGTGAGTGCTCGACGAGTTATTGTGATTGCATGAGTTATGATTGCATAAGTTCGTAGGACTCCCAAATGTAAATTTCAACACATATTTTCTTTTAGAAATATTATTTGTATAATCAAGGATATAGTCTCCATTGGTCTTAACACTTGTCCTCGAAAGATGTATAAGCTTATCAATTCAATTTTTTAAGGAAGAGCCTGTTTTTTCTTGAAGAAAGCTCGCTAGGTTGTTTTTGACAGCCTGAGCAGAATACATATTTTTGCACACGAAATTATTTTGTAGAGATTGCAACAAATGATATCCTGAAGGGGCAATATCTGAAGAATATTCCAAGTTATGGAGAGTTTCTTATTGCAACTCCTGTAATTTTGGCAGCGTCTGATTAATCTCACGATTAAGTGTTGTCATTTTGGAAGATCATGCCCTGTCTTTTGGACAAAATCAGACATTTTTATTAACCAAGCGCATTGAATCTAACGAATTAAGCACAATGCTTATTGTCTATGACTGTATCATCGCATTGGAGTAGCTCAAAGTGATTAATTTTCGTGGAATCCCATCAAATTTACAATTTATACAAATTAGTTTTTGCAATAAGGTTGGTTGTTTTTTTTCCAAAGATTTTTTCCGCTGCATATTGTTCTATTAAATCTATTTCTCATCACCTGTCACTAGTCCATCCAGAAAAATTTCTTCATCGCAGCATATCAGTAAAGAAATGGCTACATTCCCTAAATTCATAGGGTTCCCTTAATTCCTTTCTCATTGAAAAGATGTGTCACCTATTTATCGAGCTTTTAAACGTATCAAAGCTCTTCTAAAATAGCGAAATACGATGAAACTATTGTTGTCCAACACCTTAACAATCTATTCAATTGTTATCCACAAATTTTTTTTCGCTAGGATACTCAAAATATTACCATAGAGGCCGTTTAAAATGGAGTTAATATTTCGAAGGATAAACCTCTATTTTGGAATTTTCCAAAACACCTTTTAATCATTCTAAGAGCAAGAGTATGATTTAAATATATGCCCAAAATGTTTTTCTGTGGACGTTCTTCAATTGGACCTTTCCAAAATTCGCTTAACATTAAATACTACAAATACACATTTTTGCTCCACATTTTGGAAAAGTCGTCCAAAGGACATATCCAGCGATTTGAAGGATACTTGGCATTAAAGGGATGTGAGACACTATAGTCTTTCCAGTACAAGCAGAAAAGTAAACCTGAAAGGTGGAAGTGAGCTAAGTGATACCCTTTAACGATCTGCGTGAAAAAGTCCCATGAACTTATGCAATTATCTAATAGTAACCCAAATAGTAGGAAATTTGGTATTTTGTCAAAGAAAAATGTTAAACGAACCGGATCACTGCAGTTGTCAAGTTCTAAGAAAAATTATCCCAGATTCCAAAGTTTACCCTATAGAGTGTAGGCCACCTTAAAAGTAATTTTTTTTTACATAGATAAAGTGGTCAATTGCATGTTTCTTTATTGGTATAAGTATAATTTTTGATGAAAGAAATGGGGATTAGAATGCAAGGTTAAGCGGTTTTCAGACTACAGGTTTAGCCCAGTTCCTGACGGTCTCAAAATCCTAAATAGCAACTAATTTTATTGTTTTTTTTTCAGAATTTATTAGGTCATTTGTCCTTAGTAATTCATTCCTAAGTTAAATTTTTCCAAAAAAAATTGATTGTTGAGAAATTAGAGCAGTTAAGCCATATCGCTAAGGCCGGCTTCAGACCTGAGGTTTAGCCCAGTTCCCTTGGGTCTCAAATTTCAAAATAGCAATAAATTTTATTGATTTTTCAGAATTAACTGGATCATTTGTCCATAATGTCCAATCCTAAGTCATATTTTCCCAACAGATCTTGACTGATAAGGAATTAGAGAAGTTAAGCCATATAGCTAAGCCTTAGGTTTGAAGCCCGTATAAGTCTCGGGTCTAAAGTCCGTATTACTCAGAACGAGTGCTCTACTACTTAACCAATTGCATTCACTCTTTAGAAGAATAGAGAATCTTATCCATTGGATTCATATGTTAGTGTTAGTATCTTTTTCAGTTAGGACAATACAACATACACCACCGATTATAGTTGTTGTGCAATATTTTAAATTTGAAATGCAAATCGGTCTAGATAGGGGGATTGTGTCAAGTGGAGCTTTCCCATTTATCTCTGTAAAAAAAATGTTTTAGAAACACCATTGTTAATCCCAGCGAGGATATTCGATATGATTTTGTTGCAAGGGTTATTTGCAAAAAGAGAAAAAAAACACGATGGGAAACTAAAACAATACGAGTAGCGATTAATGACTTTTATTTCCATTCGAAACTCGTGAGATTTTCCCAAAGGGGTCAATCATTGTTGATTGCAGAGTGTTTAGATATAACTGAATGTTTTATTTGGTCTTGTGTCTTTTTTTTTTGGCTGATTGAAACCCTCATCATGTTTCTTTTCAATATATTCAGATTGAAGTCAGAGGTTCAAATAAAATTGTTTTTTTTTTTCAATTCAAATTTAGAATGAGATTCTTCCAACTGATGACGAGCCTCTGGCATTTTTCCATCCTTCAATTTTTATCCGTCGAGTGATGAAAAGCCATCAACCATGTTTTATGACATTTTTCCCGCGTACACATAAAACTCCACTCAACCCAGTCTCTATGCCATGGACCAATGTATAAAGTGAAATGATGTTGATAATGCCGCTGCCAATTTTTTCTCGCTCACGCTTTTATAATCTGCCAAACAACTCATGAGAGATATGAAAATTGCACCAGGAAACATATAACTGATAGGATGTACTAGGATCAGAGGAAAAATCATTGGGGCTCGCATAAAATGATTATTTGAAAGGATATGCAACCCATTTTAAAATATAATTTGAAAAGGGGAAAGAAGAAGAAAAAAATCCTGGGTATTGTTCGTGAAATATTGCAATAGAACTTTTTTTTAATATATGTTTTTATCCTTCTTGTCAATAAAATGGATAAAATTTCGTTGGATAAGGTGTAATATTTAGAGAGAATTATGAAGAGTTTCTTTGCCCCATAAGGATCTCAAAATACCTCCCATATTCTTGGCAGTTTCCGGAAGGCATTCTCTCCTTGTCGTAAGATCTTGACAAGTCAGTGATAAGGGTTCATCCAATTGGGACAGCGCAGGTGGGGTTGGAAACAACTCACAGAGATTTCTCTGCAATCCTCCTCCAATGTCCTTCAAAAACTCCGCACAAAAAGCTAAAAAGTCTCATATTTCTGCAGTGAAATCTTTCTCATTCCCCCTCAGAGCCTCATAAATAAACATGACAAATTAATTATGGGCACAGCATAAATCCTCAACTGAAGAAATTTTGCTCTTCGAGTGAGAGATTTCTTTTTTTTTTCTCCAACTAGAGCACCCTCTCTAAATTCCACCTTCATCTCTCCTTAACAATTTTACTGTAATGCTTTGGTGAATGTGGGAGAAAGCACGAGAAAACCTTTAATTTTATGTTAATACAATGCTTTTCAATTCTTGCTGTCGTGTCGTCAGGAGCTTTTTTCTATTGCTTGTTCTTGCAGGATTTTTTCAAAGTGTTTCGTTGCATAAAGAGATTAAAAGAAAATGTATTCATCAACTTATAGGTGAATTTCATGTGATGAAATCTTATCAAATTGCATTTTAAGGTTAGTTAACCACTTTTCTGCTGCTTTGGCTAAATATTAAAATTTACTGAAATTCAATCTATTGAAATTTTACCTCATACTCTTTCAAACAAAACCAGATATTACTTGTCTCTTTCTTGAGATTGAAATTTTAATTTTGATCTGACAGAAAGAGACAACTATATCTGATTTTTGTGTGAAAGAATAAGATGTAAATTTTTATGGCGCTGGCACACCTTTTTAATTGATTGAATTTCAACCGATTGAAATTTTACCTCTTACTCTTTCAGAGGGAAATCAGATATAAGGTGTCTCTTTCTGTCAAATGAAATTTAAAATTGAAATTGAATTTCAATTTTAATTTCCATTTGACAGAAAGAGACACATATAAATCTTATTTCAGTTTGAAAAAGTTAGAGGTAAAATTTCAATCGGTTGAAATTCACTCAATTGAAAAGGTGTGCCACCGCCATTAGTAATTAATCTTTGATTTTCTAAAAGAATTTTTTTATGGATCCGATATATCCTTACATCAGGAAAATTTCAAGAAATCTAAATTTACATTCCTATCTCTCTCAAACATTTTGCATATGTTCGTCCCACTCTTCAAAAATCTCCTGGTTTTTGTACGCATCAGAATCAATACAATTTAGATTTCAATGCAAAAAAGTGAGTGACATGTGCAATACATTTGAGAAAAAGGGATGTAAATTTTGATTTCATGAATTTTTTTTCAGAAAAATCATGAAATCATGAAAAATCACTTTGGTTTTGTACACAAAAAAATAGTTTTTGAATGCCCAAAATTTATTGCACGAAAACAAATTAGCAGCAAAAACTAAATTCACAGAGTAAGAAATTAAATTTGGTCAGTAAAACACATAAATCTTTGCCAAAATGGGCTTAATTCATTTAATTAACATCTAAACTTGTTGCAGGTGAAATGAAAATCCTCCGTTTGTCATACTTTACATTAAAAAAATCATTTATTTCGGAGATCTAAATTGAGTACTCACCTAATTTGACTTTTTATGCCTTTTGTACACATTTTAGATCAGAAAAATTTCAAAAAGTCAAAATTCACATCCGTTTCCTTCTTAAAAGCTTTGCATATGTCTATCCTACTCTTTCGTACTCTTCTTCTTTTGAACATCACTTATATTTAGTACAGTGCAATTTTGAGACCGAAAGAGTGGGATAGACTTAAGTAATTCTTTTGAGAAAGAAAGAAAAGCAAATTTTGACTTTGTAGATTTTCATGATCTAAAAGGTGTGACGGGGCCATGACAGACTAATTTTAATTTTTTAATGTTCCTTTGTGCAACATAAAAAATCAATAACGTAGCTCCAGCATACCTTCTAAATCAGGAAAATTTAATGAAATTGAAATTTATATTCCTTTTTCTTATAGCTCCGGTATATCTTTTAGATTAGAAAAAGTTCCCGAAATTAAAATTGACGCAGCCATTTCTCAAACGTTTTGCATATGTCTATCTCACTCTTTCGCACTATTCTTCCTCTTTTGAACATCAATACAAATTCAATTGAGTTCAATCCGATTTTGAGTGTAAGAAAATGGGATAGACATATCCAAAATGCTGGAGAAAGAAAGGGATGTGAATTTTGATGTCATGAAATTTTCCTGGCCCATATGATGTGTCAGCGACATTAAATTAAAATTGCACGGTCTGTTTCATTCTTTCGTATACAAGTCTAAATTGAATTTATTCTGATGCTTACAACATGTGAAAGAGTGCGAAAGAGCGGAATAGATATACTTTAGACTTGAGAGGGAAGGGAATGGAAAATTTGATTTAGTGAAATATCTTGATCTAAAATATATGTGACGGACACATTACTGATGATCCAGATTTGATATTTTATTGACCTAATTTATTTTTTTTACCAATGTTTATTGCAGTTTTATACTCCCGCTGTCCCGAAATAAGTCGTACGGTCGTACATTCTTTCATATAAAATGTACTAGCAAACGTACGACTTATTTCGGGACAGAGGGAGTATTAATACATTCTTTTTCAAAGATTTTAGTACATAAAGCGTAATGATGTTTAATTTAGAACTCAAAATATTTAATGTAAGTCTTCTTCTTCTTCCATTTTACGTTTAGGTTGTCGGACTCACTCGGATCTCACTCGGGGAGTTACGAAATGCTCGTGAATTGTATAACCCACAAACATGTTCGTAAAAGTTTGTACTTTTTTCACAAACATTTTTCGTAACATGATCATTTTACGAACAATTTTTATACTTTTACAAATATTTGTTCGTAAATGTTCGTAAACACACAAAAAATGTTCGTAAAATTTTGTCATTTGTTTGTACATTTTTTGTGTGTTTACGAACAAATGTTTGTAAAACTACAAAAATTGTTCGTCAAATGATCATGTTACGAACTGATACGCGACTTCGAGCGACTTCCATGTATTCTAGTGTTGCACTTACTTTTATGCATATTTTATGTTTATTTAGCAGTAAGCGCAACACTAGGAAATTATAATCAGCATAATAAGCATAATAATCTTAAAGCATAACATATTTCATCAAATATCTTAACTAAAATAAGGAAGGGGAAGGAGTTAACAAATAGGAACACGGATGTTCCGCTACAGAACAATGTTTGTGAAAAAAGTACAAATTTTTACGAACTTGTTTGTGGGTTATACGATTCACGAGCATTTTGTAACTCCCCCATAGGAATTCACAAACATTTACGAACATTTTTACAAAATTTTTTTTTCTGTTTAGCCAAAGATTAATGTAAGTACTAAATATTTAAATCAAATATTTGATGTTCCATTATTAAAGTAGGTAATTTGGTTGAATTTTTCTCCTGTCACTGAATTGTCAGTAATTTTCGGATTTGCAAAAATTCAATTTAATTTAACTCGTACCTAAATTGACTTGGATAATTAAGTGAACTCTTATATCAGAAAATCCTCTCATTTCTCGAAGTTCCTCATTTTTATAATTAAAAATTTACAGAGTCAATAATCTTGCTTAATGATTTTTTTGGCAAACTAAAATTGAAGATGTCTAAAAGATACGTAGTTATGATCTATTTTAGCATTTTTCGGTCTTACTTTAAGTTCTAAATCACTCTTTAGTTTGTTTATTGACCAATTTGATTTGTTTCTGATGAACCTTCAATCAGTAAATACTGTTTTGTTTATTTTCAAACAATAAATCAAAAAATCAAATTTAGTACAAATGTTTCATCAAGTACTAATTCTTCATTGTAATATTTTTGGACTTTTATAAAATAATTAAGTTACTGGTTTTTTTAAATTTTATTTTACTGATTGATTACAAAATCTTAGTAAATTATTTTGTTAGTACAGATCTGTTCTAAATTTTTATTATGCCTAATGATTTCATAATCATTTCTTGGTCAAATGAAATGTATTGGGGTATTACAATTGGGTTATAAAGTAGGTTGGGTAATAAAGTAGAATTGAAATAGATATTTCAGTTCATAACAATTTTAATCTTGATTTTATGTTGTGCTAAAATGCACTAACGAGCTGAAAAACATCAAAACAAAAGTTTTATTCCACGTTATATTTCAATTACTTGTCTTAAATTTTTATTATTATATTTCTTTGCAATAATAATGCCCTATTTTCTTTCTTTCATTTGTTATTTTTCAATAGGCTGTCTCGTGTTCCTCTTTAGTTTTTTTCGCTAACCCCACATTCATCATTTTTGTTATTTTATAATAACATTCACAAATTGAAGAAGACAGTGAGGAAGGAGAAAAAATTAAAGAACAAGATAAACTTGGAGAGTCTGAGATTTTAATGAGGGATTCTTGGAATGCTTTACTTATACAAAATCATAAGGAAAAAAAATTCTAAAGTATGCCCTATATATTTTTGTGCTCCTTTTGAATAACATGTTCCCAAATGTTTGAAATAATGAGAAAATTATCTACCCGTTCCTCAACGGCAAACTCCTCTCGTGTGCTTTTCGGCAAAAGTTGGGAAATGATTTTCTAATTGGGAAATTTATATACATATTATTCTTTCCTGGCACGTGTCAGTTCTTTTATGCCATCTCCTCTAATGTTGAATTTTTCTTGAGATTAAAATTATAAAGTCAACAAATTTTCCCATAAATTTACCCTTCGATCGTTGTACAATTTTTGTCCCAGGGAAGGTGGGTGGGTGGGCGTATGGAAAAAAAAACAATTGACGTAGTCAATTTTGGGATAAAATTGACATTTGATTGTTTTACGATCGGGCCCTTGGTGTTTTCCTCTGGTACTACTTTTCTGCCTTTATTGCAAAACGAAGGGATGTGTGAAAGTGAATTGTTCGGGGGTGTGTTTGTTGTGCGTGCTGGAAACGGAAGGATGAATTTAAGATGTTACCGTCAGTTCTTGTTTTCTCTTAAATCTGATCATTTTATGGTCATTGGTCTGCAACAAGTTTTCCTGGCGAGGGAAACATAAGTGAAAATCACTCTGTAACGTATATAATATGTGAAATGCCAAGGGTGAAATTTGATAATTTATATGTCCTCCCTACACTACACCATCCATCTTCATTGACATTTAATAAAATACAAATATTTCCTTCTCCTGGATATTGAAATAGCATATATCCTTCCTGTGAAAGACAGAGTGATGAAGATGAAAAGTTGGCAAATGAGGGAGTAGCTTCTCCGTGAGATGGGTATATCAAACTACTTTGAATAAGATTGAAGTTTTGTGTTATTTGTTTAGAGTTTGGTATAAATTCTATTCAGAAAATCCAACAGCATATGAATTGGGAGAGAGATTTGATTGCCATACATGTTTCACATACAAAATTATACAACGTTTTACGGTTCAACTGATTCTCCCGGAAGGTTGTTTCACTGATACTATTTTCAAATCAATGCATATCACATGAATCTATCACGATTTCTTTCGTTTTTCGAACAAGTTAGAAGAGAATTGCTGACTTTAAGATTTGAATTGAAATGTCATGCGTTAAAATAAGACTTATGTAGTTTACGTTTAACTGATTCGGTAACTATTTTAGAGAAGTTTAATTTAAGTGAAAGTTATTACCCTATTTTATTACGAAAACATTGTTCATAGTAGGTTTATAGAGTATTATTCATATTTGTAGGGGGAAGTGGGGCACCTTGAATTGGGGTAGCTTTGAAATGATACTGGGCCTTATCGTGATATAATTTAGCTCTACGGACCAATTGTGAAACTAAATTACATTTTTATAAGGCTCAATTCCATTTAAAAATAGGAGAAAAAGCTCAATTTCAAATCTGCCCCAATTCAATGGTGCTCTTACTTTCCTCTACTTTTAGGCCACTATCGCAGCGATATTTGGTTAGCAGTTTTTGTTCAGGAATTGCTAACCGGTAAGCATATTTTTTTCTAATCGAGTCAGCAAAAATATGTTGAAAACGCTGCTTTTTCAGCTAACTGTGCTCGCTGGGTATAACTCCGATTCTACTGAATGAACTTAGTTGTCTACTGGAATAAAAGTTGAAGACCTTTAAATGGCCGACAGTTTTGAAGAATCCATTAAGTTCCTAAAACTGACACCAGAGGCTCTGTAGTCTCAACTATGTTTAAAAAAAAGCAAAGAAAAATCTCATTTTCTAAGCAATCTTCAACGAAGATATATCGAGAACCAAAACTTTGAGCATTTTAGTGTATATTAGATGATCGGTCAGTAGATTGATTTTTGAATAATAAGAAACACGGATTTGACCTAGATCATTCTCCTCCTTTATTACTCGAACAACGTTTCGGAGCTTGTTGGCCCCTTCCTCAGGTCTACAATGTATAACATTTAACAGGATAATATAATTAACAACATTTTCCAACATTTTTCTAATAATTTTTCTCTTACATGCAAAGTAATGGGTGGGAAATAGGGTCTGGACACAAAATAACTACGTATATAGACACTACTGGACGATAATTGCATGCTGGTGGTCAGAATGCGACTGATCAGCTGTTCCATTTTAATTTTCTCCACAGCTGTGGTATTCATCCTCATCTCTTCTGTAGACAAAATTATATCCTTAGACATCCAGATAACTTTTGACATATTAAAAAAAGCCTTTCAATTGTCCTTTGAAAATTCTCAAAATTGAACAACCAATTTTTCAACGCTATTTAATTTTTTTTTAGTTTTATTTTTTTTAGAAATATTACAAATTGAAGATTTTTTTTAATTTTTTCGTGAAATTGCTCCATTTTGGGGAACTTTTGTATATTCTTGCTATTAAAACTTAAAAATATGTTAAAATCGTTTTCCTGCTGAAACACCAATTAAATTCCAGAATTTTTTAAAACTATTTTTATTAAACATAAAGCCGATTGAATATTACGAGATGTAGAAAGTTTGGGTTCTTCCCCATCTTCCTCTAATTATCAAAGGCAAAAAAAAAATTAATTAGCAGTACAAGATTAAAATTGATCAGCATAAAAATAAATTAATAATTCGATCAGCTAAAAGTTCGAAATGATTAGAAAAATATACAATCTCGCCAGTAAAAAGTAAAATGTGGTCAGTAAAAAGTAAAAATGAGCAGTAGAAATATAATATTTAGGTTTGGCAGTGATAAATTAAAAATTTGTAAAGAATGAGCAGTAAAGAATAAAATGTGATCCGTAAAAAATAATACAAATTGAATATTTTTACTGCTCACCTTTAATTTTCTACTGACCAAGTTTAAATTTTTACTGACCGCATTTTTTACTGCTAATTTTTATTTTTTTTGACCGCTTTGTAATTTTTCTTACACCACTTTTAAACTTTTTGCTCAACAAGAACGTTTCTACTGATCGATTTGAATTTTTTACTACTCATTTTTATTTTTTTACTGACCGTTTTTAGCACTAGACCTAGCAAGATCCGGTCAAATTTACCGGTTTAAAATCTTTTTAAAATTAACATATATTTAAACGGTACAATGTCACTATCAAACTTAACGAAGTTTTTAAAATATGTATGTAATATGTTTTCAGTTTTTAAATTTTAATTTTTTACTCTTCCAAGAAAAATGTGTTGAGTATCCTACCCTACTGTGGGTTGCCACTTGACCGACTGCACTAAGAAAATTGACCAAAAACGGTCGGTAGCTTTAATGTTAATAAAATTATGCTCTTTTATTTTTTTACTAACCAAATTTTATTTTTTGTTAGCCAAATTTAATTTTTTTGTTCTTATTTTATTTTTTAAATGCCTCCGGCACATATTTCAGATCGGTAAAATTTCAGTTTGATTTTTTTAAAATTTTTTTTCTTATAATTTTTTTTTACTTCCTAGCCAATTTTTTACGGTTCGTTTATTCGATGCCAATTATTAATCCGATAACTCTATCTTCATTCCTTTTCTCGTGTTGGTAAGATATTTAAATTAATTATCTAATATCATCCGATGGATCAAAAACTATGCTAACAGTATCGTTTACAACAAATGTAGATATAAAGCAAATACAGTTAGTACAGTTGCTGATCCAACCGGTCATTTGTTATAAAGTGTCTAATTAGATTAGATAAGTACTACCTTTCTTTAATAATATGCTTGCAATATTCTGATAAGTATTACTTATGAATTAAATTACTTATATTTTTGACAAACGATCCTTCTATATTCTTTGAAATTTTTTAAATTAATCAAAAGGATTTTTAAAATATATTGTTATAACTCACTGTTATACACTATGCTTACTTTCTGGAGAATAAAGATACAGGCTCATTCAATTCAATTCAATTAAGTTTAAAGACAAATCAAAGTTATATTTAAAAAATTGCAAGGATGACTAGAATAACTTAATTCACTGTTATACTGAAGTTTTACTCATTAACTCTAAAGAAATATAAGATTATTATTGTAAAAATAATTGAGATCGTTTCTCATTCATATAAAATTCTCATAAAATTTAACTACAAGATGTGAAATTTCATTTAACATTATATAAATTAGTGATCTAAAATCTCTTATTTTAAAATTATGATAAATGCGTTATTATTTACTGTTATACTGCCATGTTCTTGCATCTATGATACTGTCCATGTTGTTTAACAAATTAATTCCATTATTAAAACATACGATATATAAAGATTTTCACAAGGATAGATAATCTATGTTTAGTTGGAAACTTTCTGTTATAATTTACTGTTATACGAGGAAAATCCGAACCACCATAGTCAAAATTTCTCGAAATTTGCTTAGTGTAACATTGCGAAATATTGCCTTGCAATTTAACCTAAAATTAAACTGATAAATATCTCGTTATGCTTGGTACAGATTTTAGCTGAGAAATCGGATGAATTCCTGCGCACAGCAAGAGTGATAAATTTTCGCCGTTTCCTCATAGTACTAATTTGCGAATATTGTTTTCGCTTTTGTTTGCAGGTACCACCACCTCGCGAAATATTGCAAAATCAAGAATTTGGCTTGGTGGAAAAGGCAGGCAAAAGCCGAATAGTTTTCCACACATTGTATTGACGCGTGTGATGAATTGTAGCAAAATAGGGGTGTTTATCGAAAATTCGCGGCAATTTGGTGAATTCCATTGGAACAAGCTTGGATGTTTGTATGCACTTGAACAAGATTCACTAATGAAACATGAACACAAAACCCCTTTTGATGATAGACTCTATCGATACTGACCAAAGCTGTTTCATGCAAATTAAACAGCATTTGCTTTCCAAGTGACTGACCAACCAATGCAATAAGTACATTTTCGACAGGAATATCCCAACCATATGGTTCTATGTTGGTACCAATAAAGAAACCACCATGGAACGCTTTTTGGCTGCCCGGCTTACCACATGACAATACCCGTTTATTTTGTTTTTGTAAGTCGCGAAATTGAATCTTGTTTTTTTTTTATTAAAGTACTTTTATTAAAAAGAATCATAAAAATATCAGTTCAAATCGCTGATTCATATGTGGTAATTGTTAGCCCTGCCAAACCTGATTGTCCCTTATCTGTCTAGGATCCCAGTAAATTTTATCAATATTGTAGAACACCGAAAATTTGGTATAGCGGTCTGGAGACAGATTTGAAAATGATTGGAAAATCGATACGGCAGCGGTTCACAAATTTATTTCAAATCGCTCTAAGCAAATGAAAGACCTTTCATCTTTTGTGTGGTTTATTTCCTCCTTCGAGATGTTCTGATGCCTTGGTCCACGCCGTAGCTCCGTCGGAAGCTAGACCGAAAATGACCAAGCCACACCAGACCCTACTCAGGCAAGTTCGCTTAACGAATTTGCCTGAGTTGAATTTCGTCGAAGATTGTTTACTGGTTTCTCAGTAAACAGTCTGCAGAACTTGATCCCAGTGACATGTTCAGTCCTTCCAGTAACTTTTAGACTCCTTGAGGACTTCAGTACCGAAGTTTCTTCAGTTTTCCTGAACAATGCCGGCTTCACGGAAAGAAATTGCACCTAGTTTTTATCACAACCTTAGAAAAATTAGATCCTGTGTTCGCGAGACTTAGGTATAGATTCGGTACAGATTTCTCATGTTTTTGCAAGATCACCGTTGTTGGATCAATTTATTTCAGAAGTACCTTTTGTTTTGTTTTGTTTTTTTTTTTTTTTTTGAAAAATCTAGGTTTTTACGGAATTTCCTATTAAAATTACAGAGGTTATTATTCGAAGGTCAACCATGAAGAGTATGTTCGTGGACAGAGTAAGTAGTCTTGGTTCGATTGAGCAAAAGGAAGCATGGAGCTCTGTATCGCGGGCTCTTACTCACTTACTTACTTAGGTGGCTGCATCGTCCCTTCAAGGAGCGAGTCTCTCGCACTAAACTCCTCCAGTCTTGGAGACTATCCGTCAGCTCGCTCCAGAAACGTAGCATAGGTCGCGGTCGAAAAGTCCGTCCTATCGGAGGTTCCTTACAAGTTTTCGCAACAAACTTGCTTTTACAAGGAAGGGTTGTTAGCACCTCATCCAATTCTCTTTAGAAGGACCAGATCCCTTGTTTGTTAGCCTCAGGTTCATGACTTCTCACTGGGGTTGGTTACCCAATCTTCTATCGTGGTGTACCTGAGTGTACCGGGGCCTACCAGGCATCTAGCCCGCTTGTAGGTGAATATGGGAACATGTTCCGGACTTGGTCAGGAGATGGGTATGACGGGAACGATTGAAACGAGGGGGTTTCTTTTAAACACTTTATTTGCTTCTCTCTTTCACTGTCCTAGTCGCTTTCCTCCAACAGGAGCCTCTCGGTCCGAGGAGAGATTGATGGCGACTTCTCGGTAGTATATCTCGGGGTTGAAGGTGTTTTCACCTTTCCCGCGTTCCCTGGGCGCGAAGGGTTTCCCACGCAAACCGTACGGGACTGAGCGGTTGCACCGTCTCCCTCTTGAATTCGCACCCTCAAGGGTGGATTTCCTTGCTACCGCAGCCGGAGCAATTGCACCTGACGACCAGCGCGGCAACCACGTTTGGTTCGCCGCGGCCTAACGGGAGGGCTGCGTCCAGGGATGGTTACGCGCACCTCAGTTGGGGCAGGTCGATGGTGACGGCGATCTGGTTGGAGGGTCGAACTGGTGGGCCGGAAAGGCAACTAGCTTCGCTGTAAGGCCCTTCTCAACCTTTCACTATCAGCCGTGGCGGTCACTCGGCGCGGAGGTTGAGGGAATAGGTCTCTGGCTACTCGCACCACTACCGATCGGATCTTTCGGCGCGGAGAATCTGGGTGGCGGCCAGGCACTGTAAGTAAATAGCAGTTATTTGGCGCCCCGAGATGATTCCTCTCGTGCTTACTGTCGAGAGAGCTCCGTGGACAGCTTTTCTGATGGTAACTTTGCGCTGAAAGCTGCAATGGAATCACCGAATAGAAACAGACTGTTTTGCACAGGCTCGAATCTCTAACTAGAGTGAAGTACGTCAATTTATTGCGTCATTGTCATTAACTGGCGTATGTGTACCTCGCCTGACGTATACGGGAATTTTAAATTACTCCTGAGGTACGATGATCCCCCGTTTAAATCATCGCAGGACTCCCCAGGAGGGGTGCGGGTCCTTTTCCCCGCAGCAAATCAAATTACCCTTCCCCCTACCCATTTAGACCCAGGGCTCTGAGGAGTGGATAATTGGTTAATTCAAGGCCTAGTACTACAAGGTGTTGTTAACCAGTCGTTCAACATTGTTTTGTGTTCTTCAGCTTCCGGTTTTGAGGCGTTCTCCTGGTGTTGGTTGCAATTGTATATATTCAATTTAATTCAATTCAATTTATTGTTATACTTAAGTGTCTTACAAATCCATAGACTTTACTTAAGACTATACAATTCATTCTATTTTTCGTTCTAACCGATCCCCTGACTTCAAAGCGCATCTATCACTAATTTTTTGAATTCTTTGACGTCCTGATCCCTAGGGTGACGAACTTATCGGTTTCTGTAGCCCAGGTACCCGGAGCTTGATGTTCCCCATTCATGGGTCAACAAAGATTAACTCCCTTTGCCTCGACAGGTCTAATAATAAGCACAGTAATCTTCAAGTATAAATGTCAAAAATTCCTCTTAACAATTACTAGCGCCACACAACGGGTGTCTTCTGAGTCAGACTTTGTAACTGAAATGTAATTACACAAATAAGTACTACAAATACAAAAGCAATGATCTCTAAGTCATACAAAAGAAGATTTCTGCTTGACCCAGGAAGTGATGTCGAGTAGTGGTTATCGAAATGAATTTTTGATAAATTTAAAGTAAATTTATGGTCAGCCGGGTAAACTGAATTGTGGTTTTGGAATTTTGACTATTTTGTTGTGCCCTTTTCTGCATACTGGTGGAAAAAAAGGGCCATTCCTCAGAGAATTGGTGCAAAAGTCTTTCCTCTTTCCCATTTTCATTCATGTACTTGTTGGAATTACAATTGTTTTCCCTCCCCGCATCCATGTGGTTTTTCCCACATGGAAAACTTTAAGGGTATGTACAAGGGAAAGGAGGGAATAGGAGAGGACATTGGGGTTTTAAATGTTTGGCTGTGAGTTTGATTGTGGTGAAAGTTTTTGATTTTATAATAAGTTCAATACAAGTTTTCTACAACTGTAATTCTGTTTATTCACTAAGCTATTTTCTACATAGTGTTTTACTCAATGATTCCTCAAAACTGAAAGTCCAAATATGTAGTCTTAAGAGGATGAAGTGGGAAGAGAAGAGAGTTAGAGAATGTAATAAAGTGACATGATTTGCCAATGGAAATTTTCAAACCATCATCGGCAAGAAGGTTAAACTATGTGTTGTCCATGGGAAAAGCCGAGAAAGTTTTCTTGTTTGACACAATAGGAAAATTGCTTTGTTTCCTTTTCTCTCTGTTCCATCCGTCCACATGGCCACAAGAGAGTGAAAAGCTTTAGCCTTGCAAAGGAGCTTTTGGTCACATGGTGCTGTGTGACTGAGCAAAAAAAAAGGGAAGGACACCCCAGTGAGAGAGAATGTGAATAAGCTATTTCCTTTGTCCCACTTTTCATCCACTTAAATCTCATTTGAATTTTGGAGTCTGTGCCATCGTCCTTTTTCCTTCGACCATATAAGTATTGGATTTTGTGTGGAACTTGCATGTTCTTGGGGGAAAATTCAAATAAATCCAATACAAATCACACATTTTCCCGAATGAAATTGAAAAGAGCCAAATGTATTGCACGTCCCCTGAGAGCTTTCCTCAATTCAAACTAATTTGACAATAGTTTGGATTTTATAGTAATGTTTGCTCTATTTTCAAATGACTATTGAAAAGATTTGATACAAACTACACGTGTAGGAAAATAATTTGTAATACTGTATCAGTACAAGTTTAACTTTAAACCATTTAAAATTGAAAAGCTTAGAGTAAGACTGGGTAATTTGGAAACATGTCTATTTTTGAATTTTGACATTTTCTCACTGTTTCGGATGGTCAAAGAGAAAAAGGAAACCACGAAGAAGTACAAGACCTTATATTCGTTGTCTTTTCCTTTTGCCATGTGAAACTGTCAGGTAAACTCAAAGTTTCAAATTACCCCATCATACCCCAGAAATGTTCCTAATAATTCCAGCGTTCCCAAATTATTTATTGATGAAAAATGCGAATAAAAATAAATCATCGAAGTTAGGGGATAGTAGGGTAGTTTAAGTAGTACAGCTGTTTCTCAAACTTGGTATCCAAAAAAAAAATGCAAACTAAATTCAAACTAATTATATTACATTCATTCCACTTGACTTTTGTCCCTTTAAAAATGTATAGCGTTTTGAAATTGATGAAAATTAATAAAAAGGAATTGTTACATTGCAGTACTAAAGCTCAGAGATACTACAAAAATATGTTATGCCTTTCAGTTATTTTAGTACAAATTAGATGAGATTGGTGTAAGCACTTGTTATTGATACGAAGAAAGTAAAATACTGAGATAGATTTCTTTTATTACTAATTTCTTTTTCAGTACTAACTTACTAGAGTACTAAAAATATATTCACAAATCATGTTTGCGTTAATGTTTCTCAACATTGTCAACCATATAAAAGCTTTTCCAGCAAAGATGTGTTAGTGTACTAAATGTGGAATTGTTTAAAAAATCAGTTTACTAAATTTTAAGTCACAAATTGGTTTTAAAACACTACACAACGCATTATAGAAATGTTTGTAAAAAAATGTAATTTGTGAAGTTTCAAATTTTCTTTAAGAAAAATAATTTTTAGTACACTTTTAGTACACATTTATTATTTTATTCACTAGACAATCTTAATTAGGTTCAAAATTTAAAAAAAGTGAAAAAATAATTCAAACTACAAGTATCTTTAGAAAGATGACTGATTTAATTTTATTTTGGTGTGCATTTTGATGTTGTGTTATTTGATGAAATACAATAGATAAGTACTAAAGAATAAATTATTAAAACATGTTTATTTGAAGTGTCTTATCTCCCTCCCCTACGACATGTACTAAAAGATAATAAATATATTGCGTTGCTTTCGATTATCACATAAATATTGCGTATCAAATAAAGATGTTTATCTTTCTGAAATGGATAAAAAAATAATAAAAATTTCGTCGCAGTGTAGTAGTAAAGCTCAGACTTGCTACAAATATATCAAGCTTGGCAGTTGTTTTAGTACAAATTAAGTAGGCAAGATAGGATACAACAATTTGTGATTAAATGAAAGAAGTAAAATACTGTGACTAATTTCTTTTATAAATAAATATTTTCAATGTTAAGGTTTCCTTGTATAAAATTCCTTGCAATAACTTGTAAATATTTCTAATTAATAATTTTGATGGTTTAGTTCACTTTGCAATTATTCTTAGTACACTTTTAGTACAGAGTAATAATAATAATAATAATAATTATTATTATTATTCTTAGTACACATTTAGTACAGAGTTGTTTATGCTACTAAATATGTATCTCCAGTGTAACAGTTCCACTGTTATAAATTCCCATAATAAATTTTAGAACAAAATGCGTAATTTACTGTACCAATTAAAATTTGTGCATGATCCCTTGTAATAATGTCTAAAAAGTAGTTCTTTTACTGAGATAGTTTACTTAAGTCGTTCGGAATTAATTACGCATAGAAAAATTATTTTTAGTACACTTTTAGTACATAGTTGTTTTTACTTGTTATTATGAAATGACTTAAAAATTTTGTATTCCGAATTTAGATTGAAAATTCATAATTTAGATGAGATTCTTTACAGCCTCAGCGTCTGCGGTTGGTTTCTGTACTAATACATGAGAATGAGAAATAATTATTTTTAATCTTTTTTAAGTAGTCAGCTTAAATTACATACGCATCGCATATACGATATATTTTTTAATTTTTGTTAATTATTTTTTAATTTATCTCTGTACGATTTTAGTGCAGTATATTTTTTATTTGACAAATTATAAGTCGCTCATTAGAGACTTTTACTAAACTTTAGAACATTAAAGAAAGCTTATATATTAAAAAAATCACGTTAAAGTCACTGCATATTTTTTTTGCTGAAATTTTCAAAACAAAAAGAGATTCTGCTTTACATGTTGAGTACTATAATATCCTTGAATTTTTCTAAAACAAAATATGTACAAAATTGTGCTAAAAACTGGTAATTGTTGTAGGAATAATGGTGCTATTCCAACGAAAAATAAATAGGGGAAATCTTCCTCTTGAACATTTTTTTTAGTACATGGCTGCTGTCATGTACTTCTGCGTTATCGCCTTTATTTTTATTGGTTCCTGTCAGGACTGTTTTCCTGAGTTCTCATCTTGTTTCAAAACCACCAAACAGTCGTGATAGGAACCAATGCAAAGACAAATCAATAATGCAGAAGTCAATAGACCAGTCTTGTGCTAAAAAAAATGTTCAGGAGATAGAAATGATTTTTTATTAGAATATCACCATAAATCATTTAATGTAGTCAAAGGAACATTTCTTTATGTAATTTTATGATATTTTTACATCATGAAACATTCATGATCTTAATTTACAATGTTCGAAATCTCTTGCTACAGTTTGCAAGAAGAAAAAATATTGCTAAAAATATTTCAGTTCGATTCAGTGAAGTAAATCACCGACATTTCTTCTCTTAAACTGCTCCTCTTTGAATGTCTGTTGCAATAAAAGGGTGGGTTGGTGTGCCAGAGAGCAGAAGACTTAAGAAGGTCATCATATGGGGTAAGATCATGTAAGTCTCCTATAAAAATCTGGTACTTTAAACACTATCAATTTCCTGTCCATTTAACCTGATGCAATAGAACTTCCTGCACACAAAGTGCTTGCAAAGTTGGGGGAGGTTGGTTGGGAAGGCGTACGAATTGAAGAAAGCTCAATTCACTGCTATTTTATGATTCTCTTTTCGCTGGCAAAGGGTTGGGGTAATCCAATAATGCCTTCATCCAAACTGAAACTCTTTGTATACCGATTGCACTATGGGGGGAAGTACATGAAAGTTCATGTTAGATTACATTGATAGAGGCCTGAAATATTTTACATGAATGTCTTAATTTTGTGGCTGGCTATAAATTGATGCAGTAATTAATCTAATAGAATGTGCTTATTGCGTCAAATGTCCGCTGTAGCTAATTCATCCCTCATTTTCTACATAGTAAAATGGAATTTATATCATTTTCTGGAATGAGAAGAAAGTTTGAGTCTATGAATTCTCCATACGCGATGACCATGTAGGAAACTATAATTTTCACGAAAATCATCGTAGGGTGGACGGTTTTTGGGTGGAATAGTAAGCAGAATTTCACGATTACGATGATGTTCATGTTACATGCATTTTCCCGAGAACTTTTCCTACTCAACAAAATCAGTCATTTGTAATTGTATTTAAAATTCTCATTATTGTTCCACCATTCTCTGAATTATAATGTTGAATTGCAAATTTTCAAATAATTTAGGAATGTAATATTACTTTTGCTTGAGCAAATTGATAATTAATTATCAAGTAGGGGATATTGGGGCAGTTTTGGCTGCAAGTTTTACTTTTGGGTATAACATGTTGAAAACAAAGTTCATTTGGTCACTTTATGGAAGAGAAAGTAAGTTTAACTTACTTGGGTGGCACTACATTCCTTTGAGGCACAAGGTCTCTGCTATCAAACTCTCCATTGTCAGCTCGCTAGCATCGAAAGACACCCTATGCTCTAAGCACATCATCGACTATGTCTTTCTATCTTCTTCTGGGATGACCTCTCTTCTCGACCTTGTCCTTTCCGGTTCCAGATTCCATAGCTTCCTGGATATTTCCTCGTTAGGGATCCGATACATTATGAGCGGACCAGTTCATTCTTCTCGCCTAAGAGATCACATTGTTGGGTTCCACGTACAGCTGTTCCAATTCATGGTTCGTTCTGATCCTGAATTCCACTGTTGTATCATCTTTCACGGGTCAAAAAATCCTACGTAGGACCAGGTTTTCAAAAAAAAAAAAACATTACTGTCCTCTCTTCTGCGGTGGTCATCGGTGTCACTTCTAGACCATATGTGGCAATGGGTTTCACAAAAGTTCTGTATATTTTGCTTTTCGATGACCAAGTGACATCCCTTGAGCGGAACACTGATGAAAGTTTGTAGAAACACCTGCATCCCACTGCCAGTCTCATTCACTCCTATCCTGACTTCATTGCCCATATTTAAAACCGAACCGAGGTATTTGAAAAATTTAATCACCTCAAAGTTTCATTCGTCCAACAATGTTCTGCCCTAATAAAAATTGAAGCTATTTTTCACTTTTCCTTGTAAAAATTTTGCATCTATTGCACCGCGACATAAACAAATTTGCTCGTAGTTCTTGTATAATTTTGGCGAACATTATGAAATATGTATTTTTAGATAGCTTTTAATACACGATTTCGAAATATATTAGATTGGTAAGTCAATTCTCTTTAGGAAAAAACTTGCCAATAGGCTTCAGTCCCTCTATGCAAAAACGTATGGAAAAATGAAATGTCGAGAGGCCCTTGGTTTTGCCGATAGGTGCTACTTCTTCTTCCTCTTCGTTTTACGTTTTAGCCAATCTAGGTACAACGGTGCCTGTGACCATTTCGCTGAGCCAGTTCTAGAGTCCCATCTATTTCGTCGCCACGGGCAGTTCGACAAAAATCTCCTTCACTACTCGCGTCAAGCTACTCATGACGTTGATATAGTTTGCTTAAGCAAACATCTAGGAGTTATAGGGGAGGAGGTATAGTTATTATTCTTATATTAGTTTTAGAAAGTCTGCTGAAGTAAAATTAGGAATAACAAGAAAAAAGAAAAATAGCATAATGACTTCAAATGCAATAATTTACTTGTCACTGACATAAAATTTTCTTGGAGAAAACTGAGTAAATTCTCCAAGTTAAACTTTCGTAAGACTGACGTTTTATTATTAGGCAGTTTTGGCGTAATTATTGCAGGTAGAGATAATGTTACATTAAGGTCAGAGTAGTTAGACCTTAAAACAATTCGAAGTAATTTTAATGACCTTCACTTTACGTTTCTCGGACTTGATTTCTACATTTGTTAAATTTTGCCATTTGGGCACTGATCTGTTCTTGAGTAATTAGAACTTGAAACTCTTCTAAGTCAATTTAATTACACTCATTACGTTTTCCTAACTTGATTTTTACCTCAGTCAAATTTTGTTACTTGGGAAGTGAACTGTCCAGTGCGTCCAGTGATTATTTTTATACTCCTATATTTTGGTAAAATTTTGGTCTTTTTTGGTAATTAGTAAATAAGTAAATCTTATTAACTCTTCTCTCCCCTATTTTCAATTTTTGCCCAAATGAATTGCTGAGGTAATTGAAGCATTTCGAAAGTAATGCAATTTACTTATCTCACTGAAAGAACCATTTAGCAAGGTTTGATCCTTTGAGCCCTGGGTTAAGCCAAATTAACCGTCAATTTAAACTTGTTCCTGTACTGCTATCCAATTGATCTCATCTCTTCAATATCAGCGTCAAAGTTAAACTTTTTCTAATTTAACGGGAGCTTTTCCCAGTTTTTGGTATTCTAAAGAAGTAAATAATCCTTAGGGATGTTTAAAATATATCTCAGCAGTAAAATTTTCATAATGGCAATGAATATTAAATTATTTCCTCTTCATTATGGTCTGGGTGTTATTTTCATGTGCGGGAATTTTTGGACTGGTATTTTGAGTCCAATGAAAAAGGGGAGAGAAAATTTATGTGTTGAACTTCTTCAGTCACCCCCCTTTTAATAATCTTCATCTGGCTCAAAAAGTTTTTCTTTTATCAATTTTGAATGCGATTTTGAAGGATTGTGCGTATTTGAGAAATTAAAATAACAAGGGATGAGGATTCTTCCTAGAAATGAGATTTATTTTCTAAGAAAATTTAAATTCTTTCTTATTAAAAATCATTAAATCATTTAAAGGAGGAAAGGATGGAAAAAATTGAAGTGTTCAAAGACAGAATGTGTGCGAAGCCTGAAAGTCTTCCCCTATATATTAATTTACTTTAGTATTTTGCTACTTTGCATAAAATGTATGAAATGTACTTGATTTCATGAGTGTCTTAAGTAGTTTAACAAAGTGGTACTCCTGAGTAGTACTTAGGATTTTGTTTTAACTTAAATGAAGTTAATTGAAAGTTCTCAGTAAAATTCCCGGAAATATTTTTTGAAAGTTTCAAGAGATCTGAAGGTGTTTTCAAGCCTCTCGAGAATGCTCATCAATTTATGGTGTTCAAGAGGTGGAATAAGAGGGTGTTGAAGATTAAAAAAGGAAGAATTTTTATTGGCTCCAACAAGTACTTTGTCTCAATTTTTCTCAACTCCCCTGAGTTTTACAGATACACAGGTCCCACCAAAATTAGTTCATGATAAATAAGGCACGTGAACAAGTCCAAGTCAATGGCCAGGAGATCTTGTGTCTTTAAGAGGAATAATTCCTCGGTTCATCGTGTCACGCTTCAAATTCATTGCCATCCCCCACCCCAATGACGGGATGGCACAAAGGGATGTTTAATAGTAATGACAAAAGGTGGCTTCACACTCCCAGAAATGGATGAGCCCT
This sequence comes from Phlebotomus papatasi, assembly GCF_024763615.1. Classification (NCBI taxonomy): domain Eukaryota; kingdom Metazoa; phylum Arthropoda; class Insecta; order Diptera; family Psychodidae; genus Phlebotomus; species Phlebotomus papatasi. Next base: position 17,196,023 of record NC_077224.1, read on the forward strand.
CATTATTATATTCAAGAGACAAGCTTCCACATTTCTTTTTCTTGCATCTTACGTCTTGGAGGGTGTCTTGAGGGGAAGTCGCTCCCTGAATAAGAGTGAGGCAGGACCTGGAGGAAGAAAAAAAGGAAACTCCTCAACCACCCTTCAATGTGGGCAGAATAGGACAAGTATGCATAGTGGTAGCGTTAATACAATGAATGGGGCGACAAGAAATGGACATTTATTATTGTTAATGTCTGTTGGCAGCAATTTCAGCGGAAGTTTAAGCTAATTTATGGGCCAAAGTTGCCCAAACGTAATTACTGTATCTCATTATTATTTCGTATTTTTCCTCACCATTATCTCATACTTGTCTCACGACTCTTTTTCTTCACACTCTACTCGTGTGGTGTCTCAGAATGTCTTCGTTAACACTTCACGTTCAACGGAAGCCACTGGCTATTATCATTTTCTGTAAGCTCCTTATGGAGCAATTACATTAAAAAATTGCAAAAAATTAGAGCTATCAGATTTAGTACAGACATGTACTAAATCCACTCAATATCCTTACGGGGAAATTTTGAAATGCGTTCCACTACTGTGCCATGTACTCGGTGTGTCTTGGGAAATTAGTGGTTTGTTCCTGAGATAAATTTCCTCCACTTTGTGTTAGAACTTTTTCAAATGTGTCCTGACTAAAATAGAATCTATAGCAGCCTTTATATTTTTATTCGAAACACCTTTATTAACACTTTCGTAAACTTCTGTGCAGCAGAAGATTCCTATTCTGTTCCGTATGAGAAAATCAAGAAGATTTGGATAAAATCAAGAATGTTTGAGATTCTACAAAGAAACCGGAGGCATCCAAAATCCCGATAGCCAAAATCACGAAAGCCAAACTCCCGAACGCCAAAATCCTGAAAAGGCCAAAATCCCGAAAGCCAAAATCCCGAATTTTCAAAATCCTGAGAGGGATGAAATTAAATGGAGAAAAATGTTTAGAATAATTTCCCAAGACAAAGAGGATTTCCCTTTGCCTCCAGCAAGGGCGCGTGCAATTATAGGAGTAGCTACGACACTTTTGAGAATTCGGGATTTTGGCTTTCGGGATTTTGGCCCATTCGGGATTTTAGCTTTCGGGATTTTGGCGTTCGGGATTTTGGCTTTCGGGATTTTGACCCGGACCCAAAGAAACATATCTTGAAAAACATGAAAAACCAGATGGATGTTAGAAAATTCGAACACATATAAATGGAGCTTATACAAATTATATTCCAACTTTTAGGAACAAATTTGTAAAAAATGTAATCAACTCAAATTCGTAGACATTCCACTGTATCAAAGCGGTTCCAGAATAAAACTCTAACAAAATTGTAACTATATTTCGTAACAAAACTGTAAGGAAAACTTTTTGGAACAAACAGATATCTTCTCTAGGTACAAATCGATTCCAAAAAAATTGTTCCAAGGAAAATTTGTTCAAATATATTGGTTAGTGTCCAAAAGTTTTTACCGTGTACTTCTTCGCGAATTTGACGTATTTTTTTAACCGGAACTTGCTAGCCACACTCGTACATGTCTGCTGAGTAAAATTGCTGAGCAGGAAGCTAATTTAAAACACTTTTAACGATGATTTCGTCGTCCATCAAAGTATAGCCTTCGAACCCTTTGAGAAGGCGATCATTGAGTTTCCTTGACCTTGTTTTAGCACTTTGATGCTGTGTGTCGGTCCGATGAGTAGTCTGGGCTTTGTAGGTTATGAAATCATTTTTTTCTTGATTTTTTGGACCAAGCTGCAAGGTATTCCCATTTGTTTTTGCCAATATCTCGCACTGAAAGATTGGGTTGCTTCTCGTAAAGCTGTAGCACTTTCGTTTGGTCACTTCCTCCTGGCTTCTGAGCAACAGTCTTGAGTTCTTTAAACCGAATTATTCCGGACACTGGAACGGCACACTTCCCGGTTAATTTCGCAATCTCAACATAACTTGCATTTGGATTCTTGAGATGAGTGCCAATTTTTAATCTTTGCATGCTCTGCATCTTCTTGCAATTACTCAGAGCTAGAATTACTCGAACTCACGAGATAGAGCTCACCGTGAATTAGTTTTTCTCATGATCTTTTGGTACTTACTGTCCAAGAAGCAAAATTGCTGCCTTATAGAACCAAATATTAGACAAGTCTTATAGTGCACTTTTAAAATACTTAAATTGAGAATTATCTGTTGAAATTCCTATAGAAGCTTCTAAGATCCTTAAGAGTGCGCCACTTTACTTATAGTAATCTCAGTGATGAAACCAAGAGCGTTATAAGTAAATAAAAAGGTTTTTTGTTCTATAGTGCCTTACTTAAGGAATTCTACAAGACTATATCAAGAAAAAATTGTTTCTTGGGTGATCTACTAGAGATCAAACTGATTCATAAATTACAAAAGTCTTTGAAAATAAAAAAAAATCTGGTCTTTAACCGATTTATTATCGATGAAGACCGTTGCAGCCGGGTTCGAAATCTCAGTACCTTTCCAAAAAATTTAAATTCAACCAAATCGGTTGAAAAATGGGCCCTCCAGAGTGATTGACCTTTCACCTTCAGTAATTCAAAATGGCGAATTTTTCGGTCATAGGTATGTTTGGAAGATATATTCATTTGGACTACCTCTAAAACATATCCGAAAATCGTTGAAAAAGCTTTTGAGAAAAACTGAAAAAACGTTAGTTTTAAGGTATGTATGTAAAATTAACGGTCTTTCTCTACCCACGAAACATTCTAAAATTTCAAAATGGTTTAAGAAAGGCTGTAGGGTTAGTGCGGGTCATCTTTCCAATTGGGCTTTTATCTCCTATTTTTAAATGAAATTAAGCTGTGTCATGATGTATTTTAGCTTCACAAATGGTTTGTGGAGCTTAATTATATAATGGTAACATTTAGTTTCATGTAAAAATAGGAGAAAAAGCTCTATTTTAAAGCTGCTCCAATTCAAAGGTGCCCCACTTCCCCCTACGATTTTATACTTTAGTCAAGACACACTTAGGGGGATTATAACAGATGGAGAGGAGATTTTATCTCAGAAGCGAACCGCTTGGGGGAAAATAGCCAAGACATACTGATGCATTGCGTACTGCAGAGTGGAATGAATTTTGAAATATACTCCATAAACAGATCTTTATTGGTTTAATGAGGCATAGCAATCCATTTTGTAAGATTTATTGGATTACTTAGGCTTATGGTAGCCCATTAGTAGCAATCTATTAAAGATTAGTGAATCTTTAATGGATTATCGGGCTTTAAATGGATGATTTGGTTCTATTGAATAGGTATGTCAGGAAAAAATGTTGGACATATTGAGTTAAAAACTATACATATTAAATTCGAATTGTATGACAAAAAACAACGTTTAATTCTCTTTAAATGTTTAGCATGTTCAACAAAAGGAAAAGTTAAAATTTAATGTGTTTAAACCTGAGATAAACATATTTAATGATAAACCATGCAAAGATGCAAATATTAATATCAGTAGAACATAATAACAATAATTATTTATTTATACTTAACACTCTATAGAGCTTTCCTTGAAGTTGTTCTTTTGCTGTGATTTTCCTCCCTAATTCCAGCCACAGTTTCCCAACGTTCTCCATCCCAAAACTATTTTACTCAAACTACTCGCATTTACCATAAATTTTCTTCTCCCGAAAAGCCATGCATTGGGTGAGGAGAGAAAAGTTGCATAGAAAGTTTAATGTTATATCAGGTATGACCTTTTTGGCCCCCAAGGGGTGGATTCTCTGTAACATGAGATGTTGTGTGTATGTATGCGAGGGTGGTAAAGGCGAAGCCATTAAAAAGTTTAAACTTACTTCCCAACCTCTAGTGCATATTGCGCGGTTTTAATAAATGGCCACACGTAGGTTACAACCATACTTTTCATATTTTATTGCAAAATATTTCACCCACAATTTTCTCCTTCGTTCAATCTTCAGCCACAATGAAAATGGTTGCTGAATGGAAGATTTTCCACACTTTAACAATATAAAAAAAGAAAGGAAAAAAAAGGATTGAATTGGCACTTATGACGCGTTTCTTTCCTTGCAGCATTATGTCCTCTGTACAATTCTCTGACCTTTACTTCATGATCCCTCCATCTAATACTTTGTAATTCTATTTTTAAAAGTCATTTGAAAATTGCAAAAGGGAAATTCCACAAATAAGTCGTGTGGGAGAATCTTTAAAGCTCAAAGGAGGCTAATAAGTTTCATTTCTCAAGGATAAACAGTTCCAAGAAACTTTAGTTGAGGCATTTGGTTAGCAAAAATATGGATTTTTTTTTGTATTTGTGTAAAAAGCTTTTTGCATAATATAGTTTGAAGAAAATTTCTCCTTACTCTGGTACCATTTCCACGAAATATGTAAATATACAGGCTAGCTTTGTACTGTATTTATTGCTTGACTCTTTGGAGAGCATCATCTAACAAAATTCCAGGAAAGTTTCTTAATGTATTGAAGATGGAGACCCAGTTTTCAAGGAGATTCTAAAGTCGTGAAAGTTTTGAAAACTTTAAAATACGATGATACAAATTGACAGTTATAGATGTCAAAATTAGAATTCAAAATAACTGCCAAATGTTACACAATATTGTTTTGAAATTATACTGAAAATATCCCAAGTAGCATAATGTGGTCAGAATAAAGTAATCTTATCGGTCATACAAATTGTTTGGATATAACGGACATTATACTTTCAAAGTGAAGAGTAATCTCCATGTTATAAAGAGGTAATTATTACTATAAAAATTTCAATTTGGAAAATTTCATTACAACGGTTTCATTCTATACTATTCTATCTCAGAATAATAACATTTCAGGAGAGTTATTTGAAGTTGTCAAATTTCTACGCTGTCCGTGTAGTTTTTTCCAAACACAATGAATATCTTATCACCTGTACGCGAGATGATCACCAAATTTGCACCAGACGTAGAGATCGATATCAGGAATAACATTATACCTGTCAGAGTAAAAAGTCTAAAACACCTTAACATAGTATGGAATATCTAACGTTGTAAACACTCTTAATTATAACAGAATGTATCATTTTATTGTTATCAGAATAAAGAATATTTTAAGGCCACTTCTGAATGGGATTTTTGATGATACAGTAGAGTATCTCAAATTCGAACGACGACAATTGAATCTAAACAGTTAATTATGGGGTTATTTTAAAAAATTCCTGTTTCAGATGAATAAATAACACACTTCTGTGATGATTCCTGAATGTTTACGTAGATTATGAGCGCACAAAATGAAAAGAAAGTACGTAAGTCTCATAAATTCAATTAGTTTTTAAAATATCGTTCGAATTTGGGAGGTGATAAAATTTATCACCTCCCTATATAAAATATATAAAATATATAAAATCCCTATATAAAATTTATCACCTCCCAAATTCGAACGATATTTTGAAAACTAATTGAATTTATGAGATTTACGTACTTCCTTTTCATTTTGTGCGATCATAATCTACGTAAATATTCAGGAATCATCACAGAAGTGTGCTTTTTGATCATCTAAAATAGGAATTTTTTAACACAACCCCATAATTGACAGTTTAGATTCAATTGTCGTCGTTCGAATTTGAGATACTCTACTATATCATTAAAAATTCCATTCAGAAGTGGCATTAAAATATTCTTAATTCTGATAAGAATATAATGATACATTCTGTTATAATTCAAGCCCCCCAATTCATTACCGGACTCCCGGAACACGAAAATCCCCTTAAGAGAAGCACTTCCAATCATTCAAATCTCCCAAGCGTTTACATAAATTTACAAAACTCTACTCTAATTCCTTTAAGGAAATGGTGCGGATATTGAAAATGTAATTGCGATCTACCAAAACAACTGGAACGATAAACGAAATTGCAAAAACTTACGTTTTTCTGACGTAAATCTAACTTCTAGATATTGTGTAAGTCCTCTAAGCAAAATTTTGAAAATACTAAAAATTTTTTGCTCAGTTCTGTTCTGACGTAGCTATTTTTGGCACAAATATGGTAATTTTTAGGTAAGAGGGTGGCTAGAGCTTAGGGTTTCCTTGGTATCACACTACAGAATTTCACATTAGTTGTTATTAATATATTATAATTCATTTCGACCGTATTATGGATGTAGATATTGTCCCAAAATGGAATTTCAGTCTTCTTTACTTATTTCTTCTCTTTACCTTAAATTGCCAACGTTTCGGTCCTGTGTTTGGGACCTTCTTCAGAACATCAGAATTTAAGAGAACAATTGTTGGCTGGTTAAAAGCACTACCTTGGTACACTGAGAGAAATCCGAAAAAATTAAAATAACGTTCCGGAAATGTTAATTTTACCCTGCAGTATTGATCCATAAAGAAATCATCATTGAAGTCATCATGCAGTTCTGCACCATAAATTTCCCATCCAGATTTTTATTATTGATTAAATTGTGGTAGAAAATAGTACGTTACATAATTATCGTCGTTTTCTTTTGTAAATATATCACCAATACAGGAAGCATGTCTTTAAGTGTCTCCAAAGTTATCTGGAGGAAGTTATTTTAATTTATGTGTCATTCTAGAAACTTATGTGTCATTTTACACGACACGTAAATACCGTTAGAAATAGAACTTCCTCTTTATCATTAATCGCACATTTTCACTTAAACGGTAGAATGATTAAAAAGGAAGCCTCTCATCTGGCAACCCGTGTGTCATCGATATTAAACAATTATAGCAGACGTGTCCTGACTGAATGAGAAATTTCGAGTGGTTCTAGAAGTTTTAATAAACAACTTCTCACTTTACCTTTAATGACATTGAGATGTCGTTTTTATGACTTAATTGTTACACTGCAGTAAAATTTTGCTACTTTTGAATTTCTAAACAATTTTAATTCATTTTTAAATTTATTTTGAGAACTACAGTCGAGTGTAATAATCCGGGCGCTTCGCTGTCTGGATCGTTTATGACTAATCCACTTAAAATAATATTTTTATTTTTATTTCCGTAATATAGTTACTACAGTTACATAATATAACTATTCAAGTTTGAGAAAAAGTAAAAATAATATTTTTATCCATTAAATAAGTAATTGTAATCGACTCATTTCATTCTTGTGCCAGCTGGGTTCTTCACTAAAAATTATCTAGCAGTGATATTTTCGTTAGTGACAGCTGGTTGATTGAAAAGGCGACCCAGTTAGTGCATGCTGACTTATTTCAGTATTATCATTATTTTATAAATTTTCTTTAATTTTTTTGATAATTTTTTTTATATTATGTTTCTGAATGAAACAGTGATAATTCTATGGATTTAGAAGAAGTAAAAAAGAATTTCATCAGTCCAAAAACAAGCGTTTAAGTAGCACTCTTCGGAGAACGATCCAGTTAAACCACCTTACTATATTTTATAATGTATGGTTTGGTTACTTGAGAACAGTTTTTCTCTCGCATTTTAATAATATTTCTCTCACGGTCCACTCGAATGCCGATCTATCGATTTCTTGCAAAAATAGTGTCAATCTGCCGATCTCGTATCAATCTACCGAACTACCGATCTCATGCCAATCTGCAGATTTCTGGCCGAACTGTGTCCTTATGTCTATTTCTCGACACTATTTTGCCGATCGTCGCTCATGGTTGACTCTAAGAGCCACTTAATACCCCTTGAGTTCTCTCATTGTACTTTTGATTGCTGTACTAAAACCTAGGTATGTACTAAAAATATTAGACCATTTCTTAGTACAAGTGAGATAAAATGCCAAAAACAAATGTAGTGAAGAGGCAGGCAATATATTTTTATCGTGAGACATTTCCATTCAAAATTGTGAAGCATTTTTCAATGCAAAAGCTCCGCAATGTACTTGATGTAGCACTTTCAGTTAGAGTCAAAATTAAACGTGGTCGTTTGCTAAATCTTTAAAAATGTTCTAGTTGCAAAAGAAAATGCAGAAAATCTACAAATTCCAACAATATCTTACATACTGGACAAATAGCATATGTTTATCTATACGTGTAAAAGCTCCATGGTGCATACTTTTTGGTGACTTTTCACACATGAGGACAATCCAAATAGAACGTGCAACGAATAATGTTCAGGGAATTTTCTCTATATCTGATTCATTTCACCTTAAACACACACGTCCCCTCAATCGATTTTCCATCCTTAAAATTGCACCCAGACCGATATCCTGGAAAGAATAATTCACCGTCAATTGAGCTTCTGCAAAAGCTCTCTTTAGGACATACTTTTTTTCACATCTTTGCGCTTCTCCATGATGTGGATTAGACACAATTCCCAAATAACTCAGAATTCTGTGATTTTTCACCCTATTCTCGCAGAGATTAATAATTTTTTTTCTATTGTGAACTTTTTTTTCTGAGGGGTGAGAGAGGAAAATATTTGTGGATAAAAAATTGGGTTTTTGACAGGATTTTGTCGAAAATAAATGCTCTGCCATTGCGACAAGAGCAATGTTTGGACAAATTGCATAAACAATACAAACATACCGGAAGGCTATGTGTGAGCTTTTGGGGAGGGTAGAGCTTTTTCTGAAGCACCTCTTCAATTCACCTCTCAATACATTGCATTGTACGAGATGGGGTTGTGCATTCACCTAGCGCCAAATGCTTTGCACACATGACTGCGAAAATTTATTCACACTCACCCCGCCATTCGATAAATCAAAGTTAAACGACTGAAGCAGCAAAATGTCGGTGTGGAAGAATTGGACACCATATGAGGACCCCCTTTTCAGCTATTCATCCAATACCATTTCCCCATCCTGACCAGGAAGGAATGCCGGATGGTGGTAGAGCAGAAAAAAAAACCGTCAGAGATCCTCTTACATTGAATTCAAACATTGGGAAATCCACTGCTAAAGATGAATTGGATTCTCCCATGAATTGTACACCATGCGTTCTTCAATATCACTCAGGCACTGTATTTAATAATTTCCCTTGTAAATCCTCTGCCGCAGAACATCCCTTGAACTGTTAAACCCCAAAAACATCCCTCTGCAAAACTATTTTTAAATTCTGGTAGGGATGTATGCACTCTGTTTTTTTTATCCCTGGTGCTATGTGCAACAAATTGAAGCATTTGAGGTATTTGCTGTTGAGAATGAAAAAGAAATTCTCTTTTGTGTCATACACACAAATATAATCCCCCAACCTGGTCGAAAAGATACACAAACACCGAACTTTGTCATTCTAGCAGCACATTTGAGAATATCCTCAACACCACACGATATCCACTATGCATGAATTCAATTGAGGAATGTTACATATTTTGAGAGACCAGTGGACACAAAAATAGCAAAGTTAATGCATCACAAGCATACATGAAACTTCAAAGGAGTACTTTAAAACTTTAAGCACAGAAATACCTAAACTTTTCAAATGAGAAGGATGATAGGGTAACCACTTGTGATGGCCTAGGGGGAAAACTTCTAACTGAAATAACATATCGTAGAATGATTATTTACGACAGGGGTGTGCAAGGACCGCTTTAATCCGAACAAACGTCAAAATAAGTTTGTTCAGGTAGCCTTTTGACCATTGACGTAAGTTTCATTTGACGTTTGTTCGATTTCAAACGGTTCTTGCACACCTCTGATTTACGAAATACAGTGGGACCTCGATAGAGTCAACCCCCGATATAGTCAATCTCCAATCGAGTCAACAGCTATTTTTTTTACTCTACGGACTCCGATAGTCAACTTGGACCCAAGTTGTCTCCGATAGAGTCAACTTTTCCTTTATTTTTGAACTAATAATATTGTATGACTTTTTTGAATTAAAATCAGTGTTTTGGTTGGTGTATCAATGTAACTTTTTTCACACAAGAAAAACAATGTTATGATAAAATTCGTATATGAACCGTGTAATCAATTTTCAACAAAACAATTTTCTTTTCGTTATTTTAAGAGTTTTGACCGATTGAAAGGTCTCTTGTCTTTTCTCTCTTGTCTTAAGATTTTTTTATTAAGCCATATGATCCCGTATAATGTGTTTTCCTGTAATCCCAAAAAAAGAACGATTTTCGCGGTGAAGGGGAGGGGTAGGGAGGAAATAAGGGTCATAATAATCCCCAGGTTGACTTATTAGGGGGTCATCTGAAGACCCCCTAATCTGAAGAAAATGAGAAAAATTGGTTTTATTGCTCTTTTTTGTGAAGTTTAGAGTCATAGTTGCGTCATAACGAAAAGAACAACTACCAATCTATTCTTTCATACAATAAAAGTTCAAAATAAATTCTAATTTATATCTTTAATTGCATCAGAATTTCTAACAATTAAATATCTACCGGAGCTCTTCTAAAAAAAGTGAAAAAAGAAATCTTTAAAACACCATTTCCTTATCTTAACATCGTGAATGGACCTCAATATTATCACATGGATAGTAATTTTCACTTGATACTTACTAATGAAAAAAACATTGTGTAAAATGATTCCTTAATCTCCAACTTTTGCCCCAAATATACTACTTTTTTGGACCAGAGGGTGTAGAATTTATGGGTTAATTAAATGAAATATTCTACTATCGTGTTAAATTTAATCAATTATCTGGTAGAAACATAAAATAATACCCCTTTATATCAAAATTTCACATCTTAATTGATTTTTTCGGACTCCGATAGTCACCGAAACCAATGGAGTCAACAGGCCTGGAAATAATTAGTTGACTCTATCGAGGTCCCGCTGTACTTACCATTTTTTCTTGGTGGAAGAAAATAAGCGAATAATTTCATATTTATTCGCAATTTTCAAGAAAAAATGCAATATTCATAATATTCAAGGGTTGGTTTCTCATTGTTCGCAGGAAATTTTACAGTTCCCAGCAAAATTTTACTGCTCCTAGAAAATTTGATCTTTTGCTGAAGACTTTACTGTTCCCAAAAAAATTTATATTTCGCAGGAAATTTTGCTGTTCTTAAAAAATCCTACTGTTTGCTAGAAATTTGATTGTTGATTATTTTACTGTTCCCATGGAATTTTACTGTTCACGAGAAATTTTTCTGCTCACCGAAGTTTCATTATTTTGAGGCAGTATTGCTCTTCGTAGTTAAATATACTGTTCTCAGAAAATATTACTGTTCCCAGGAAGTTTTGCTGGTCGCAGGAACTTTTACTGTTCTCAGATAATTTTACATTTTCCATAAAATTACATTTTTCGCTGAAAATTTGACTGTTGTCTGGAAAATTTACTGTTCTCAAATAGTTTTACTGTTCCCATAAAATGTTACTGTTCATAAGAAATTATACTATTCCCACGAAATTTCACTGTTCTGAAGAAATCTTGCTGTTCGAAATACATTTTGTTATTAACAGAAAAATTTGCAGTTTCTAGGAAATTTTACTGTTCCCAGAAAATTATATTGCTTTCTGTAACTTCTACTGTAGACGAGGAATTTTTCTGTCTCTAGGAAATTTTATTCTTTTCAGAAAAACTACTTATCCCAGACAATTTTACTGTCCATAGGAAATTTTAGTGTTCGCGGAAAAATTTACTGTTCGTAGGAAATGTTACTGTTCCCAGAAAATATTACTATTAGCAAAAAAGTTACAGTACAAAAGAAGTATTATGTTCGCTGAATTATTTTGCTGTTTGTTAGAGATTTTATTATTTGTGGAAAAATTTACCACAAAAGATACAAAAGTAGTAGTAAAAGGAGTAGACAAAGCGACAGTGAAAGATCAACACGGAGAGTACCAAAAATTTCCAAAAGTAAAATTAAATAAAATAGTTTAAAATTAATAAAACAATGAGAATCCCTGGGAAAGAGTTAGAGTGAATATGGTGATGCATAAAGTTAGTCAGACGTTAGACGTTTTTCAAATACTTAAAAGTTTCTAAATTGACCGACTGAAGAAGACCAATACCAAGGGTTGAAAGCTTTGGAGAAAAAAAAGATTCTTTTAATTTGAAAGAGGAATACCCTTCTGACGAACACCGGAAGAATTGAGAGCAGAAAATTTACCATTCGTATGAAATTTTGGTGTTCTTACGAAATTTTACTGTTTCAAGGAAAATTACTGATCCCAGAAGATTTTGCTGTTTTGAGGAAAATTTTAGTGTTCCCAAGAAATTTTTACTGTTCCCAAGAAATTTTATTATTCCTAAGAAATTTCATTCTTCACGTGAAAATTTACTATTCGCAAGAAATCCTATTGTTCCCAGGAGATATTACTGTTCCCAGAACATATTACTGTTGGCAGAAAATTTAACTGTTTCCAAAAAAATTACAGTACACAAGAAACATTATTGCTCGTAAGAAGTTTTATTATTCGCAAGGAAATTTATTGTTGGCAAGAAGTTTTTTCCTTTCGTAGGAAATTTTACTATTCACGAGAAATATAGTCATTTTACTGTTTGAAGGAATAAATCCCAAAATATTTTAGCGCTCCGAGGAAATTTTGGTATTTCAAGTAAATTTTATTTCTCCCATAAAATATTACTGTTCCCAAGTAATTTTACTGTTTCTAGAAATTTATATTGTTCGTTCGTTAGTGTTGTTAGATGATTTCTACTGTTCTCAGGTGTTTCTACTGTTTCCAATAAGTATTACTTTTCGTAAGAAATCTAACTGTTAGTAGGAAATTACACACTGTTCTCAGAAAATTTTACTGTTCTCAGAAAATGTCACTGTTCACAGGATATGTTACTGCTTTCTTGATTTTTTTTTCAAAAGTCTTTAATGATTAAATAAGTGTGGTTAAATTCAGGCAATAAAACTCTATAATATTTACGAAAAATAACTTAAAAATATAATACTATGAGTTTTATCTAAATACCAAATAATAAAATTTAAAGAAAAAACTGTTTTCTATCTCTGCATTTATAGTAATATATCATGACAAAATTAAAAAAAAAAGATGATAAATTGTTTGACAAAACCTTTAAATCCAATCGAAATAGTTTTGTTCTTTTGATACTTCCGTACATTATACTAAAAGCTAAGATTTATTTCGAGTTTTTGTACTTGATAGTTTCTTAAGATTGTGGACATTTTTTTGTTGCACCAGTCTCTCATGCGGAAGTTATGAGACGTTGTGAATGAATATGGTTTTCCTAGGAGAGACGACAGAGATCTACGCCCCGTCTTAAGGGTACAAAATTGTATGTACAGAGAGACGAGGTATTTCACGTGAAAGGAGACAGATGGTGAATATCATTAAGAGAGAAAGGGGGTTGAAATGGAAAATTTACACTCTTCAACCCACTCAGCCATTAAAAAGGTGTGTGTGTAGGTGGAATTCAGAGGGAATTGCATGAGGAAAGTGCATTTGGGGGATGGAAGAACTGAGCTTACAATGGCTATACATAGAATGACGTAGAAGGAAAATTATTACAATATAATATTAACCTATATGTAAATTTCACTCTGCAGGTTATTCAACAATGTGAAGAAATATTTGTAGAGAATTTATTATCATGTGTAATTCGTTGACGGAAATTCTGTCAGTTCAGAACGTTTAAGCTGTCCTTCAGTGTGTCTTTTATTCTGCCATTTTTAATGTTAAACTCCCACGAAAAGACTTTCCTGCACTTTGTTTTGTCACGAAGGGACTGCTCTCTTTCAAAGAATACTCATTTATCCAATTCACTCAAGAATGATGAGAAGCTAACTTGAAGAAAAAGAAAAAGGAAGGAAGCGATGGTGTATTGACTCAGACTTTGCAAAGTCCTTGAATTCTGTAGTTGGTTTCATTAATTAATAAAGTTCGGTATGTGTTGATTTTGTTTGGCTTGAGGGAGGGTATTAGGTCAGGAAGACGTTGTATGGACGTCTTCATTCTGACGTCACTGGAATAGCTGGAATATTACCTACTTAACAGCAATTACGTCACGGTGATTGGTATTGGATTGATTGGTTATGGTATTGATTTTACAAGATACTAGCACTGACTTTATAACATTTTCGAATTCATTTATTAAAATACTTTATCATTTAAAATCAATGATAAGTTTTATGAATAACTTTGGTATTGATTTTTGAGTATTTTCTTATTGATTTCAAAAACATTAAGGCATTGATTTCTTATAAACAATTTGGAATTGTCTTTAGATAATGTTGGTATTGACTTTTTAGTATCAGAGATTGGTTTTAAATCAATTGGTATAGAATTAAAAAAAAGTATTGATTTCTTAGACATTCTGGGATTGACTTTAGATACTTTTGAGATTGTCTTTGGACACTTCTGGTATTGAATTTCAATAATTAGGGATTGATTTCAAATAATTTTAGAGCATTTTCACATTGATATGCAGAACGTGAATGCATTTATTTCCTAAAATCTTTTGGGATTGACTTTAAATAATTTTGGTATTGATATTTAATCATTAGAGTTTGATTTTAGATGACTTGGGACTGATTTTAGATTTTGGTATCGATTTTGGGATATTGTGGCATTGATATCCAGAATATTAGGGCTGTGATTTTTTATAACCTTTTGGGATTGACTTTAGACAATTTTGGCATTGAGTTTTTTAATAGTTAGGGATTGATTTTAGATAATTTTGGTGTTAATTTTAGAGTATTCTCTCATTGATATTTAGAGAATTAAGACATTGACGGCTTATAAATCTTTGGTATTGATTGTTAATTAACAGAGATTGATTTTGAACAATTTGGGATCTATTTGATATAATTTTAGAGCATTTTCACATTGATATCCAGAGCATGATGGCATTTATTTTCCAAAATCTTTTGGGATTGACTTTAGATTTTGGTATCGATTTTAGGATATTATGGCATTGATATCCAGAATATTAGGGAGATTAAGAATGTGATTTCTTAGAACCTTTTGAAATGGACTTTAGAAAATTCCGGCTTTGACTTTTTTTAATCATTAAATGTTCATTTTAAATCATTTGGGATTGATATTAGATAATTTTGGCATTGATTTTAGATCATTTTAGCACTGATTTTACAACAGTTTGGCGCTCATTTTCAAGAATTTTTGCATCGATTTGTGGAACATAATGGCATTGATATTAGCACGTTTCGGCATTCATTGGTTATTAGCATATTTTTCAAAGGATAACTCAAGAGCTTAAGAGTCAATCGAGAATGATTGACGACAAATCGAACGACAAACTCTAAGAATGTCAATCGACATGCGTTAATGAATAAAAAATTGATAAATTTTGAAAAATTATTTTACAAGCAATTATATACATTGCTTGTAAAAACTTTAAGCAATAACAATTTCGAACTTGATAATGAGATATGATAAGATTCCAGAGTGAAATGGTAATAAGGGGGAGCGTGCTATAACCTTTTTTCACAATGACACATTTGTAATTCATTAAATCACTCCTTCATTCATAATAGGGTTCTATGCATAAATTTTATCATTGTTCGTCCACGACATGTTGATGCACTTTCTGTGCCGTGTTGCTCGGAACATGCTGGAAAATTGTATGTTGAGAAAAGTGATGTGAATGCTTTATAGTTGCTTCCTGACACAGAAGACTATAATGACTCTATGAGGCTGAATAACTTCCAACATTATGACGATGGGAGTTAAAGTTGAAACTTTTCCCCACAACATTTTCACCCCAAAATCCCCCAACTTCCACCCCTTCCCCACTCCTATATAAACCCTCTAAAGTACGAGTGGTAAAAGAGTCAGACAAAAAGTGCCCTAACCCAACTTAAAACTCCATGGTGAATGCACAAAGTTAAAAGATTTCTCTCAAACTTCATCCACACAAAACACCCATCATCATCAAGAAAACCACGGAGAAAAAAGTTAAAAAAAAACATAGAGATTGTCTATTGTAATCCTCCAAGGATGGAGAAGGAGCAAACGATTGCATATTTAAAAGTTTGTCAGATTTATACTTGAATAAACAATTTGGAACATATATTGTTACCTTTTGCGAAGAGTGAATGTATGAAAATTTAATTCAATATCCAGTCAATTGGAAAGTTTACTCTTGAATAAATTACCTGCAAACAGTGGTGAAAGAGAGCTTTTCTAAGCCTTTCCTCTCTTTTATCCAATCGCACCCACAAAACACCCAACTTTCTATGGGCTAAAACTGATTTGCAACTCAACACTATAAGAAAACTTTATTAATCTTTCACATGAATAGATTTATGCTCCCTGTTCGGCTTAAGTTTTGATCGTTGTTAAAGCTTTGTGAAAGATTTAGCCACAAAGTGAGAAAAACTCTTTAAATATTCACTGTGATCTTTTATACTTTCAACTTTAACGGTCGTCAATCTCGTCAAAAATCTTTTGTTTTTTGTACATTTTACGACAAGTTTAGCGTTAAATTTGAGATTATTTGCTGTCCTTTTTTACTGCCATGTATTTTCTTTGAGAAAAACTCTAAAACTTGATGGATATTGCTGAGTAAAATTCGTTCGTTGCATTTATTTTAGTCGATCGACAATATTATACTAAAACAAAATGTTTTTTTTTCACGAAAAACTAACGACAATTCGACTGACATTCTTACAGAACGTCGATCGACATACGTCGTAATACAACGTTCTGGGTAACACAAGACAAAATGTTACGATCGCAATGTTTAAATGCAATATCCATCCTCTTAAGAGCTTTGACCAAGTGCTTAAAATAAGTCCTAATTAAGTACTTATATAGTTCTTGCATTGGGCATCTGTTGAGCGGAAGTAGTGACACTGGCGGCAAAGGGTGGAAATAGCCACAAAGCTTCCGGAATTATGCATATCAGAACCGAAAAGAACCGCGCTAAATGGCTTTACGAATATACAGTGGCGGTCATAATAATAGAATCAGCTCCGCAAAGACCACTATTTTACCATAAGCATTTTTGTTTATTCCAATTCGTTGAAATAATTTTGACATAGAAATATTCAAATAATTACCTTACGTCAAATAAGTATTGTTTTGGCCGCTAGAAGTCTCTGTTTTTCACAGAATACATTAATACCCAGCGAGCACAGTTAGCAGAAAAAAAGCATTTTCAGCATTTTTTTTTTGCTGAATAGGTCTGCTGGCCAGTCAGCAGCTTTCGAACAAAAAGCGCTAAACAAATACATGAAAATGGCACTGTTTAGCGCTCGCAGCGGGTGATGGAAGAACTAAACACTGTCGGTAGATGGCGCTGGAAACAATTTAGCAGATTTCTATTTCATTTTTTTATTTTTCTCGCAAAATGAACTTGGAATTTCCCTTGAAATTATTTATCAACTTGGGGGATATTATAATCACGATTTTTATTACCTATATTGTTATAGGATTTATACTGCGGTATGCTGTCTATAGAGAAATGTCAAATAGGAGTATTAAACATACTCCCGACCAAAAAATCTACATTTTCTAGTGAATTTCGTCATTATTTTCTTGAGAAAAAAAATTATTTTATTCTGAGGAAATATTCAATCGGGGGTTATAAAATTATTCATTATTTATGAAAAATATGTTTTTTCTTTTGAAAAAAGCATATTTTCCTTAATTTTTGCAATTAAATATTGGCATTTTTCCTGAAACAGCCATCGATGTCTTATACTCACATTCGATCACAACTATTTTAATTGATCGCGAAACTGGATTTTTCTGGTTCGTAAATGTTCGTAAACACACAAAACTGTTCGTAAAATTTTGTCATTGGTTCGTAAATTGTTGTTTATCTGACGAATATTTTACGAACATTTACGAATAAATAACAAAATTTCACGAAAATTTTTTGTGTGTTTACGAACAAATGTTTGTAAAAGTACAAAAAATGCTCGTCAAGTGATCATGTTACAATGTTTGTGAAAAAAGTACAAACTTTTACGAACTTGTTTGTAGATTACACGATTCACGAGCATTTCGTAAATCCCCCATAGGAATTCACAAACATTTACGAACATTTTTACAAAATATATATATTTTTTTGTAGAGATAAAACCCTAAAATTTACCATTTTGAATTCTTCAGAGTTAAAGTTCAACCACCCTGGTGGCCGTGTTTTTCAATAAATTTTCTTGATTTTGAATATTTTGGAAATGCATTTAAATTTCCAACCGGGTTGGATCGGTCTCAATAGGTATTGAATGGGTAAAGTACTCATATGAAAAATTGGTCGAATGTTTTTATTTCTTGGTTGTCTATATTCTTTTTCCTATCTGGAAGCAAAACGGTAAAAGATACCGACTTGCGGTCTTCGATGACCCCAATAAGTTTATACTGTCTAAGGAAATCAGTTCTCCTTTTTCCCCATGCCCTCTATTTCCTTGACCCGTTTGTTCGTTAGAAAGGATTTGGAATTCCTCACAAGGCTGAACTGATTTCAATCGGTCACGAATCGGTAATAAACGGATTTATAACTGATAACTAATATTTAACTGATATTAAATTATATTACTCCTACGGTATTTTGGATAAAGTTTTAAGTGATTTACGAATCAGTTCAAATCAGTTGTGAACATGTGAACCGATTTTGAACCGATAATGAATTTTTGTACGAAAATTAATTTTATTATCCTTAAAACCATTTTGGGGGATTTTTTGAGTGATTTATGGATCAGTTCAAATCGGTTGGGAACCAGTAAACGGTAAATAATGCGAAAGTACTCTTGAGGTATGTACCATGCAAGTCACGAGTTCGGGCACTTCATAAAGCCTGCGATACTTTGCCATCCCTTTTGGATATGTTTAGAGGTAGCCTAGGTGAAGATTTCGTGTATATTTAACTTAACTATGACCAGAAAATTCGACATTTTGGATTTTTGAACCGGTACGCGCCCAAAAGCTGTATCTTGTGAGTTCGGACATCTTTTTAACCCATCATCTTAATACTTTTCGTTATCCAGATCAAACACAATTGGTACTTTTTCAGAGGGATTTGAGGAACTAAGTCAGAACTAAGAGAGGAACGTTAAAATTATGCTTTAGATTTTTTTAATATTTTTTTTGAAAAATAAGAAAAATTCAAAAGATGTTCTAAGGCCAAGGTAATTACTAAAAAACTACTTATTTAAGAAAAGGTCTTAATTAAGTACTTAGTGAAAGGCCTGTCTAAGCCATGCCATCTTATTTTTACCTTAAATAATTGAGGTGAAAATTTGCTATATTCATAATAAGTATTTAATATTAAAGTACTTTATATATCTGTAATACAAATTACTTAATTAAGGGCTTGAATAAAGAGTCCTTTATTAAGTTCTTAATGTTAAGGCTGAGCTATGCCATCTTATTTTATCAGTTAGCTCCGAGGCGGTGATGCTTGTCCCATTATAATATTTTTTTAAGCAGTTAATGTTCTACAACTTTGTAAAATTAAGCAATTAAGTTGAAAAATTATTAAATTCCTAATAAATACTTAATGTGTTAGTCGAGATGTATAATGAAACTAAAGTAACTCAAGTTGGTTTTACAAACTTCTCTACTTCTAGAGAATGATTTATCATTCAAAGGCCTTCAACTTCCCTTTTATAATAAATGAAATCGATTAAGTAAAACTAGAAATATGGTCATCTTTGCAAAAAAACTGGAAAAAAGTTTTGCCTACATTACAGGCACAAGATCAAAATTCCAAGTACCAATTGATCTTTTTTTTTATGAAATCAAATTATTAGAGATTTAAATTTGATTTACAGATTTAAAGCATTTGTTGATATCTACGGTACATCTTTGGTGTTCAAAGTTCTTCACTAAAAGATGTTACTTTGCAGAAAATTGACATTAACTGTATTTTACCACTTTCTGCAGGTTCTGCAAAGAGGTCTTGACAATCAGAGAAACAGCTTAGCACAAAAAAAAGGTACATCATTCTGGATATATTCTCGACACAGACTGCATTTTCCATTACCCAGTGGAGAATTCGCTGTGAGTGGACATTTTATTTCATTTGCACCCCTCTCGGTGAGTAACATCTCTTTTTTTTTGTACTTCCATCTCAAATCTGGGGCAAAAAGTGAAGTGACTTGGGGGACTTTCTAGCCAGAGAGCTTAGGGGATAGAAAAATTACACGTTCCATTTAAATCAAGTCCATCTTCTTCTATTTCGCATTTGTGTCACTGACCATTCACCCTGATTTTGGGGATAAAAACGACCATGGGGAGGAATAAAAACAGTGAGTGAGGGAGTTTCTTTTTTGTATTTGGACGATGGTTTTCAGGTGGAATTAGCATATTTCAACTTCAACCTTTTGGCTATTGCTCGAACTCAAAGAGATGACAATGGTGCTGAAATTGTTAATTTTCAGCTATATATTCAAAATTTCAGGAGCTAAACAGTGAGAGATATTGACTTACTGTGCTATTCCAATAAAAATGAGAAGGGGATATCTGCTTCTTGAGTATTTTTTTAGTACACAACGAGCATTTTTTTTAGTACACAAGTGATTTTTCTTTGTTTTGGTTCCTGTCTAGATTATTTGATGGTTTTGAAACACAGTGAGGAGCGGGGAAACTAGTCGAGAGAGCAAATGTGCTAGAAAATGTTCAGGAGAAATATTTTCCCTTCTGATTTTCAACAGTATGGCACCGTAAGTCAATATCTCGTCGGTTAAATCGACCGTTGTCGTATCTACATTTTTAGCACATTTACTGTTTTCAAATCCTTCTGCATTATCGACTTTTTCTGTGTTGAGTCCTATCTTGACTGTTTTCCACAGTCTTCATCGTGTTTCAAAATCACTAAACAGTCGTGACAGGAACCAATACTAAGAAAAGTTGATAATGCAGATTATGCAGATTATGCAGAAAAGTTGATTAAAGCACTTAAGAACAGTTATGTGCTAAAAAAAATGACATGAGAAAGATTTTTCCTTTTCATTTTTCATTGCCGTAGCACCATTACGAATTTCGCAAGATCCCACATAAAGTCAGTCTTTGAAATAAGGTTAAAGACTTCCTGTTGCGCTCATTCAGCGAAGTTTTATCCATTTTGTCATTTTGTAGAAACATTTTTCACCTATTGGGGCGAGTGTCTTTGAGGATTTGGAGAATCTACAATGGGGGTGCATATGAATTATTTATGAGACCACCTTGTCTTTCAATTTTTTCTTCATTTCATCCTCAAAATGGCAATTCTGTCGACAGTTCCTTTTTCTTTTGCCTCTGCAGCCCTTTTTTCGCGTAGTATATCCCCTTTCTGAAATGTTTTACGGACTGGCACACCTTCAAAGAATATGGCTCTTCACGCTTCCCAAGCCACATTCTAGAGGTTTTCCTCATATTTATCTCACAATTTCAGTCAAGTGTTTAGGGGACAGTGGGGCACGACAGGCACGGTAGAAAAGAATAAAGTGTTCTGCTCTACGCACTTGCTAAAATTTAAATATTTAAATTAATTTATTTTAATTAGGAACTGTGAGAAAATCTTTAAATGAAAAATTATTGAAATAAGTGTTAAAATAACTCATTCAGTAAGAAGTGATATTACAGGCAAATGTGTATTTTTTAAACAAAATTGTGTGTTTAGGAACTTGAATTTAAACTCACGGATGCTAAAAATGAGCGTTAAACCAAGCCTTTTAGCTGAGAATAGCCAGAAATAAAATCAAAGTGTAAGGGATTGATCGAAAGGATGTGTGTGTTCATAATACGCTTATCTATACGTTTTGTAAGGCTTGATTTAACCCACGTTTCAATAGAAATTGATATTACAGGCCAATGTGTATTTTTTAAACAAAATTGTGTGATTAAGAACTTGAATTTAAACTTACGGATGCTATGAATGAGCGTTAAACCTAGCCTTTCAGCTGAGAATAGCCAGAAATAAAATCAAAGTAGAAGGGATTGAAGGAAAGGATATGTGTATTCATCTTACGCTTATCTATACGCGTTGTAAGGTTTGATTTAACCCACGTTTGCAAGGCGGTCTTTAAACGGAAGGTCTGATGTACTAACCTGGTATTGGAGCATTTGATGAATGAATTTAGTTTAGTATGATCGGAATTTTGAACATATCTCTTCCAGAAAAGCATTAAAAAGTGTAACTGCCTTAACTGCAGCCCTGTCGTAAATGTAATTGCACCCCTGTCATAAGCTTTTCTTTAACTCATGCACTAAGAATGGTCTTCACCGATCCTACCTACCATGTCCGATCAGTGAACACCATCCTTAAGAACTTGAATTAAAGAAAAGCTTATGAGAAACTGGGGTGCCCTCGAAATCACCCTAGAAGTGGAAAGTCATCCGCATCTACGGTAAATCTATTATTAAATTTATGCAATACAGTGACACCTTTTATGCAATTTAGTTAGAAATTTTTATTAAAACTATAAAATGCAAAATCGATTTAATTATATTGATTTGAAATTATTTTCAATTTTTTCGCTCATTAATATTGTCGCTTAATAAATAAATTAATGGACATAATCAGTTAAAAATTGAAATTAATTGAAAAAGAACTGCGCGAGTCGGCTTAATTGTTTTCATTTGAATACTTTAAATTGAGTTTTTCGCTAAAATAATAAATTATTTTTGTGTCAATGAAATTAGTTGTCTAAAAGATATTATCAGGTTTTAGTGTACGAATTATTTGATTTGAAAATTAGATGGAATACTACTTTTAATTGATTATTCAATTAAACAAAAAGAGCAAACTGAGCAAATGAAAAATGGGCAACTATTATTCATTTTAATTTTACAAGTTTTTAGGGGTAGTTTTTTTTAATAAGTGTAACTGTTACCCTTTTTACATATGAAAAGGTAATATTTACACCGAATTCGAATCATTATGGAAAAACGACAAAAACATTCACCGGAACGTTATCTTAAGATTTTCGGTTTTTTTCCACTCCGAACTTAATACATAAAACAGAAAAAAAATCTGTAAAATTGTTCGTAAATGTTTGTAAATTGGGTGTGATGTTCTATTGGGACCTTACGAAAAGCTCGTACATAGTAATAACCCACTAAACAAACAGACGGATGCAAAACCATTTCACAAAAGTGAACGCTTTACCCTCCAATGGAAAACACCATTTGAAATTCAAAATACTTGAACGTGTTCGGGCAGTTTCTTGCACTTTTTCAGAGGGCGCTAGTATAGCAAATTTACCATTTTCTCGTGGGAATTCCGTCTGTTTGCACGGTAAAAGGTTCGTAAAATGATAATTTGTCGAACACTTTTTTGTTATTTAACCCATTGAGTCAATCTACCAGAAATACTTGGGATAGAATATTCATATTTTGGGATTAGATTCCTAGAGATTAATAGATGATTTTTTCGAAAAGAAAAAAATATCCATTATGGAGGCGTGGGGATCCGCCCTGAAACACGCGTCTTACGGTCACTGAATTTAAATTCTGTACATTAATTAATTACAAACTCTTTTGATTTAGATAGAGTAACTATCCAAGAAAACAAATTGGCAACTAGAATTCAAATCAGGAAAGAGAATGGAGGTCAATTTTAACAAATTCGACGGGATGTCGAATTTTCCGTCCGCCATTTTGAGCAAAAATTTTGCATGACTTTCCGCGAAGCGAGAAAAGAACAACATAATGTATTTCCATCTCTGTCGGGCTATTTTTTCCAAGTAATTGAAGGACTGAAGTAACTAAAAATCCATTCCCGACAGAAATTCGAATATCAATTGCCCAGAAATAAATCATATAAAATCAGTCAATTTGCGTATGATGTATAATACCATGGTAAGGAATGGATTAAGAAACATTTGTTTGTAAATATTTGTAAATACTCAGATGTTAGTAAAATTTTCTCATTTGTTTGTAAATTTTTGCCAAACAAACAAAAATTTACGAACAAATGTTTGTATAGGAAAAAACGCTCGTCAATTGATCATATTACGAATAATGTTTGTGAATATGTACGAACATTCACGAACTTTTTTAGTGGGTTATAAGATTACGCGCATGTCTTTAGTTCTCAGAGGAAGTTCACAAACATTTACGAACAATTCTAAAAAATATTTTTTTGTGTAGGAGAAGCTTCTTATTTTTCAGAATAATACTTGTGAATTCCCTTTTAGAACTTACGAAATGCTCGTAAATGGTACAACCCAGTAAAAATTTCCTAAATGTTTGTACATTTTTACAAACATTGTTCGTAATATGATTATTTGACGAGCATTTTTTTATTTTTACAAACTGTTATTGGCAGTTATTGGTAAATGTTTGTAAACACACAAAAAACACGTTAGTAAAATTTTGTCATTTGTTCGTAAATTTTTGCCAAACAAAAAATATACAAAGAAATGTTTGTAAAGGAAAAAAATGCTCGTCAAGTGATCATTTTACGAACAATGTTTGTGATTAAAATACAAACTTTTACGAACTTTTTATGGGTTATACGATTTACGAGCATTTTTTAGGTTTCCAATATGAATTCTAAAATATTTACGAACAATTTTTTCGTAATATTTTTTTGTATTAAATTGAAAATGAAATTGCTGTGTGAAAATTACCCAACTCTCCCCTAAATGAACGGTGAATATTGTGAAAATGTTGAGAGGGAAAACTGTTGAAGAAATGCGAAATTCGCATAATTACAATCCGCACACGGGAAAGAAGAGACACTTCAAGGAGTGGTTTTCATTTGGGTGTTTAAGGGGATGAATTTCCTCATCAGGACTCATCCCCTTTGCTGTTCATTTAAATGTTTCTTGCAGGAAGCATATCTCTATTCCATGGTGAGGTGTGGAATCTTTTTTAAATGGTGCTGGGTGTCGTCGCTTGGTTGGCAAATTGTGTAATTTTCTGCAAATTGTTAACCACTTTAGGAATTATTATGATTAAAAAATGGAAATCTCTCTACACACACACTTACACATATATTCTTTTCAATTTTCCCTCCTCCAAGGACTTTATTCTTCAATGTATTATTTTTTCGTTCGAGAAATACTATTCACATCTTGGTGTACTAAAACTTTTGCTTATGCAATTTCATATTGGGTTTGTTTCACCCGTCATCCCTCTCTGGAGGGATGTATGAGATGGAAACTTACTATTTTCTCGATACTATATGTATATATGCAGAGAGACATTCTTCTTTTGCATGTGCACCAAAAATTTACTTCCCGGGTGTGAGAAATTCCAATTTCGCTAGATTCGAATTTAAATTTGTGTGTTGGCATCGAAATTCGGTGAATAAGCATTATGGGGTAGGGGGCAAAGGATGGGGTTTATGTTATCGGTCTAGCTAAGTCTCCAATGTCTCCAAGGGTGAGTTACACAACACCCCTATTCCACGATGGTATAGAAATATTCATACTAAATTTCACATTGCAATCCCATTTTTAAAGCAAACTTCGAAAGGCTGAAAAAAAAACGAAATATGTAAAAGATTATAAAATATACAATGGGCTGTAGCAACGTTTCCCATACTTACCCCTCTTTTTTTGTCTCAATACGGAGTAAATTACAATTTTATGATACCATAGAGAAATCTGACTTTAGGATATACAAGAAATTTCATATTTAGTAACAATTTTGACTCTGCTTTCTGTACGTGTCATAGTATATAATTTATCATGATATTGCTCAAAGCTTTGATATACGAATAAGATGTTAGGAGTGCATACTTTGGTTAGGGTTTTCCTTTGACTTCGCCTTTCCTTTAAGGTGTCTTCTATATTCCAACTATGCACAAACTAATGAATATTCATATGTGAAATTTATTTTTTTAATTTTACAAAATTTCATCAAAATGGCTCGAAATTATTGTTTTATTTCGGTAAAAGGAAGTTATTAGAGACAAAATGATCAGATAAGCTATTGGGATTTAAACTAATTAATACTCCCTCCGTTCCGAAATAAGTCGTACGTTTGGCGAAAAATTAGGGATTAAGGAATGGCTTCAGAGAATGTTTTTGTTATTTGCAAATATCTTATGTATGAACTGTCCTCCATGTTCAAGGATAATATGGGGATCCTTTCACGATGGTAAGTTGAGGAAACGATATGTTGAAGTTGTCCATTTTTCGCGTTTTTTTCAAAGAGCTCCGGTAGATAGTTAATCACTGCAAGATGGACTGTGATTAACATTACAGGCTAGAATTTGTTCTTAATTTTTAGTATGCACAAGTAGAACTCAACAGTTATTACCGATATGACATTTTTTATATCTCAAATTTTACAGAATAAGCAATAAAAAGAACATCCTTTTTTATGTTTTCGAATATCTGGATGCAAAATGGTGAGAAATAGGGACTCGGGACCTTCAGCAGACCCCCCCATAAGTTGACCCTGGAACCATTTATAAGTTTCTCTAAAACATATCCAAAATTGAAAAATAGAAATCGCACGATGTGTTTTCGAGCAATCCTAAAAACATGATTTTGAAGGGGAAGGGGAGGGGTGGGGGCAAAATAAAGGACATATTAATGGTCCCGAGGTCAACTTATGGGGGGTCCCCCGAAGGTCCCAAGTCTGTATCTCTCACCATTCTGCACCTATTTTAGATTGAAAATAAAACGCCAAAAATAAGACATTTTTAAGACATTCGTTCCTCAACATACCATCAAGACTGGACCCCAATTTTAGTACTGGACATTAGCAATAGTTCTTTACAAGAGATAATTGTTGATACACAAAACATTTACCAGCAAACTTTCCCTTAATCCCAATTTTTCCCAAACGTACGACTTATTTCGGAACAAGACTTTTTCCCAAACGTACGACTTATTTCGGAACGGAGGGAGTAGTTTTTATGCATTGAATAGCCTAATTTTGAGGTTATGGAGTAGAGTGGGGCTACGCAGTCTCACTAATTTCCTCGGTTTTGATCGTCTTCCAGTAAAGAAGAGTAGTCTACCCAAATTTCGAAGATCGGTTTCGAAAGTCAAATGAATTACTCTCTGTTTGAATTTTGAAATTTTTTGATTGTTAACATAATATCATGCAATATTCTTTCCTTATTATATTCGTCTGATAATACTTTTACTAATACTTTTAACAGTTTTTGATGCGATATTTCTCAAATGTTTTCAACCTTCGGCGAAAATTCTGTTTGCAAATTCTAAATGTCAAATTGATTTTTCTCTTTCAATCCTTTACGAAGGCAGTCCCAGAAGTCTCTGACCTCGGATATAGTATAGATGGCGCTTGTAGGTTGCGACCAGTAACTTTTTTTTCCAAAGTACCAACATTAAAAAGATTAAGTTTTAGCTCGGAAAAAAATTTTGAACATGGAAGAAATGGGCCATCATCCAGTACCTGTTTTTGAAAGGTCTTAAGACACCCAATTATTACGCGTGACCATCACATTCTTCACTCTGATTTAACTCTTTGCTGCCAGATGTCACTGCTTTCGCATAAAAATGACTAAATTTAGGGCTTAACCCTTTAAGGACGAAAAGCTTTCCGCTGAGCGACATTCAACGAGATCAAGTTCCCCTCGATATTTTAGCCTAAATAAGAGATTTACGGTTAAAAAGAAATTTTCCCATCCCTAGGAGTCCTGGAAAACTATGGGTCGTATATGACCCAATCGTCCTTAAAGGTAAAAAAGCACAAAATTTTCCAGACGACTAGTTTGCTCGTTTACTCTGTTATTTTTGAAAGATAAATAACTTGAATATATTTGTAATAATAAAAAAAAATTAGAGTATTTAGGAGTAAAAATTAAAACGATCAAAAATTTATTTTCAAATATCTCATTCAATTTTTGGTCTCAAAGACTCTTAAAGACTTGTACACAAAAACAATAATTTTTATGAAAAAATGTATTATAGTTTACTTGATTTTGAATTTTTATGATATTCATCGGAACAAATTTCGCATACTGGTAAGGTAACACAGAGATAAATGTAGCATGCCTCACAAATACAATTGGTCTTATAATCCTTTTCCCTGATAGCACCATGTGCACCTCAGTTTTCTTCGAAACATGTTTGATGGTAATGGGTAGGTGCAAGATTGCTTGTCTCTGGGAATTTCAGACGTACCAGTTGCACATTGCTGTGGATCTGGGAGTTCTTCCGGAGTTGATGCGTTTTCGATGAAGACTTCAAAGTCCATTTCATCCACGTCTTATTCCAAATATATTATATCGCTTTCGTTCAGGACAAGATTGTCGGCATCATCGCTATCTTCCGGGCATAATATGTGGATGATTTCTGGTTCATTGATCATGATTTTTTTTCATTTTTGAAGTCATGTACAAGAGTAAAAAGTTATGAATTTACAACATATACGCAGAAGTATCTTATAAATTATCAAAATATTACCTTCTTCAGTCAGTATTGCATTGGGAAATCTCAGCTAATTGATATATCACACAATATTACACGAATAATTAAATATTTTGCGCACACATACACAAAAACATGAAACAGTCTAACCTCAAATCTTCGAAAATCCACTAGAGACAAATTCGGTGTTTTTTACCTTGAGGGACGATTGGGTCATATATGACCCATAAAAATTATGAAGCTTATATACATCCTAGATTCCTTCATCTTTCTACTTCGTGATTATGTACAAACATTAGAAAGAAATAACTTCAGGTAGTCAGGAAAAATTATTTTCTCTATGGGTCACGGGTGACCCAATCGTCCTTAAAGGGTTAAGGTACTCCAAAAGCCGAAAGTGTTCTGTTGTTAGAGGCCAAAAGAACTTTTTTCCTCTAACGGTGTTCTTTTTCAGTGGAAAACGGCCTTATGCAACGATATTTGATTGTAAAACAATGCTTGCTGTTTAGTCTGGTTATGTGTTGATGGTTTTGTCTCAAAATCGTATTCGTAAGTGACCAAGTTGGCACTCAATGGGTCAAGTGGTAGAGCACTCGCTCTATGATGCAAGTGTCCCGGGTTCGAATCCCTTTTAAGTCATCAGGAATTTGTCCGGCGGTAAAGGTGTTCGAATTGCATCCAGTGAACTTCACTGTACTTGATTCCATGGGGCATGGGACTGAAAACCCCATCCCTGTATAAGAAAAACTAATAATGGATGTCCCGAACTCCCCTTGTGGGAAGGCGTAATTCCTCTATGGAAGGTCATGTCACCATTATTATTATTATTATTATATTTGTAAACTAATATCTTAATTCACGTGCAATAATTATTATTGCTTGCAATTATTTGTGAGGTGGAAGCTGTTTCCGCGACTGAAGCCAATTTAGACAATTCTAGTGAATAATTATTGTTGTTATACGTGAATGGTGAAGTAACTTTACAAGTAGTTTCATTTTCAAAGGAGTATTAGTGCATTTCAATAGAAATATTTGCATAAAAAAACCAGGAAAATTACGTTTTGTGAGTGCCAGTAAATATTAAGCCTCATTTGTATAGTATGTCAGGAACTGACTTGACTATGAACGGGCTTAGTCGTCTCTGGACTTTAGTCCTAAGTATGGCCAGTATATAATCCCGATATGTTTAACTTCGGGAGAAGCTCTACAATTTACAGATATTAATTGATAGTTGAATTGTAAGGTAATTCTAAATAGAATCCAATTCTGATTTTAGGATTTCCTCTCTGGACAATTAGCAAAAGATCACGTAGAAGTAATCTTGAATGAAGGTCTTGTACTTCTTCGTAGTCTGCTGTCCATCTGAATGAGTTAGAAAATCTCAAAATTCAGAAATAGATCCTGTTTAGAAATATCCTATTGTCCCTACAACATATTGACCAAAAAAAAGGAAATTTGGCAAAGAAGAAATTAAATGGGAAATCGTTAATTTTTAATGTTTAAAAATAATGGAATAATGTTGGAAAAAGATGTTTAAAAGGATAATGAATCATCTTGGTATTATAAGTGGTTAAAACTGATTTATAATCAATTTAACTGACAATTCCGAACCTTTTTATTGGCCCGTATAAATGAATTTGTATTTACCAGCGAAATCAAAATGATGTTTTATGCGAAAGGGAATGCAATTGCGGTGGCAATTTTAGGTCTGATTATTCAATTACAGGATAATTTCCTAATGTTTCCATACACACATCATAAGCATCATTCCTAGAATCAGTTTTTTTGTGCTATCCAAAAGCATATCTCAGTCTACCTTGCTCCAACATAATTAAATAGTGAAATGTCAATTTGTGAAATGCAGAGATAATTTGTTGAAACATCATGCAGGAAAACGCCCTGGGAGCTTGAATTAGTGATAATTCGCTGTTGACTTGTATGTATGGTGGAACTAAATAATCGTAAGTTGTAGAATCATCCAGACAGGAGACATAGAGAAAGTCAACATAATGAGATTTGCACTTCCGTTCATCTCTTGGTGAGTACTTTGAAGTTAATACAAAAGGATGATTGTGCCATTCCCAGAAGCAGTAGGGGATAAATGGAACAATCTCATACAGTCAACTTACTTTGTCTTCTATCCCGTGAATATATACTCTCCACGTCCCCTTGAGCATTGCTACACTGCCCACCCCCAAAAGGAGGGGGAGGGCCTGGGAAGTGAATGCGGTAGGAGAAAATCAGATAATTCTATTTTTAAATTATTCCTCTCACACTTTCACCCATTTTCTACTCATGGGAAATTCACAATTGTGAAGATGAAAAAAAAATCATATGGCACCTTTGCAATTGGAGGAGAGTAATTTGATATTTAACCCGTAGTCGTAGTATTTAATGGTAAATGGAATTTTATCCATAGGACCTCTAATCTATAAACCTAAACTCTTACTTCTGAAAAAAAAAAATCTTCTAAAAGAAGTTTGTTCAGATCTTGTATAATAAAGTCATTGTATGACAAAGTAACAAGATCTCGTCATTTATCTCGTTAGATACCTTCACTGAGAAAAGTCCGAAAAAGTTAAAATAACATTCCGGAAATGTTTATTTTCGAAATCGGTGTAAATATTATGCTTTTTAGGTGTATTATGAGTTAAAATTACCCTTTTTCATCTTAATTTTACCCATAGAAAGGTGTAAAATTAACATTAAAAATGT
This sequence comes from Phlebotomus papatasi, assembly GCF_024763615.1. Classification (NCBI taxonomy): domain Eukaryota; kingdom Metazoa; phylum Arthropoda; class Insecta; order Diptera; family Psychodidae; genus Phlebotomus; species Phlebotomus papatasi. Next base: position 17,226,822 of record NC_077224.1, read on the forward strand.
TAATATATGTTTACACCTATAAAGTGTTAAAATTATGGGGAAAAAAAGTTAATCGCACCCCCTTTTTTCTCAGTGTTGTTACAATCGAATCCAAATTAACCTGAATTGAATTTTTCTCAAAATGAACCTGGATTATTGAATTTGAATTTATTTCATCTCATTCATGACCTTTCCTAACCCCCATGCGTCCACCGCCGTCTTAGCGTTGATTCCAACCACCAGGACTAAATGGTGGAAATGTCCTTTTTTCTGGTTGTATGTTTCGATTTTACAATATGTTTTACATTTCATTGGGGATAGGCCAGTCAAAAAGAGAGAGCAAATATTCTCTGAAATTATTTATCAATTTGATATTTTTTAGTGAGTAAAAAAATTGGTAAAAGTTTTACAAGATCTTGTATTATAAGTTTTTCGAAAAATTCTTATGAGTACAGGGAAAACCAAACACTGTGATAAATACTTTTCAATGGTGGGTTTTGAAAATTTTACACGATTCTTACAAGCGATTTTTTCAAGGAATATAGGATAGTTAAATTATTAATAAATAAGTTAATTCATGTTACCGTTTCTTAAGGCCCGTAGTGAGTCGAAAACGAGTTGAAGTGCACATGGTAATTGGTTGAGATCAGTGGCAAAGACAATAAGAGCCAATGTCCCCATAGCTCAGTTGGTAGAGCATTCGGCTAGAAAGCAAAAGGCTTACAGTTCAAGTCTTGGGTGGACGCAGAAATTTTTTCTGTCTCTTTTTGGGTTAAATTTGTGTGTTGGGAATCACTTGTTTTGATTGTCGCCTCTCTGTGCACAAACACTAAAATTTCTTGGGATTGCGTACCAAGCGAACAGAAGTCTCTTCAACACTCTCACAATAGGATAGTTAGGTCTTCAGAGACCAAACGGGTGGAGATAGCCACTTGAGATTTTCGGAGGGACCTTCATTAATCGACTGATAAATCATTCATTTAACCTCAAACCTTGAACCTCAGTCGTCCAAACAAAAAAAAAGGCTTTCAAAAAGCTTCGTATTATTTCTTAAGAGTTTTTTTTCCAAAGTCTAAGGTTTTAAAGGCTCTAAAGAGCATTTTTGTCATCCGATTTGGTCAAAGTTGGGTTTTTTGAAAAGGTCTTCGAATCCCTGACACATTATGACCCGGTTTTAATCGGTTATAATCCGGTAAAAAATCAATTGAGGACTTTACAGATTGCTCGAACTCTTGAGCAATCTAATTTACAACTTCGAGTATTTCATTTTATACTAACGATTCTTATAACAAGATATGCCAATTCAATTGCAAAAGAGCGATATAAGAGAAAATCAATCGTTGAATATTTTTTCCAAAGGCCCATCTCTTATGTACTTGAGCTTGGCATTAACTTGTACAGAGCACGAAGCAGAAATTTTTTTCTCTTGAGCTAAATATTTAATTTAAAAAGCTCACACACATATATGATGAATTTTTGAGAAGAGCCCCAAACATTTGGGGCAGATAAAAACGAGTGCCAAGAGTGTAAATTTTATTTGTACATTTTCCAACCATATATCTAAAATTTCTACCAACTGTGAGTGATCAAATAGAGCAGGAGAGCGAGAAAGAGGGGCGGGGGGGGAGGGAATTGGGGGATGGGAAAAGTTTATGGTATTCACTTGAAATTCCTGAGATGTCGATTTTCAAACATAACATCACCGCAGTGCTTCAACCAAAAATCCCTGATCTATTCTCTCCTCCAACTGAAATCCAACAAATCATCTGATTGATAAAGAAATACACACCCGCCAGGCAATTTGTACAACTTGGTACGTGCGGTTATGACGTTTCCAGAGGGGGTGGTAATGGCTCGAACATCATCCAACATCATCCCATTCCATCGACAATTCCAGGATCAGTATACACAAATACCAGAGAACTGGGAGAAGCTTTCAGGTTCATATACTTCAGAATGAAAGTACCACTCCTGAGATAACAGCAACAGGGACATTGGGGAGAAGAAAAAGAGGATCACCAGCAGAAAAAATGCCATCAGTGACTGTTGAGATTGTCTGAAGAGGGGGGTGTGCAAAAGTTGCTGCTAAAGAAGAGACCAGCAGAAAGAAATTCCCTGACCTAGAATTTATCTTTCTGCTCATTCCTACAGCTTAGATAAAATTAATATATACATATTTTGATAATTTATTCAATTCACCATATGGCAGGGAGAGTGTCACAAGTGCCAGAGTCATTTCATCCAAGGGCAAAATGTCTTTATTTCGCATCAAAAATCTTGCATGACGAAGAAATTTGCCATGGTTGGAAGGACATAATAAAAAAGACTGATTTGTGCTGAGAAAACATATGGTAAATCACTCAGCAATTTGCAAGAAAATTGCAATTGCAAAAAAACTGACGAAGCTTTTCAATAGACAAAAGCATTTATTGGTCTGAGCTTTTTTTCGTCTATGGATGACATGGGGCAAAATATGACAAAGCAAATATTGTATTTTTTTCACATGTTATTAGAAGACCTGAGAAATTTTTTCTATTTCGATCGGAAATATGTTTTTAGAGTATGTTTATAAGAGTATTTAAACTGTATCAACACGCTTGAAAACCATCTCATCCACCAAAAGCTTATCTGGTCTTATCTGTGTTTTGCCTATCACTGTTTTCTGAGTTCAATATTTAACACCGATATCTAGGCCTTCCTAAGCAAATTTTGCCGAAGCAAAATTTAAGCCACGCCCCCATCACTAGTAACTAAAATTGAAATTCTTGAAATTTCAATGTTCAATTAAAGGGTACCTAATGCTTAGTTCTAGGAGGAGTTATTATAATACCGTGCATATATAATGAAGATAAAACCTTTGTTAGGAGCATCTAAAAATTCTGTTTGCCGCCGACTTACCTTTTATTGACCTCATAGGTAAAAGGCAGAAACCCTGGATCAGTAAGCCGTATATGCCAACTAGTACAATTTGTTCAAAGATTACACTGCCAATGAAGAAGCATTTCTGACGTTTGGCTTCGGAGGCTGGTCAACAACGCTAACACGGCGGCAGACGCATGGTAAGGGGGGAAATGTAGAGCTTGAATAAATTTATTTATTTATTTATTTTATTTATTTAGTGTAGATTAAATTATGCAATTTGAGTGTAGGGGAAAGTGCCCATGCTTGATACTGTCAAATGATGTCCAAAGAGGTTTGTGATTTTTTTTATGAATAACACACAAACCGAACCGATTCTTCCACTATGAACAAAAAGGTATCACTTATTAGGTTTATAATCCCATCTCAAATAGTTTCTAGAAATCTTTAGATTTTCCTTAAGATGAAAATGGAAATTCAGTGTCGATTTTTATAGAAGTTGGGTCCGAAGCCTTCCTGTATAATAATTTATTCGACAATTCGGAGGCCCATTTTTACTATAAAAATTTCACCGGATACAAAAAATTGCACATCAATATTTAGACGGAACTGTAATCTATCTACTTAAATTGTTTGTACCACTAGTTATTACACACTGAGAAAAAAGGGGGTGTGATTAACTTTTTTCCTCGTAACTTTAACACTTTTTAGGTGTAAAAATATATCAACTTTTTTAATGTTAATTTTGCACCTTTTTAAGTGTAAAATTAAAATGAAAAAGGGTAAATTTAACCCATAATACACCTAAAAAGCATAATATTTACACCGATTGCGCATCAATAATGCAGGGTAAAATAAACATTTCCGGAATGTTACTTTAACTTTTCTCGATCGGATTCGGATTTTTCTCTCAGTGTAGTTTTAACCCATTCAGTCAATGTACCAGAAATACTTGAGATAGAATGTTCATATTTTGGAATTAGTTTCCTACAGATTAATGGATGAATTTTTTGAAAAGAAATTTTTTTTTGACTTTTATGGGGGTGCGGGGAGCCCTTGTCAAACACACGTCATAACGGTCACTGATTCTGTGCATTAATTCATTACAAACTTTACTGCTTTAGATAAATTAACTATCAAAGAAAACAAATTGGCAACTAGAATTCAAATCAGGAAAGAGGAAATAGGAGAAATTTAACAAATTCGACGGGATATCAAATTTTCCATCCGCCATTTTGGGCAAAAATTTTGTATGACCTTCCGCGAAGCAACAAAAAAACAATAACAAAATGTATTTTCATCTCTGTTGGAATATTTTCCCCAAGTACCGTAAGGACTGAAGTTACTGAAAGCCCATTCCCGAGAGCAATTTGGATAAAAATCGCCTGAGAATGAATTATTACAATCACTCAATTAGCGTATGATGTATAATACCATGGTAAGGAATGGGTTAAAATCACTTTTATGCAGTTTATCTTTATCACTTTAATGTAGTTTTTATGACATTAGAGCACTAGCAAAAACCATTTTTTCACTTTGTGTCCATGTTTATGAAAATGTCACTCTGGCAACTTTAAAATTCAGGCAACAGGAGAAATTTTCTAGGATTCTTATTGAGTTAAATTGGTGTGGTTGTATTGCTTGGACGGTATCTGGTGGCTATTACACAAAAAAGGAAATGCAAAAAAGATGATTTAATCGTTAATAGAATTATGGTTTGAAAGGGCCGTGGTTTAAAAGTAATTTTTAGTGAAAGCTACAACAAACTAAGTAGAATACCATCATTGAATAAGGTAGAATTAAACGTACATCATTGGTATTGTAAGAAGTCTTGTGACTTTTTGGCAATTTATTCTGTACACAGAGAGAAATCCGATGAAGTTAAAATAACATTACGGTAATGTTTATTTAACCCAGCAGTATTGATCCGAAATAGGTGTAAATATTATGCTTTTTAGGTATATTAGGGGTAAAAATTACCCTTTTTCATGTTAATTTTACCCCTAAAAAGGTGTAAAATTAACATTAAAAAATGTTGATATATTTTTACACCTAAAAAGTGTTAAATTTATGAGGAAAAAAGTTAATCGCACCCCAGTTTTTTCTCAGTGTACCATTTATGATACAAAATTCAAATAACTTCTTACAGAAAGGTAGATTGATTAAGAAGCGTCCTACTACTTGCATTTTGATATACTAAATAAATTTAAATAGTTTTGGCGAAACTATCAACAAGTATTCCTTGCTGTAGAGGTGTTCCTTCGACCCTATCATAACTTTTTTAGAGTTACGCTTGTATTATACAACTTTGAAGGGGGCGTGGTTTAAATTTTATTTTTGGTGGATTTTACATGAGAAGTAGAACACTATCCCTGAATAATCTACTACAGGCTTTTTACAGTTCCGATTGTTTGAAATTATGCCTATGCAAGTTTCACTTATGTTGCTCATTGGATATTACAAGGGCACAACTCGTTGTATGAATCAGCAATTGTCATAACTTATTATGTTATTGGAATTGCTGCCTTATAGACCGAGTAATGGTGCTATTCGATTAAAAAATAAAAAGGGGTATCTCTCCTCTTCATCTGTATTACTAACTTTTGTTATGGTTTTTTCCTGTCACAACTCTCTTTCTCCGTTCTAGTCGTGTTCCAAACCGGCCAAATAGTCATGACAGGAACTAACATAAAAAAAGTCGATTATGCAGAAAATCACGTGAGAAGAGTCATGAACTAATTCTATAAAAAAAATTATTCTACCAACTAAAATTAATGTCGATGTAACATGAAATGAGCGATATGTAAGTGTTGCTTTCCAAAATTGTGCAATACATTTCATGAACTTTTCAATGAGACCTAAAGCTCTCGTGAAAAACAAAGTTTAGAAAGTTTTTGGTGGTATTATCCCTTTGTATTTTGAGTGTGGATCTCGCAGTGAAAATTGGTTAGTTATTAACTCGTTGTGAGGATATTTTTCGCATTAGTGCAATTCTGGTGGATAAAGTCTTAATAATCCCTCTAGCGACAACTTGCTGAATGTGTCTCGTGAAAACTTTCACCTCTTCTTCATTTAGCAGATGGATGCAGGAGTAAAAGGTATAAAGAGGGAACATATATAGCGAGGTCTTGCATAATTAATTTTCGGAGGCTTCGTTATGCATAACAAGAGGATTAAATGAGAGTAAATAAATTGTGCAAGTGTATCATGATGTCTACTAATTGTGAATACGTGACTGGATTTTTTTTTACTGTGTACCATAAAGCTCTCAGTTTGAGCTAATGGTCTATTTTTGCCGTGCCATACATTCATCCAAATGTGTCAAGTAAATTTTTGTTGCTTTTTTGCACTTAACAAGCACTTTTGTGTCATTCCCCCTTCAATCCGCAAAAAGCTCTCTAGCCTAGTGAACATTGGAGCTTTTTTTATGTGGTGAAGGATATTCAGGAGAGAGCACAAAAATTAATTAATGCATGGCAGGAACAATTTTAAAACTATTGATTATTGCATATGCGAACATGGATTATTGCGGGAGGAGGTAGACAAATAATTGGTGAAATAATTCAATAAAAGCTTCTGCTATCCCATGTGATGAATAAATTTTGAGCTTTTTTGGGTAAACTCAAAGCTTAATCCTTTTAGTTTGGATTTTATCGCGGAAAATCACACATTTATATCCAATAAAATTTTCCATGGTGTCTAAAATAGTTTCTTTTTCCCTTTCAAAGTCAATTCAATGATTTTTTCTTTGATCTTTTCCCGAGCTTTTTCCACTTGACTTTCTTTACCCAATTTATTTGCATTTCAACTGTGAAAGCTTTGAGTGTCTGCAAAAAAATATAACAGTATTTGAACATATGTAATTTTGTGCTATTGCCTGAATGTTTTACTATCACCCATCATTCCTGGAACGTGAGGCACAAAAGTGCCAGATTCATGTTCACAAAATGTTAACATTTGACGGATGTTTGTAACAATTTGTCAGCTATTTGGGAACATATTTTGGTAATACATATTCAACTCGGTTGAAGTTTTTCTCCCTTCAAAAGTTCTTCTGTTTTTTCAACAGCTTCCCTTCCCATGTGTGTTTTGAAAGTCATTGAAAATTTTCTGATGTTAGGGAAAAGTGATATTTGTTGATTTGAAAATTTCTACTAGATGTGCAAGGATTTTTGGGGGAAGGAATGACAAAGCTAAAACACTTTGTGAAGTGTTCAAAATCTTTCAAATGAATTTTCTGTTCTTGTTCACAGCTTTTTATTTTAAAAATTACTTTGAGATGTCTGAAGAACCTCTCAAAGTAATCTTGAGAGTTGATCTTCTTTATAGGTTAGGTGCTTGAGTCCACATTGGCAAGCGTCGTACGACCGAAAACTTTCCTTGCCGGCTTTCAATCTTTCGTTGCTTAGTCGGTAGTGGTTCGTGGTCTCATTAGATCTCGGTTGATCTCGGCTGATTCACTGGTAAAAATAAAAGGATCAAATTGATCCAAATTTGATCCTTTTGCAAAGGATGGATGAAATTATCATGTTCAATTATGATAAATGCGCATTCTTCGTTTGAAATTTGATCCATCCTTTTCAAAAGTGACTGGATCAAATTTGGATAAATTTGATCCTTTTATATTTACTAGTGCTGTTGGAGTGATTAGAGAATCTACTGACGAAAACTGGACGATCCTGGGACCCACGGAAGCCGTGAAGATGGGTTTTCAATCACTACTCTTTCCGTGGAAACAATGAATTCGAATAAAAATTGATTAGAAGAACTATTCTTTTGCTACCCTAGCAAAACTGACCGAAAATTAGAGCTGAGGTCCTTACACCTTCACTACTCGTAACAGAATAATTCACCTTAAACTGGAAGGGACAGGAACCTTCCTAATAGGGACACCCGACGACACCATTGCACACATACATCCATTAACACCAAACATAGAATTAGGAGTATCGTACGCGGTAAAAAATTTCGGCACATATTTTTTCCAAAAATTAGCTCGTCCACGGACACCGAAAATTTTTGGAATAAATCGGTATCTTCAAGGAGAAACAAAAAGATACCCAATATTAGTAACGAATTTGTTCCAAAAAGTAGCTCGTCTAGTGTAAAATCGTATCCCTCCTCTCACACTCAGTCACCCGTCACCAACGAAGCGAGGAGGACGCCAAATATGTGGCAATTTCCGTATTATATGGTTTCACTTTTTTACTTCGAGATTCCCTTCCCCTCCTGCTGCCAGCACTCGCATATGATTTCGTTATGCACGCATCTGTATAAAACACTCTTAAGTTGATTTTTATTTGATGCTCCTTATGAATTTTCGCCACCGAAATACATCTCGACTGAAGTATAGGCCTTAACTGTAAGACGAAATCTCTTACACGAATTTGTTCCCGACAATGGAAACAAAAAGATTCCCTATATGAGTAACAATTTCGTTCCAAAAATTACCTCGTCCACGGACACCGAAAATTTTAGAACAAATATGTTACAGGTGGAGGAATAATATTGTTATAAAAAAATATACCAATTTGTTCCTGACAGTGGGAACAAAACAGCCAAGTGCAACAAATTCTATTCCAACTTTCAGGAACAAATTTGTATAAAACGAAATCATCTCAAATTTGTAGACATTCCACCGATCAAAATGGTTCCAAAATAAAACTAACAAAATTGTAACTATATTTCGTAACAAAACTGTAAAGAAAACTTTTTGGAACAAACAAATATCTTCTCTAGGTACAATTCGATTTGAAAAAAAAAATTGTTCTAAGGAAAACTTGTTTCAATATTCGTAAGCTCTTCTTTAATTTTAGCACTTAAAGATGATCTTTATCGATCCGATCTACAACGTCTAATCGGTTAGAACCATTCTCAAACACTAGAATTAAAGAAAAGCTTACGAAAAGTAGGAGGTTAAAGTCTCCCACGGAGGATAAAGTCACATGCATCTACGGTGCCAGAAGACTAGCGCGAAGAACTTCATGTTTCAGTTGAAATGTAGGTTATTCCCAATGGTCTATGCACTTTAAAGGGCTTTTAAAAATGCATTAAAAGGCTCGTCAAAGTCTTGGTGCTATTAGTGTAACTATTTTGCTTCTCAAGATATTTACTTTATAAACCCAATTGATAGACAGAAAGTTATCAAAGTTGTAGAAAGTTAAACTAAAAGTATTGTGCTGGATGTTTATAGGTAAAAGTATACGTGTTGCCCTCCCGAAGTATATGCTCAGGAGTAAAAGTCTACATCCTAAGCAATTTACTTGGGAATTATGCAGTAAATGATTAGATGGGACGACTTTATGAGATCCAAGTGTAGCAGTATGTAATGAGGACAGTGGACAGAGCCGTAACTTCTGTGGAAAACCGTCCGATCTCTCCCACGATCGGCACTACTCTGCTCAGTCTCACAGAGGCTTCCCACTTGTGAGAACTAGTTTCCACAGTAGCACAGCTACTCGACATAAAGGGGACAGGGAATGATAGAGGAAAAACAGGATCCAAAGTTAAATAGGGGAAATGTTTTTTTTTAATGGTAATGCTACACAAGGCTCGGTACTAAAGGTAGGAAAGGTAGTGAATAAATCAACCACCTAACTTGGAGAAAACACATTCCTTACGTTCAGTGATAACCTTCCCGATTTGAGAACTCGCTCTCAGAGAGGACTTACCTAAAACCAGGTGCATGACGTTTCCTATGTTTCTCATATGTTTATAGCGTGCCGAAAAAACTTTGGAGTTTATTCGGTGTTTTCTGTCATTGTGGAATGAATTAGCAAAAAATACAAATACAAAATAAAAGCCAATTTAATATGGAATGGGCAACCGAAAACCCGAAATTGGCAGCCTACGTAGTTTCGGAGATATCTCGTGAAATGTGTACGAGAACAGGGAAAAATTTACACTAGAACTGGTCGCATTTTTCAGAGCTAATGTCACCCCGTAAAACCCCGTTGGAAGTTCGGAAATTTGAACCGACGAATTCCACAAAAGTTATTGCTTCATTCGATTCAAGTCCTCATACGTTTTTGTTCCATAAGCATTGCAGTAATTTTGGTTTTACTGGTACTCGTACTCATATTTCGTCAACCGATCTTAGGTTTTTAGGTCTGGGAACTCCCTTCTAATCCCGACCACCTTTGCGCAGATGATCTGCATATTTATTACTTTGGCGACTATGGGCATCCGGAATTCTGCTCTGATGCTTGGATTGATGATCTTTGAACGATCTCTGGGTCGTCTGAAAAAGCTTGTCTTAAACTTTAAAAAGTCACAGGCTGTTGTCATGCATAGTCGCTGTCAGTACCCTGTTGATTCTCCTTTTCGGCTTGATGAGGTGATTTCTTTCTTATAATGATACTCCCATGCGGACTAATCATTCGACTGAGGTGTGTAGGACGCTTTATTGTATGCGACGGACTTTGCGTCGACTGAATCCCTTTGGCCCTATCGACCACCCGCCTTCTCTTGGTGAGATCCTATCTCATCCCTCATTTTTTGTAAAGCGTGAAATTCTATTTTGACATTGACATGTATTTTGTAGCAATATATCCTACTGATCCACACCGGAGCATTGCTAACTGGGAGTGCCCTCCGTCGTCAGCTTCCCGGAGTAGAGCCTTAATCGCCCATTCCCGGGGAGCCATAAATCTAGCTTCCTCTCAGCTTTATGGTTGAAGGCTGACTGAGGAAGAGGAACCATTTGTAGGCGATAGTACCGCCAGGTAATTGGTACCGTTGGCTTAGAACAATCCTCGTCAGGACGGGTTTTCTTCCTCCAACTCCTCCAGGCTCAACAGTCCTACTACAATTTGGTCTTAAGCGTTTCGGTCATATCTTCCCTTAAACCGCTAAGATTATGGGTAGATATTACTGGACTACCCTCAGTCTCGGACTCCTGTGCTTATCTATCCTCTGTTCTGGATATGTTGAATGGCCTATCTGAGATAGGCTATCTCATGGGGTTGACCACGAGAGGACTTCATGTCCGCTCGTTGCGGGGTTAGTGCGTAGCATTTTGCGTTGTTTTCTTCATAAACTCGTAAACTTTTTGAATGAATTTGTGTCATTGATTGAGTAAGATGTGACATCTTCATTGTTTATTCTTTTAACTTATATTCAAATTTACAAAGGGGTCCCTCTAAACCCGAAGTCTCTATCTCCATCCGTTTTGCCTGTAGTATCTTGGTAGACAAACGAAGTTGCACAGAAATGATTGATCACACAAATGTTGATAGAGTAGTAGGGTGCATGGATATAATGTACGCAACTCAAGAATCAGGAAAGACTCAGTATTCCTTCTTCATTCATGCAATGAAAAATTCCTGTTGAATTTGCAAAGTAGGAAAATTCATGCTTGAAGTGCCATTGATGTTTATGACGAAGCTTCCAGTGTGAAACTTTTCGTCTTTCGCATTTACTCAACTTTTTCTTAGAACCACCCCTAACGTGGGGTGAATTTAAATTTCAATACTCACCATGATTGACACATTTGGAGATGATGGCTTGAAGAAATTTTTCCAATAATCATTTTTACATATGAAATATGTATATATGCTTGTGCGAAACTTTTGCTGCAGCTCCAAATTTGGCGGAAATGGAGAAAAAAAAACTCTTTAACAATATAAGGAAAATTGCGATTTTTTTGAGATATGGCAAGGGGGAGGGTTACATAAAATGTTAAATTTAATTTATTGACTATAGTTTCGAGACTTCCAACAGGAATTAATGGTAGTTGAAATTCAAAAGAGGAGCGAGCTTTTAATTCACTAAGACCTACTTTAATGTACTTTTAATTGCTTTAGTTTTGGCAGTCGACTTTCACTGTGATGTTCCCCTATGTTGCCTTTAGCCGAAAATCTACACCCCAGGCTCATTTTCTTGGGATGCTGGAAAAGGGGTTAAAAATACACATCTCTTGTTTCTTGGGGTGGGTACAACATGCAGTCTGTGAATTCTCATTCCTAAAGGGGCTTAAATTGAGATATCTTAAGAAAAATCCCCAACTCCATTTTAGAGAGGGGCGAAGGCAGACAAATTGAGAGAGTCTGGGCTTCCCGCAGAAAACTCATGGCGACAATTTATCCCAGAGAATGAATCTCATTTCAATTTATTGCATTAGCTTTAGCCTACATCGATGCGTTTGCCTCAAACAGTTCATGCTATAAATATTTCTAACAGAATTTTATTGCACAAAGTTTTATAAATGACAGTCTGATTAAACAATACATTTATTCGTGCTTTAATTACATTTTCTAGTCCTTTATATAGTGCATTAAAAAATTAAGGCCGAATTCAAATAATTAAACTCAAAAAACGTGGTGAAATAGATTAGATTCCGTGTAATATTCAAATTAGTAAGTTTGATTCATTCTAGGAACTCATGCAAAGCTTTAACCCTTTAAGGACGATTGGGTCACCAGTGACCCAAAAATGAAATTTTTTTACAACCTTCTAAAGCTGTATTTTGCTCTAAAAAGTTAGAAAAAATTATTTTTTCTGACTCTCGATTTTTGACCTTCTTGTTCTTAAAGGGTTGAATGCATAAAACGTGATATTCAGTTGCTCCCACCGGGCGGGATTCGAATTTACAACTTTGCAAGTCGAGTCTGAGATCTCGTCCGCCCAAGACCCAACGGTCTTTCCTATTGCCCCACTTAGATCCCCTATTAAGGTAACTGTACCAAATTTCGTCATAGTTGCATGCAAGCGCCAAAGTGTTAAGTTTTAAATTTAATATTTTTAATACAAACTGAATTTTTTTGTCACTTCTACACTTTCTACACGAAGCAACACTTTAAGGAGTGTTGCTTCGAAACTTGTAGACAGTCTCTGATTTCTCTAAAATAATTCTTAATACACTTTAAAATGAATAAAAATATAGACATAGGAGTATTACTTGGAACCTTGCAGACAGTTTATCGTCTTTATTTACTCTAAAACCATTCTTAATTCATTTTAAAATAAATAAAAATGTTGACATAGCTTTGGTGCTCTATTTCGGCCACCTTCATTTTCATAGTTCCTTGCCCTTCAGGAATTCTTCCAATGCTTTTTCACGTCATCTCGTTTGACGAAGCTAAATTTTTTTGTTATTTTTTTGCATTGTATAATGTCTAGAGTATGTAAAAACTAAAAATTCATCGAAACTCGAGGAACAAAAAGGTGGCCGAAATTACAAGCTGGCCAGAATTTGGCACACTTACCCTAGCTTTGGGTAATATTTCGGCCAGCTGGATTCTCATAGTTCCCTGCCCTTCTGGAATGCTTCCAGTCTTTTTCACATCATTTCGTTCATCGATATTTTTTGTTTTTTTTCGCATTGACAAATCTCTAGAGTATACAAAAACTAAAAATTCATGGATATTTAAGGAACAAAAGAAATGGCCGAGATTGCAAGCTGACCGAAATTAGGTACAGTTACCCTACTTTAAAGATATATTTAAATTTTTTTCAGTCAAGTTAAAGATACCCGAAGTCTTGATTAGTTTAGCCGGAATTCCGTCTTGTATATCGTTTTTATTTTTTTTTATTTTTTTTAAATTTCAATATGTAATATTAAGAAATAATCTTGTATAATTGCTTTTGGATTTTTTGCTTTTAGCATTTTTACTCGTTTTACCTTTGCGTGAAAAAGTAAAACTGAACAATATTTATAAAACAAAGTTAAAAAAAATACAATGACTTTTTAGAATATTATATAATAAAATTAATAAAGAGTATTTATTTATTTAAGTTTTACATAAATATCGGGGAAATATGTTTTATAAACAATAAATATATTGAAATAAGAAACCTTTCCTTTTAAGAGGTTGGATGTCTCAGAAAGACTAAAAAACACCATATATTTTCTTTAACTAATTGAACTAATTTGTTCTCGCATAGGTTTTCAATTTTTTTAATGTACGTTTTTGTTTTATTTATTTACAATAGTACACTTCATTGTTAAAAATTTAAACAAACATTATTTAGGCTCAAGGGGGTAACAATGCAATTGACTTATTACGCTTCTTTTTGATTGATAACTAAAAATAAGTTCATTTAGAAATAATTAAAAGATACTACTCAACCGTTACACTTCGAAGTGATTTATCACAATAAGTTATTACTTTTATTAATTATTTTCAATACAACTTTATCACATGTCAAAGAGATAAATTTATTACTTGATATGCATACACTCTCCGTGTTAATTGAAAAACTAACCTTGCGAGAAACCCTTGAAGGATTATTTTAAGTAATTTTTCAAGCAAATTAAGAGAGGTGAAAAAAGACCAAGCATTTCGCTCTCAACGGTAATGACTTAACATAAATTTCCATCAGGAGTAATTTTTAAATTTTTCAACGTTATTTAACTTAAGTAGAATTTAAGTCAAGTGGGAGTAAATGTTCTTTTAGTTGGGTGCTGTGTATCTGCTAATGACGTACACTTGATGGGGTAAATACCAGTAGGAAAAAAAGAAGAAAAAAAAGAAAAGCTGCGAAAAATGCTGCAAATATTCCCACCAAGATCTGTCTCTAGGGCCTCATTTGCTTTTCTTTGCATAAACTTTAATTAAACACTCATGCTTGTTCTTCAGTTTTCTTCTCCCTCCGCATCAGAGAAACACCATGAGATTGTTAATGCTACAGTAAATCTACGGCATCCCTATCCTTTGTGGATGGAAAGATGTGCTGGAAGATGGAAGTTTCAATATCAGTCTAATGGTGGTTTCTATAGCTAATTTTCTGGACACTTGCAGTGGTAAATTGTGTGGAATTGTGGCAGCTTTTCAATGGAGATATGTAGCTAGAAGTGTTCTTAAGATGCCTTTCCTCGGAATAATTTCAAGTTAGTTCCGGAAAGTGTTTTCTCTAGGTATTAAACTTATATTAAAATTCCTTAGTTTCATATGATACCTTGATACCTTAGTGCTTCAACATAGTTCTCAGAAATTCACAATTGCATTGTTGGGCAACATACTTGAATTAAGCAAAGGATAATTTAATAAATATTGAATTATGTTTTGCTTAAGGCGAATCGAGTGTTGTAATTAAGAAGAGCGACAGATCGTGGATGGATAGATCCTTGGTTGGATCGATGCAAAAGGATCAGGCAGGAAAACTTTAAAATCCAAATATTCTTCCTGAAAAGACTTCAAGATACTCATACTAAATAGAATTGACGATGTTTTCTAATTGTTTTTAGTTCTTAGAACTTATCTGTATTAATAAACTTAATTCTTTCGGGACCACAACCTAATGCAGAAAGCCACCTTCAGGATTTTTTAATCAAAAATATCTTAATTCCGGAATAATTCAAAAGTCTACAAAAAATATCTTAGATTTGGACATCCTTATAGTTTGGAATCATTCTCAAAAATTAGATTTTGATCGGATCTAAGTAAATCCAAAAAGAAACCCCTAGGACATCCATATTTTCCGTTGAGTTTACACCGTTGAGTCCCAAAGATCCGAGAGATAGTTTCATAGAAAATTTATAAAAATATATTATTAAATTAATATTTCGAATATAATTATACTAAAATGAATCTGGTTCAACCTGGAGTCCTTAACAGGATCTGATTCCAACAATAATTTAGTTGCATTTTGTTCTCTGATTTTGTAAGGCTTTAAATGTAATTAACGCTTAAAGATCTAATCAAACAGAGAATATCGTTTAATACGACTAAAATATTTAATAGCATAAAATATTTAATTACACATATGGA
Source organism: Phlebotomus papatasi (assembly GCF_024763615.1). NCBI lineage: Eukaryota > Metazoa > Arthropoda > Insecta > Diptera > Psychodidae > Phlebotomus > Phlebotomus papatasi. Next base: position 17,242,370 of record NC_077224.1, read on the forward strand.
TAATGTTTTAGTGACAGAAGTGTTTAACACTGTTGAGTATATTATCGAATTATAATAAATATTTATTATTTATAAATACAAGTGACATTTCGGTGAGCATAATTAAAATTTATCAAAAAGAAATTAAATTCTGTCAGAAAATAATTAAATTTGATCAATAAAATATTGATTTTAGTTAGTAAAAAACCTAAATCATTAGAAAAAGGGGTCTACTTCATAAAATTAACATTTAATCTTTAATTTTATGAAAATCTCTTTATTTTTCTTTTCAAAAACTCGTATGAAAATTTCATTGCTTCTAAAATTTTAAGTTGTGCATTTTCAAAATTGTTTTTTCATTGACAAAATTTGAATTTTTTACTGCTCATTTGAACAGTGTTTTAGCTGAAATTTTATTACTATATAAAATTGGTATTATTTGCTAATACAGCAATTGTATCAGCAAAATATTCATATTTGTCGCTAATCGCTTCAAAATGCTCAATAAATTAATCCATTCAGGACTATAAATATAATGCAAAATTCATTATTAGAAATTAATCCCTTTAACTTTTATATTCAAAATACAAGATGATTTATAACTTCTTTATTTATTTATATTCAATGAAGATTTTAATTTTTTTTGTCAACTAAGATTTTATGGTTTTCTTTTTAAATATCTATTAACCAAATTTGATTTTGAATTACGATTTTGGTTTACTAGGGGGAAGTGGGGCACCTTTGAAATTGGGATTTTTCACCTATTTTTAAATAAAATTGAGCCTTATCGTGATATAATTTAGCTTTTCAATCTGTTTGTGCAGCTAAATTATGTCACGATAAGACTCATTTTTTTTTAAATAGGTGAAACGCTTTTTATGCCCCATTTGATACATTTAATAAATGTGATCATTTATCGCATCATTTCATATTTCTAAAATTTTGGACTAAATTATAAATAAAAAAAATATAAAAAATCATAAACAAATGTGAAGATAATAATAAAAAAAAATTAGGAATTTTGTTTTTTGTTCTTGAAATGTAAAATTATTTTCAGGTTTAAATGAGACAATTTCTAACATGAAAAAAAATCCTTATTAATTTTTTTTCGTTTAAGATTCCTTCTAAATAATTGCAGGTTTTAAAATTATTGAAATAAAAAACCATTTTGAATTAAAATACCCCTGGTGTAGAAGAGTAAAACATATTTTTTGTGGATCTGACTGGATTTTTTTTTTGAAAAGTAAGGTTAGTTGTGTTATGTGTTTCTGAAAGCTTATTGAAAGTTTGCTAAATTTAGAAAGAAACAAACAAGTATTGTGTCCTAGACACACTTACGACTTAAGCCGAGAGACGACTTAGTGGAAAATTATGGAAATGAAGTCTAACCATTATTTCGAATATAATTACGCTATGCCGTCTCTCGACTAATTTTCAGGTCTGCCAAGGCCTTTCCGTTCATTCAACAGGATTATTTGTTGTTTTGGATTTTCCATTCAAAATTGAGCTCCTCTTGGCGAACTTTTACAAATTTTTACAAACTTTCTTTTTACAGAGTAGCATCAGTAGCATATAGTACATTTACAATTTAAATTGAATTTGAAATTTAATTGACGATGATTAAAGTGACTATAGGTTGCAGTATTTCATAAATTTAATACTGTAAGGGGAGGTGGGGCTACTTTGAGCAGTTCCAGCTACATTGCTATACGATTTTCTCGCATATTTCTAAAGGAAACTGGATTTTAAAATGATGTAATTTGGATAGACAAAACAAATGTGGATCTAAATAATATAACTGTAAGGACTAATTTCATTTAGAAATGGCCGAAAAAATCATATATCATTGTAGCCCCACTTCTCAAAGTAGCCCCACCTCCCCCTGCACAATTTCAATTTTCCATGAATAATTTTACTTTTTTACCGAACCGAAGTTTATTTATTTCAAAAATTGCCAACCGTTATTATCTCTAGGGGAATGTTGGCATGGTTCGCACAGAGTGAACCTTCAAACCACGCAAATTTTCTTTTTGTTTACAAAGAGCTAGTTCGTCATTTCTTAGCCATAGGATTGATAAATATTCGGCTCATGAGACGAGATGAGAAATGGTAAATCAGTTCAGTTGCAAACAAAAAGAAAATTCACATCGTTTGAAGGTTCACTCTGTGTGAAGCATGCCTACATTCCTCTACATATATTAGCATTTCACATTATTAATAGCCTAATATTGAAATTATTTGCTTAGTGGAAATTATTGCACTTTTTCTACATCTTACAAATTGTTGGATTTTTATTGCCTAAACATTATTTCAAGATAATTTATTTATTAATTTTTTATTTTTATTATTCTATAGACTTAAAAATTAGTTTAAATATGTCAAAATCAGAAAATGAAAAATTGCAAATGTTCTGATTTATTTCAACTCCATAGTTTTATTTATCCTATATAGAAAAATATTTCGTAAAATAGTTTGTAAATGTTTTTAATATCCTAAGAACTTACAAAATGATCGGAAATTGTATAATGTCCAACGCACAATAGCTTTTGTTTGTAAATATGTTTTCTAGATTGCTGATGAGCGTGAGCGAGATGAGTAGATCTACGTCTCAGTCTCTCTCATAGAAAGGCAAAAAAACATGTTTACAAAACAAAAGTTATTGTGCACTGGGCATAATGCCCAACGCACAATAACTTTTGTTTAGTAAACATGTTTTTGACACTTCAATGAGAGTGAGTGAGATCTAGATCTAGTTATCTCGCTCATTCTCATGGGAAATTTTGAAAACATATTCACAAACAAAAGTTATTGTGCGCTAGGCATAACTCGATGACAAGTTTGTAAGTGTTTGTACTTTTTCACAAACATTTTTCGTAAGATGAGCACTTGACGAGCATTTTTGCTTATTTAACAAATCTTTCCAAACAAATTACAAAATTTTACAATCATTTACAAATAAGTGTTTTGTAAGAAAAATAAAAAAAATCTCGTTAAGTGATTGTGTTACGAACAATGTTTGTGAAAAAGTAAAAACTTTTACAAACTTTTTATTGGGGTATACGATTTTCTAGCATTTCGTGAGTCCCGAGTAGGAATTGACAAACATTTAATTTGTAGAATTTTATAAGCAATTAATATTAAATAAATTCTACACAACGTCAAAATAAACAAAAACATGTAATTTAGTGATGTTTAGTGATTTTGAGATAGCAAAATCTCCGTGAAAAGCACCTTCCCTAACCCCAAAAACAGGTGAAGAATTTTTATTTCTTCACATTCTTGGAATTTCAATGCAACAACACGGAAGGTAATATATATTGACGATAAATGCTATATACAAGTCATTCTCTTTCTTGAGGCGAAATTTCTAAAGTCACGACACAACTTCTCATATCAAATGCAACTTAGCAATTAAAAGAAAGAATAGGGAAAAAAAGCTTGGGAAAAATCACCAAAGAAATTCAAGTTAATTTGTTGACTTTTCTTATCGTTTTACCCCACATTCATGTCGCTCTAAATTTCCCCACGGGATGTTTTGTTTCGAATTGATTTCCCGAGACACGCAATGTTGAAACAAGAGAGTCACCTGCCCCAAAAACGACCAGGACATTGGGAACAGGTTGTCATTCTCTGAGGTGTGGTGGATTCAGTGAGAATTAATTAAAACGGTCACGGGAAAACTTTTCCATTATGCCAACTTGCCGGTTTTCATCCTGAAAATTCATCCATGGATCTCTTTCTGTTCCTTAGGGATTGGTTTTTCATTGCTAGTTCATCAGTGAATTTCCTAAAGAGTCACAAAAAAAAGCTGAGGATGAAATGTCATCACTGGAAACTTTCGGCCTGGAAAAAAAAACTTTCTGCAGTGACGTAAATACTAAATGTTGGCAATAAAATGTTTAATAGTAAATGAAGGCCTACCAGGAGGAGAAAAAAAAGAAGAGATCGCGAAAAAATGATAGCAATTCACACCAAAAGTACGCTAATCATTTGCCCAGAATAAACTCACATGGCATTTTTCGCGAGGACGATAGAGCAGGAAGATAAAAAAGCGGGAAAATGCTGACATTGTTTTTCATTATTTTTAGTGCTTGCGCAAACAACAAAATTTTTCCGCACACTTTCATCTTCCTCCATCGCATTATCACCATCTCTTGGACTTTTTTTTTGTAAAAACTGGTAATACCACAACTCCTCATGAATTAATCTAACCATCCGGCAATAAGAGAAATTGGCAAATTTTTACACTTTTCCCACATCCCCGAACTTTCATTAGTCCCCGCCAGGCGGAAAAGCTCAAGAGAAAATAAAATCCGCTGGCGACAGCAGAACTTTCTCCCCCAAAAAGGTGGATAAATAAATTAAATTCTTTTTTTTTTCTGGGCGAGAAGCTGCACGAAAAGCAAAATATTTGCACCCTTAATCCCTTTCTGAGAAATATGCGATATATGTAGAGAATGGTGCAATAAATGGTCAGAAAAGTCATAATGTGAGTATTTGGGAGAGTTTACAAAATTGTATTTGAATGTACTTTTCAAATGAGCTAACTTTGTGCATTCACAGAACTTTGCAAAATACAAGGGAAATTGCATGTGGAAAATGTTTTGGGTTGCTGAATACACTGATTCCCACATTTTCAATTTACACGATTTAATTTAGAGAACTTGTAGATAGCCTTATCATGAAAATCAAAACACTCGAATATAATCATATTAGGGTAGTAGTTTGTATATTAATTGTCAAATATTGAAGAATGGGGCAGTATCAATCTTCCTGATATTGGAAAATTTCGAAAATATAGAATTATGAGATAAAAGGTGGGGTAAAATAGGTAAACTTAGAATTTTTTAATTTGAAACATTTGAGATTGCGTAGGGTAAAGTGATATAAGTCGGACAATTCACCGGTACAAGTTGGACAGCGAATTTTTCTTGATAAATACAGTACTAATTTTTTTAAGCACAAGGAACTAAATTATAAAACTAAAGTATTAAAAATATACAAATAAAAATGGAGTACTAAATTTATCAAGAAAAATAGCCCTGTCCAACATGTACCATTATCCAACTTGTACCACTTTACCCTAGTATTTTGCACACCTAAAAAACAGTAAGCAAATTTCAAAATTCTAAATTGGAAATGATTCCCAATTGCAAAATTTTACCCTATATGGGTAATGTTACCTGAATTTGGTTAGTAAACATTTATCAAATTAGTTTGGAGCTTCAACTGTGTAGAACTGCCCCATTCTCTTCTACCGTCATATTGAAAAAGAACTACCAACCTAATTATGGTGGTTACAAAAAAGTCATTGGCAAGTAGAGGTACAAGAGGGCATTTTAAAAATAAAAATATAACAATTAGGAAATATACAAAAACTATAATATTATGCCCAACACACAATAACTTTTGTTTGGAAACATGTTTTCAAAATTTCCCATGAGAGTGAGCGAGATGATTAGATCTAGATCTCACTCACTCTCATGGAAATGTCAAAAACATGTTTACAAAACAAAAGATATTGTGCTATACATGCTATACAATGGGGTAGTTTTGAACAAAATATAAATTTTATCTTTAATATTACCTCCAATGCGGAAAAAGACTGCAAAAAGTGCAATCCGTACATTCAAGAGCAAGATTTCTTATGTCGTTCTGAAATGATGAGGAAATTACAAAGTTCAAATTCAGATTCTGTTCAGAATTACCCCATTATACCATATTCTCATCACCGGCCGTATTCCATGTATTTTAGAAGAAAAACTAAATTATACTTTCAATTCTATGAGCTCTGACGAAGATTAGGATGTTTCAATTTTGAGAGCAAGATCAAGAAAATTTGAAACTTTTGTCTTTCTGAAGTTAATAAAATCAAGATTAAGTTGTCAGTTCCGTCGAATGTCTCAAAATTTCAAATCTAAGACACAAACCATGTAAATTTCTAGATGCCTAATTCTGAAATCAAGAATGATCAAGCTACTTACAAACAATTTGAAGAGTTTCACATAGAATTTGCCTTAAATGAGAAATATTTTTGTAACGAAGGCTTAAAGGGGTGGCAAAACGCCCCGGGCTTTGCGAAATGCTCGAACTCGTGACTTAGATGTTATACCTCAAAAGTATTTTCCCATTATTTATCACTTACCGGTTCTCAACCGATTTTAACCGATTCATAAATCATTCAAGAAAACCTCCAAAATTGTTTTAAAAGTAATAGAATTGGTTTTCGGATAAAAATTAGCTATCGGCTATGAACCGGTTCATTACCGGTTCAAAACCGATTGGAACCGCTTCAGTTTTATAGGAAATTCCAAGGCTTTTCCAACGAGTCCAAACATGATACCATACGTTTGATAAATGCGCTCTCTTGTGTCTTTTTAACCTTTGACTTTGAAAACCGTTATTAGGAATGATTCAAGGGTATTTTCGTCTAAGGACGAAATTTCCGCTTGAGTAATCTCTAAAACATGTCCAAAAATGAAAAAAAATCGCACGACGCTTTTTCGAGCAACCCAAAAAGAACATGGTTTTGGGCTTTGGAGTGGATCCTTGTGTCGACTTATGGGGGGGGGGTCCCCAGAAGGTCTCAAATCGCTATCTCTTACCGTTAAGAGCAAGCTTTAATTTGGTCAGAGTGAATTGATCCAATAGTGTCTTGGATAAAAGGGATAAAAGGTAAATGTAATTCTATTTGTGCAAAAAGTCGTTAATGTACGAAAAATTCAAATTCATTTTCGAATTTTTATACTAAATTTTCGCATAAGGTGCGGAAAATTTAAGAAACTTCTGATTCATAGAGTTAATTAAATAATGGGACAGAAGCAGTAAACGTCATTACTTTGTATTTTTTTCACAACCAAGGGTAGACCTACACATTTTGACACTTGGGCTCTTCGAAATTCGAACAGGGCGTACTTCAGCCATCTTGTGGAATGATAAAAAGTGGGAATGTATATTTTTTTTTTATTTTTAAATAAATCTTCGAATTTTTTAAAAATGACTTGTTAATGGCATGGATCTGTCATGTCAGTGTGTTTGTGTGATATGCGTTATATGACGACGTATTTGGGAGTTATCAAGAGAATTACAGTGCACCGGGTTTTTGTGTGCGTTTTTCTGGAAGTGATTGTTGTTGTCGGGGCAGTTGATAGATTTTTCAAACAAAAAAAAAAAAAAAACAACCCGAGATTGGTTAAATGTGCCCTTACATTGGCCCTAACCTGTGCTGGGAAGGGTAGGATCTTATATTATATTGTTCGGAGTACTTTAGCCCTATAGGGCTTAGTAACCGAATTTGAAGAACATTGTTTGTTCCTACATAACTCTTCTTAATGTGCTTTTTGGTGCATATTAACAATGATCATTACACTCATAAATTAGTTAGTTCAAAAGGCTACAACCAGTATCACTACTATCCCCTACACCTACACCTTAATCCCAGATATTTTATACACAAACATTTTTCGGTTAGTATTAAATTCAAGAGAAAAATAGATTGGGTGCAAACACAAGTAGATTTTGATTCTCCAATAGTGTCTTGGATAAAAGGTAACTGGAACTCTATTTGCACAAAAAGACGTTGATGTTCGAAGAATTCAAATTCAATTTCGAATTTTTATACTAAATTTTCCAACAAAGTGGGGAAAATTTATCAAATATCACACTAGAAAGCTGCCACAGAGTTACTCAGTGATTATGGAGTGATTAAATAATGGGACAAAAACAGTAAGCGTCGTTGTTCTGTTTTTTTTTCCTCACAACAATGTGAATACCGATACATTTTGACACTTGAGCTCTTCGAATTTCGAACAGGATGTGCCACAGCCACCTTGCGAAAGTATTAAGAAGTAAGAAAGTCTCTTTTTTGGATCTTCAAATAGATTTTCGAATATTTCAAGAGTTATTTGTGGATGGTAAGATTAAAGAGTTTCTACTAAAATGGTCTCATAATTATTTACGTATGTGTATGAACAAGATTATAGTGCGTTAAACAATTAATAATAATAATGCTGACACAACATTCCATGAAGGAACTAGGCCTTCCCACAAGGGGATTTCTAGACATGCATTATTATTTTTTCTTGTACGGGATGAGGTTGTCAGTCCCATGCCCGTGGAATCAAGTGCAGTGAAGCTCACTGGATGCAATCCAAACACCTTTAAGGCCAGAAAAATTCCTGGTGACCTACAGGGGATTCGAACCCGGGACACTTGCATCATACAGCGAGTACTCTACCACTTGACCCATTCAGTGCCCTTAAACAATTACAATTGCTATTATTATGTTTGTGTAGCCCCGAGTAGCAATAACTATAGTCCTTACGATGTAAATTTTTAGTAAGTTTGAAGTTAATTATTAGACTTTCTAATTGAGGACTTTTTATCTGACTACGATTTCAAACAGAATGATAGCTGATTATAAAAATTCCGGTGATCACCAGTGAGAGTTTTCTTCACCTCAAGACTAAAACACCTGTTTAATCTTGTCCAGAGCTTTCGGTCCGGATATGGACCTTGAAAAAGATCCATATCCGACCTTGAAGAAGGTCCATATCTGGACCGAATCAACTCATTACACCAGTTCCAGTTCCATTGCCTATTACAGAATGATAGCAATATTGGCAATATTTTGCTTACCACGGCGTACACGTTTCAATGAATACATATTTCTTTCATCTCTTTTGGTGATCTCAACGTACGTCGTGAGTAATGGTCAGAACGACGTCGGCACTTCGGCACTTAACTCAAAATAATTTTGATTAACGTCCTTGATGTCAAACTAGTAAAAATATTAATCGTTCCTGATATAGCACTAAAGACATTCAAACGACGTATTCATTACGTAATGCTATGCTTCCTGTCACACGGTGACACTTGGGGCTCTACCTTGATCCCTTTATGTTTGATTATGGACTGGTTCTAGCAGGTCTTCAGAAGTGGAACGAGTAATTCCATATACTCTCACATATTCTCTCGTCAATGATTTCCCGAGGCATAATGTATTGATGGATGAAAATCGAGGGAATAGGGAGTATAAGATTGTGTATGGGACATATGGAGGTTACGGAAGGAATAGAAGTGACACGGTCGGCAATGAAATGAAATATACCTGAAGGCAATCGATTTCCTCTCCAAATGATGATCATCTTGAAGAAATTCCCACAACTCTCGTCACTCAAGTGAAATAATAACGTACAATTTCTCTGCATAAACGCAACACAATAGCACCGAGTGGAAGTGATTTTCCGCCACTTGGAGAATTCACATGCGAATTGAATGGGTGGAAAATGGCGGGAAAATTGGAGACAAGGAAAATTTAACCCCATTCGAGAATTTTCATCTGCAAGAACCAAAAGCTTTCCTCTTCTTCTATTTTTTCCTTCTTACTTCCCTTTCCGTTTGAATAGCAAGGCATTTCCTTGCTCCACTTGCATCAAATTCCCATTCTACTTGAGCATTTTTCTATTTCCTCTCCCATCATTCGTTTCTTCGGCTTCCAGAAGAACCTGCTGTTTGCCTCACTGGAATGTTTATACAAAGGTAAATAGAAAATCCAAAGGAAAAAAAAGTTGTCAAGTCACTGGAGAAGACGGAAAGAGCTTTGGAGGAAGAATAGGCGAACAAGAAAATACGGAAAAACAGTGTTACCATTCCGCTGATCTTAAACTATGACTGAGAGAAGAGGGTGAGACTGTATTATATGCCACAAAATAAAATCCCTTTGTCTCTTGCTCCATTTTGTCCCAATTTCAATTCACATTCAACCCACATAATGAAAAAAAGCTCACTCCTCGGCAATCCCCCAGCCCAAAAAGCTCTCCGATCCGAAAGAATGATTTTTCCTTTACACCCCATTGACAGATTATTTAGAAGTGATCCGTGAGAGTGGAAAAAAATGAACGAGGGAATTGAGAATTGAATAAGATGAAGTATAAAATTTAATTGGATGTTCACTTTTCAATTTAAATTTCAATCACCATTGTTCCTTGTCAAGTTTTTTTTTTTGCACAAAAGCAGAAAAAATTCAGTGGTAGCCCCTCATCTCAATCAATTGATTTTTTTCAGAGATTTTTCACATAAAATCAACAAATGAAAAGCGTTTTTCAAATATCCACATCGTTCACTAAGGACAAAAAATAGATGTTGTTTTAAAGGATAGCAGAAAAATCGGATTTTCGGCTTAAAAATAATTTTAAACCAACAAGTTTTTTTTTTGAAAGAAAAAGTATGAAAATTCCAATTAAAACAAGGGTGGCAACTCGTGATTTAGTCATATCTCAAAAGTATTTTCGAAATTTTTACCGTTTCCGGTTATCAACCGATTTAAACTGATTCATAAATTGCTCAAAAGTTATTAATTATCGGTTATGAACCGGTTTATTACCGGTTCAGAACTGATTGAAGTCTGTTTAGACTTGACATAAATTCCAAGGCCTTTCTTGCAAGCGCAAACATGATACCATTCTGCTGAGAAATGCGTTCTCTAGAGCCTTTTTAACCTTTGTTCTTGAAAAACTGTTATTACCCTGCGAGCTCAGTTAGCTTAGACAGTGTTTTTAGCATATTTTTGCTGAGTCGATCAGCAAAAATATGCTGACCGGTCCGTGGTTCTCGAACAAAAAGTTCTAACCAAATATAAGAAATTGGCACTCCCCCAGCAAATCTTCGATCTGCAATTCTGCAGTTTTGAAATTTTAACGTTTCTTGTCATTCAATCGGATACTTCGTGTGGCATCGGGATAGTCGTGCGACTTCGTGAGCATCGCGAATTTCTTTCGTGTTTTCTAACCATTTCCTTCCCCTTCGTATTTTCAATTATGGCTGATTTAATAATATTGTATTATAACATTATAAGATAGAGAGAGATGATAAAATAGAGAGTATTCACGTAAAATTGTTGAATAAAAATTGAATTTTAAATAAATTGAACTACATATTTTTATGTAGTTCAAATAAAGTTTAGAGACATTAGAAAGGGTAGAAGGGGTAGAAGAAATGTAGAAATCATCTAAATACTCTAAAGAAATTCTGCCGATAATTTTAAAATTTTCTATAGAAATTCTGTAGAAAATTCTGCAGAATTTTCATACAAGGATCGGATCCACCTTAGAACAAAATTCTGCAGAAATTCTTCTGATTTTTCGGCAGTTAGTAATTCAAATCTAACGAATTTCTGCAGAATTCTGCAGAATTTGCCGGGTGGGCCCTTGCGAGTGTCATTTTAAGGTTAGCAGAATTCAGCTGAAAATAAATATGTTCTCAGCTGAATTGAAATCGGTTAGCATTTGCTGCCCGCTGGGCTTTGAAAAATTTGATTAAAAAAAAAAACTGACACTACAAATTCTACAATTTTGTGGCAGAAACATAAGCAAAAAGGTACAGGGATGTGATGTGCGTTTCTTTTGTAGAGTTAATCCATGATCAAAAGAAGGTTCGCGCTTACTAAGAAGTGATATCGTTTGAAAATTAAATTAAATTAAATATTGAATTAGAAAATGAACAAACGGATGGCAAATTTCGCATGTATTTTGGGTACATACCGCTTCACTACCGATAAATAAATTGATTGATAAATAAAAACACATTCCGAAATCAGAGATTGCTTAAGAAAAATAGGTTTTAGAATATTTTGGCATGAATAACAATCTTTCGAACAAATAAAAAAGTAATTCCGAGAAAGGTAAATCATTTACGGGTACTATACCAATTCTTAACTGATTAAGTCCGATGCAGTCGGGTTGAAAATTTCAAAATCTTTCAAAAAATCAAATTTTAAGCAAATGGGTTGAAAAATAGGCCCTTTGAAAACTTTGATTTCTGAAAATTCGATATCAAAATGGTTTTCGAACACAGGTGTCCAGGGACGAAATATTCGCCTTGACTACCTCCAAAACATATTCGAAAATGAAGGAAATTTTACGAGCTATTTTCTAAATGAACAAAAAACACATGGTTTTGGAGAGGAAGGAGGGAGTGAACCGGAAAAGAAAATGAGTTTCCTAGAAAATGTTGAGTTATGGGCACGGGTCGTCTAAAATCGGAATTCGATATCTCTTACCGTTTGGCCTCTAGCCGTGTTATAAGCTTTTGAACAAATAAAAAAGAATTTGAAAAATATTTGAAAAAGATACACCAATTACGGGTACACAACCGACTCTTGATCGATAAAGTCCGATGCAGTCGGGTTGGAAATTTCAAGATCTTTCAAGAAAAATCCAATTTTAAGCAAATTGGTTGAAAAATAGGCCCTCCAAAGTGGTTAAACGGGTTAAACCTTGATCTACTAAAAATCGATATCGAAGTGGTTCTCGAGCATAGATGTCTAAGGATGAAATATTCGCCTTGGCTACATCTAAAACATATTCGTAAATGAAACAAATCGCAGGATCCGTTTTAGAAATAAACCAAAAAATATCGTTTGGTATGCGAAGAGGGGGTATGAGGGAGGGGGAGAAAAGATTGTCCTAGATAATGTTGACTTATGGCGGTGTCGCCGAAGGCCGAAAGTCTATATCTCTTACCGTTTGGCCTCTTGCCGCGTGACAAGTTGAAAAAGAAGTGTATTATATAACTGCTCTCCCATTGAGTTCGAGCAGTAATAAATTAAGCATGTCCACACAATGTCTGTTAAAACAGAAATCAAACAAGGGATGAGAAGGAGATGAGAAAAGTACGAAAAAATTGAAAGTGCCCCTGGGTTAAATTGTTCATCCATCCCCTATAATATTTTTTATATTGAACTTGTTGAACCAGTTTCGGATATTAGACTGTCCATTTATTTCCCGAACTCGGCAGAAAGGGCAATATAAATCTCTTGATTTTCGAATGTCTCAAAAATTCACCTACAGGAATCTTTTTTTTGTCGTACCTCTGAGTATCGATTTACAGTATATATGAAAAATAAAGTCACTGTGTTTAATCAATGATGATGAACTGGCGCAATGTACTTTGAGACGGACTTTCCGGTGTTTTCCAGTGAAAAAGGTCATCCTAAGATGAAAACACTTTTTTCGTCTTGCATACAGCTTTCGGTTTCGATGTGGACCTTCTTCAGTGGGCGACTAAATAATGTTCTCGTAAATACTCTTAGGAATCATGAAGTTCAAGGGATACATATCACTCATCACTATCAGGATGTCAGTGTGGGGTTTGGTTTTTTTTTTCTTTAGGAGAACTTTTTCCCTAATTTTTTTAAACTAATTTTTACGAATTTTGGGAAGGAAAATGTGATATGAATTTTTGCCGTTTATTGCAATAACTACAAAAATTAGGGGAAAAGTTCTCCTAAAGAAAAAAACCAAACCCCACATTGACATCCTGATATTGATGAGTGATATATAACCCTTGAACTTCACGATCCCTAAGAATAATTACGAGAACATTATTTAGTCGACCACTGAAGAAGGTCCACATCGGGACCTTCTTCTCTGGGAAAGACGAAAAAAGTGTTTTCATCTTAGGATGACCTTTTTCACTGGCGAACACCGGAAAGTCCCTATCAAAGTTACTCTGTTTTTATGTCTTTTCATTGCCTGGCCACAGTCAGACATTGAGGAAAATTTACTTGAGGTGGGGACTAAAGGTAATTGAAAGTGTCTGGATAAGTCATCCACTCCCCACTTCTTGTCTATGTACGAAAATTTACTTGAATTATTCCTAATACGTTTTCTGAAAGTCCGAGGTCAATCAACTCTAGAACGAGAATTTATCAACCGATTTAGATAAAATTGGGACTGTTGGAAAGGTCTTGGGATTACTGATTGGATTCATGTATATGAACCAAAAAAATAATTTTCATTTAAAATTCAACATTATACTTACAATAGATTATGCAGCCTTTAGGTTAAAGGTTAAATTTGATTCTGCAGTGAAAAATTACTGCAAAATATTCTAAGTCGTGAGCAACTTTCAGGAGCTCGAGCATATTGAAAAGCCGGGATGCTTTGTCATAACTGTTGATATAGTTTTGGATTTATTTTAGTGAATGAATTTGTGACTCAGCTGATAAAGAAGTTGACCAGTCTCGAACTGAATATCTTACAATTATGAAAACCAGTGCTCTGTAGACTGATCCACTTAGAGATTCCTAATTAATCACATTATGCAAAACAAGAGTTTTACTAACCTTTAGAGATCGTTCAAACGCTGAGAAAAAAAGAAGGTGCTACTAACTTTTTTTCCTCATAACTTTAACACTTTTTAGGTGTAAAAATATATCAACATTTCTTAATGTTGATTTTACACGTCTTTAAGGGTAAAATTAACATGAAAAGGGTAATTTTAACCCCCAATACACCTAAAAAGGGTAATATTTACACCGATTTTGGATCAATACTGCAGGGTAAAATAAACATTTCCGGAATGTTATTTTAACTTTTTCGGATTTCTCTCAGTGAAGGGATTAAACGGGAGCTTTGAAGAAAATCACCACATTTCTAATTTTATAATAAGCAATAGTACAATTGCAAATATAGAATCACTCTCTAAAGATATTAAGCAAATTTCTCAAGATTAACCAGAAGAGTTTTCTTCTCTCTGGTGACGCATAGTTAAATGAGGAAATGTGCTGAGGTGAAACGTGAAAGTTCAGCCAGATTTGGTGTGAGTTTCTCGGGGTCTAGTGAAGTTCATAGTCTGGAGATTTGTTCACTCTCGCCTTCGTCTTGCACAGTATTTCTCCTCCATCCCAGAAGATGGGGGAGAAATGCAGAGAGTGTGTGGGTGTGGGGGATTTCCCTGGAAGCATGAAATTGTGTGTTCGAGAGGATTTTCCTGACACAGCCATGCTCAGCGGGAATTCCCGCCGTACAATGTGTAATTGATCATGGCCATTATCTCAAGCTTCTGTACTTGCTGGCGCGACCTCCCTAACCTTATGATTAGTGGAAAAGTTTCAACAGTGTATGTGACACATTCTGGTCACAGAGAAAAAAAATACCCTAGAATCAATACTTTTTTGGGATACTTTTGGTATTAAAAGGGCTCCAATACCTCGTGGTATTAAATTCTAGGGTATTTTGGGATTAAATTCAAGAAAATCTCTGTCATTGATTTAATACCATAAAATCATTAAATTTCAATCGCAATGAGTATTGATTCTATCCCATTTTGGTATTGATTCTATCCCATTCTGGTATTGATTCTATCCCATTTTGGGATTGATTCTATCCCATTCTGGTATTGATTTTAATCCCATTTTGGGATCGATTCTATCCCACTTTGGGATTGATTCTATCCCACTCTGGGATTGATTCTATCCCATTTTGGGATTGATTCTATCCCATTCTGGTATTGATTTATCCCATTCTGGGATTAATTCTATCCCATTTGGGATTGATTCTATCCCACTTTGGGATTGATTCTATCCCACTCTGGGATTGATTCTATCCCATCTGGGATTAATTCTATCCCACTCTGGGATTGATTCTATCCCACTCTGGGATTGATTCTATCCCATTTTGGGATTGATTCTATCCCACTCTGGGATTAATTCTATCCCACTCTGGGATTGATTCTATCCCACTCTGGGATTGATTCTATCCCATTTTGGGATTGATTCTATCCCACTCTGGGATTGATTCTATCCCACTCTGGGGTTGATTCTATCCCACTCTGGGATTTATTCTATCCCACTCTGGGATTGATTCTATCCCACTCTGGGTATTAATTCTATCCCACTCTGGTATTGATTCTATCCCACTCTGGGATTGATTTTATCCCACTCTGGGATCAATTCTATCCCACTCTGGGATTGATTCTATCCCACTTTGGGATTGATTCTATCCCACTCTGGGATTGATTCTATCCCACTCTGGGATTGATTCTATCCCACTCTGGGATTGAATCTATCCCACTCTGGGATTGATTCTATCCCACTCTGGGATTAATTCTATCTCACTCTGGGATTGATTCTATCCCACTTTGGGATTGATTCTATCCCATTTTGGGATTGATTCTATCCCACTCTGGGATTGATTCTATCCCACTCTGGGATTGATTCTATCCCACTCTGGGATTGATTGTATCCCACTCTGGGATTGATTTTATCCCACTCTGGGATTGATTCTATTCCATTTTGGGATTGATTCTATCCCACTCTGGGATTAATTCTATCCCACTCTGGGATTGTTTCTATCCCACTTTGGGATTGATTCTATCCCACTCTGGGATTGATTCTATCCCACTCTGGGATTAATTCTATCCCACTCTGGGATTGAATCTATCCCACTCTGGGATTGATTCTATCCCATTTTGGTATTGATTCAATCTCACTCTGGGATTGATTCTATCCCATCGGGAATGAGAATGATACCTTAATAATATAAAACTGATACCATAGTATCGTAGAATATATACCTCAGTGGGATAAAATCAATACCCTATAGTCCTTTTGGAATCGCTTTGGGAAGGAAGATGGTAATGACGTGTCTTGTGCGAGTGTTTTGTATTTAAAGTGAAGTCTGAGTGTATGCTGTCTTTTGCCTGGTTATTAGTGCAAAAGGGCTGCAGTGGATACAGTGTACACACCAAAATACCAAAATGGGGTAGTCAATACCAAAATGGGATAGAATCAATCCCAGAGTGGGATAGAATCAGTCCCAAAATGGGATAGAATCAATCCCAGAGTGTGATAGAATCAATCCCAAAATGGGATAGAATCAATCCCAGAATGGGATAGAATAAATCCCAGAGTGGGGTAGAATCAATCCCAAAATGGGATAGAATCAATCCCAGAGTGGGATAGAATCAATCCCAGAGTGGGATAGAATTAATCCCACAGTGGGATAGAATCAATCCCAGAGTGGGATAGAATCAATCCCAAAATAGGATAGAATCAATCCCAGAATGGGATAGAATCAATCCCAGAGTGGGATAGAATCAATCCCAAAATGGGATAGAATCAATCCCAGAGTGGGATAGAATCAATCCCAAAATGGGATAGAATCAATCCCAGAGTGGGATAGAATCAATCCCAAAATGGGATAGAATCAATCCCAAAATGGGATAGAATCAATCCCAGAGTGGGATAGAATCAATCCCAGAATGGGATAGAATCAATCCCAAAATGGGATAGAATCAATCCCAGAGTGGGATAGAATCAATCCCAGAATGGGATAGAATCAATCCCAGAGTGGGATAGAATCAATCCCAAAATGGGATAGAATCAATCCCAAAATGGGATAGAATCAATCCCAGAGTGGGATAGAATCAATCCCAGAATGGGATAGAATCAATCCCAGAGTGGGATAGAATCAATCCCAAAATGGGATAGAATCAATCCCAGAGTGGGATAGAATCAATCCCACAGTGGGATAGAATCAATCCCAGAGTGGGATAGAATCAATCCCAAAATGGGATAGAATCAATCCCAGAATGGGATAGAATTAATCCCAGAATGGGATAGAATCAATCCCAGAATGGGATAGAATCAATCCCAGAGCGGGATAGAATCAATCCCAAAATGGGATAGAATCAATCCCAGAATGGGATAGAATCAATCCCAAAATGGGATAGAATCAATCCCAGAGTGGGATAGAATCAATCCCAGAATGGGATAGAATCAATCCCAGAGTGGGATAGAATCAATCCCACAGTGGGATAGAATCAATCCCAGAGTGGGATAGAATCAATCCCAAAATGGGATAGAATCAATCCCAGAATGGGATAGAATTAATCCCAGAATGGGATAGAATCAATCCCAAAATGGGATAGAATCAATCCCAGAGTGGGATAGAATCAATCCCACAGTGGGATAGAATCAATCCAGAGTGGGATAGAATCAATCCAAATGGGATAGAATTAATCCCAGAATGGGATAGAATCAATCCCAGAATGGGATAGAATCAATCCCAGAGCGGGATAGAATCAATCCCAAAATGGGATAGAATCAATCCCAGAATGGGATAGAATCAATCCCAAAGTGGGATAGAATCAATCCCAGAGTGGGATAGAATTAATCCCAGAGTGGGATAGAATCAATCCCAAAATGGGATAGAATCAATCCCAAAATGGGATAGAATCAATCCCAGAGTGGGATAGAATCAATCCCAAAATGGGATAGAATCAATCCCAAAATGGGATAGAATCAATCCCAGAATGGGATAGAATCAATCCCAGAATGGGATAGAATCGATACCAAAATGGGATAGAATCAATACCAAAATAGGATAGAATCAATACCAGAATGGGATAGAATTAATACTGTTTCCTAATAAATAATGACTTTCAAAAATCAATGCTGCAATGGGATTAAATTAATCCCACGAATTCTAAAATTCAATCTCAAATTGAGATAGAAACAATACCATTTCCTCCTCAAAAAATTAATTTCATAAATTTAATACTAATATGTCCTAAAAGTAATCCCAATATTTCTTAACTTTGTTCTAGAAATTAAAATCAATCCCAATATGCACCTATTTTCAAGAAAATTTGAGATAATTTTGGTATTGAAATGGTGGGATTAAAATCAATACCATGGGTATTGAATCTGGATACTTGAAAAATTTTCTCTGTGGTATATAAAATCATGCCACCGAGTGTGAATATTGCCATTCATTCTTACACTTTCGTCCATATATTGATATTTAAGGTCTTTTTTTTTACCATGCACTCCCGTCGGGTTTTTGTTGGTCCAACAATGACAAATACAAAGCTTTCAATAAGCTTCATTGCAATCGGGCTCATTTGTTGTGCTATGTGTGAAAATTCATCGGAAATTGTGTGTCCCAGAGTTGTTGGACGTGGTGAATGGAATGCCAGTGATTCAACTGAGATCAATTTTCTTGAACTTCCCGTGAAAATAGCCATCATCTGTCACACAGCTTCACCTGAATGTTGGTCTCTGGATACCTGCAAGCGTCGTGTTAAGAGCTTTCAGAGATACCATCAAAGAGAAAAGCACTTTGGAGATATTGCGTACAAGTATGTAGAAAAGGATATTTAGGTTATCCCAAGGAAAGGCTGTTTTATAACTTTGTTGCAATATGCACAACAAGTTAACACGTTGAGTACAAAATTTGCATAACAATCTTTTATGATTTTCTATATGCAGGCACTGAGTGAGAACTAATGACAGTATAGAGTAGAAACCTCCATTGAAAATTCTGCCAAACGAATAGGGGAAAGTGCTCTCCCTTCGAACGTTCATGCCTTCGAATAATGTGAATTTCTTTTGTTTTTCGTAAGAGATTTACACTTAATTATCAAGGAATTATCAACAAATGATGATAAGACAACTAATATTTTATAGAAATGTGTAAGTTTCTTAGGAAAACTAAAGGAAAATTCACATTATTCGAAGGCATGAACGTTCGAAGGGAGAGTACTTTCCCCTACTAAGAATTATAGAATCTTCATTTTATTATATTTATATTAGAATCTAATATATTTATAGTAAATACCGTGTTGTTGTAAATCTTGATGTACGATCGTTATATGAATATGAAAATGAATCAGTATGAATTCAGTTCTTGGAACATTAATCTCACTTTTAGACTATGAGACAGTTCGAATAAATGGGTCATTGAGATGTGGGACAGAAAATATGTATGGCATTGGGACACTTCTAGAGTTCTTGTGCCATGAGACACTTGAAAAATGTGATATGAAACATTTGCAATGTCAGACATGGGATATTTTGAACACTTTTTAGACCACTTGGGGCATTGGACATTTGGGACACTTAGAACTCTCGTTAATGGGAACTTGAAAATATGACGTAAGACACTTGGGACACTTAAGTATACTTGAGATAGAAGAGATTTGGAACATCAGACATGGGACATTTGGGACGTTTAGAAGACTTAGGACATAAGATATTTGAGACATTTAGAGTTCTCGTGAATGGAACACTCGAAAAATGTGATATGAGACATTTGGAATGTCAGACATGGGATATTTGGGACAATTAGGGCTATTGTAAATAGGATACTTCAAAAATGTGTCATAAAATACTTGGAACACTTAGTACACACATTAGGTAGATTAGATGTGGAACATTTGAGACACCTAGAATACCTAAGAAATGGGATATTTAGGGCACTTACAGCTCTTGTGAATGGGATACTTGAAAAATGTAATATAAGACATTTGATATACTTAGTACTCTTGAGATATGATATGAGACATTTGGAAGATTAGACATGGGACATTTAGGACACTTAGAACACTTGGGAATGGGATATTTGAAAAATGTGATATGAGACATTTGGTATACATAGACACTTGGTATTCGATGTGACATGTTTGGAATGTCAGGAATGGGACATTTGGGATTCCTAGAACACTTAGGACATAAGATATTTGGAACACTTTGGGCTCTTGTGAATGGGACACTCAAAAAATGTGATGTAAGACATTTGGTATACGTAATACACTTGAGATATGATATGAGACATTTGGAAGGGGACCTGGGATATTTAGGACAGTTGGAATACTTGCGGCATGGGATAGTTGGGACAACTCCTGTGAATGGGGCACTTGAAAACTGTCGTATAATACATTTGGCATACTTAGTACACTTGAAATATGATATCTCATATTTAGAATGTCAGTAATGGGACATTTGGGACAGCTAGAACATTTAGGATATAAGATATTTGGGACACTTATAGCTCTTGTGAATGGGGCCTTTGAAAAATGTCGTATGATACATTAGGCGTATTTAGTACACTTAAAATATGATATGTCATGTTTAGAATGTCAGTACTGGCACATTTGGTATATAAGATATTTTGGACACTTATAGCTCCTGTGAATGGGGCATTTGAAAAATGTCGTTTGGAATATTTGGAATATTTAGTACACTTGGAATATGATATGTCATATTTAGAATGTTAGTAATGGGACATTTGGGTCAGCTAGAACATTTAGGATATAAGATATTTGGGACACTTAGAGCTCCCGTGAATGGGGCACTTGAAAATGTCGTATAATACATTTGGCATACTTAGTACACTTAGAATATGATATGTCATATTTAGAATGTCAGTAATGGGACATTTGGGACATTTAGGATATAAGATATTTGGGACACTTAGAGCTCTTGTGAATGGGATACTCGAAAACTGTGATATAAGATTTTTTGGCATAGTTAGTACACTTGCGAATTGATATGAAACATTTAGAATGTTAGACATGGTACATTTGGGATATTTAGAAAACTCAGAAGTGAGATATTAGGAACATTTAGAACACCGGTGAATTGGATGCTTGAAAAATGTGATGAAAGATAAATGGTACACTTAGTAGATTTGGGATTTAACGAATTTGGAATGTCAGACATGGGACATTTGCAACACTTAGAACATTAGAGACTTAAGCGACCTTCGTTGCAGAAAATGAGATTTTTTTGAGACTCTTTAAAATTAATAAAGAAATCTTAGGGCGCTTTTGTCTTGTATTTTGTTGAAGTACTTTTGAGAATCTAAAATTCGGTTAAGTCGTGTTGATTTCGTTTTTCATCTTTTCCTATAATTCTCACCCTTCGTACTTTATTTTCCGAATTATTTAATAAACTATAGTCAGTCAAGGGGTAATTCATAATCAATCAGATTGGCTCGAGTTCCCAAAATATGTATGGGTTCCCCGGGTTTCCTGAAAAAAAAATCTATGGGTTCCCCAGCCAGATTGGCTCGAGTTCCCGGAAATGAGTTACCCCTCGTAGTCAGTATCAAGAGCAAGAACTAGGATTTAGAATTATGATAAGAACAAGGACATTGTAATTAATCATGAACTAGAGTCCTTTTTATTAAAATAAATTGAAAAATGTCTTAATAGCTGTTTAGAAATGAGATACCTCTTTCATAGTAAGGACGTGGCTTATTTATCAATTCATAATATTTTAGGCCCCTCCTACAATTTATTTTAGGAAGTAGTTTATACCTTTTTCTCTTAATTTTTGATAATTTCCAAAGGAACAATAAGTCTTGACGATTTTTACCTCTAAAGTTAATAAAAAAAATAATGAATAAAATTCAAAAATTATGAAACCAATTTTGATTTTACTAATTAGAGCGACATTTGAATCAGGATAAAAAGCAAAAGGGGCAAATAAAAGAATTTATATTGTTACAATCTCACTCCAATTAGTTTGGAGTTTATTTCATGCTTAACTTGGCTTTTTCATTATAATTGAATATATATTTTTATAATAAAAAAAATATACGAGTGGATTTATGGCTAAAATTAAAAAAAATATATATGATAAACTAAAGTTAATATTGTGCTTTTATA
This sequence comes from Phlebotomus papatasi, assembly GCF_024763615.1. Classification (NCBI taxonomy): domain Eukaryota; kingdom Metazoa; phylum Arthropoda; class Insecta; order Diptera; family Psychodidae; genus Phlebotomus; species Phlebotomus papatasi. The sequence goes on from NC_077224.1 coordinate 17,264,585, forward strand.
TGTAAATTATAAAAATCGATGTTATTCATTTCCAGTTACGCTGATGTCTATAGAATTAGCCGAGACACCCTCCATTAATTTTTATAGTCACTGCGCTATTGTAGTTGTCTTGTCTTTCTCAGTGCAAGTATAAAATTTTAAGATGAAATATCACTAACTGTAGAAGAATTTGAAATGGGGAGCCCATAATTAGGGTTATTATTATTATTTTTATTATTTATTCTTGGACACAAACCCATTCCATAGAAAAGCTTTTATGTGGTATAGAGTGGCTCTTAAATCCTCAATTGGTGAAAAAAAAAATACACAGATATAGAAAAGATACCGGTTTTTTTTCTAATAGTGAAAACTTTACAAAATAATTTCGCTTTAAAGGACAAAAAATAGGGATATTGTTCTGTGTCTCGGCTAACTATATTTTTTTTTTGCTTTGGATCTTTGTACCTGTAAAGACAACTTGTTGTGTATGTTGCTAATGAACTTATAATACAGTTTCAAAGGCTGTTATGTAGTACTAATAATTTCTTTTAGTTTCTTAATTGGAAATGATGGAAATGTATACGAAGGTATTGGATGGTATCAAATTGGACGCCATACGAAGAATTACAATGAGAAATCGGTTGGCATAGCTTTTATTGGGAACTTTACTGGTAATTTTAAGACATGTAAAATTTTGTATTGGGGTTTATTTAATTATGGGCACAATTTATTTTAGATAAACTACCTTCCCAGGTGGCACTGGATTCGGCCAAAAGTCTCCTGGTGTGTGGTCGTTCTAAGCAATATTTAGATGAAAACTACAGCTTGTTTGGAGCTCGAGATATATCAAGAACTGAAAGCCCTGGTGCCAAATTGAATGAGGAAATTCAAAATTGGCCTCATTGGATGGCTGTGGATCAGGGCCAAATAATCTTTGTCTGATAAGGACTTGTAAGATTGAGTGTGTAACATATCTGGGAGAAGGTCATGGAGAGGTACAAGAGAGATTGTGTCCAGATAGGCTGAAGATGTTTTTGGGTGAATTAGTAATTTTCCCCTCAAGATCATGCACATGTACTAAGGCGTATTACATAAAATATTTCACCAGATGATAAATGATTTCATTTCGTGGAGTTTGAGTGAGAATTTTTGGGGGCGAAGGGGGTGGGGGAGGTGTGTAAGGGACTGGTGGGAGACATTTGAGTTCATTTTGAGGCTGAAATTGTGCTTCATGCAAGTGAAATGGTGTCTGTTATCATTAAATATGTAGGAATTCACGGAGGGCTGAGGATGAGCACCTCAATGGTCTTGATTATGGCCCAACTGGTATCCCTTAGACCCGAATGCGAAGAATATCTCTCTGGGTCCCATGGTGTTATCCCCTTATCTTGTGTAAAATTAATTTATTTCCCCGAGATAGAATTAGTCGTCTAATGTCCGGTCATATGTCAGTTGGTGCGTATTTTGAAACACGTGGAAATCCTCCTAGGGCTCCTAGGTCGTCAAAATTGCGTCAAATACCTCCCTTTACCGTTCCCATTTGCACCACAGGATTTATCAAGTTTATGTGCAAAATATTTTTAGTACTGTAGTAAAATCTCTGCTTAAATTACACTCCAGAACAAGATATTTCCAGCCCATTTTCACGTGTAGCTATGAATGAGAAATGTTATTCACTTTCTTACAAATTCTCAAGGAAAATTGCTTAAAACCAGGTTATTTGTCACTTTTGCGAATTAAATTTTGACTTTTAAAGGGTACTTTCAACGGGAAATTACAATTTCCGTTGTAACTTAATTATTAATTTAAAGATGCTGTTAAAATAAAGGAGAATTTGGTATTTTATTCGATATTTTACGACAAAATACTGTGTTTGAAGGGGACAAAAACTACAGAATTACTACGAGGTATTCCATTTTCCATAGAAATATCCTGCTTAGAAAACTGTGAATTAATTATACCCCTATTTTTCTTCTCAAGTGCTAGAGACTAAAATAATAATAGGGAATTATACTCTTTGTTTAATTGTACACCACTAGCTTATACACAGCAATTTCCTCGACAAAAATTACACGTAATTTTTCTTCACCATCTAAGAGCTTGGCATTTAATTGATGTGATAGGGATGAACTGGGCACTTTCGAATGAAACATTTTCGAATTTTTCTTCGAAAAGGCTGTCCATTTATTGCCAAAGCCCAATGAAGTCCTTGATTAGAGTGAATAAAGTACTTTGCGATACTTTAAATAAATGATTTATAAGATACACAAAAATGCTGTCTATCGATAATAAGCACAGCTGGATTTCTTTTTTGATTTTTTTTCTAAATTTACTTAAAAATATTTTTCTGTGAACATGAATTAGGGGCATTTGAGGCACTTCTGTAATACTGGCTGACAATAGTGATAAGATTTTTATAAGCAATTACGGGAGACTGCGGCAACAGTAGAAATGGGGTAGCACAAAATACTGATACGAGGTCTATAAACATAAACTGATAAAGGTCTCATCCTCTGAAGTCTATTATGTGATTTAAAAAAAAAAATGCAGTGTTTACAACTACCCCGTTTGTACTGCTGCCCCAGTTTCCCTAACACCTTTTAGCCATTTCCGAAGTTCAATAAATTATCTTTCATAATTTTATCAATTGACTATCCATCAAATCATAAGACAATTAAAATTAAAATGTGGTCCAAATTTTGTGAAGCTTTTAATGAAATAAAGAATTTTTAATGAAAAAAACCTAATTAAGGTAAAGTGCCCTTGAGTCGACCGGTTCCTCGACACGACCGGTGGTCAATATTTTGAATGTTTTACTGGTGAATTTCTATAAAATTGTCACTGATTCGTATTTATTTATGGAATAATTGACCTATTAATGTTAGATCATGCGCCAAATATTAGTGCAAATATACATAAATTGAATAAATAACTCTACCGGTCAAATCGAGGAACAGGTCGACTTAAGGGCACTTTCCCTTATGAAGCTTAAAAAAATTTTTAAGACATCTTCAAGCTGTTGCACATTATTAAACATTAATCTTAATCCTAATATTGAAAATTATACCGATATTTAACTTCTTAAATGGTTAATTAATTGATGTAGTATTTTAATTCAGAAATTGTATTTTTCTTAATTTTCCTCTTATTTCTAGTCCTTAGAAAAGGGGAAGATAATTTGTTCCGATTTCGCACGGATCTGTCTATATCATGCCCGTCTGGTGGTTGATTGGTTGATTTATTACTTCTTTATTGAACTTGGTCCATGTAAAGTCATTTTTTACAAATTTAATGAGTCCAACTTTATATTACACTTTAACCCGTAATCTAATTGACAAAATTGTCCCACCTATGGTTTGACTAGAAAATCAGAACTCTTACAAAATTTCAAATTCAAAAATTCAAAATAAGCGGTTCAAGCTTTTAAGAGAAGAAAATGGATATTAATTTAATTCAGGTTTGTTTTAAAACTTAAAGAATAAATTTAGTAAATAGAAATTAATAAATGTAATTTTATAGCTTGAAACTCTTAGATTCTAATTTAATGAAAAACTATCAGATAATCAAGGCGGATAAAACAGGTCTGGCGATTCGGAAAAGTTTTAGTAAAATTTATGAGAAACAAGGGGGAGATATTAGGGGGGAAATGTGTACACCACTTCTAGACACTTCCACAATTTGTATGGAAGAGCCCTTTACACTTCCAGCATTTCAGAAGACTCCCGAAAATGCTGCAATACTTCCAGCACTTCTTGCACTTCCATGCACTTTTCATACTTAGGAATCAATAACTTATTTAGTAAATATGAAAAATCTAATTAGGAAAACGATATTTTAATATTATCTGTTTTTTACGACCAACAGAATTTCTTTCTATGGATTTTCTAAGACATTAGTGGAGCTACTTTTGGAAAAGAGAGTCTCTAAAAAAGATGTATTGTTGTTTATAATTTATAGAAACTGTCTTAGAGAGTTTTTTGCGTACTGCAAATTATTTTTGTTCGTTCATTTATATTTCGTATCGTTCATCAATGAGAGATCACACACCTGTATTTCGATACAAGACTCCAGCTAAATGTTCTAACCTTGATATTGAAACATTTAACCAATCCACCAGATTGGCGTAAGGTTTTTGGGTATCAACAATTGGGTATCAACAAATCTAGCCCTTCACTCTTTTTCGTTATTTTAAGTTCTGACTAGCATATATCTAGTATCTACTATCTCATCGAAACTGGCTTCCAAAGGACTAGCCGCAGGTCACGGTGTACTTCGAACCCTTCGAACCTGTCCTAGAGGCCGATAATCTCAATACAAGCTCTTTCATGCTTCCCTACATCCCCCTACAATCTCCGTAGGTTCAAGCCCGTTGTCCAGCGTGGAAGTAGTCTCACTACAATATCTGTCTAGGTTTCTCAGTCATTGCATTATCATAACCGAATTTGTAAAATGCCAACAAACTTTCTTATAAATTATACTGCCGCTCGAATTAAAAATCTCAGCTAAAAGTGAGGTATAGTCTGCAAAATTCGGAATTAGACAGAAAAGACTTTATTTTCGGATACTTCTACTTCCAAAGATTTCCAAGCACTTTATTTTCAGCTGTACACCACTTCCGACACTAATCTCCCCTTTGATGTAGAAGATCCACAGAATTTCTGCAGAATATTGCAGAAATTCAAACGGTTTATTACGAGTTCATAACTATTTGGAATTGGTTCAGAGTTACCAAGAATTCCAAAACCTTTCCAACGAGCCAAAACATGATACCATTCGGTTGAGAAATGCACTTTCTAGAGCTTTTTAAGCCGTCGATAGTGAAATATTGTTGATTTTTTAGAGTTTAGACCAACATAGAATATATCACAAGTGTTTTCTTTCAGTTTGGATTTTATAAAACAAAAGTTAATGCATTGGATGCATTGTCAATATTGATATTTTTAGCCGTTTCAGCCTAAAGTTCTTTAGGGCAGTGTGGTATATTTTGGACCGGGATATTCTTACCGAGATTTATTGAAAAAGGTATACTTCTGTTTTATAAAAAATTGCAAAAAATATAAAGAAGTAAAAATGGTAAATTTTAGAACTTTCTCTGTAGCTATTTATTGAGGTAGGAACAAGGAACAGTTGTTCACACGTTATCCAACATTTGATAATCGATAAAAAATGCGGAATATGGAAATTTCAAAGTTTTGAAAATTTGTAGTAATATTCTACGAATAGTTTTGAATAAACTGTGGGAGATAGAGGAATTTAATAAACAATTAAACGTAAGAATTCTTTTCAAAGCAGTTTATTTAACTTTGTTAGCACTAGCTTCCCCCTAGCAACGGTTAAATCCCCCGTTGGTAATTGAATTTACATCAAAGATGTCTCTTGGAGCAGCGCCAATTTTTCATAAGAGCGGTCCTATTGCCAGCAAGTGAGTTACCCCTTCGAGAAGGTTATCGTAGAGAGAATTAATATTGAAAGTTAGTTCAAGTTGGATCGTTAGGAGGAATGCTGAGGGTTCAGGATAAACCTTTGGCGGCTAAGGCGCTCATCTACGCGATTGATTTTAGAGCTCTGACCTTACAAATTTTCTGACAGATCTAACAAATTGTATACAAAAGGAGATCTTCAGAGAATCTGTGCAGGTTAGCGCACAGAAGTGTGATTTAAACTCTAGGTAGATAATTGATACACAAGCAGGATAGCTGTAGAATGGTCCTTAATTCTTTAGAGGGTAGGACTTGCACTCTTCAACGCATATATGTTGCTCACATGAAGTATAGGGATAAACGTAAATTTCTCCAAAGTATGGACCTCACTTTAAAAAAGCACCATTTAGCATCTCCTAAGATATTTATCACTAAAGGAGGTTCGCAGCTATTGTAGTATTTTTTTTCCTAAAAAATATTTATGACACATTGAGCCCATAGGGTAATGTGGAGTAATTTGGAATCATGTCTAATTTGAAACATTGACATTTTCTAACAGTTTTTAAATAGCAAAAGGAAAAAGCAACGAGAAGTACTCTCTAATGCCAAGTTTTGTACTTCTTCGTGGTTTTCTTTAACTCTTTTACCATGTGAAACAGTGGAAACATTAGGGTAAGTGTGCCAAATTTCGGCATAGTTGCATGTAAGCGCCAAAATTTCAAGTTTGAAATGTAATATTTTTAATACAAATTGAATATTTTTATTACTCTTTTATAAGGAATGTTGCTTGGAACCTTGTAGACAGTTTATCGTCTTTATTTTCTCTAAAAATAATTCTTAATACATTTTAAAATGAATAAAAATGTAGACATAGCATTGGTGGCTTATTCCGGCCACCTTCATTTTCATAGTTCCTTGCCTCCGGAATTCTTCCAATGCATTTTTCAGATCATCTTGCACGTTGAAGCGATATTGTTTGTTATTTTTTGCATTGTATAATCTCTAGAGGATGCAAAAACTAAAAATTCATGGAAATTTGAAGAACAAAAATGTGGCCGGAATTGCAAGCTGACCGGAATTTGGCACACTTACCCTATTCGATGTTAAATAAAATTTGTAATTCTCGCCTTAAATTCTCCTCATTCTCCTATTTATTTATGGTAAATAATTCTTAGTGATGATAGTAATTTGGTAACCCTTGCGCTTCGCACCATTAAAAAGTCCATTATTTATGATAAACGCACATGAAAATTTTTGAGAGTGGGGCAGCTGAACCAAAAATTGACGAGAATGAAATGGAATTTTTGAGTTCTAACACAGAAACTCCCTTTGGGTAAGGACCGCGTACCTCAATCTCAAATTACCCAATTCACCTCTTTTACTACTCTCTATTGCCACATTTTCCATCCACCCTGCTACCACAATAAAATTTAACCATTGCACCCTGCAGAATTGCGGGCTATTTTAATATCGAGAGATAGTTTAAGGGGGGAACCTAAATCACAAGGTAAAAAAAAATCGGTTTTTAAAGTATCTTTACGAAATATTTTTCCTTTTTTATTATATTTTTTTAAATCTTCCAAAATTTTCCTAAAGTTTATTCGTTTTTTTCTCCTTCAGAAAAACCGTGAAAAACTTTTAATTTTTGGTTTCCTAATTCAGATTCTCCCCTTAAGAGATGAAAATTTGCTTGGCTATGGGAATAATAAAGACATGTTTGGATGTACTTTCTATGCCTAGGTGCCCTTTTATGGCTATTATTACTTATAATAGGGAGCAATTGCATAACGAATAAGCGAGATATGTATATTTTGGATTAATATAGAAGATGTGTCACTCCGAAATTGTTGAATATTTCTAAGTGATAATAAGATGTAGTTATCCTAATTTTGTTTTTGTATTCTTTGGAATACTTCTTTACTAAAACATAACAGTTCGATAAAGATAAATCATTTTCATCAATCACTCGAAGCTATACTTCTTTTAAATGTGATAATGAAAGTTTTATAGTGCAAGTTTTTGAATTGAGAGCCAACAATTAAGGATGTGGAAAGTTCTTCCGATTGTTTCTTAAATAGGAATTCAACGTGAAAAGTTTTGTGTACTGAATGTGCAGAAATAAATCTTATTGGTGTATTCTACACAACTAAAAGTAGCACAGAACAAATGTTTTGATTTTCTGTTCAACGTTTTCCCAAATGTATTTTTGAGTTTATTTGAATGTTTATTTGCACATTTTTGAGAAAATAGAAAATCTTTTAAAATCACAAGAAAATTTCCGATAAATAAATAGATTTCTATCAATATTTGTGGTAAAACTTTTCTCTATATTGATGGAGTTAGAATAGAGGGAAATTTTAAATATTTAAATATGAAAAATAAATATTTTTGAATTTTCTTGATAAATATAGACAGAAAAAGTCCATTCCCACATGGCAATCAGCATAAAATGTGATTTAATACAACACAATGGGCAATAATCAAAGTGTAGCAAATGCTTTTATTACACCCACATTTTCAATTGATCACCATCATGCAAATTAATAGCAATACAGCGAGGAAACACCAAATAAAATGGAATTTTATAGGCAAATGGAATTGTAATTTGAGTATTATTTGATTTTCAGTTACTTGTCAAATACAGTATTCTACACTCATGGGAAAATTCAATTAAATTCTATTTATAATTTATGACCACTGGCTTCTGCTTGGAAGCCTTTCGTTTGCAATTGCATGCTACAGAAGGGTTAAATTTAATGTCAGAGGAAGGTTAGTTAGAGGGACGACGCGACGTTTAATTTGGAAAATACAGGTTTAATCCAGATAAGCTAAAATTATTTAAAGTTATTTTATGAATATGAGCGAATTTTACATGTTTTTGTTTACTGAAAATAACATACCTTGGACTCAAGATTCATAAAACTGCTTTTTATACTGATTTCTCTTTGCGTTTGCCCCTGTCCATGTGGTGGGTGAAGTATCCTGTTCGAATTTCGAAGTGTCTCGAATGTCGAATATGCATAACATTCACAATTTTTGAGTATATTCTTTGACAGCTTCCTACTGTTTTATTTCATAAATTTTTATAGCTTTCCCAAGAAGCAAAACAGCTGCCTTATAGGAATAAAATCTATTAATAAAAGGACATGTTTAAGGATACTGTCACACTAGGATTTTTACAATTTAATTTTAAATTCAATTGAACTAATTGAGCATAGCAAGATTTCTAGAATTTACTTGAAAGTTCTCGCAGCCAGGACACATTTCGCAAGAAATTTGCTCAATTTTAAATAGTGCCGCGAGATTTTTGATTGTGAGTGACCCCGAAAAATGTGTGATAGTACTTAAAATGCCTTATAAGTCACTTATTTGTTATTCAGAAGAATCCCCAAAGTCAGAATTAAGGGTTGTAAACAAGGGGTCTCATGAAAAGAGTCTCATACAGTCTTATTGAAAATCTTTGTGAAGTCATCCCAACTGCGATTTCTTAATACAACAATTTCCTTCCAGATGAAAATAAATACATACATACATACATTCATACATACATACAAATTACTCCCGATACTTAAGTTTCACTCGCGTACAAGTTTATCACTAATCACTGTATTTATACTTATTTTATTTTATTATTTAGGCTACTTATTTTACTGTAATAAAATTGAAATTAATGAGCAATTTTAACGTTTTAATTTGCTGAATTTAAATTTAATTGAGCAACTACATTTCTGCTATTTTTCCATTTTTAAACGTGTTTTTGTGAACCAAGTCATTGTATTTAGATCGAAAGATAATGACTAAGTATACCTTTATATCAATAAATAAGCGAAAATATGTCAATTCAAATGATTTTTAATGCAAAATAACGCAAAGGAACAATTCATCTGAAAATTAAATTGAATTTACAAATTGAAAAAAAAAACCTAGTGTGATAGCACAGTAAAGCGTAATACTTTATTAGAATATATGAACGAAATGTCTATAACTTGGACAAATTCTACAAAATGTACTCATAGTCATTCTAACCAATTTTGATATATCATAAAACCATGTTTCTGAGGGGTAAGGAGGGGATCGGAAGGCAAAGTAAGATTACATTTTAAGTCCCTGTGTCCACTTACGAGGGGGTTTGAATAACATTCTAACTCGCTGACTCTCGCCAATTAGGACCTTCTCCTGAAAAGTGAAACTTTTGACCTTTTTAGCCTTACCGTAAAGGATAAACAACAATTTTTCAAATTTTGGGACTATTACAAATAAATTTCTTGTTTCCGAATTAGGGAGTATATACGAAGTTTCATTAAAAAAATCGATTTCGAGTTGGGGGATTTTCTTTATGAATGTATTTGTATTTGATAGTGGTAATTTTTATTGTCTTGAAGTGAAGTTTAGGTTTATAATTGCCACATATACAGTCGGTCTTACTTCCTCTTAACAAAAAGAACAAGGGATCTCTTTATCTAATCGCCTTTCGTATTTGATTGCCTTTGATTGAAAGTGAAACTTTATTTAAATTTGAGAAAATAAAACTATTTGTAGTAGCTAATCAGCATTGCTATTAATTGGATTGATACTTCCTTCTTTTATAAAGTTCAGAGTAAACTTTTTAAATTTTTAAACTTTTTTAAACTGCAATTTTGAAAAAATCCTAAAGAATAAAATGTTTTGTTGATTTTTTTCTTCTGGTTGAATAAAATTGAATTTAGAAGTTACTCAGATTTTTCGTTATATATAAGTGACGCACATGAGCACAATTTGCACAGGAGCTTTATTGCTCGTATTGTGCATACGTTCTAAGGTACTTGTGCTTTGCAAATAATGCAAAAATGTGATTAGGAGTAATTTTGAGATGTTGAAATGAGTGAATTATGAACATATTCTGGCAGACGAAGAAACTTAAATTTGGGTTAGTTTACTTTATAGTCAAGTTTATATTTTATTAAATATAATTTAAATGGAAAGAACTAAGCTTTCAGGCGAAGGTTGACCCAGTTTTTTTTTTCACTCAAGCTACACACAGAAAAATTTGTACACAAAATTGTTACACCGAGGGCTGTCCAGATTTGAAAAAGTGTTTGGTAAAATTTTAAGCAAGTGTTTGGTACACAATTTTTTAACTGCTGGTACACAAATTTTTAACATTTGGTACAAAAATGTTTAACATTTGTTAACATTTTGTGTATTTCTTGTTTTATTTTTTTTTAACCATGGTTAACATTTTGAGGAAATTTTAGAAAAAAATATTTTGTAAAATTGTTTATAAATATTTGTGAATTACTATTGGGGACTTACGAAATGTTCGTAAATCGTATAACTCACTAAAATGTTCGTAAAGAATTGTATTTTTTTGCAAACACTGTCTGTAACAAGATAACCTAACGAGGATTTTTTGTTCTTTCACGAAAAAATATTTCCAAAAGAACAAAAAATCCTCTTTAGGTGATCTTGTTACGGACAGTGTTTGCGAAAAAATACAATCCTTTACGAACATTTTAGTGAGTTATACGATTTACGAACATTTCGTATGTCCCCAATAGTAATTCACAAATATTTATGAACAATTTTACAAATTTGTGAAAAGTGGCACGGAAGTTTCCTTAGGATATTTTTAAACAAAAAAAGTTCGACTTTTAAATAAGCATAATTAGAAACTTTTTTATTTATTATTTATTTCAAAATATTATTATAATTATTTATATTAAAATTATTACATCTTGCTTAGATACTATATTGATTTTTTTTAGTATTTGCACTTATAATTCGTCACAACTGACACATAAAAGCGCTTTATACCTGATCGTGTTCCACCTTGAGTAATAAAGGTTGCAGACGATTTTAGAGTTTTTAGAGTTTTTTTTTAGAGTTTAGAGTTTAGAATTTTAGAGTTCATTTCCCGACTGGAGTACTATGAAATCTCTGAATACTTGCTTCAAAAATGGTCGCTTAATTCCACGGCCACTTCCAGTTGAACGTAGAAGCGTTACTCAAAAACTCATATATTTTTGGAGACCATTCTGAAAAAATTATTTAGAATAACTTAATTCTCAGTCAGTTTATTAGTAACATTAAATGGAAAAGAGGAGGCAAACATGATCCAAATCAGCGAAGAAACACGTTTTCTACCACTTTATTAACTATTCACATAGAAATATGTATGTTAAGAGTAATTCAACGAAAATTGGTATAAAAACTGTTTGATTAATTAGTAAATTTATTTAAATGGTTCAAGCAATTTTCTTCCAAAAACTTCATAAACTATCGAAATATTTCATATCGGATAGTTTAAAATTTAAAAATAAATGGTATAGGAAATTATTTTTATGTTCATAAAATTTATTTTTATAGTAATAATGTGAAATTTCACAAAATTTCAAGAACGATGTGGTACTTTAACACTTTTAAGAATAATTGAGATAGAAAATTATTTTAGTAATGACAAAATTTATTTAATTTTAAAATTTTAAACATATTATACAATAAATTTTGAAGAATAGAATTTCGTTTTCTTTTTAAGTGAAATAATTATTTAATTAAATATTTCAAAAGTTTCAATTTTTTCTTGAAATTTTCACATGCCTAATTAATGCACTAATTGAAAATTTGGACAGAATGGGGCTTAAATGGGGGCTTGAGTTCTGTTGTCTTTTAAGGTACAGCCCCCATTATAACCTAATCTGAATTATAAACTTCAAATAGGGCAAATTTTAAATTTAGAGCATTGAAAAGTAGGAAGTTGGCAAATAAAATCTTATTGAAAGAAACAAAGAAAATTTTAAAATGTGGCGGATTACCTTTACAAGTGAGCTTGTAAAAAAGTTCTGATGATTTTACCAGATCTGGAGGAGCCTCCTCCACGGTGACCTCCAATGGACTGCAACTTTGTGGAGCAAGGGATGTAAAATTTCCAAATTCTGGGAGGTTGCCAGCGTCAGTTTCATGCTGTTTTCATAAAATATCCCCAGGTTTTCAGAGTTATTCTCATGCTGTAGACAAAAAAGACACCATAAACCATTTTTCTGAAGAATTTCACTGATATACGGAAAATTTACCTGCTTTTCCAACTCAAAAAACACTTTTTCTCACAGAAATCTACGCTTACCCACGTGTCCTCACCATTATATTTGACACAGCACGCGTAACACCCGCCATGATTCCCGAAAAACTGTCAGATATTGAGAATATTGCGCAAAACTCTCCGTACTTAGTACCAAGTGAGTTACTTTTCTCTCTCTTTTCTCTCCCGCTGGGAGAGAAAAGGTGCCAGAGTAACAAAATGTACACGATCTTAGCTCCTTTCGGTGAACAAATCATTGTGTACACTTTTTCGTGATCTCTTGGTGTAGCAAATATGTGCATAAAAAGTTATTGTTTTTATGTACAGAAATTTTTGTGTACATATTTTTCTGTGTGTAGACTCAGGCTTCTTCACTCAGAATTTACGCACTAATGCATTATTAGACAAATCTTTTATGTTCCTTAAAGCATGATTCAACTCAAAAAGCACCCACTTTGAAGAAAAATAATTTAAAACGAAGAAAAGAATCTCCACTTTGACAATTTTTTCATCTTCTGATTAAATTTATTCCTCTTACGCTCAATCCTTTGAGAGGTGCTTTAGAAGCTTTTTCCCAGGAAGTTCTAAGAAGTTCATTGATGGTATATACGTTTGTGCAAGTTTTCTGAGAAATGGCTGTAGAACTACATGATAGAGTGTCATAAAGGTAAATATTTATCATATTAACATATTCAAAATTGGGGTTTTCGAACATGCGTGTTTGCAAACAGTATTCTGCATGTCAACATTTAAGTCTTTGTATTTTATGTTTATGGAATATTTTAATATGCTTAACATTTTGATATTTTTAATTTTTTGGAGGTGGAGAGATTGTGGTTAATAGTGTAGTAGGGGAAGGTTTTGATGTTTCGCACACAATAATGATGTTCAAGTTCAGTGATTCTTTCTGACTACCATGCAAACCGTATAGATTCTCCAACTATACCAGAAAATTCTCTTACTTACAAGGTCCATAATCCCACCACATAAAATCCCAGGAAATCCTTAGATTTTCCTCTAGAGGAAAATAAAAATTTAATAACGATTTGTGCGATGGATCAATCAAGTTTCTATCTTCGAACACGATTCACATCATCATTGAGCTCCCCCATTTTCACCGTAAATTTGCACCGAACACTAAAAGTTGCACATCATTGTTTAAAGGGAATTCTAATCTACTTGATTAAACCCTTTGAACAAGGAATAAAACCTTTTTAATGTCAATTTTTCGGAACTTTTCTAAGAGATATTTTTATGACACTGAAAACCACTTTTTTGCTCGATTCCCTGGGAATTTCATTCTGGAAGCAGTAAAACTGGTGAATGCCTCCTTGAAAAGTCTAAATATCACCAAATTTTCACTAATTAATGAGTTTTTTAAGCTAAAAAGTGACTAAAACCCTGCAAGTGAGAAGATCACTTAAGTTCCACCAATCCTCTACGGAGCCGGATATACTTAAAACCGTCTTTGTATGCGCAGCAGTGAAGATTCCCAAGAAGCAATTTTTTCTTAATATAGTCTTGTACAATTACCTAAGTAAGGCATTATAGAACCTTAAATCTTTTTATTTGCTTATAACATTCTTGGTTCCATCACTGAGATTACTATAAGTAAAGTGGTGCACTGTTAAGGATCTTAAGAGCTCCTATAGGAATTTCTACAGAAAATTCTCACTTTAAGTCTTTTAAAAGTGCACTAAAAGACTTGTTTAATACTTGGTTCTATAAGGCAGCTATTTTCTATTGGTTCTATAAGGCAGAACCCAAGATCTTCTGTCCCCACAGCTACAGAAATTGAGATTCAGCACATAGATTAAGGTTCGGGGGATGGACCGGCCACAATTTTCACAAAACAGTCTCTTCCGGACAATATTTTTTTTCTTAATGTGAAAAACAACACAAAAATGAGGTTATGTCAAAGATGCTCAAAGAAACCAGTTGTAAGCTGTGTAAGTTTATTGTAGATGTTTCTTTCATTGCACATTCAGTTTGTGCAATCTTGAATAATATTTTTATATCAAAGAAATGCAAAATTGCTTTCACAATTACTCAACTTCGCCATTTTTGAGTCAAATTACTTATTGTTTATCAACTTTAAGGTTCTCAAGTGAATGAAGGAGCAAATCGGAGAATTGCAATGGATATGAATATGGGAGAATCGCATCGAATACGAAGTTTCCTGGAAAATGTGCGAAGAAACAATGTCTTCTATGTGCTATCGATCAATGTTAGTGAAGTTTTTGGATTTTCGTCCACTCACGAAAACGGTCTGCTCCAACCCAAATCTTTTTTACATAAATAAAAACTCTAATAACCCCTCTAACCCCTGTGATAGTAGTTTTTCAGAAAAGTGATATTAATTGTGCAAAATAGTACGAAATATTATACATTAAAATTACTGTTTTAACCCGTTCTTAATTTTTTTTTCCTGAAACTAGGGAAAAGAAACCAGACTCCCAATTTTTTCAAGAAAGGTGTGTTTTAAGACTAGCAATTAAAATATACAGCTATAGCAGAAGAGTGTTTCTCTGTTCAACCGACAAATGTTTTTGTACTCGAAGGCAAGACAGACGAACCAGACGAATATAGAAGAATTTTGAAATTGAATTTCGAATTTGCATTTAAACTAATTTTATAAAACTGTTAAGATAAGCAGTATAACTTTTCCTGTTTGTTTTTGCATAATTTAATTCTAATTAGGTTTTCTGCAAAATTTACACAATTGTTTAAAATACATAGAATGCATAAAATGCCCCGATGCTCCCCTATTCCGAAACCATTTAAAATTAAATGCCGTTTCTTCGATGAAACTAAAGCAAAATTTCTGCAACATGTTGCTGCAAACTTTCTCAACATTCTCAATGTATCAATTTAGCAATAATGTAGAAGTTTCCTGCAAGGCAATTTGACTCCCTCAGTTCCCAATATTTGATTTTGTTAACTTGTATACCTGAAGGATTAGTTTGGTCACTTGATATTCCAGGTTTCAAGCACCATTTAGCTATACCCAGAGAGTATTCCCTGGTATTTCAACTGCAAAACCACAGAGTTTTCCTCAAATCTTGATACGGAATTTCCTCCTCACTTCAAATGATTTTCCACCCCCTCAGTTTGGCAAACAGTACAACCACTTTATCTTAAGCATCCCCTGAGAGACAATATTTCTGTGTAGGGCAAATTGTTCACCTCGTCTTTGACCTTCCGATATCCCATGGCCCAAGTTTTCTCTGGTATACACTCTCTCTCCTAACACACAACATATTTCGAGGATGTTTTTGTCAACAAACCCCAAGACCGCAAAAGATACCAATCGATGGAGTATCTCCCATCCTCAGGGGAGAACTCGTGGGAAAAATTGCCATGGTGTGTATGAAGATAAATTAGTTTCAACTATTGCACAACATATAATTTCTACGTCACTCTTCTGTCTCAGACACTCATTAAGAAAACTAATATAAAATCTCAAAGTGTAATTAAGAAGTAGAGTTGGAGTGAATAAAAATCAAAAAGTTCTACACAGCCAATAAATACGATGGCAAAAAAAAATTATGAAAATTAACTTTTCTCTTCACCATAAAACCACAGAGATATGGAAAAAGTTTCTTTTTGCCCATCTCTGAGAACATCGACAGGAATTGATGAGAAGAAATTGTGGAAGAAGGGAAGGAAAATTTGAGGGAAAGAGTGGTAGGAAAAACAACAATATCAATATCTAAAACTTCCCGTGTATATTTTGGTGATATAAACAAATTATGATGAAGATTCTCAGTACTAAATGAGTTTATAAAATACGAAATCCCCGGTTACTTAACGAGTCCCTTCCGCATTTTCTTTCTAATAGAATAATTTAGCCAACATAATCGGATTTAGTGAAATGAGAAAATTCTATACATATAACCTCATCAATGGATGCTCTTTCAGTTCTCTCATCGCCGTATTTTAGGATTGAAACAATGATAAATTTATAGCATTTTGCGTTATGATTGAAAGTTTTAAGAAGCTTAGCGTTACTCTTGTTTTTCGGTTATTTTGCCATAATACCAAAAACTCTCCTGGAAAATTTTCAAGCTTCCCCCCATTACATTTCTCAATGTTTTTGCCAAAATTTCCATTTCGACCTTCGAGAAAATTTATATGTTTACAAATTTACGAAAAACAATCAGATTTCTTCCCATTGCTTGTGATATTCTTTTAAACAGAGTTAAATTTTGTAAGATAATACAATAATTTGGGAATTTTCATTTAGATGTAAGGCATGTAGGTTGGAATTGTGGCTTATGGTTACATTAGCTGAAATATTTTACATACAAGTTTTAGTATTTTTGATCAACTAAGATAAAAAGTTGGTTAAAATTTGTGCGAGACAGTTTCTAGCAGATTTTTCAGGTTGACTGAGTGAAACATATCAACTGTTGATCAACTACTGATCTTCTAATAGATTGGCAACGTTTAATCAACTGTTGATCATCGAGTAGATTATCAACGTTTAATCAACAGTGATTGACTAATATGTTATCAACTTCTAATCAACTTTTTATAAACTTTTGATCTTGTAACAAATTATTAGTTTCTGGTCAACTTCTGATCAACTGTTGATCTTCTAACGGATTATCAGCTGCCGATAAACTTTTCAGAAACTGTTGATCGACTAGCAGAGTACTAACTTCTGATCAACTGACGATTGACTATTAGATTATCAACTTCTCATAAACTGTTGAAATTGTAACAGATGATTTGTTTATGATCAACTTCTGATCAACTGTGGATCGACTAATAGACTATCAACTTCTGATAAACTTTTCACAAACTGTTGATCGTCTGACAGATTACTAACTTCTGATCAACTGTCGATTGACTAATAGATTATCAAATTCTAATCAACTTTTGATCTTGTAACAGATTATAAGTTTTAGTATTTTTGATCAACTAAGATAAAAAGTTGGTTAAAATTTGTGCGAGACAGTTTCTAGCAGATTTTTCAGGTTGACTGAGTGAAACATATCAACTGTTGATCAACTACTGATCTTCTAATAGATTGGCAACGTTTAATCAACTGTTGATCATCGAGTAGATTATCAACGTTTAATCAACAGTGATTGACTAATATGTTATCAACTTCTAATCAACTTTTTATAAACTTTTGATCTTGTAACAAATTATTAGTTTCTGATCAACTTCAGATCAACTGTTGATCTTCTAACGGATTATCAGCTTCTGATAAACTTTTCACAAATTGTTGATCGACTAACAGATTACTAACTTCTGATCAACTGTTGATTGACTAATAGATTATCAACTTCTAATCAACTTTTGATAAACTTTTGATGTTATAACAGATTATTAGTTTCTGATCAACTTCTGATCAACTGTTGATCTTCTAACGGATTCAGAAACTCTTGATCGACTAACAGATTACTACCTTCTGATCAACTGTTGATTGATCTTCTAACAAATGATTTGTTTATGATCAACTTCTGATCAACTGTTGATCTTCTAACGGATTATCAGCTTCTGATAAACTTTTCACAAACAGTTGATCGACAGTTTACTACTTCAGATTACTAACTTCTGAGCAACTTTTACTTCGATTTACTAATAGATTATCAAATTCTTTTCAACTTTTGATAAACTTTTGACCTTGTAACAGATTATTGGTTTCTGATCAACTGTTGATCTTCTAACGGATTATCAGCTCTGATAAAGTTTTTAGAAACTGTTGATCGACTAACAGATTACTAACTTCTGATCAACTGTTGACCGACTAATGGATTACCAACCTCTAATCAACTTTTCATAAACTGTTGATCTTGTAACAGATTATCAGCTTGTAAACAGCATCTGAAAAATTATTGATTTTCTAACTAATTATCAGCTTCTGATCAACTTTTTAAAACTGTTGATCGACTAACAGATTACTAACTTCTGATCAACTCTTGACCGACTAATGGATTATCAACCTCTAATCAACTTTTCATAAACTGTTGATCTTGTAACAGATTATCAGCTTGTAAACAGCATCTGAAAAATTATTGATTTTCTAACTAATTATCAGCTTCTGATCAACTTTTTAAAACTGTTGATCGACTAACAGATTACTAACTTCTGATCAACTCTTGACCGACTAATGGATTATCAACCTCTAATCAACTTTTCATAAACTGTTGATCTTGTAACAGATTATCAGCTTGTAAACAGCATCTGAAAAATTATTGATTTTATAACTAATTATCAGCTTCTGATCAACTTTTTAAAACTGTTGATCGACTAACAGATTACTAACTTCTGATCAACTGTTGACCGACTAATGGATTACCAACCTCTAATCAACTTTTCATAAACTGTTGATCTTGTAACAGATTATCAGCTTGTAAACAGCATCTGAAAAATTATTGATTTTCTAACTAATTATCAGCTTCTGATCAACTTTTTAAAACTGTTGATCGACAAACAGACTACTAACTTCTAATCAACTGTGGATCGACTACTAGATTATCAACTTCTGATTAACTCTTGCTAAACTGTTGATCGGTTAGCGTATTATCAGCTTCTTATCAACTGTTGACCCAATAACTGATTATAAACTTCCAATTAACTTTTGATAAACCCTTGATCTTGTGACTGCTTATAAGCTTCTGAACGACTGTTAATATTGTAACAGATTATCAACTTCTGATTTGTTAATACTAACGAAAACAATTGAAAACCCTAAGGGCCTAAATAGACTCAGGCTGATCCTCGAGAATATTTAGCCTTTAAAATTTGACAGTAAAGATTTATCCCAAACTATCATACGTTGGGAGCTTCGAATCATCGATTGGGGGTCCTTCACATAAATCTCCTTTACCTAATCCATTACTGCTAGAATTTACAGGCTAAGTATTCTCGAGGATCAGCCTGAGTGTTTTGGGCTCTAACAGTTGATAGATTTAATTATCTTTTGACCAATTTTACATAGAATTCGATATAACAATTTCATGATTGATTTTGTGTGAAAAATCAACTTTTTCACTAACTCGATTATCAACTAATTTCCTATGAGTATCCCTACAAGGAATGTGCTTTTAAATTTATTTTCTAAAACTTGTTCTTCTTCCTTCTTTACAAAGGCTCAAAAACATTTTTTTACAAAATGAAAAAAAAATTGTAGCGGGCCTTTGAATTAAATTTGGAAACTTGAATTGAGAAAAGCGGTGATGGTTTGTGCTAAATTAGGCAGTCGGTAGAGTGGTCTAAAGACTAGAGGTGTGGCCCTACCGAATATTTTATCATCTTTAGTAATACCAAATTCTATTGGTCTTTCGGAATTTTATAACTTATTTTTCCTTAATAGGGTAAGTGTGTCAAATTTCGGCATAGTTGCATGCAAGCGACAAAGTCTCCAGTTTGAAATGTAATATTTTTAATAAAAATTGAATATTTTTGTTACTCTTTTACAAGAAATGTTGCTTGGAACCTCGCAGACAATTTATCATCTTTATTTTCTCTAAAATCATTCTTAATACATTTTAAAATTAATTAAAATGTAGACATAGCATTGGTGGCCTATTTCAGCCACCTTCATTCTCTTAGTTCCTTGGCCTTTCAGGATTATTTAAATATTTTTTCAGATCATCTTGCTCGTTGAAGTGACATTTTTTGTTATTTTTTTTGCGTTGTACAATCTCAAGAGTATCCAAAAACTAAAAATGCGAGGAACAAGAAATATGGCCGAAATTGCAAGCTGGCCGGAATTTGGCACACTTATACGGGCTTCAGACCTAAGGCTTAACCAAATGGCTTAACTGCTCTAATTTCTTATCAATCACGATTTTTTGGAAAAATTTAACACAGGATTGAATTGTTAAAAATAAATTACCAATTAGGCTCCCAAAACGCAACGAAATTGCTCGCTATTTAGGATTTTGAAACCTTTGGGAACTGGGCCAAACCTCTAGTCTGAATCCCGCTTTATACCCTAATCCAATCCCAAATTAAAATTTTTCAATATATCTTGATAGTCAAAATATCTTGAATTCCATAAAATCTTGAAGATCATTTTCCGTAGGGGCTAGAACGACATTGCTTTCTTTCTATAAGAGGTGGGGTCTTGATCCGAACGGTGCAACAACCACAAAAGTTATGTTGAAGAGGGCAGCGTCCAGAGCGATAGGTCTCTTATTAATGCGTCTCTTAGTTTAAGTCGGATACACATTACTCAGAAACTGATGGTAATGTAATCCGATCATTATTTTGATTGTTATTACGTTACGTCGTCTCTCGGCTTGAGTTGTAAGTGTGTCTAAGGTTGAGTAAATCTACCGGAAGTTCTATACGAGCAATTCGAAAAATTTCCTGCTGAGCTTTGATTGAAAGTAACATAACGAAGAGGGGTCCACAATGAATAAACTAGAAGGCGTACACATGTTGTGGCGCTGCTGGTTCATCCACCTCTATTGTTGTCATATGAGTAGCTCGCAAGAATTTTAGCCTTTAAGCGTAAATGGATTATTTTGCTGCCTTTTCTATACCATTTTTGTGACGCATTTTCAGGTGACGTCTTTGGGGATATTCTGCGATAATTTCGAGTCATAATATGGTAATATTATTTTTTAGAAAACGGTTAGCCGTTTATTTTGCGTTTTAAAGCTACTTTTTTTTTTAAAATGTTTGTCAGGAACAACATGTACTTTGTGTTAAAAAGTTTACTTGTAGTTAATTGATTTGTATGGCGTGTGTGTGATAATTGTTACAGATTGTGAATTTTTCAGATCCGTTCTTTTTATCTTTGCGTAAGATATGCAAACAAGTATAATTAATTTTTTACTGTCATGATAAGTATCCATCAGATAATGTGCTTGAGCCTTAAAAGCTCTCGCGAATTGAACATAAAGATAAAGGCTGAAGAATTTCCTTGGATTTTCTCTCGGTATTTTGTGGCTTTCGGCATCAATGAGGGTCAGAATCATTGAAGTGTTTATTGAAATTGAGAAGCCTTCGAAGTTACCAAAGTTTTCAGCACAAAGTGATCTTTTTCCTTTCATGCTAATCCAAAGTTTTCATCCCCAAGATAATCACCAAGTGATACAATCTTATGGTAAGCAAACCATATTTGAATTATCCGCTTTATTTCAAACATTTCTCGGTCACTGAGGGAAAGGGTTTGACACTTCTTTTCACTTTGGGAAAAGTGGTTTGAATAGTCAGAAATTCCAGAGTTGCACAAATAGAGCAATTTATGTTAAAGTTGATTGCTAAAGTTTTCCATTGTTTTCAATGGGCGTATGGTGGATATTCACAGAACTTTACCAAATACACGTTATTCCCAGCAATGTCCTGGTGAAAAGCCTGAGAATTGTGGGTTAGGAGAACAGTGTCATTGTTGGATAATGATATTCATAATGTCCTTTGCATTTCTAACACATTGTACCAGGAGGTTGAATGGTTCAGAAGGAGGTCGAGAGATGGTCTGCAGAGGAACAAAGTGACTGTATTCCTTTGGTTACGACCAAGGGATATTTGTATAATGTTTCTCGACTTCACTAGTTATGTGGTCATGCACAAAGTGGTGATGAAATTGCATTGTCTCCAGTTTCACCAATGAGGATTTTCCTCAAATGTCGTTTTAGTTTACCTATTATTACACTCTCATAAAAGGGAGTTCTTGTACTTTAGATATGAGAAAAATAATTTTCCACTTAATTTTCTTTCATTGCAAATATTTCAGAAAATTTAATTGTGCAAAAGTTCATCAGTACGGAGATTTCTTTGACCGTGAAATGCCAAGTTTAATCAAATTAAAATGAGAATGGAATGAATTTTCAGTTCTCCATATTCGGAATTTTTCTTTAAATAGTCTACACCCAAAGAAATTTTGGTTAAATCTAAGGTTAAGTCCAATCATTTTAATAATTATACATTTTTTAGAATGTTTATCATTTTAATAAGGTATATTGATTCACTCTTTCGCACACAACAAAATATTCTTTATATTAAAAAAATTCACTATAACAAAGGTTTTTGTAATGAATATTTCGAAATGTAAAAATGCTTTACTATTTTTTTCTAAAACCCTACAAATTATCAAAATGAAACGATGAGTAATATAATAAATTATATTTTTTTCAGATTCGTGAGTGATTAAAAATCAGTAAGTTTGACTATAATATTATTAAAATTTTTAGTGTTGATTTTATTTATGTTTTACTATTGAAATATTCCAAAGTCATTTCTAGTAATTTATTAGTTATTCATTAAGCAAAGTTTGATTTACTTCAAATTATTTTTTTTTTACAAATTTAAAATATTGGTTAATATCTTTCTGATATACGTTTTAAATCAGAAAAATTTCATAAAATCAAAATTTTATCCCTTTTCTTCATATACATATTGCATATTTCTGTTCCACTCTTTTGCGCTCTTCTTCTTTTTCTTCCAAGCATCAAAGCAAATTCAATTTAGATTTATTGTAGATAAGTGAGATAAACGTTTGCTAAACATTTCTTAATGGCTCTGGCATACCTTTTAGATCAGGAAAATTTCATAAAGTGAAAATTAACATTCCTTTCTTCCTTAAGCTTTGCATATGTCTATCCTACTTTTATGCACTCTTCTTATTCTTTTAAACATCACACCAAATTAAATTTAGATCAGTCCAATTTCCAGACCGAAAGAGTGGGATAGACTTATGCTAATCTTTTGAGAAGGAAAGGAACGCGAATTTCCATGTAATAAAATTATACCAAACAAAAAGGTGTTCCAAAAGTCATAAGCAAAAAGATGTGTATTTTGATTTCGTTTTGGCTTTAATACATTTTGGGATATTGTTTTTGAAAATTTTCATCTAATATTTTAAAGGCAAAACCGGCAAAACCATTGTCTTTGGATCCAAATAGTTCTATAAAGACTCAGTTTTCTCTATTGTATCCTTAATGGCGCTGCGATCGCTTTTTCTTCAGGTACATTTTTATTAGCCGTTGAGACCCGATTTTTGAAGATCTCTCTTTTTTTTTTTAACAAAAACGGTACTTCATGGTACTCACGATGAGTCGAATTATCAGACGTCAAGGACTAGAATATTTTCTTTTAGCAGATTGTGGAGAAAAATTAACCGTAAATCGTATTTTTTATATAACACTCTCCCAAAATTCAAATTTTATTTTTTCATGGACAGGTTTCAGTTATATGCTAACACGAAATAGTTTATTTTTTTGGCTTCAGATGGATTTACTCTTAGTAATCGTTACTATCGAAAGGTAAATTTCTTTAAAACAGCCCTTGGAAAAGAATGTCCTAATGGCTGAATGATTAAAAATTTTCAAAGAAAAATTTCAGAAAATATAGCTTAACCATTGAACTATTATATGCGTAAGAACTGGAATTAAATATTTCTTTTATTATGTTGAAGGAAATATTAGATGAGATCATATATTCTGTCAGTAGAAGAGGTAAAAAGTTTGGAGTGGTATATCTCAGCTCCTGATGAACATAATTGGATGAGTGAACTATTGTTGGAAAGCTTGGTTCATTAGCTTTCAGAATCTGGTATATGTAATTGGCTATGGGTAAATCATGGTCATCCAGAACCATTTATGTCGAAGAAGACACTTTTTGCAACGTCTTTTTTGACCATCTACTGCTGGGACCAGGAGTGACCCACAATTCTCGCACTTGGACTGTTCGTTAGAGGAACTCAAAGGGTATAATTTGTGGAAGAAACTTTTTTTTTGGACGTCTTACTTTTTTTTATTCATCGACTTTTGCAAGAATTTTAACATTTTATACGCATAGAAAAAAATGACAGAAATCCTTCTATCTCATTTTCTGGACAAACTAATGAAGATATCGGCTTGGAATGTTCTAAGTACTCCCCCATAAGTTGATCCAAGGAATCCAAATATCATATCAATTTCATCCCCACGTCTATCCTTCCCCTCCAGAAACCACTCTTTTAGGATTTTTGTAATTTTTTCCTTGCGTGTAAAATGTTAAAATTCTTGCAAAAGTCGATGAATAAAAAAAAGTAAGATGTCCAAAAAAAAAGTTTCTTCTACAAATTATACCCTTTGAGTTCCTCTAACGAACAGTCCAAGTGCGAGAATTGTGGGTCACTCCTGGTCCCAGAAGTAGATGGCCAAAAAAGACGTTGCAAAAAGTGTTTTCTTCGACATAAATGTTTCTGGATGACCATGATTTACCCATAGCCAATTACATATACCAGATTCTGAAAACTAATGAACCAAGCTTTCCAACAATAGTTCACTCATCCAATTATGTTCATCAGGAGCTGAGATATACCACTCCAAACTTTTTACCTCTTCTACTGACAGAATATATGATCTCATCTAATATTTAAAGAAAATACAGTAGACTCTCTCAAAATCGGGCATATGGGGCAAATTGTCATCCAAATTATCGAGATATTTGGGCATCAAAATCATTGTAAATTCCACGAAAATCGCTCAAATATAAAGAATCACGATAAACCAAGAGTAACTCCAGTGAATTTGAACAAATTTGCTTTAAAATTAAACGTGAAAATTGTCAACAAAATTTTGCACCCTATTGAAAAAGAGCCGATTGAGCGAGAGTCTACTGTATACCGTTTTATTGTGTTTTGTGACCCACATAACCTCTTAAACTCTGCGGAAATTCTGCAGAAATTCCGCAGAAATTCTGTGGGAATTTCTCAACAATTCCACAAATTTTCCGCGAACTATCTGCGAAATTTCTGAGGAGTTTCCGCAGTATGTCTGCGGAGTTTTCGCAGTATTACTGCGGAATTTGTATGGAATTTCCGTAAAAGTTCTGCGGAAATTCCGCGGAAATTTCAAGGAGCGACATGAACAATTGCGCGCATATCTTACTGTTCTTACCCGTCAAATAATTTCGTCAGATATCTTTAAGTTTTCTGCAGAAAATATCTACACCTCTGCCGAAAATCTGCCGAGAAACTGTAGATATTCCTACGAATTTTACTTGGGCTTGGGACAAAATTCGTCAGAAATTTTTCCCGATTTTCTGAGGAATCCTGGTGCATACTCTGACGAATTTCTGTAGATATTTTGCCGATTTTCTGTAGATTTTTTTCTACATTCCAGACTTTCCAGACAGCTGTGTCAGAAAAGATGGAATATATTTCACTGAAAGTTTGCAAAAATCAATAGAGTGATTCTTGGTGATTTCACAGTGTTTATAAAGAATTTTGCGACGTCGTATTATAAGTAGAGAATAGTGAAGTGATATCTTTAAACACAGTGTCGACCTAAATTTCGTGTTTTTTGTATCATTCGATTGGCGATTTTTAAGAAATTAGTATTTTTGCTCGCAACTTTTTAGTTATCTAAAATGTTTAATCGGTAATGCTTGTTAAGCAGAGCATACAATTTTCTTTGTAACTTCTACAGTTTCTTGATAAATCAAAAATATTTTTGTTGAGAAAATGGAGATAATGCAGATTTTTTATGCAGAATTTCTGCCGAAAATCTACAGATTTTCAGGCAGAAATTCTGCCGAAAATCTACAGATCTCATCCGAATGTACTAGAATATACCAATTAAAAAAAACCTCCGAGTAAAGTCGGCAGGTAGAACAATGATTTGACGGGTTACTGCTGCTGCTCGTGAAAAGAGAATTAGCTTGTGCGCGCACTAAGTTTAAACTTTCTGCTGTTGTAGCTCGCTGCTTATAAAACAGGACATTACTCGTGCGCTCACTTTTGCGCAGACTTCTAGTAACCACACGTTCGCTACTTTACCATTGTCTGGCGGAAATTGTCTACAATACAATCTTCATAGATTTTGCGGTTCATCATTTTTTATGAAATGTCAAATTGATTCACCTCTTTCTGTCATATTGTTTTCTATCAGATGTCTCTCCTTTCACCTAAAAAATGCCTTAAAGGGACTCAAACAGTACCGTCGTTGCGGGTGACTTTGCACTCGGGGGGTGACTTTGCACTCTGCTGTCCGTAAGACTTTCATAAATTCCAGCACTTATTGATGGTCTTCGCCGATCCGGTCTACCATGTCAAAGTATATAGGGATATGTTATGTACCAAGTAAGGTACAATGATCCTCAAAAGGATACTTGTAGTTTCAGTAACAGTCAAGAAAATGCAAATATAGGTATTTTGTCAAAAACCGACTCCGTGAAAAAGTTATCTGAAGGTGCAATTCCAAAATCGATTTCAGAGTAGCAAATTGCCCAAATCCAATCTAAATTTATCTGACTAGAATAATCCACTTCGATTTTGTTGATTATTTTTATTAAAATATTTTTTTCCCTATTATCTTCATAAGCCCGCATGATTTATGTTATAAAATTGCATATAATGGTCTTTCTAAAGCTTTATTATAGAGGTATTTGGCTAAAAATTATCCAATTTTGTGGGAACTTAAGATAAAATGACCGAGATGTACAAGATGGTATGGTCGCCATCTTGATTTGACGTTTCTGTCCGCCATTTTGAATAACTGTCAAAACAAAAATCTCATCCGATTGAGCTGAAATTTTAGTATGTTGTAGCTGATGCCAAGGCTTTTTCAGAACATATATAAAATCCGAACTAGGTCAAGTGGTTGTCTGGATATAGGGGCTCAAAGTTCAAAATTTTGACATTTTCATGAATACAGAACTACAGGGAGCTTCTTTTATCAAAACTATCACAAAAAAGACAGCGCTATCGTTAGGCAATGAGATCTAACAAACAAACAAAAAGAAAAGTAATGTTTTTGTTTATAACAGCGCATTATTTGAGAATCTTAAAAACTGTTTTCGCAAAGATGAAAAATAAAAAAAAATATATTA
Organism: Phlebotomus papatasi; assembly: GCF_024763615.1. Classification (NCBI taxonomy): domain Eukaryota; kingdom Metazoa; phylum Arthropoda; class Insecta; order Diptera; family Psychodidae; genus Phlebotomus; species Phlebotomus papatasi. The sequence continues at coordinate 17,291,822 of NC_077224.1, forward strand.
AATGCACTTTTCGTTTATTTTTTTTTAAATTATGTTAGAGTAAATAAATATATAAAATTAAAGACTGAACTATTTTTAATGGTTACTGATGCATTTCGTTTAGGTTTCAAATATTGAAGATTAAAAAATAAAGACCGCCAAAATATGAGTATTACAAAATTTTAAACTTTAAGCCTCTGTATCTAGGTAAATACTTGACGTAGACTGGAACATAGATACGTTTTAGAAAGGTCTTGACATCAGCTAGAACATACTAAAATTTCAACCAAATCGGACCACTTTTAGGGTTTGACAGTTATTCAAAATGGCGAACAGAAACGTCAAATCAAGATGGTGATCATGTCATCTTGTAGATCTCGTGCATCTTATCTTTAGATGTGAAGATCTTCTTTGTCGTTTATTATCAGAAATTGTTGATTTTTTAAAATTTATTAAAAAGTGCAAAGTCACCCGCACCTTATCCCCAGTGCAAGCCTTTTTTCTTGATTTTTTTTAACATAGTAAAATTTTATAAAATTAATGTTAGTGGCACAAAATCCATTCATTAATAACTGAATACAAATAATTTTATCCATTCACCCCCCTCCCTTCACTTTAACTGTCCATTTTTAGAGGGTAAAGTTGAAAAACAGCTAAAAAACGTGCAAAGTCACCCGCAACGACCGTACTTATTAAGGATTTACTTTATGCAAGTGCTCAAAGTTGCATAGGAAATTTATTTATTTATTTTTTTTTTAATTAGTTGGTTCTTGTGATTTTTCTGAGTGCAAAACAACCATCGCACTTTTCATTCCTCATTTCTGACTTTCGCACAAATTTTCCGCACAAAAGTGACTCACTTTTTGGTCGTGTTACAAAAGTAGACAATCGCATTTCTTTCCCCCTATTAAACAACTAACTTTCTCAAATTGTTGCCCCACTCCTTTCATCTTGTCTAAAGGAAAGTTCTTTTTTGTGCCATTCTTCAACTTCTGAGAGAGAGAGGGTTGTGAAAATGTTGCTGCTCCATGCCAAATTGGGGTAAGAGTGTGAAAATTATACTGTTGAAGTGGTGAATATTTCTGGAAAAATTTCATCTCATTTTCCAGTGGGGCTATTGTCATTCTTTCCTGGGGAATTTTTCTCTTTGCCGTTGAATTGAGCCTCTTGAAGTATGACAATGAATTAGTGATTTTTTTCTAGTACTCAAGCAAGATTAGTACTTGAATCTGAGTTGTTCTGGAAATAAAAATCTTATGTATCACGTTTTTAATTAAAAAAAAATGCTTCCATTAAAAGCTAAATTTTCATTTCTTGTGCATGCCATGGAATTTTTTCCCTTACCCTTTTGAGACTTTTGGTTTTATCAATAAGCACAGGGGATTTTTTGAGCAGCCCTTTTTTGAGGATTGAGACTGGGATAAAAAAAAGAAATGGCTTGGGGTTATTCTTGAACTTTGAGCATGACAATTTAGGTGAAAATCTGAAAATCCAACCAGAGAATTTTCCCAGGAAGTCAATCAAATAAATCATACCGGAAAGCTCACATGAACATCTGTTTTTTGGTTTGAAATGGGGTGAAATATAATTCAAATTAATTCAAACACTCTGCAAAAATTAGCATGGGGAACGAGTGAAAAATAACATCGTGAATATTCACACAAAGTTGAACACTTCAGTGAATTTTTAATGGAAATTCCACCTACACAATTTTCCATCCATCCAACTAAGCCCTCTTTTGCCCCTTTCTACCAATTAAAACTAAAAAAAAAATAGTCCATCCCGAAAGTATGTACGATTATTAGGTGGTAAATTCATTCGTTTTGACTCTTTTAACCTACCACTAAATTTCGTTTTTGATGCGAAAAAAGTGTTTTTTGCATTATTCAATTGCATCTGTTAGGGGTAGAACATTAAATAAAAAAAAAACCTTATAGCCCAATTTTATCAAAAGTGTTTGTTTGACGCTTTTCATGCTCACGATTTCCATTTCACATTTGTTCAACTGTTGCATATGGTGTGCATTAAACAAGAGAAAATTGCATTATTTAAATTAAATACTCCATGATGGTGATTTATTATAAAAAATTATTGGATAATTATTGTGATGGTTTATAAACTTTGTTCAGGGTGGAATTTTGTAATTAACCATAATAGTGTTCGAGTAATCAAATTTAAATGCTTAAAGTCAGGTTAAATGGACATTTTACGATTTCCGATTCGTTTATAAAATGAAACTTTCACTCAATACTGTTGGAATATTAAGTGCAAAGTATAGTTTTCTTTCCAATTGATGTTGAAAAAATGAGGTTAAGATAAGAATTGAGGTTAGAAATAAAATACTCCTATGCATATGCATTCCTACTCGCAATATGAAAAAAAGTTACTTTTATTCCTACTTTCGGCCGCGTGTGTCACGAATTTCAACAATGTCAGAGGGGAAATTACAAGATAGGGTGTAGTAGGGGAAGGTATTCAGGCTTCGCACATATTCTGGCTTCGATCACTTCATATTTTTCCCATATTTTTTAATAATTCTAATTTCCTAAAAAAAGGTTATAATTTATTAAAGAAATACGCGGGAAAATATGAAGTGATCGAAGGTAGAGTATTAAAAGTCCGAAAGCCTTTTCCTACAAAATAATTCAACAACTTCTTTTGCTTTATGCTTCTTTCTGATACGGTCTTTTATTTATTTATTTTTTATGTGAAGGCGAGTGTTGGAAACATGAGCGCCAACTAGCGGAAATATTTGAAAACTTGTTATGTAAGACCCTTTCGGTAAATTTGTCAGTTAATTTTTTAAGAACTCATTTATTTATTAATAAGGTAAAGTGCCCTCAAGTCGACCGGTTCTTCTACTCGATCGATGGTCAATATTTGAATGTTTTAATGATGAATTTCTATAAAATTGTCACTGTTTCGTATTTATTTATGGAATAATTGACTTATTAATGTAAGATCATACGCCAAATATTAGTGCAAATATAAATAAATTGAATAAATAACTCTATATGTCGAAGTGAGGAACCGGTCGACTTCAGGGCACTTTACCTTATTTACAGGGATGAACCCTATTTTTGTGATTCAATAAATATTACTACTACTATATTACTATTTATTGGAGAGGATTAGCTGAACTCCTTGGGAGACGATCATGCAGTCTTATTATTTAAATTACATTTTGTAAACTTATCAAATAGCTTAAGGGGTTACATGGATCTCTCAGGTCAAAAAATATGCCTTTTTTGATAATAATTTATTGTGTCAAAAATATTTTAGAAATTCCAACTTTTGGGATATGCAAGAGTAACTTTAGAACAAAATCTTTAAAAAAAATTTGAAAAATTTTGAAAATTCGACCGTTGGTAGCTGATTTTCGAAACCATTCTTCAAAAAACAGACACAGCGGTAGGCAGCATTTCTCCCAGTAGGTTCATCTGAAATCAAAAAACCGAATATACTCTGTTAGAATATTAGCTGGACCCCTGGATGAACGAAGGATTTTTGAAAAAACAAAATTTGGACTTTGGATTATTGGGGTTACATTTGGGATATGTATTAGAGACTGTCAACACGCGTAGAAAAATTAGTTATTTAGCTATTCAGTTAACATACATTATTCTACGTAAAGTAAGGTTAAGTTGACTTAGATCCTTCTCCTCCTTTATTACTTGGACTATTGTCCACGTAAATTAGTAAAGCAAGGTTATGTCTTTGGATAAAAAGAAACACGGATTTTGACCTAGATCCTTCTCCTCCTTTATTACTTGGACTATTGTCCAAAGATAAAGAAACACGGATAAAAAGGATAAAGAGAAACACGGATTTTGATCTAGATCCTTCTCTAGGTCAAAATCCGTAAGAAGGATCTAGGTCAAAATCCGTATTTCTTTTTATCCAAAGACATAACCTTACTTTACGTAGAATAATGTAGGCTAACTGAATAGCTAAATAACTAATTTTTCTACGCGTGACTATTGTCCAAGTAATAAAGGAGGAGAAGGATCTAGGTCAAAATCTGTGTTTCTTTTTATCTAAATTAATCTACTGACCGAGCATCTAATATTGGTTATGTCTTTAGTAATTGAACTCTTTTTGATTAATTTTTGAGTAATTGAAGTTTTTTTTTAACACTTTTTTGTAGTATTAAAAATTATAATATTTAGTAAAGTTTACTCTTAAAAAGTCTTGCGTCAAGTAAACTAGGAAAGTCTGGTTATACATCGCTGAAATTCACTTAAGGAAATACTGTAACTTTATGATAATATCAATATGATTGCTTTTTGGGTTGCGGTCAAAATATTGAAAGCCAAAATCCTAGCTACTCCTGGGATTGCAGCCATACTTGCTGGATGCGATGGGAAATTTGTCGTGTTTTGTGAAATTAATCCATAATTATCCGTTTAATTTCGACCCTTTCAGGATATTGACCTTTCGAGATTTTGGATTTAGAAATTGTTTTTCATCCGAGGCTTTGACGCTCGAAATTTTAGCTTTTGGTGTTTTGGCTTTCGTGATTTTGGATTTAGGCATATTGGCCCCTTTGGAATTTTGGTTTTTGAAATTCTTGATTTAGGGATTGTGGTCCTGTTGGGATGTTGCCTTTCGGGTTTGAGTCTTTCAGGGTTTTAGTTTTAGGAATTATGGTCCTTTCAGGATTTTTAGAAAATTGGATTTCAGGCTTATGCACAGTTTGTGATTTTGTAACCTCGAAAGCTAAAATTCCGAAGCATTTACAATTTCGAAAGGGAGTTCTGGATTTAGTGATTGTGGCCGTTTTTGGATGTTGCTTTTTGAGATTGTGGCTCTTTCGGGATTTAGGAATTATGATTCTTTCGGGATTGTGAACAATTCGAGATTTTGGATTTCAGGATTGTGCCTAGTTTGAGTTTGAAAGCCTGAAAGCCTAAAAAACCGAAATGGTCACCGAAAGGGAATTCTGGATTTAGGGGAATTGCCTTTCGGAATTGTGGCCCTTTCGCGATTGACTCTGAGGATTTTGGATTTAGGAATTATGGTTCTTTCGAGATTTTAGATATAGGAATTATGCTCCATTCGGGATTTTGACGTTTAGGATTTTGGCTTTCGGGCAAAGAGCAAAATCCCGAAAGGGCCATGATTCTGAAAGAGAATTCTGGATTTAGGGATTGTGGCCCTTTTGGTATGTTGCTTTTCGGTATTGTGGCCCTTTCGCGATTTTGGTTCTCAGGGTTTTGGATTTAGGAATTATGGTTCTTTCGAGATTTGGGATATAGCAATTGTGACCCTTTTCGGTATTTTGACGTTCAAGATTTTGGCTTTCGGGATTGTTCCCATTTCGGAATTTTCGATTTCAGGATTGTGCCCACTTCAAGATTTTGGTATTTAGAACATTTAGGAAATTGACTCTTGAGATTTTAATTTTTAAACTTATTAAAAATGATTGTTTTAATTAAGATTTTGATATTAAAATTATTAAGTGTACTTAATTAAAGCCAGAAACTCGTGAAAGGAAAACCTTTGAAAGTAACGTTGGGCTTAAGATGGATTAAAATATATCAACACACACCAAATATAAATTGAAGACACCCACGCACTGTAAGTTCCTTATTGCCTCCCAATTCAATGGAATTTGTTTATCCTTTTATTTTCAACTTTCCGCTTTTTGTCAAGAAAAGCTTTGAGGATCGACTAATAAAATCATTAGAGTTACAGTGTTATGGTATATGAATTGAGCCTCGGCTAAACATTTATTCAGAAAGCCTTCATGATTTAACAACTGAGGTCTTTGTGTTTCTGTGAGTTGTAAAAAAAGGATTTAAAATATGAACATCTAATTTAGGAAAAAATATTCTCAGTGTTTTAGCCTTTTGTTCATTTCAATCCCTTTTTCGACGAATATGCTGGAACTTTCACGCGGAATTGCAAAACGATGCTACCCCTAACCATGTGGGCTTTTACCTGAGCTTTCACATCAATCAGACAAGCTGAGGCCTAGCCATGGGCTTCACGGAGATGATTTTGGGAGGGTTTAGGAGATGAATTTTCCGGAATTAAACGTTGCCCATGGAAATAATAATTCGAATGTCAGAAGGAATATTTATACTTTGGGCGTAAATAGAGACATAAGCAGAATGTGTGACATGTACATTGTCGCATTATGTCATGTGAAATCGTATTAATTTCCGGGTAATCTAATGTTTCTCCCAGTGCAAGTGAGAGTAAGAGTGTGGGTGAATGATTCCCTGCAGACATTTAATGGAGCGTCGTATCATCTCCAGGTCGGCATGTCCTGGACAGACCATCCTTAGATCTAATTTGGATGGTATGGGGCTAGGGGTCAGTGCTCAAAGATCTGTCCACCTCATTCAACCCTCCCCTGAAATTCTCATAAATACCCACCTAGAGCGACAATTTCATGTATGAATTTATGTAATGGTCAGTGGGTGGTGGAATAAACTTGTCACGGAAATGGGTAATTTATCAATGGTCAAACAGATGGGCTATCATTGGGTGAAGGGAAACTCTTTCAACCTCGCATGGTATTGCTAATCGCTTAATATTTTGACTCCATTTGACTCCATTTTACGCTACTGGGGTCATTTATTATGGATTTTAAATGATCAATTCTTGGTTGAATGACACATTTTCATGTTTTTTTTTTCATTTGAATTTTTTGTACATTCAATGTTTCACGCAAAAAAGTTACATAAAAGCAGAATTTTATGCGATTTTCTGTGAATCAAATCATTTGCTTTCGATAGCTTTTCTAGGGAAACTGTCAGCTTTGAAATTCATAAAATGGTGATAGGATTAAGTTTATACGGAAGAGGCATGTACAGGAAGCTTTAAATTAACTTTTAAAATTTCAATACGAAGCGATTTTTTCCGCGAATGTATATGCGAATATAGCGTATAATCAATTCGACAACTATCAACCCAGTCGACGATTTTCGACTGCATATTTTTACGCATATTTTTTAAAATTTTGCTTATATATTGAATTTCTTGCGCCAGATATTCTTGCATACTTTCAATATTTTAATATTATCTGTGTTTTACGAAGGGGTATCAACTTATTTTGAGTTTTCCTAAGAAGCTGTGAAGGTACTTTTGGAAAAATACGTATTGTCGTTTGTAATTATTGAAACTATGCTGGAAAGTCTGTAAGAGTTTAAAAGTACGAGTGCAACAACTAATTCAGCACTTCAGATGTATGTTCATATTTTATTAAGCTTGATTCTCTCCCTGGTTTCAAAATTCTTTAAAATTGAAACGTTTTGCACTCTTGGGAAAGGTTTTAGATGATTGCTAATGAATTTTGGCAACAAGCTTGGCTATTTTTTCCAGGATCGTTTTCGCTATTGTTGTATTAAATTAATTCCTCATCACCTGTCGCCAATCGATCGATTTTTTATCGCAACATATCAAGAGAAAAATGGCCACAATCATGAAGTTATGATTTTTCCTTTGAGTGAAAGAATGTGGCACCTACGTGCCGAGCTTTTAAACACTTCCAAGCCTTTCTACATAGCGAAATACGATCTAATTATTGTTTTCCGACATTTTAACAGTTTCCTCAATTGCTATCCACAAATTTTCTTCTACTAGGATTCTCACAATATTGGCATCAATATTAGAGACCCTTTAAAATGAAATTAATATTTCGAAGAATAAATCCCTATTTCTAAATTTTCAAAGCCACTTTTCAATAATCCTTAGAGCAAGGACGAAATCTAAATAAACCCCCAAAATGTTTCTTTAATGGAAGTACATCACTTAGACCTTTCCAAAATTAGTCTAGCATTACATATTACAAATGCATCTTTTCGTTACTCATTTTGTAATAGTCCTCAAAAACACAAATCTACTTTTTTGAAGAATACGTTTGGCATCGAAGAGATATAATACACTAAAACCTTTCCAGTAAATGCAAACAGATAAACAAAAAATGGTAGAGGTAACCTATGGGATACCGCTTAACGACATTCGCGAAAAAGTCCCACGAATACGATAAATTAGAAAAAAAATTATATCAAATTAATTGAAAGTCAACTGCAATGCTATGTCATTATTTGCGAGCCACTACATGAATTTGTAATTCCTGCAAAAATTAAGCAAAATTATTGTTCAAAAAAAAAATGTGGGAAAAATTACGACACTAAGCTATAATAAGTTTGAGCGTATTTGCTCCATTTCATTGTAATAGCCGAAATTGAAAATTTCAACAAACTTCTTCAAATTATACTGTCGCTCGAAATTAAAATCTCAACTAAAACTAACGTAGTCTGAAAAATTCGTAATTAGGCAAAAAAAATTTATATTTGAACACTCCCACTTCCAAAGACTTCCAAGCACTTCATTTTCACCTGTACACCACTCCCGAGCCTAATATCTCCCCCTTGAACAAACTTATACCGGCAAGGTGCGATAAGTGATCGACAAATCAGCGTAACTTTTGCAAAAGATCTATATATCGAAACGATCTTTTAGAACGGTTGATATACTGACACGATTTCTTTGTGATCGACAGAGCAATACGATATTTTATATATATATATATATATATATATATATATATATAAAGAGATCGGTAAGAATTTTGCGAAAGATCGATAGAGTTGCGATATTATGAATAGATTGGAACGGCCTGCTAAAAATCGATTGATCGACAAATCGATTATGAAAGATCGAAGATCTTTTGCAGAGGTACATAAAGCGGCACAAATCGGTAAGAATTTTGCGATAGATCGATATGTTATACCGCTTTTATAGATGTTATATATCGGCATAATGTGCTAAAGATCGACAGAATGACAGTTAACATTGACAGAACAGCACTAATTTGCAGAGACTGACACCGGTCTGAATTCTACGAACGATCGATAGTCAGATCAGCACAATATTGTACAGACTGACAAATTGACACGATCTCTTACAGATATATATGTAGACAGAGCAGCACTATCTTTATTAGATATCAACAAATCGGTAAAAATTTCACGGAAGATCGAATGATCGTTATGATCTTATTGAGATTAACACATCAGCATAATTTGCTAGAGATTAATAGATCAAAACGATCTTTCTGAAACTATCAAAAACTCGATATATCGATAGGATCTGAAAGAGATTGATAAATTGGCACGCTCTTTTGAAGAAATTTATAAATCGTGTTTTATTGAGATCGACTGATCGGTAAAATTTCATGTACAAGCCTTAAAAGAAAATCAAAATATTATTCAAATTTCCCGCTTCTCCCCTACACAATCCATTTTTTCTTCATTTTAGTGAGATTTTCCAAGTTTTCTAGCAGAGCGTTTGAAGTGCTTCTGTATAATCAATACGTTAATGCTTTTGATATTCTCAAAGGGATGTTTGACATAGCACTTCAATCAAGATTCTTCCTGGAAAATTGGTACGCGACTCTTAGTTAAAAATGGTTTGTATAGAAAAAACATCCATCAGAAGCTGGAAAATTTAGGGTTATGCCATGCAAATGTGTTACTGAAATGAAAGCAATAGAGAACATGTATGACTTTTGCCATATTTCACTTCGCCACCTCATGCAAATATCCCCTAGATTGGGGCCATTAATATGTGCAGGAGTGTTTAAATTTTATGGAAGTGAAATTAAATCCTCCACCTCTTGGACTTATCCTTACACACTTGCGAATAACATGCCATGTAACTCACGTTCTAAGTCGATATAATAGGCATCTTCCGCTCGTTGAAGCCCCATTTTCGAGACTTACCCTTAAAAACCTGCGGGGAATGAGTTTCAAAGGTGGGTAAATGTTTCACTTAAATACTGCAAAATATTCGATAGGGTGGGGGGGTGGAGAAATGTATGTCTTTCGGGGGCGTTTTGGGCATCTCTTGTTATCGGCGACCTTTGTGCGATACTCCTAGACGACCTGTGCTTTATTAGGGAGCTTTCTCAGTGGAATATTCTTGGATTGTGTACATATAGTCTCTTGGCAAATATTACGGTCTGACAAAAATTCTCTTGTTTCACTTTTTCCCTCCAAAACACACAAATAGGTCGTTTGAAAAGTTGCTGTATTCGGGTAATCTTTCATCCTCATGAGAAAATCTCTTAAAGGCAGGGAATTAAAGACTGTCTTATCCTTAAAGAGGATTCTGGACATGCATTATTATTATTTTAAATCTACTCTTTAGACAGAAATCCCTTCCGTTGAGAGACACTCAATGTTAAATCGTGAATTTTGACTTTCATCTTGGCTTTTAAAAAAAATCTGAAAAAATGTTGTATCAAAATATTAAAATCAAAAAAATATAAATTCGGTAAATAATATTGTTTTGCTTTTTGGAATTGGAGCTTGAAAAATTCTAAACAAAACAGAGTTGAAAAAGTGTTTTTTTTTTTCAAAAAGCAAATTTGAAAACAGTTTTTTTAGGGGCGTGGTTTATTTTTCCGTGAGCTCATTTTCTCTTGTTTTTCTGCAATATTATAACCTTGGTTAATTTTTTATTATGGAATAATTTTGAATAGCGAAATTAAAATTACAACAAATTATGTTTATTTTAAATTCTGGATTTATCCCAAAAAATATCAATATTTGAGAATAGTATAATTTAGAAGGTGTGGCCTATTATTTACATGACTGCGAGTCCTTGAATTTTCCCAAAATCGAAACTATTGATTTCGTCTAAGTTTTCATATTATAGAATAATTTTATTCACGAAAGAAGATTGAATAAACTTTTATAAAATTATAACTAATCAAAATTTGAAAAATATTTATTGAAATTTTATTGAATTAAAACTACATTTTTTTAGCTAAAATGTTCGAAAAAAGGTAGTTATCAGAATATTTAATTGGGATACAGTTCATTTATTGACAGGGCGTGGTTTGTTTTCCTTCAGAACGTATTATCGGATTTTTCCAAGATTGAAACTGTAAATTTTTCTTTTCGTCTCAGTTTTATAAATCTACAACATTTTTAGAAATTATGAAAAGAGAAAAGAATTGTCATTAATTGAATTTCTTCTACGAGTTTTAATTTTGTCAACTATTTTTTGGGGGCGTGGTCTAGTTTTCTCGACCATGTCTTCTCAAGTTATTTTAAGATCAAAACTATATATATATTTTTTTTAGGCTTTCATAAAAGAGCACAATTTGTATAAACCTATCCAAAAGAAGAAAAAATTATTTATTTTATTTATAATTAAACAAACTATAAATAGAAATTTCTTATCAAAATTGGTGGACGAAGTTAAATTTCTTCAAGATAAAATAACTTTCGAAACAGTTTATTTATTTTAGAGGTTTGGGTCTATTTTTTCATAAGCGAGTCTGCTCGAGTTTTCTGAAGAACTTGAGGATTCCTCATAATTCCATGACTAGCTTTTCTGGGGAACCTTGAAAAAAGGTGTAATAATTTTAAATTTCTTCCAAAAATATTAACTTTGGTAACAGTTCTTTTTAGGGGTCGTGGTCTATTTTAGCATCAGCGCAGTTTCTCGGATTTTCCAGAGATCGAAACTATAATTTCTTGCTAGTATCAGCTTTCATAATCTACAACAACTTGAATTTTGGAATAATTCTGAATAGGCTGATCAAAAGTCAGAACAAGTTTCGATTAAAAAAGAGGTCCTGTACTTTTTTGAATTAGAACTAGGTAAATTTCTAGGAAAAATGTTTAATTTCTTTAAAGAATTTTAACACTGAAAACGACTAATGTTTTAGGGGCGTGGTCTATTTTTTCATGACCGAATCTCCTTGGGTTTTCATAAAACCAAACACATATTTTTTTTCGTTTCAGCTTTAGTAATCTATAACATGTTTTATCTTGGAAGAATTTTTATTAAAATTATTAAAAATCAAAATAAAAATATAATATAATGGCTCTGGCACACTTTTTAGATCAAGATAATTTCATGAAACCGAAATTCACTGCCCCATTCATTCGCATATGTTTGACTCACTCTTTCGCTCTCAAAATTTAATTGAACTAAATTGAATTTGGTGTTATGCTTAAAATATAAAGAAGAGTGCGAAAGAATGGGATGGACTTATACAAAGGTTTGGGAATGAAAGTGACCTGAATTTCGATTTTATGAATTTTTCCTGATCTAAAAGGTGTAGAAGAGCTGTAAGTCTTTAAAATTATTGATATTTAAATATTCTATTTTATTAAATTAAAACTGAAAAAATTGTTAATAAAAGTGTTGAAAAAAAAGTTTAATTTCTTTCAATAGTATCAACTTTTGTAAAAGTTGAGTTTTCGAGGGGGCGTGGCCTATTTTTTCATGTGTGGTTTTACCACAGTTTCCCAAAACCGAAACTGCGAACGTGGTTTTTCTTTTTATTTATCTATCTGTATATACTTATAAAATACTTTGAATTGAAAAAATTTGTTTTCTGTTGCCTGTATTTTTTGTACAGGGGCGGGGCTTATAATTGAAATATTGTAAGTGAGTTTTTAAATATTCTGGAATACGTTTTTAACAATATAATGTCATTTTACATAATCTTTAAAGGCCACAGACTTCCTGGATGACCCATTGCCTTAAGTCCTGCTGGAACCCCATTGTATGCCTATAAATACGCAAAACGATATAAACCTTATGAAATATTGCGAAAGAGAACTGCGTTCAAGGGTAAAAGCCCAAGGAAAATGTCTATAAATGTACATATTAGATGGTGGCATATTTTACATTTGGTGCGGAGATGAGCAAAAATGTTGGTAAAAAATCGTAACAATGAGTTCAGAAAATGCTATAAAGTTTGAGGGTTCTGAGAAAATATCCCAATGAGGGTGGTTTAGGGCAAGAAAAAAAAAAGAAATATTTATAGGAAAATTGCTCACAACTCACGGTAAATTCGCTTCTCTTGTGTGCAAAAATGCATCATAAAGCTGTCAGGATACAGCTCCATCGTCTATCTTCGAAAAAAAAATTGTAAGCTCTGTAATGCGCTATATAGAGAGAAATTTATGCCACACAAATAAACATTAGTAATAATTATAGCAATTTCGGGGTGGATTCTCAACGAGAAATCTCACAATGATGGTCGAGTGGGTGGTTTGAGGAGGGTAATTTCCATGAGAAAAATTATCCCAACCTCCCCCCGGATTATCCAACTACAATATGAATATTTTACCACCACAATGGGTAAGATGAGGTGATCGTAAAAATGATAAACAGTCGCATCAGCGCAAAGAAAAATTTCCACCCGGGGGGGCAAGGGAATGGGCCTGGGGGGGTCGGTTGGTAGAAATTATATTATCATCATTATTTGAACTATAAAGTGATTCTCATACCTCTTGTAGGGCTCCTCTTTTTTTCTTTCATTCTATGATGCCACCAGCCAAAGGTATGTGAAAAGATAAAATGAAATTGAATTCCCTTTCCCTTATAACCATCATCTCTCGATTATTTTTCCACGTTGATGTGCTACTTCACTTTCACCCTCAGAGGGCAATTTTCTCTAATTTTCAACACGGGCATATACAGCAAAAGATCGAAATCGAGAATACATCAAACCACGAGAAAAGGTATTAATTTCCTTTTTCAATTTGTCCCCATGACATTCAACAATTCTTCCTATCTCTCTCCCCTTAGACACTGGGTTCTCGTTTGGGGTTGGTCCTCCATGGGAAAAAAGTTGCCCAAGCACGGCAGAAAAGTCATCTGGGTGGGAATGGTTCGATTTTCGGTCTTATCAGATTTTCCGCCTGCAGCACATCAGACCAAAATCCCACCCACTCAGGCAAAAATTGACACGCCACCCACTCACTATTTTGTCACAGCCAAGCCTCCCAATCACACTTTCCACCCACTCGTCATCCTCCCATGGTGCCCATGGAGATGGAACGACAAATACTCTTGGGAAATATTCATAAGGGAGATGAACTAATATTCACCTTGCCGAACGGGAATATTAGGACACGGAGAAATTGATAATAATGAGGAATTCATTAGTTTTCCTCACCTTCGTCACCCCTAGACACAATTGTGCTTTCACAAGATGAGTTACCCAAATACTAAGGGTTTCTCACCCGAAAAAATACCAATTGACTCTAATATTGCTCCAAGTTGGGAGAAAAAACAAGTTTTATTAGATATCGTTTTTGATGTAGAGATCAAATGACTTGAGATAACAACTTGGGCTTTTAAGTCGACCCATCCATAAAATAAATAAATTAATGGGAAAGATTATCAGGTTTCGCAAATAAGTTGGCTTCGAACATTTTATATTTTCACAACAACGTGCACTGAGGAAAATCCGAAAAAGTTAAAATAACATTCCGGAAATGTTTATTTTACCCTGCATTATTGATCCGAAATCGGTGTAAATATTATGCTTTTTAGGTGTATTATGGGTTAAAGTTACCCTTTTTCATGTTAACTTTACCCTTAAAAAGGTGTAAAATTAACATTAAAAAATCTTGATATATTATTACACCTAAAAAGTAAGTAAGTAAGTAAGTAAGTAAGTAAGTAAGTTATGAGGAAAAAAAGTTAATCGCATCCCCGTTTATTTCTCAGTGTATATATATACTGTCACAAAATACACAACACAACCTAGATGTACCATCGTTTTCATCTCGGAATAGTTTGGAATCGACGATAAAACGGCGATGGCTGCACGTAGGGTGGGTCAACAAAAAACACACAGATGTAACAAATAAAACAAATAATAAAATAAAACATTGATTGCTTTAATGAAACTGACCTTATTCGTTCTGGCAATATGTCACTAAATACCAGCAATTAAAGTTTTCCAAAGATAGGGTAACGTGTGGTATTTCTAAACAAGGTGATTTGGAACATAATATGGGTCTTTCTGGACACATCAAAAATCCTCTAAATATCTGTTTTCTTATTATTTTTAAGTTCTTTATGAAATTTTAAGCTCTTTACGTATCAGACCAACATAAAACTTCTGAAATTTTATTTAATTTAAAGTGTGAAATAAGCGTTAAGAGTATCACATTCCACTTTTTACAAAACCTTCAGTGTGGTCAATTTTACAGATGTCAATACAAACAGTGCTGAGTTTTTTTTTCGAATTAAGGCACTTTACAAGTGAAATTTTAACAAACTTTTTAATGAAAGAGTTAAGTTTAAACCTTCTACTTAAAGGTAAAGTGGTAGGGTAACAGGTAATTTTACTTGTAATTCTATAACACATTTTATAAGACAAAAAATAAAAAAAATATTGATCTTACTTTCAATAGGGGAAACTAAGGCACCACAAAACACGGGGTAGCACTAAACACTGAGATTTTTTAATCAGATATTCTACTTTAGAGGACAAGACTTATAGAAATTTATAGACGCTATAGGGATACTTGTTCGCTGAAGAAATGATAAGGATAGTCCAAGTAATTTAGAAATAAAAATTAGTATTTGGTGCTACCCCGTGTTTGGTGGTGCCCCAGTTTCCCCTAAAGCTTAATTTTTTTTTACAGTTTTAAGCATTGATCATCCAAATTTCAAATTTGATAACCCAACAAAAGTTTGTTTTCGAATACGGAAAATTTTTCCACCCTTTATCAAAAATATTGCATATTTCTATCCCGCTCTATCTGCCTAGATCAAGAAAAATTCGATTTAAATTTGAATGTGAAAAGGTGGGATAGAAATATTTAACACGCTTTAGGAGTTGAAAATTTTAACTCAATGAAATTTTCCTGATATAAAATATGTTGCAGAGGTACTAAGTTTAAATTTCGATCTGTAATATGTAGACAATTTTCTTTTGCTTATAGTACCTCTGCCACATCTTCTAGATTAAAATGATTTTATTAATTAAGAATTTCTATACCTGTCTCTATAAAATCTAAATTGAATTTATGTTAAATAAGAAAATAAATGACTTTTTTTCACAGAAAAATATAAAGAGGACTCAATTTAGATCTTAAGTGCTCTAACACGGCTCTTAGACTATAAAAAAATCATGAAATCCAAATTCACAGACCATTCTTTCCGAAAGTTTTTGTATATGTTCGTCTGTCTTTCGCCCCGAAATCTAAATTAAATTTATTTTAAATAAAATTTAGTCGGTAAAAACGTAATTTTGGTGAAATCGTAAAAGAAAATCAAACTGGATCAGTGCTTTCAGAACTTTGTGGTTCTAGTTCAACTTTAAGGTCAGAAAAATTTAATGAAATCCAAATTCAGACCCTTCGATGTCTCAAAGGTTTTGCATATGTTTATCTCTTTGGCATTCAAATCTAAATTTAACCTAATTGAATTTGTTGTGATATTCAAATGAAGAAGAAGAGTTCGGAAGAGCAAGATAGACTTATGCAAAACGTTTGGGAATGAAAAGGATGTGAATTTCGATTTCACCAAATTTTTCTGATCTAATTAGTGTAATAAAAAGCTAGAGCTATTGAAGAGAAGGGAAAACCAAGTGATTTTAGCCTACCTTCAATCATCTTAGTATTTAGTTTTGGTTTCTGTATTGAGCAAAATTTAATTTTATGTGAACCAGATACAATTTAAACCACTCATGTCTTTTTGTTGAGGCATGGTATTCCAGTTTCAAGGTCTAGCATTCTACAAAGTGTTTTTCATTTTAGTTCCCCTTTTCTGATGGTATTTCTTGCTTTAAGGAAGGTGTTTTTTGTGGTGGACTGTGGTTTGAGTATCCATCTTCATAAATTCTAATTTTAATTCATTTTCGCTTAAAACTGTAGGTATACTTTCGTGGGAAAAACACTTAAGCTGAGATGTTAAAGAACTTAAGTTCATTTACTTGTTGTTCTCGCTGAGCTGAAGAAAATGCTTCAGATGGTATAATAACATTTTCTCGTTTTACGATGCAAATACCATTCTATTGGATCATTTCGAAGGAGTTTTAGAATATATAATTTTATTTAAATTTTTGCACAAATTCACACTGTTTCTCAAGGTGTTTCTGGAGAGGTGTATGTTTACATATTGGAACGAGTGGGAAGAAATACTTTGTCAGAAGGAGTTTTGTTATAATGTAAACATGGAAAATTGAGATAAATAACTCAAAATTTCTTGGAAAATTTCATAGGATATTGAGCTTCATTTGGGGTAATTACTGATTAAAGTTCTCTATGTTGGTGCTGTGGAAAACAAATATCCAATTACCGCGTTGGAATTCATTAATCAATCAAAAAGTTTCTGCACTATCAGATTTTCTCGGTGAAAGAATGAGCGCTTCTTTTGCGGGAAAAATTTTCCCGGAAACCCTTCTCTTTTCTCTGTAATTCTTGTAAGCATGAGAGAAATTGCGTGTGATGTTTCTGTGGTTAGTATGTTAGTATTTCAGCCCCGGGAGAAAATCCCATTCCAACCAATTTTCCAAATTGAAATTCGATGAAACGATGTGTGTGTGTTACGGTGAAAATGTGTCTTTCTATTTGTCATGACACACACATTAGAAGGATGAAGAATGTTTCTTGTTGCTCATTTCCGCTGAAATTGTATGTTTTGCGCGCCAAATGTTCATTAATCACACCCTCAAATCCCGGAACCACTTTCACCCTTGTCGCTGTTCCCCAAACCCCTCCGGTCGGGTCTTTTTTCTCCCATTTTGGTTGGGGTGGGTCGTTAGTACAGCCGGGTTGATTGATAAAGTTGGATGCTTCAACCCTTAGAGACTCTTTTCTCTCCCAATCCAAATGATGTACAATCGAAATTCAATTTCAATGTCGTCTCTTGTAGTAAATATTTTTCTTTTATGTTGCTTGTTTTTTTTTGTGTTCATCCTGTCTCACCGACTCTCTGGCCCAGCTTGGGATTTAGATGGATGTTCATGAAAAGTTAGAAAAGTGTCTCAACATTATTTTGTGTGGCAGGGACGTCTTGTTTTGCTGTTTTATTTCTCTGACAAATAACAATTTGGGGTAGCAAGAGGGAGAGAAAAAGGTTCAGTACAAGGGCACATTGTCGCCATTTCCGAAGGGAATTTAGTGAAAATTAGCCTATTTTGAAGGACGTGTTTCATTGAGCGTAAACAGTAAGCAGGTATACTGTTAAACTACCTTGATTCTCAATATATATACCGTCTTTTACGATGAGTTATGGTAGACAGTTTATTCTCATTAAATAAATATCCGTACACAAAATCAATTCTGTTTGAGCCAAAATCACGCAGTATGTTTCCCTCAATTTAGGGTAAGATGGGGTAATTCGGAATCATGACTGTAACTTCTTCGTTGTTTTTCCCTTTTGCAATCTAAATCTGCTAGGAAACCTCACAGTTCCAAATTAGACATGATTCCAAATTACCCTATCTTACCCTATAGAGGTATATTTTGTGAAATATATTTCTCTGAGCTCGAAAGAGGCTTAAGTTTTGGGCATTTGTGTTCAATTACCTGACATTTATACGAAAAATTATAAGCACAAATCTTTTCACGTCAAATACGAAAACTTTAATCTATCTTTTCACTTAAGCTGTTGATACTAATTAACGTACAAAGAAAAACAGTACCAAATTCGAAACTGATTACCTATGAGAACCAATGTTCAGAATCTGAATCTCTCTACTCGAACTCTACACAGAGAGCAGTATATACCATTCCCCGATTTTATGAAGAAAGGTCTTGGAAATTTTTGCAATCCTGAACCTCATCCAATCGTTTACGAACTGGTAATTAACCGATTCATAACCGATAACTGGTTTTTACCTGAAGTTCAATTATATTGCTCTTAAGGTATTTTAGACTACGGTTTTTTGAGTATTTATCGGCTGTAAACCGGTTATGAACCGATATGTAATTTTTGTCCGAAAATCAATTTTATTACTCTTAAAACTATTTTGAGGGATCTTTTAACCCTTTTACCACGAGATACTTTTTACAGACTGAAAATCAACAATAAAAAATAACTGAGAAACATAATCAATGATAAGTCTTACATCTAACCTTGGAAAGTCGAATAAAGTCTAATTTGGTGTATTTTTTACCTCTATGAACGACAGGGACAAAAATAGCCCAAAAATTTAAGTAATTTTTCTGACAATACCAATGAATAATATTTTTCGCTTTAATCAAAAATATTACGTATGCGTATTGTAGTTTTTATTGCCAAAAGGGTTTTGCTTAAAAAAATTGGAAGTATAAAAAATAAATAAAATCAATTATGAATTTGAGAATTTAAAAATTCGCCATTTTTAGCGTAAATATTTACTGCATAGAAAAAGGCTAGAGACTTGCAAAAAATACTGTAGATTCATTCAACCTTCTACTTTACAATTATGTACAGACATAAGAAAAAAATAACTTTAGGTAGTTATAAAAATTATTTTCTTTATGGGACATCGGCGTTCCAATCGTCTTTAAAGGGTTAAGAGACTTATCAATCGGTTCCGTTTGTTTGTAAATCGGTAAACAGTAAATGACGCGAAAGTACTTTTGAGAGGAATAGCATGTAAGTCACGAGTTCGAGCATTTCGAGATGCCTGGGACGCTTTACCACCCCTTTTTTACACAAATTTAATTTTTTGTTGCTTCCTTTTTGAGGAGTATGGTTTGAACCTCGATAAATAGTTTATCCTTTAGGAATTCTTTTAATACCTTTTCAACGGCATAACGTTTGTAGGGCTACTACTCTTATACCTTAGGCATTATACAATCTCAATAAAATGAAAAACTAAAATTTTTGGAATTGTGAGAAACCTAATAAGTGTTCCAAATTCCAAGCTGTCCTGAATTTGGAACAGGCAAAACTTGTCAAAATGCATATTTAATTCTTTCACGAGCTCTGAGAAAACTTAAAAGTTTTATGATGAGCATATTCTTATAGGAAATTTACTGCTCTACAACATTGCAGAAGACTATTTTCCTCTATCTCGAAAGAAATGTGAATTTCGAATCATTTTCTAAAAGTCGATTTTGTGGAGATTCTCAAAATTGCTGGGGCAAATTTTGTCAGTCTTCTTTTAATTTGTGACGTTTTAGAGCATTATCACATTGGCAATAAAATGCTTGCCGTAGCCTCACCGTATTTCGTTAATTTACGCATTTTCATTGCAATTCTTACACAAATTTTCCATTACGTACCTTATCTCATCCTCGGTGCCACTAGGTGAAAATAATGTAAGAAAATTAAACAAATAAAACGAAAATTCTATAAACGGTGAGCAAAAAAAACTGTAAGAGAAATTAATCGTACAGTTTTTTTTGCTCACCGTTTATCGAATTCTTGTTTTATTTCTTCAATTTTCTTATATTATTTTCATCTAGTGCCACCGAGTATGAGATAGAGAAATACGGTAATCGAGAATTTGCGTAAAAATTGCAATGAAAATGCGTAATTTAACGAAATAGACATATTTTTATAGGAAATTTATTCCTCTACAACTTTTCTAGTAGAAACTCCAATCCTAACTTCAATTTTTCAATAAAAAAAAGAACGTTATTGATAAGAAATTAGAGCCGTTAAACCGTATGATTAAGCCTTAGGTCTGAAGCCCGTATAAGCAACAGAAATGTTTAACCTCTGTTTAAAGTTTGAAAAGAAGTTGGAATTTTATAAAAGTCAATGTAACTCTATAGTCTTTGTTGTTTTTTAAATTTAAAAAATAATTTGTACGTCTTTTTGACCTTGAGTGATCCGTTGTGAAGTTTTTTCAATGTCAAAAGGTCAAAGCCGAGAATTATCTTGAAACTGTCATAAAATTTTGTGGCAATCACTGAAGTTGAAATGTAAAATTCATCAATTGTCCTTTGAGCTATTTCACCAGAAATTGCAAAGCCTAAGAGACGACATTTCAGTCTCATTTCAAGTAAGAATGTTACTCTCACAAATTTCTCAATAATTTTTTGCTTCGTCAAATGGAATATCCTTTGTATTTGTATCCCATTTGGCACACTTTCCATACCCAAAATATCCCCCAAAATCCACCCTTTTTCCTCTGATCTTCTCTTGCTCAGCGTATTCTCGAATGTTTTGTGAAAAGAACCGTAGAAATATTGAAAGTGATATTTTATTATTGCGTTTGGGTGCGTGTTAGACGTTTTTTTCTTCGGTCGCTTTCACCTGGCTTTTGCCAGACAATCTTGAAGATGCTGAATGAATGCGTATGTCTTTTCACCCACTGAAAACAAGACGTGAAAATTCACACGATGTTCCAGGAAAATACCCTGAAGGGGAAGCCAGAAAAAAAATCACAGAAGACATGAAAGGGGTGTTTTGAGATTCCCCCGGAGGTGGATGTGGAGCTGGTGAAGAAAAAAAAAAGAAGAAGAGGGAAAGGAGTCGACGTTTCAAGGCATGATGATCCCCACTTTGATGGATTGTATTACCTTTGAACAGAATTTTGGGGGTGTTTGTCCTCCGCAAGTAACAGTGGAATACCATTAGCAGCACATAAATCAGCTGATGGTTTGGAGCTTTAAAAGGTATCAACAAGTAACGGATGTTTTCGCCGTGTGATAGATACATATTACTTTCCCATCCTCTCATGTAGAAAATTACCCCCAATAGAGGAGCATAGGTTTTAGGGACTCTACGGGTGGTATAAAGCTGATTTACCACAGATTCAATGTCATATTTCCAGGATTGGAGAGTGAGAAACTTATTTCGGGGCTTTGACCCAAAAGCCGGAATGCTTAAATACACCAAATGTATTTTTTTTACATATCCATATAAGGGTAATTTATAAGGAGTGTAGTAAAGTATTTAATAACGGTATGAGAAAAGTCATAATAAAAATTAGAAAGGGATTATGGATTTTATTTTACATTTACCGGTTCACGACTTATTTAAATCGAATTATTGATAAACTAAAATATACGTCTAACGGTACTATCACAGTAGGATTTTCACAATTTAATTTTAAATTCAATTGAGCTAATTGAGCATTATAAAATTTCCAGAATTTACTTGAGAATTATCACAGCGAGGACACATTTTGCAAGAAATTTGTTCAATTTTAAATTGCGCCGCGAGATTTTTGATTGTGAATGACTCCGGAAAATGTGTGATAGTTACTTAAAATGTCTTATAAGTCACTTATCTGTTATGCAAAAGAATCCTCAATCCTCAAAGCCAGAAGAAAGGATTGTAGGCAAAGGGGCTTATAAAGAAACTCTTATACGGTCTTGTTGAAAATCTGGCACAATAATTTCCTTCGAATGGCTGAAGGAACTCAGCAAATTACTCCCGATACTAAAGCTTCACTCGTGTACAAGTTTATCACTATACTTATTTTATTTCTTTGGCCACAAATATTGTTAATCATGAAAAAATAAATTTAAAAAGAACAATTTGGTTCAAAAGGCTACTTTTTTAACTGCAATAAAATTGAAATTAATGAGCAATTTTAACATTTTAATTTGCTGAATTCAAATTTAATTGAGCAACCACATTTATGCTATTTTGGCATGTTTAAACATGTTTTGGTGGGCTAAGTATTAGTTTGTATCCATAAATAAGCCAGAATCTATCGATTCGAATGATGTTTAATGCAAATTCAATTCATCTGAAAATTAAATTGAATTTACAAATTGAAATAATCTCCTAGTGTGATTGCACGGTAAAATGGTAGAATTGAATTTCGGGAAAATTCTTTGGAACTACTTTAAGCTTTTCAGGGATTCCAAGACACTTTCAAATAAACCAGAAAATTGACCTTGAAAAATCATTATAGGTATGCTTCAAGGGCATCGTCTAATCTGCATGAAATGCCTAAGTAGATATAGACTAAACAACCTGAACCCTAAAAAACTAAAAATTATAAATTTTCCTAATATTTAAGTGACTTAAACTGAAACTTAAACTACTCTAGGGTAATTTATGATGAAGTTTAACTATTTTAAAATTTTAGTAAATGTAACAACGCTCTAGGGTTAGATGAGGTAATTTGGAATAACGTCTAATTTGGAACTAAGAGATAAGTTCCAAGTTCGAGATCAAGTATAAAGTATTGATCTCGATTTGAAAGCTTTCGTTCTATATATTTTTTTACTTTTTTATAAATACTTTATTTAATATAATGTTTTACAATTGCAATATATTTAAAACAGAAGCTTAGTATTTGATTTCCTGAATAAGCTCCGCCCAAAAATAATTTTAAATCCCGCCCCTTTGAAGGGTTATAGCCAACTGCAGGCGCAGTATATTTAATTTTAAAATTTGTTATAAGTTTATTATAAAATAATACTAAAAGATTAAATCACCCTGATAATATTCCATTTGAAGAGGAAACCTAAAGACCTATTATTAAAATTAAGCCACGCCCCCTCAATCAAAAGAATATAATAATATTAGATGTTTTTGTAACATTTGATACAAATTTTCGAAAATAATAGACGGGAAATCCAATCGTCTATAGTTTCTATTCTTTATGATGTTTTGAGGATTGAAGTTCGTTTTAAATGGTTCATGATTTAGTATTTTCTTGAAAACTTTGTTGTAAATACATTAGAATATGTGAACACTGGACAGTCTTGCGTCAAATAAGACAGGAAAATTCTTTTGAATCTTATTAGAAGGAATTTTACATTTACCTTTACATATCTTCGATGTTCTGGTATTACAAATAATAAAAGAAAAAAAACTTTTTAACTGGTGCGTTATTTAATCCTTGCAGACTTGGGTATCAATTCTGTGATGTGTGAGTTATTTATGTGAGAACTTCACGTCACGGCTTTTCGGTCGCCATTCGCAAGGAATTTATGAAGCTTTCAGAAAAAAATTCATGTGAAACACTCACAGAAAATAAGAATTTACATTAGGTCGTCACAAAAGGAGATCGCAGAGGAGTGAGCTTATCACATGAATAGCTCACCATCTCAGAATTCATACCTTGGTCATGAAATAATTATAAAGATAGTAAATACTTCCTTTAAACTTCCGAAGGATTAACTCCTTCGGTCTTTAGTGAGAGTTTTCGCTTACTCTCTTTGACTAATATTTATTCTCTATGTTAATCGGCTCTATGGGGGCTTGGCCTAGTCTTCTAAGTAGAGGACTTTGCGACGATCTTATCAATAAAGAGGAATATTCTAATTCGTAGATGATTTAATTTTTCTATGTCAAGTATTGAAGATATTAATATAATTTCTAGGGTGAAATAAATGGAAAAAGGGCGTGGTCTAAATTTATTAAATGGTGAAAGTTATATAGAAAGATAAACTATCAAGCTCAAATTTGTAAAATCTTGATTTTTAATTTAAATTTGTCGTTTTCTTTGCTAAATTTTACAAAGCGACAAGGAAAGGATGAACTTTTGAAGAAGGAATGAAGCTGGAAAAATTCTGAAAAATCTATAATATTCCGTATTCTATGCAAAAAGCTCTTGAGGAATCAGCAATGAAATTGCTAGGGAAAAATAGTCTCAAATTAACCGCCTGAGCAAATTCATTGATTTTTCATCTTTATTCGTGGATAAAAGCTCTTTAGAGAGGTTTGGGCTAAAATCACACCGAGAATTGCTAAGAAAAGATTCCCTTTAGATTGAGGAAAATCAGGAAAATAAGGAGTCATCATCAGCGTGAAAAAAGTGCTGAATAGAGAAGTGTATACAAAGAACTTACATATCTTCACCATCATTTTGATGACATCTCCGAGATTTGACTTCCTGGTGAGACGGAAAATCAGGGAGAGAAACACGAGACACGGAAATTAAAGGAATGACGGAGAGATAAAGCTATGGGAAAAATAAGCAAAATCCATCAAAGGGATTTCTGCATTGAAAGTTTCCCTTCAAGTCTACATAAACATTTTTGCTCTGTTCCACGGATTCGAGAAAAGTTTCAAATTTCTTCTGGAGCTGAGAATGTCAAAAATCTGGGGAAAATACCAAAAAAGACTTTTACTTTGGGAATCTCTGGGTAAAAGGTCTGCCTGATGGATAAATGGGGAATGGGATGGTGTATATGTTGAGAAGACGAGTGGTTACGATGAAATTGCAAAAGAACTTAAATATTTAATACAATACACATGAATTTTACAATGTACCAACAGGATTATGGTGGTGATGGTGTAGAGATGTTCCTGGGAGAGAAAAGTAGATTTCCTCCTTTAACTTCCTTCCTCATGTCGGTCCCTTGGATCCCACTGTATCTGCGGTTATAGGTGAATGTTGTACAGTCTAATTCAGACATTCATCTTCTTCACAGACATGGGTGGATAATGAAACAAACCACATATACACGGCTGGAGAAAACTTCAAAGAATTCAGATGGTGTAGGATGGAAATTATTTATTTAAGATACCCCCAAAATGAACGCCAACAATTGGGAAATTTTCATTTTATACCGCAATCGCCTTGCCAAAGAATCTCACTGAACACCAGAAGAAATGGAGGGTCAAGTTTAAAAGACTTTGCGAGAGTCTCGAAATCATAACATCATTAATAATACAAATATTCCAGAAAAACACAACAATTTTTAAAAGCAAACTTTAATTGGTCCGATTGTGACTTTAGGTATGTCAAATGGACGATAAATTTTCCAAAACAGTCAATTGTAGAAGTCTTCTTCTCTATCCTTCATAAACAAGCGAGTTTAAGCAATTATACCGTCCATGAATTTCCCTTCAATCTCAAACAACACTCCGGCAAGTGTGAGGAGAAGTTATCACTCTTGCGTCCTTCTGACTTGTGTACACAAATAAATAAATAATTACTCAACTCATTCTACATCTTGCAATATTAAAGATAAATAAAACAAATGATTCTCTACACATGGCTCCATTCCGTTACACTTTCTACAATCGCATCCGGAAATTTTTAACTAGACAGATGATATTGTCTTGTTTGTTGGCAAATGCGAGGACTAAGGTGTTTATTCTCACTTTTTGGATTATTAATTATAAATGAAAATTGTATAACTTGCAAAGAACTGACAAAAAGGAAGTGTATTGGAATGATTGATATGTTACTGTTGGTACTCTTACAGATTCTACCAGACTACAACATTAAGTACTTAGTTAAGTACTTAATAAGTACTTAATTTAATGCATTGCCTTAATCTTAAACGCTTATAGAAATAGTAATAACAATAACGTTCTGGATTTGAAAGCTTTCTCCGGTTGAAGTTTGGAGGTTGATTTTACAGTTTAATGCCTAAAGATTCATCTAAGAATTTAGGAAATCATTAGTCATTTAGAGGTAATTATTACTTTGTAAAGCCAATTGATAGCTAGAGACTTACTAGTTAAGACCAAACGTACTAGATGCCTATAAGTAAAAATATATGTTTTATCCTCCCGAAGTATACACTGGTAAAAATAAAAGGGTCAAATTGACCCTTTTCCAAAGGATGGATCATATTTAACTCTTTGAAAGGGTCACCAGGTACCCTTCGAAAGGGTCACGGTTTTGACATCTATTTAATTCCGGAATAAACGAATAAAAAAACAATGAAAAAGTGATCTTTGGTGTTCGCTCAGATGAGAGAAATATGATATCAGTAATAAGTTTACAATAAAACATGATTATTCGTGATAAATGTGCATACTAAATTTCAAGAGATACAAAAGTGAACCTTTCAAAGGGTCAAATACGATCCATCCTTTTGAAAAGGGTCAATTTGACCCTTTTATTTTTACCAGTGTAGGCTTAAAAGAAAATATGTGCGTGCATCCTAGATCCTAATCAATTTACTTGGAAACAACACCATTAACGAGTACGTGGGACGACTTGGGGAGATCCAAGGCTAGGTAGAAGAAGTAGGGCAGGTCGAGGATAAATCAACTTACCTACCTTGGGAACACATTCCTTACGTTTAGTAATAACCTTCTGGGTTGGAAAACATTCTCCGGTTGAGATTTATGCCGATTTGAAAACCCGTTGAAAGTTTGAAAAATTAAACCGACGAGACCACCCAGCGAGCACAGTTAGCAGAATAAAATAGGATTTTCAGCATTTTTTTGCTGAATCGGTCTGCTGGCCAATCAGCAGCTCTCGAACAAAAAGTGCTAAGCAAATACATAAAAATGGCACTGTTTAGCGCTCGCAGTGGATGATGGCAGAACTAAATACTGTCGGTAGATGGCGCCAGGAAGCATTTAGCAGCAAATTTCTCCTTCATTTTTTTTTCTTTTTCTCTCAAAATGTCAAAATGGACTTGGAATTTCCCCTGAAATTATTTATCAACTTGGGGGATATTATAATCACGATTTTTATTACTTATATTATTATAGGAATTATGCTGCGGTATGCTGCCTATAGAGAATGGTCAAATAAGAGTATTAAACATACTCCCGACCAAAAATGTTGCATTTTTTAGTGAATTGCGTCATTATTTTCCCGAGAAAAAAAAATTTTTTTTCTGAGCAAATATTCAGTCGGGGGTTATAAAATTATTCATTATTTATGAAAAATATGTTTTTTCTTTTGCAAAAAGCATATTTTCCTCAATTTTCGCAATTAAATATTGGCATCTTTCCTGGAACAGCCATTGATGTATTATGCTCACAGTCGGTCACAACTATTGTAATTGATCTTGAAACAGGATTTTTCTACTTTTTTAACTTTTTTATGGTAAATAAAGTTGCAGATGCATTTAAAAAAAATCATTTAAAAGTTGTGACTCCCCCACTTAACTCTTTCGCCTCTTTTGGGACTCTGAGTACACAAAGCAGCATATGAATACTTTGTAGAAAACAATGTTTTTTTTTTAATTATTCAGAACTGATAAAAATCCTATTCTTGTGAATGATTACAAACTATAAGGATGTCTAAATGTAAAATTTTTTTTTGTAGGACCTCAATTAATTTCTGAGCAAAGATATTTTTGATTTAAAAAAAAAAAGTGAAATTGGCTTACAGTATATGCTGCGGTCCGGAAAGAGTTAATGAGTTCAATAATGCCTTTTAAAAATACTACAAAAAATTTTCTATGGATACTACAAAATAAAATATAATTGTTTTATCACAATTTAAGTTGAAAAATTTACATAAAAGCGTTTTTGTTTGTTGCGGCAAATGCGGAAAATATATATTTTTTTATGTTATAAAATGTTTTATATTTTACAAGTGAAATAAATGTATGATCCGTGCACGATGCATATGCATAATGTATATGCTGCACTTTTCTATTTATAAATTTTCGATTATAAATTTTCTAAAGCGCATTTTCACGCAAAAAACTACTTTTATTATCGTGGTAAAATAACAAACCAACAATTATCGTTTTTTTAATACTGTACGTATTCTTTTTTAAATGAAAAATTTATTCAATTTGATGATTCATTTTTTAAATTAAAATGATATGCATTTATATTTTTTAGAAGAGAGTTTTTAAATACCTTTAAAGTCAGGAAAATATGCTAATTTGTTGGAAATCATTTCAAATAATTTTGAGTAGACTGTGTATACCATTAAATAAAAATTATAGAGGCTCTAAATTCTATATGTTCTTGATCTTCTTGGTATTTCCATGAGGTTCCGAAGTTTTTTCAATATTTCTCGAATTTAGAATTCATTAAATATCAAAATATCCTGAGAATTCCCAAGAATTTCTTGGGTTATTAATTTTCTAAAATCACAGCGGACAAGAATTCTTGGCAATGCAATTTTAATTTAGGTTTAGTATATTTTTTTATAAATGAATTCACAATATTTTTTGATAAAATTAGACAAAAAAAAATTAAATTTATCTGTCGGAAAAGGTTTAAGAATACATATTATTCAAAATATATTATAAATATGATTTTTTAAAATTTTTGTGAATTTTAAATTTTTTGCTTTATTTTTTAATGTCAAATGTGGTTATTGTAAGAATCATAAAATTGTAATAATGGAAAAGGTTAACCTTAGCTTCTACTCAACTCAGCAAAGACAAAAACCAAGTGCATTAAAGTCTCTCACTCGATTGGGGAAAAAGAATAACTTTGACTAATTGCCACTGCGATCGCTAGTGTAATTTCGAGGTCAGCAGAGCTCAGCTGAAAAAATATATGTTTTCAGCTGATTTGAAAAAGCTTAGCATTTGGTGCTCGCTGGGCAGTTGCAAAATTGCTTATTTTTAACGAGAAAGAGGGTGAATCAGTGGCGCAATAGGCAAGACCGTTGGCTCTTGGGCGGATCGATTCCCTGGCTCGACTTACTGTTGTGAGTTCGAGTCCCGCCCGGTGCAAAGATCTCAATGTCTAACTTAGGCAATTTTCATATGTTAATACAGTCGAGTTCCTCAAACTTGAACTCCTCAAATTTGAACGACGGTTTGCATTCAAAATGTAAAATATGAGGTTACGTAAAACAAATTTTGCATGGAGTCTGAATTAGAACCATTTTTCTCTGGTGTTTCCTCAATATTGTCGTATTATATTAATTTTCTCAACAAATTCCACCTATTTAACAACAAATTCAATTGATAAAATTCTGTAAAGTTATTTTCCTTAGGGGAAACTGGGGCACCACCAAACACGGGGTACCACCAAACACTGCGATTTTTTAATCGGATATTGGATATCAGAGGATAAGACCGATAGGAATTTATAGGCACTATAGGGATGCTTGTATACTGAAGGAATGGTCGTGATAGTCCTAGTAGTTTAGAAATAAAAATTAGTGTTTGGTGGTACCCCGTGTTTGGTGGTGCCCCAGTTTCCCCTAGTTTAGGAAAAGTGAATTTTACATGGATTCCGTTACATTTTTGAAAATATTGTTCAAATTTGAGGAGTAATAAATGTCATCTATACCCCCCAAATGTTCAAATTTGAGGAACTCTACTGTAACGTAATATAATGCACCGCCTACGCCCAACAATTCCGGGAGCATGGAAGAAGCATCCACAATGCGGGGAAGGCGCTTCTGGGCTAGTCTACAAACGGACTAGCAGATTTTTCTAACACGGGATATGGACATTGTAAAATGATTACCTTTGTAATGAATATATCTCGATACGATTAATAATAATAATAATGAGAAAGAAGATCAAACACTTGGACAGGCCATTCCATTACCAAGAGAGATAAAGGGAACCACTGGGGATAGCATCAACCCAAGATGTCGGTTTTAGTCAACTCCAAAAATTGGACCAAATACTACGGCTATATAAACATCGCTGAAAAAGACAGGTTCCGCTGATCATTATTGACCTTCTGGTCTTCATATAGAAGAACCTTCCGCTCTTCAAAATGTCATAGAATCAGTAGGTTAGGGAGTGGAACACGAGCTTTACTATTTATGAATGTTCGGTCCCATTGAACTTGAAGAAACGAAATTGGAAACCAAGGGTACCCCTACAAATGAGCAGTTCCACTGAGCCTATAAGTGATCCACTGGTATATGGGTTGCTCCCGTTGCTCCCATGAATTCTTGTCTTAAGTTTAAATGTATTATTTTGGTGCCTTTCTTTAGCATTTTCGAAGGAAACTTTGTTTGTCGTCTTTTGCGATGTTTTACAAAAAAAAATCCTTAAGTAAGGCATTATAGAACCAAAAACCTTTCTATTTGCTTATAACGCTCTTGGTTCCATAACTTTGATTACTATAAGTAAAGTGGCACACTCTTAAAGATCTTAAGAGCTTCTATAGGAATTTCAACAGAAAATACTCACTTTAAGTCTTTTAAAAGTGCACTGAAAGACTTGTCTAATACTTGGTACTATATAAGACTATTTTGCTTCTCGGGATATTTCGTTATGCCCTTTTCGTTTCTCTGTTGCTAAGCTAGATGCCATACGATTGCAAATAGCTACCTCGGTTCTAGTGCCTTCTCTATTTAGTTTCAACTATTATTTGAATCCAATCTATTTTTTTGTAAAGAATCGGCACAAGTAATAAAATTCTGCATTTTGCGATAAATTTTGTTATTTAAATAAATTTTCAGCAAAATCAAAATTTGAATTAAAATACAGAACGTATTTATCATTTTGAAATAATTTGTTTACTGTGAGATAGGAACTAATTGAGGCATTTTATTAATTTGAGAACAGTTTTTTTTTAATTCAATTAATTTATTAAAAGTTTTATTTATATATTTTCACTACTCGAACTCGAAGAGGGGGCAGTTATATAATTGATCTTTTTTTCAGCTTACCCTGCTGGACCCAAACGGTAAAAGATGTCAAGTTCCGGTCTTCCGTGACCTCTAATAAAAAATATATATCTCCCGACGTTTTTTTCATCCCCTTCAAAGGCATGTTTTTTGGTTTATTTTGAAAGAGGCTCCTACGATTTATTTTATTTATGGTTCTGTTTTGAAGGTGGCCTTGGTGAACATTTCCTCCAAACATACCTATGATGGCCTAAAAAAAGCGTCATATTGAATTTCTGAAGGAAAAAGTTTTTACTACTTTAGAGGGTCTATTTTTTAATAGATTTGGTTAAATTTGGATTTTTTGGAAAGGTCTTGAAAATTTCAATTCAACTACATCAGTCGCATCTGTAATGAATCGGTTACGTACCCGTAAATGACCAATTTTTACATTTCAGTATAAATTTAAATTTATAATTGAACTTCAGTTAACTTCAGGCTATTAGTCAGCGCTTTGATTAATTTAAAAAGTTCTCTTTTATTTTATTATTACACCATTTTCTCTTATTTTTCTCTTGTGTCTGAATATCATCGTCATCTACCGTATTTTTTGCAATTTTTTAACATTGCGTCGCCGATAATAACCAGAAGTAAACTGAAGTTCAATTTTCAATTCAAATTCTATCAATTTTTTCTCGACAATTCAGAACATGAACAAGTATGGTTAGGGAGAGTACTGTGAGTGACAGATCGGCTGATCGGCGCCGATTAGTGTCCATGATAGACTGATCGGCAGTCATAGTAAACCGTGAGTGATAGATATGATTACCCCCTGCAAAAATTCAAACACATCAATATTTCAAACATTTTCCTTCTCTCATCTTGAATGCTTCTTCATGTGAAAGTCAGATTAACTTTGTTTTGTCCCTGGTCTCGAGCTTATGCATTTCTCAAGAATTTTTGTTCAAATGGAATATCTTGAGAATTGCATACGAAGGAATTGATGACCATAATCCTTTGATGGAATTTCTCATTTGAGCTTTTCAATTGATTTTCCATTGCAAGAACTTCAATTTTCTGCAACATTTCCTCATACTCTTCTTTCGAAACATTGTTGAATGTTGCACTTCAATGATGACTCAATATTGACCTCATCCCTGACTTAATTGAGTTTGTGGTTGGGTTAGAAGTAGGTGTTCTGCGGAGGAAAACATTGTATCTTGGAAACTTAAAAAGTGTTTTCCACCAAAACAAAATGAAAACAGTGCTGTAAATCAATTAGTTTTTGGTATGTAATGTTCGACGATGTAATTAATTACATTGGGAAATGCATGTGAGGAATGGAGCAATTGAACGCACAATATATTGGTTTGGGAATGCTTATAGGGGATCTTTCTCCCAGGAAGTCTTTTGGGGAATATTCCCTCGAGGTTGAAACATGTCTCCACCATACCCTCCTCGGCACCAGGATAAAATTTCATTGTGCCTTTGTGGGTGGTAAATACCACAGTCCAACTTTGTTCACATACTGGAATGAATAATTAACCATTTTGTAAATTATTGCCGGAGCTCAGGGAGCAATTATATAGAAAATAATGAATTTACTATCGTGTGATGAAAACATGGGGGCCACATATTATTGAATTATGGTGCTCTTTGTGAGCTTTGACCCAACCTCGTATAAAAAAAAAAAATTAACAGTGTCAACTGTGAAAAATACAAAGTGAGAAAAAGCAGTGGGAGTGCTCCATTGAATGCTATGTACTAATTTTATCAGTATTAAATTACACGATATCTAATTATAAAACATGAAATTGAAAAACAAATACCTGTACCGAAGACCAACTGAAATAATGTTAAGGATTTACTAAAAAATATTAAACACTACTGGTATTTTAATTAATTACTCTTTTTCCAGAAAAATTCAACATTACATTGAGAAAAAAAAATGTTAAAAGAATATTTTTCATCGGATTGAAATTACCCCTCGCAAGATAATCTGAAAAAATCATACCGGTTACCCTTTTTAGTCATAGTTGTATGAAACAATCACTCCTAGTACCCTCATTTTTGCAATCCATAAGTCCGGTTTTTTGCCACATGGTGCGCTAGTAGCGTTCGTTATATTTTTCTTCAATCGAACGCTTTCAATCAGTCAAAAAATTCACGATGGAGGAAGGTTAACGTGTTGAAAGTGAAAATCCGAATATTGTGAAATTTTAGAAGACTGGACAATCTTTAATAACGGGATTTTCCGTCTATTAATATGTGGAATCTGCGGACGAGAGCTCCTGGAAGCGCTTGATCACAGAAAGTGAAAATTTTGCGACAAGTTTAATTCAAGTTTATTATTCAAGTTTAATGTTACTTATACACCGGAATAAAAATTATGAAAAAATAAGGTGAATTCTTTTTCAGAATAATATTTATAGGAGAATGTAGGCATGGTTTGCACAGAATGAACCTTCAAACGATGCGAATTTTCTCTTTGTATGCAAAGAGCTGACTTACCGTTTCTCATCTCGTTTCATGAGCTTAATAATTATCTACACAGTAAAAAAAATTACAACCACTATGGTTGGGGATTTTTGCACGAGCATTATAGTTGTGAGATTTATGTATTGGCAAATGTTTTGTAATGGCAATGTTGTGTATTGTCAATTTGTGTATTTTATAAAACGGCTTCCTGTCTATAATTTTGATTGTAGAGCAATTTTGTTCAGTTTATGCGTGTATTATCTGTGAAAAGTCTCTGTATTGAACTAAGAAAAAAAGAAAAAAACGAACAAAAAAAAGAAAAAACATGAAGAGCGAGCCTGAGACTTGAACCCATAACCTTTGCGTTGATGGTCGCGCGTTTTCCGGCCGCGCCACAAACTTGCTTACTTCTCTTGAGCAAATGGCCAAGAATTGCATCGTCAATTTTTCTAATTTACGTGATGTTTCCTCTGTTTTCTGTTATTACATAATTATTCCTCATTTTTTACGACTAAGGCATATTTTAAGAATCCAATGAATGATTCTAGAAGACAATTAGACAGTTAGAAACGCGAAAAATGTCTAAAATCTTTGAATAATTGCAATAGTGAACAATTTTGACAGTTCTCACACAAATTTTCCCATACACAAATTTCATTACACAAACTTAATTTTACTAGAATTATCTTAGTATCGTACTACAAATATGATAGTAATTTTACAATTTACAACCAAAATGCTTGTGGCAATACACAACTTTTCCCATACACAACTTTATTTCTCACACAATTTTTTACTGTGTAGGTCTTGGCAAACAAAGGGAAAATTTGCGTTGTTTGAAGGTTCACTCTGTACGAACCATGCCAACACTCCCCTATCTTTTTGAAATTTTTATAACTCAATATTGACTTATTGAGGGGTCACTAGCAACCAGAAGTTGATATCTTATGCCGTTTAAGTTCCAGATAGGTGACAAATTAAAAAAAAGCTGATTGTCAATATCCAATTTGATATTTTTGATATAGTTCAAAGTAACTCAAATAAATTCTGCTATATTTTATTGAATTTTACTAAACATTTCGAAATGTTTTATTATTGATTTGTTTATTTATTATTTTTTATTATTTTGCAATTCAGTGAATTATTTTATCTAAATTGACAAAAAATGCAAAAGACCTAAGCAAAGTAGCAGATAATAT
Organism: Phlebotomus papatasi; assembly: GCF_024763615.1. Classification (NCBI taxonomy): domain Eukaryota; kingdom Metazoa; phylum Arthropoda; class Insecta; order Diptera; family Psychodidae; genus Phlebotomus; species Phlebotomus papatasi. Next base: position 17,326,349 of record NC_077224.1, read on the forward strand.
AAAATAAATAAACAATTTATCGTTAAGAGAGAGGAAAATTATATTAAGTAAAGCTATAAATCGGTAAAGTTCCTTTAAGAATCTGCTTATAAGGAATTTGTCATGCTTTCTATAAACTTTTGAATAAGTACGTTGTCCTCCATTTCTTCCCAAGTTACTTTATAAGTATTAAAGAATCTCTATGCTAAGGGCTATGAATCAATAAAAGCCTTGAGTACCTCCCTACAAGGTTCCGGCCCTTTGTGCAGGTTTTTCAGATCAAGGTGTTTTATCATTGTAATGCAATTATATAATTTTCACATTATTTCACAATTGAAAAATTTTCTTTTAAATTTAAAATCGATCCTTTTTGAATCACTTTCCGCTTTTCACTGCGAAAAAAACGGAATTAAACACTACACCAGTGATTTTCCGGGGGATATTTTTCCACAAGACTGACCTTTTCCGTTTAATTCTCATTGAGGAAAGTGGGTAGTGGGTATCTTTCCAGAGGATGAGCTAAAATAAAATGAGGAGGCAGCAGCAAAAAAACGCGGATAATAAATTTGTTGAACAAGACACAAATTCGAGGAGCTTTTAGGGAAGAAAGTTAATCGATAGTGTGCCCTTGGTGAATAATCTTCAGCACATAGTGCAAGAATGTCTTTTGATATTTGTCACACCCTTCGCAGGATGGTGGTTGAGTAAATATTTGCTAAAGAACATTTTCCAGAGAAAGAGAGAGTGGTGAAAATGAATAATTGGGGACATTTGTCACAGATCGCTGAAATCATACACTAAATTGCATTTTCTTGAAGAGCACGCGTTTCAAATTGCAAAACCACCAACGACTTTACTAGTATACCCGAGGCTTTTCCACAAATTGCCAACTTTCTCCAATTCATTTGTCTGCTGGATTTTCCACCACCCACCCCTCTCCCGAAAAAAAAAATACCCTCATCACCAACAATTTATCTTCAAAATATATAAATATACCTTTTGATATCCGGTACCCTGTGTTATGATTACGTAACAGCATGTCTATGATGATCCGCAAACGTTGACTATCCCCTACCATAAACATAATACAAATTTAAAATTTAATGTTGCTTTCAGGCGTATTTACGGAAAATTTGTTTACACAGCAAACAGTTATGCGGAACATTCTTCGAAATAGGATTTAATACATAAAAAATATTAAACATTATTTTGCAATTAGGTTTCCTGCAAAATATGGATTTTTCCTCTAAATCAATATTTTCCATTTGTTACTAAATATTTAATTTTAAATAGTGTGGATTTTATTGAATTCCAAGAAGAACGCAGGAAATGCAAAAAAATACAGACGATACAGATCGAGTTTTATGGAAAAAAATCCTAGTTTTCATTATTGAGAGCTTGTTTTCGGAAATAGAGTTACAACAAAAATGTTTAACTTGCGACTTAAGCCGAGAGACGGCTTAGTGTAATTATTATCAAATTAATAATTACACTAGATTAGATTAGGTTAGATTATTAAATTGGGCGGTGACTCAAAATACATATTTTTGGTACCGCTGCACCTAGGTCTCTCTGTTTGGGCCCATTATGCATCCTCTAGACCACCCCTAGGGGCAAGAAGGTGAGGGTGCCTCCTGATCGGTTTATCGAGAATTCTCGCATGGCCAGCTGTATGGCAACCTACTTTCCAAGTTCCCGCTGAGCGTAATCTCAGAGCGACCGAGTACGTCTCCGTCTTTATAGTGGAAGTGGTGTTGTGACGCATTTTACTGCTCGAACTCCACGGACAGAGCAGTATATATAATCCCTCGATTTTTTCACCCCCCAAAATTTCCACCTTCCACCCCCCGAAGACCCAATTTGTCAACAAATCTTCACGTTTCAGAAGATTTCTGAGAAATGTCGTCACGCTGTTTGTCCGTCTGTCCATCTGTCCGTCTGTCCGTCCGGCTGTCGCCAGCTCTAGACGCCAAACGGTAAGAGATAGCGACTTGGGTTGGGATTGGAACCTAAGGGAGATCGCCCCCATAAGTCGACCCAAGGATCGTTAACATGCCCCTCATCCCCCCTCCCCTTCACCACCAAAACCATGTTTTTTTTTGGATTGCTCGAAAACGTGTCGTGCGTTTTTTTTTTCATTTTTGGACATGTTTTAGAAATTACACAGGCGGACATTTCGTCCTTAGACGAAAATACCGTTGAATCATTCCTACACTGAGAAAAATCCGAAAAGTTAAAATAACATTCCGGAAATGTTAATTTTACCCTGCAGTATTGATCCGAAATCGGTGTAAATATTACCCTTTTTATGTGTATTGGGGGTTAAAATTACCCTTTTATGTTAATTTTAGCCTTAAAAAGGTGTAAAATTAACATTAAAAAATGTTGATATGTTTTTACGCCTAAAAAATGTTAAAGTTATGAGGAAAAAAGTTAATTACACCCTCTTTTTTTTCTCAGTGTAATACGGTTTTTCAAGGTGAAATGTTTAAAAGACACTAGAGAGCGCATTTATCAAACGAATGTGTCATGTTTGGGGTCGTTGGAAAGGTCTTGGAATTTCCTATAAAACTGAACCGATTCCAATCGGTTCTGAACCGGTAATGAACCGGTTCATAGCCAATAACCAATTTTAATCCGAAAATCGATACTTTTAAAACAATTTTGGAGGATCTTCTGAATGATATATGAATCGGTTCAAATCGGTAAGTTACGAGTTTGAGTATTTCTCAAATCCTGGGACGCTCTGTCACCCATTTGTGCATCACAACCCAGTTTTCAAATATTCATGATCGCGCTGGTTCTTTCGTGAAATATCAAGAAAAGACATGACCGATCATGTCCAGCACCGCGACAGTTCTTCTATCCAATTATTCCTTACGAAATTTAAAGTCCAAAGACATAGGTATTCCTTTAGGGTTATAAACACTTTGCAGCCATTAAAAAAGGCAGATGATCCTGAAAGGTCGTAATATGACGATGGGCGATATATGAGTGACCAAAAAGGGGATGCATTTGTTGGCTTAAGCAAACAAAGGCATACTCTATTCCTGGAAAACTCGTAAAATGGGTGATCTATGATGACAAGTTTTTAAGATTACTTTCTCTTCGAGACTAAAAGCAATAAAACCTTGAAAATAAATGGGGACAAGGATGGGAAACGATCAAAAATGTGTGCGATCTTCGGCCATCCCAATTAAGCACCCCCTTTCTTAAGGATATGGAAAGTGTTGATATTTTTATGGGCACTTAACGATCGTTTTCAGACGATTGATATCTTGAAGTTCGTCCTGAATCACTAATGAGCAATTATTGGAATTGGACACCTTTTCTAGGAAATAATGTCGATTATGGTGCGAGTGGAGGATTTTAGTATAAAAAAGGTAGCTAAATTCAAGAGGTTGGTTCAGTCACAGTGTAAACGTAGCCCAGGCCACTGTGTAGTGTAACGAGTGTAACCTTTCTTCAATAAAAAGTAGGAACCCAAAAATAGTGTTTAATTAAGAGAAAAACTTCCAACTGGTTCCGGAGGCAACAAGGTGGCCTCAGTTGGGGTCACCACAGTGGTGGTAGGCTTAGCATGACCTCAAGAGCCGCTGTAGGTACCGTCTTGATCGGCCACGTCACTGAAAGTCACGCTAGTCTTTGAAGCCGCTGTAGTAATCGTGCCGAATTTCGGAATTCGATCCTCGGCCACCAAATTACAACTGTATATCGAAGTTTCCATTCCATACTATGCTATCTCACAATGACAACTTGTCATGAGAGCCATTTGAAATTGGCTATTTTCTATGCTGCCTGTGTATTCATTTATTTATTTATTTATTTTTAAATGGACTGTTTCGTTGCCCGGACGTCGGATGACCACCAAATGTTCACCAGTTGTAGATCTCGGTCCCAGGAACAACATATCTCTCGGAGTTATAAAAGGCTAAGTCGACTCAGCCTAGAAATAAAAGAGGGTGCGATTAACTTTTTGTCCACGTAACTTTAACACTTTTTAGGTGTAAAAATATATCAACATTTTTTAATGTTAATTTTACACAATTTTAAGTGTAAAATTAACATGAAAAAGGGTAACTTTAACCCAATTTACACCTAAAAAGCATAATATCAACACTAATTTCGGATCAATAATGCAGGGTAAAATTAACATTTCCGAAATGTTATTTTAACTTTTCGGACTTCTCTCAGTGTATCAGATTCGAACAAACTAAGCCGTTTCTCATCTTAGGCCAAGAGACAGATTAGTCAAAAACTAATGGAAATCTAATCTGAAAACTATTTTGATTATAATTACGTTATGCCGTCTCTAGGCTTAAGCCGTAAGTGTTTTTAGGACATAAATAAGTCTTTGGTTTTGGGTTTTGCAAAATATTGAAAATATAAATTTGGTAGGAATAGCATCAAATGTGATATAGCTGTAAATAAATCATCTACCGTAATCCAGATTATAAAAACCTAAGATTAATGAGTCGATAAGTTTAACTTTGTATAAAAACCGTTGTACTGAAGGATTTTGCTTTAAGTAAGTAGGAAATATCTTAGATTTTTAAAGGTTTCAAAAGAGACATCAAAAATACCTTAGGCCTATTTAATGCATTTTTTTCAATTTCGCAGTGTGATATTTAATTCGCGTCACCGATTAACGGTTAACGATTTTATTAAGCTTTTAAAACTTAGACCAAGGATGAGATTTGCACCTGCTACCTATTCCTATTTTGATGATGAGAGGGGATAAAATGTTAGAGAGAACTGGGATGCAATCCCATTAGACCCCACAGGGGTTGGCTGGGCAAACCATATCCGTGGATAGAAATTTGATGTTTCAGGATGTCAAAAGGATAAATGCCCTAGGGGCTAGGCAATCGACAAGCCTAAAGCTTAAAAATAGAAGGGTTAAAACTTCACTAGGGAATAACTTTCCAGGAAAATGAAAATTGTGTCGGGAAAAACCTATCCCTTTGGCCATAGAATTTTTCTTTGACTCAATAGAATAAATAACTTTGTTTGCTGATGGGAACCATTGCGTTTTGCGGTATGAGAAATTAATTGGAAAATGAATTCTCACACAATATAATCCATTGACAAACATCCCTCGACGATTGAATTTTCCAAGCTCCCTCCGAAGGATTATTCTGTAGCTATATACAAAATTGCCGAACCACAATACAATTCCACCTTATCGTTTGGCAGTTTTATTTTTATGGGGTTGATTTTATTGAACTGTAAATCGAATATTAGGTTTATTTTGTATCTACAAATAATGTGGGTGTGCTGAGGAGTTTGGTACCGAGTGAATTGAGATGTGATGGTTGTAGGGGGTGGAGTTCCTTGGTTCAGATGCAACGTAATGGTTATTTTATGATTGAAATTTCACAATGTCACAAACCAGAGAAATTGATCTCTGATCATCTCTTGGCTTTTACTCCAAGACCACATCCGTCTGTTTTTTTTTTCTCTCAGGGATTGGAGATGGGGGTAGGTTGAAATTATTTCCATATGAGGGATTGTATGTGTGGAAAACAGAAATTTTCCTCTGGAAAAATACAACAATAAAATTCTTGTTTTTTTGTGTTCATGCTCTTACGATGGTTTTTCCGTCTGCTTTCAATTTCATATGCGAAATGAGACACCATAACTTCAGCCAAAGTACTAGCAATATTTATAAAAATACTTTTTTTTATGGTTTTTAATGAAAGGACTCCCCTTCCTCCACTCAAAAGAAGTATATTTGGTATGGCAGAAAAGACACTAAAACACTTGAAAAGTAGGCTTTTTCACTCAGAAATTACCTTTCACGTGCAACAAAATATGCCATATTGATCAACAATTGTCGGAAGGATGCTATTTCCTTCAAGGAATTTTCATTAAATTGCTACTAAAGTCCAGACAAGGAAATGATTAATTAGAATTGTTGGAGTACAAACCGTTTGGGGAAAGTGGAATTTTCAAATAACTCTTTGAATTGCATTCAGCAGCAATTTCTGGGTGGAATAGCAAGGGGACGGTTACTTGAGACTGATTGCATCGATATAGGTCAAATTTCACGGTTATGTAATTAAGAATAGAGATATTTCCGTTGAGCCAAAATATCAGTCCGCAGAATAAATGTCTGTGAATGAAAATTTAATTAAATTGCGTTGAGATACCACTGGAATTGGGAAAGAGAACTGGAAAATAGTGATAAGGCTTCTTCAGTTGAAGAAAGCTAGGATTCTTTTAATGGGAATTAAGTTTGAAAAATGAAGTAGGAGCCGTATTTCTAAAATAAATCTAAAATAAGATAAAATGTAGGGGAAAGTACTCCCCTTTCGAACGTTCATGCCTTCGAATAATGTGATTTTTCTTTTAGTTTTCCTAAGAGACTAACACATTTCTATCAAATATTAGTTGGCTTATCATCAATTGTTGATAATTCAGTGATAATTTAGTATAAATCTCTTACGAAAACCATAAGAAATTCACATTATTCGAAGGCATGAACGTTCGAAGGGAGAGTACTTTCCCCTAAGATTTTCTTTAATTCTACCGCACTTAACACTAAACCTACCAAGAACCGGTCAAATTGACCGGTTTAAAACTTTTTAAAATTAACACATATTTAAACGGTACAATTTCGCTATCAAACTATCAATTTCTTAAAATGTCCATGTAATATATTTTTCTGTGTTTAAATTTAAATTTTTACCTTCTTTTCCAAGAAAAATTTCTTTAGTATCCTACCCTACCGCGGTCTGTCATTTGACCGATCGTGCTAGGAAAAAGAACCAAAAACGTTCGGTAGGTTTAGTGTTAATGATGGCCTTCAACGATCGTATCTACCATGTTCAAACGGCGAGGACTGTCCTTAATTGCTAGGGTTAAAGGAAAGCTTACGAACAACAGGAAGTCACCCCTGGAGGGCAAAGTTATCGTCATCTACGGTATGTTTACACTGAAAATTTCACACTAGGATCAGATTAATTCAAGCGTGTAGCGAGGAAGACAGGAAAAGTTTAAAAAAAAAAACAATATAAAAAATAATTTAATAACGCTATCGGTCATCTTCGAAGCATTTTCATCCGAAAAAAACTCATTTACTAGCTTAAAAACTCTTTTCTCGAACCTTATGAGCTCTTTAAAAATGCAAAATCATTCAGTTTGGACTAAAACTGTTTTTAAACCGGATTTTTTTTTAAGAATTTCACAAAATATTGTTAAAAATTTTGAAAAGGATTTTTGGAAAGACTTTGGGGAAGCTTTTGATGAACTTTTTTCAAAGAAAACTGCGATTTTGTCTTAGAAAAGCTTTTAAGGAATCTACCAAGTTTTTTTTCAGAACTTTTTTCTAATTGAAGTCTTCTTGATGTCCTTACCAAGCCTTTAGCTTACGAAATCCTCAAAGTTTATCAAGAACAGCTCATCATTCATTACAAATTATTTAATTTTATAATAATAGGTGAATTTTAAAAGCTTTTTAGAAAGCTTGTAATTCTCCTTCGAAAGGCACTTTCAAAGAAATCCTCAACCTACTTTTAATAATTTCCTCATATCAGAAAAGAGCTAATATTCACTTTTGAAAAAAAAAACTATTGAAAGAGTTTAACAGCTATCAGAATCGCTATAAATAATCAAATTCGAATTAAAATAGGATTTTGCAGTTTTTTTTCGTAAGTCCAAAGCGTTTATAACCTAAGGACCATTTCTTTTCTGATTTTATTCTCAGGATAGAAACGAAATTTCCTCTAAAAAAAAAACAACTCAGATCCATGGGAACCTTTTTGCACCATTGCATTGCATTGTTTTAAATTCACGAAAACCGGTGCAGAAATGCATACAAGAAAGATTTTTTTCAAAACTATTTTCGAAAAACTTGCCGTTATTATGAAAAAAAATTATGTTAATGTTCAAATAAGTCGAAATTCATTAAAATTGGATTATTATTAGATTTTTGTGCGATTTTTCGAGAAAAATCTCGTTGTTTTGGTTTTAAAAACGTGTTTTTGAAACATAATTTTTCTAAAACTATTCACATGAAGTACCAATTGACATTATTTTAAATTTTGATTCCTCATTTTTATTTCCTGATTTTAAATTTCCTAAAATTACTAAGGGAAGTGCGCCCCGGATCGGAATGTTAAGAGACATGCTCGATATTTCGTTTAAAGTAAATATAAGCCTAAAAATACTACTTGGTATTTTTATGTATGCTAATCGGTAAATTAGTGATCAATTTAACTATGTTTGTGTGCAATTGAATTTTAAATTTTTACAATGAATTAATAAAAAAAACAGGTGTAATTGCAACTATGTACTCTGCACCTCGAATCATCACCAACGTAATCAGTTGTCTCGCACGGAAAATTGGTTTTATAAATTAAATCTGTGCTAATTCACTGCATTCTTGTGAGAGTTAAATGGTAAAAAGTAGCTAATAATTTTTAAATATTCATTTGAATTAGTGCAACAATATGAAAATAATCTGACAATCAGAGTGACACTGCCGATCGCTGGAACTCTTCCCTTACAATATTTCACCTTCACTTTAATTAACCTGAAGTATTTTTTAGACATATTGTACGAAAAGATAAAATTGTTAATAAAAAAATACGACAATAATTGATCAAAATTACGATATTTTTTGAAAGAGAGATTTTTTTGAAAGAGAGAGATAGTAAAATACTTCTAAAATATTTATTTATAGGGGAAGTTAGGGATAGTTCGCACGCTTTCTTGAACTCTATTTTCAAGATTTTTTTCCGACTTAACGTTAAAATGGACAGTGCATTGAGCTACACCAAAGAAATCTCTGATCTTTCAGGTTTCTACGGATGTCATATTGGCGGCCACAGAATCTTCGGTTTTTCTTGAACAGAGAAAAGAAAAAAGTATGACGATTTGTTCAAACCTTGCCACCGCAGGCAAGATTCGCACGATGGGTAGTATAGGTTCGTCATTGCATTTTTTCATGGAACAGATCTTATACATAATCAAAAACTATTTACTAATTGCTAGAATGAAGCCCCATGAACCACCGCAAACTATCACTGCACTAAAAAAGCTTTATAAAACACATTTTTTTCTCATTTATCTAAACTACTCTTTTTTCTTGCAAAACTTGCAAGTGAATGTCAAAAAAACGACTGAAATGTGAACATTTCAAGTGCGGCAACCCTAATAAATAAGTCAGCTGATTCTGCTTAGAAGCGCAAAAAAACCATACTTCAGAGGTTATGTCTATTTTTTCATAAACACAGAGAATTTTGTTTTGTTTTCGTGAAAGTAGAATTTTCCCTATTTAAAAATTGAATTGACAGTAAGTTTCTCTTCAGTGGTTTCCTGGAAAACGCTGGGTGAGTAAAATATTGAGTTTTACTAATTGTAATTGCAAATGTTTTGAACTCTTATTTTTTGGTATCTTTTAGTGTACAGGGAGTAGTGTGATGACATTGAGTTCCAGGTTAAAGATAAAGTTTTCACACTGTGAATAAGCGTCGTCTTAGGAAGATGGGAGAGAGACTACACAACAGTCGAAGCATAAATGAAGCAAATGATATGGTTTTGGAAACTCAACTATAATCTGACCTATGACTTTAAGAGCTTTCGGAAGAATTTTTGCCGGGGTGAGGATCCTTTCAAAACACTGAAAAGTGTGCCGCCACACGTTAATGCCGCAATCACATGCAATATATTAAAAGCGGACAGACATTTCCTGGTAAGATCTTTTCTCTGACTCTGTCATCACTAACAGCATTCTTGCTGTTTGCATCGTCCATGTATGCTGTCCACGTGAATCAAATGGCTGAAGATCTTATAATAGGCAAAAGAATTTGGTGTAGTTACCGTAGTTACCATCTGAAGCCAGGCTGGAGTTTTTTTCACCAAGTAAAAGAAGTTAAAGAGAATTTAGGGAAGTTTTAAAAAGTGAATCAATAAGATAAAAATATCGCAACAATATAAAGAGAGCAATAAAGAAATTTAAAGAGAGTTATTTTATTTAGTGGTTAATTTTTCGGGCGCCTCCGTTTCTTGGGCAGTATTTTTTCCTCAACCTTCGTCACTTCTTTGAACCACCTTTTGATCTTCCTGTCAATTTTTCGACTTCCTTGAGCCTTTTCTTCTTCTCCCTTTCCCTTTTTCCTTCTTTGAAGTGCTTCGTCTTCTTCAGCTCTTGCTTCCGTCTCATTTCCGGAGACCCGGTGATGATCGTCGACACTGTCTTTCGACTTTTGTTGGGTGGAATAAAACCTCCGGAAACATTGGTGATTCCAGCGATCGTAACGTTTTCCCCTCGATCAGTGGAAACAACAAACTTGATTTTCCAACTTGTTAAGCATTCCGTGAACAAAACACATTTTCCTTTGCCGCAAAAACGCATGAGAGGACAGTCTCATCTAAATTGTAAATCCCGTAAATCCTGTCTGGCTCAAAATGATAGGTGTTCATCAACTCACAACACTTAATCAAGGAATGGGTCACTAGTGAGGTTATGATTTTCCAGTTGGAGTTGCCTGATAGGCGTGCAAACCATAACATTCTAAGCGATTGAACCTACACGAAATGTAGTATTTGTGAATTTTCCAGTACTCTCAAAATAATTTTCCTCTGATGAAAAAAGTTATTACGCAAATATTAACCCACATTAACCCTTCACCCACTGATGTAAGTGTTTTTTAATTAAATGAATTTATCTGTGAAAAATCACATGAAATGTGTACCATCAAAATTACCGATTTTGGGACAATTTTGAATTTGTGACCGTAGAACCTAGGAAAGAAGGGCTAGGCTGCCTATTTTTGCAGTGAAGATAAGGTTTATGAATACCTATCTTATCCTTAAGAAATGAGAAATCAGCTCTTTTTAAACAAAGAGAAAAACAGCATTGTTTGAAGGCTCGCGCGTGCGAAGCATCCCTAACTTCCCCTACAAAAATGTTTTAAAATGTATTTTTATAAATTGAATTTGTTTCGAAATATGGTTTTAACAAAATAAAAAAAAGAGTATAGAGTAATGTAAGATTTTGAAAAATGAATGCTCTGGTTAGGGGATGGTGATCAGTTTCCAAACGCGCCAGCCTTCAAGTATTGCATTCTTTTTTTTATAATTCCAAAGCAAAAATTCTTAGCTATAAACTGCCAGGTACAAGAGGTCAGCTTTCGAAACAGAAGTTCTCAATATTTAATTAAGTATTCAATATTTAAAATTTTTTTTTGAGAAATTCGAAAAAATCGCTTCCGAAGTTACCTATCTTCCCTTAAAAATTGTTGTTGTTTTCTTTTTGACTTTGAAAGGCACCGAGATGACTGTCTTCGATTTCAAATCAAACACTTTTACCGCATTTTGCCATCAGTACAAATTAAAAAAATATCCAAAAAATACTGTGACATCCTCGGAACGGTCTTCGATAGATCTATCTATTGAACAAAAATAATAAAAATCAGTGATATGAATAGTGATCATTCTCGAAATCAGGGATGGTCTTTTTCAAGAATATTCATGAGCTAAATTGGAAATACCGTAGATGTAGGTGACTTTGCATTCCGGATGTGACTTTGCACCCCTGTTTTTCATAAATGTTTCTGGAAATTAAGGATGGTCCAGTGACCATAAGAGTAAAATCTTAATAAAAGCAGTTGTGCAAAGCCACCCGCATCTACAGTAATTCATTAATTTACAGGATTGCAATAGCTGTGATTATGAGAGAATCTTAGAGTAAATCTTCACAATGGTAATGATGAAAGTTCCTCCTTCCAAAAACTAAGAAATGGTAGGAAGGAAGCGGGTCGCTTTGAAATTCTGCCAATTCCTGGATTTAATGTCAAAAAATCAAAGACTCTGTTGAGGTTCCTTTTAATCTTCTTTCATCACTGCCATTCCAATTCAATCGTCCTTTGTCCCCTCACTATACATTCAGCTGAAGAATTCCCTGCCTTAGAACATCCTCCTGCCCCTCCGTAGGAGGTTTTAATGGGTGGGTTGTATATAAAATCTCCCTGAAAGAGTGAATCAACCGACAAAGTCCTTGTTTGCCGAACAATATTCCCAGAAAATTGGTCTCTCTCTCTATCACAGGGACCAATGTCCCAGTCCTCCAATGGACTATTTTTTTTTGTTCCTTCCACTTTAAAGAAGTATATTTGTGCTGAATTGAGGAGCCAGTGAACATTGGGGTGGATTTGTAGGAAAAAGTCGTCGTTTTTTGCCACCCCACAAACGACACATCTAACGATCCGACCGTGGAACTTTTCACAATTCAACTATGTAATTTGATGTGATTTGATTATATTTCACAATTGAATTGTAAAGTCAAATAATTTGGTGCACTTTTTAGTAGCTGGATTGCTTTTATCGGGGGATTACAAGAAATATGAGCCAATGAAGTTGAAATTTTGACAGGGGTACTGGATTTTTTGGATGCAGTGTACAACTGCTGCACAATTTATTAATCAGGGATTTCAAGAAAGAACTATAATGGTATTTATTTTAGTCACTATTGAATTAATTTATTTTTTGTGATACTTACAAATTTTGCTCTCCTTGCTGCCCTAATTGGAGCCATAGTGTTTGTCTAGCCTTTCGTTATTGAATATATAGCCCCAACAGTTTGAAATAGTGACTAAGAATCTTCGATGGACCCCCTATAAGTGGACTCTGGGATAATAAATGAAAATTATTACTTACCATTTATTTCCTTTTTATCCTATTCAAATTAATTTTTTATTATTCTACAAATACGTTTTCTAAAATACGTTCAAAATACGATTCAAAATAATATTATCTGTCGTTAAGTACTCCTAATACAGAAGTTAAAATGCTTAACATAGTTTTTCTAACCTTTATTTTTGTACTTTTAATATCATTACAGACGCAAATTAAAAAGTGTTCTAAATTCTGTCCAGTTTCCAGTTCAAAAGTTGCACCGCCATTTAAATAGGTAAGTTTTATATGATTTCACCAATATACATAAATTTTAAGTCAGCTACATAATTTTTACTCAACCCTTTTATATTCCTGACATTCCTGACAGACACATCTTTCTTTTTTTTAATATAAATATTATTTTTGAGAGACTTTTTATAGAAAAATTAACCATTTGACGTTTAGCACTTGTAATGGCTGACAGTTATAATTATATATTTTTTAAAATTCAACGAAAAACTTAATTCAGAAGATTACATATGAACAAACGCAATATATTTTGCATTAGATAATTGGCAAAACGTAGTAAATAATTTTTAAATATTCATTTTATCTTGGTGGTCGATATCTTTTGCAAGCTGGCCGATACAAGGTGCATGGTCGATATGTGCTTCTTTTATCTTATTTCTGTTTTCTTTTGATAATAAATGTGTTTATTATGAAATTTATGCTCTAAACTTGTCAGTAGCTACGAGCAAAAACGGTAAGAAATATTCACTTTCGGTTTTCGGTGACCCCCCCCATTATCTCCAATAACATTATTGTCAGAACTTTTTTTTCCTTTTTCTTCTCATGCCCTCCATCTCCTCCAAAACCAAAATCCCAAACGCCAAGATTCCGAATGGGCCAAAATCCCGAATGTCCAAAATCCTAACAGGGATAAAATTACATGGAGGATAATGTGTAGAATAATTTCGCAAGACTCAGAAAATTTCCCTTTGCCTCCAGCAAGCGCGGGTGTAATCGTGGGAGTAGCTATGGCACTTTTAAGAATTCGGGATTCTGGCTTTCGGGATTTTGGCCCATTCGGGATTTTGGCTTTCGGGATTTCGGCTCTCGGGATTTTGATCGGGACCCGTTTTGAGGTTAGTTGATGTGAATATGTTGTCTTTAGATACCTATGACCGAAAAGCATGTAGATATTTATTTTTAGAGAACAAAATTAAACCACATTGAACGGATGATTTTTCTTAATTAAGATTTTTTGAAAGGTCTTGAAATTTCTAACCCGGCTGCATTAGACTTGATCGGTAATAAATCGGTAAAGTACCCGTAAATAATTTACTTTTTTTTAGAATTAATTTACTTTATTGTATGTCCGTCTACTTGCTACTCAAGCCAAAAGATGACTTCTTGTTAATGGAGCAATTTAATAGGTATTAAAGTGGTACAGGCCGGAGCCTCTCTACATTTCATTTTTCCATACGTTTTTGCATAGAGACACTAAAGACTATTGGCAAGTTTTTTCCTAAAGAGAATTGAAATATCAATCTGATATATTTCCAAATCGTGCATTAAAAGCTATCTAAAAATACATATTTCATAATGTTCACCAAAATTATATAAGAACTACGAGCAAATTTGTTTAAGTCGCTGTACAATATCTGCAAAATAAATGAAAAAATATCTGCTTGCTGGGCCCCTGGGTATAGGGGAATGTTGGCATGGTTCGCACAGAGTGAACCTTCAAACAACCCCAATTTTCTGTTTGTTTACAAAGAGCTGACTTACCATTTCTCATCTCGTCTCATGAGCTTAATAATTATCTATTTTATGGCTAAGAAATGACACTGAGAGAAATCCGAAAAAGTTAAAATAACATTCGGGAAATGTTAATTTTACCCTTCAGTATTGATCCGAAAACGGTGTAAATATTACCCTTTTTTAGGTGTATTATGCGTTTAAGTTATCCTTCTTTCATGTTGATTTTACCACTAAAAAGGTGTAAAATTAATATTAAAAAATGTTGATATAGTTTTACACCCAAAAGGTGTTAAAGTTATGACGAAAAGAAGTTAATCGCAGTCTCTCTTTTTTCTCAGTGGATGAACTACACACAGAAAAATGGAAAATTCTTAAACAGAAACACCCAGGAATTTAATTTCAAATCCCATCCAATGAATGCCAATGACCTAATTTTAAATCCTTGATCATTTAGTTTTAGTTGCAATTTGCAAATCTGTAGACGTTTTTCATTTTCCAGCTAATGCTGAACTTAAGTTCCCGAACTCTTAACTTGAAAGAGCTAGGGATTATAGCCCATTTCTTTCGCTCAGAGCTTCTAAACTTAAACGCCTCGGGGATTCACGTCCAATTTAAGTTCCCAGGATCTTATATATTCTTAAATTTAGAGTCAAAATTTTTCTGTGTGTAGCTTTTTGTAAACAAAGAGAAAATTTCCATTGTTTGAAGGTTCACTCTGTGCGAACCATCCCAACATTCCCCTACATCCTAAAAAACATGAAAAAAGATAATTCACCGAGAGCTCTTTCTCGTGAGTTCGAGCACTCCGCAAAGCTGGGACGCTTTGCCGTCTCTTTTAATTTTAAAATGTAGATTTTGAATAAAAATCCTCTCTTTTAAATTAGCTTTAGGGTAAGTGTCCTAATTCAAAACCAGTTCCAGACGCTTTAACTTTGACACAAGATTCAAGACATTAAATTATTTTTTTTTCTGAAGAAAATTACATAAATTTGCTCTTTGACTCTTCTAGAATATTACTATTTAGTACAAATTCTTTAAATTGAGTTTGAAAACTACTTTAATACAAGAAAAATACACATGTGCAAAATGCTACTATTGGAAACAATTTAATCCAAATGGAGACAAGGGAAATTTTTCAATTGGAGACAAACACTAAGTGATTAAGAAAATAGTTTATTTAATCATATTTTTTTTAGATGACATTTTTAGTATCCTCAATCTCGCCTTTTCACGGGTTTTCTCAAACCAGTCAGTGATGTTCTCAGAGGTAACACCAGTTCTTTGGGTGGTATATGATTCTGGTTTACGTCGGCTTAATTCAGGATGTCTCTTCAAAAACTTCCTGAACCAAGCATATCCTGGCCTTCCATCTACAAACTCATTGGTGATCTCGAACTTCTTACACATGAGTTGCACAGTGTCGAGGACTTGATCCTTAGTTATGGGATGCCATTTGTCAGCGCATTCCAAAATCCATTCAACAAGCTCGTCTTCCATGACCTTTG
This sequence comes from Phlebotomus papatasi, assembly GCF_024763615.1. Lineage (NCBI taxonomy): Eukaryota > Metazoa > Arthropoda > Insecta > Diptera > Psychodidae > Phlebotomus > Phlebotomus papatasi. The sequence continues at coordinate 17,342,218 of NC_077224.1, forward strand.
GTAAAGTGGGGCGCCTTCCCACACTGCATTCCTCCGGATATCTTCTAGTAAGTTTATTATAAAGTGTTGGTTTCGGAACGTGAAACAAAACTGACGCCTCTGTTAGTGATTTTCCACGACGAAAGGCTTCCAAAGCTTTGTTGAGTTGCTCTTAAGTGTAGGTTTTGTTCTTTTTCCTGGTCTTATTTTCCTTTCCCATCTGAAACAATAAGGAGATCGCTCCAATAAACCCATATTTTCGGTGTTTCCCATTGAAGCACTTGCGCACATTTCACAAATGCACTTTTTCTTCAGAAAATATGTAATTATTTTAATTGAGCACTTCACTTACGGTTAACAATAAAATTTAAGACTTAATTTCACTAAAATTTGTCAGATATAGTGCATAAACGTCAAAAAATTAATAAACAACAATCAGCTTACTTGCCTTTTTTATTAGAAAAAATGGTCGATCGATGAATTTTTTCGACGGTGAAAAGTTACACTGTCAATTGAGATGAGACTTTTAAATGTTAAAACTTATTAATATGAATGGATTTTCGCTTTATTTGAACCATAAGGAACTAAATATTAAAAATGTACCACAGAAAATGTATGAATAAAACTATAAATTGAGTATTTATTGTGGAAAAAATATGTTTCCATTTGGAGTAGCGAAAAATTTCCAATTGGAGCAGGTTTTGAATTAGCTTAATTTACCCTATTAGAAGAAATTTCAATATTTTTCCCTCTACTTGATGTGAAGCTTTTATGATTGTTTTTATGACTTGAATGTGTAACTGTGAGTGAGACTTGGTATAACCTGAGGGTAAGCTAGATAGACTTACCTACAGTGAATAATCTGATGAAGCTCTACCTTGATCTTCTAAAGGGAATAATGTGGTTTAGGGAGAGATTTTAAGTCCATTGAAATTCATTTGTATGGATGATGTACTCTTTGCAAGTTAAGTGTGTCACCCCTTGGTAAATCAGTTGGGTCAATCTGTATATGCTGGATATAGATCTCCTCCCCAATAGCCTTAATCTTGTGCACACTTTTCAAGAGACTTCCCCAGCCAGAAGGTTCACTTTTTCCACCACCTGCCCAAATTGAAGGACGTGCGGAGCTTTGCAGTTTAAACAAACTTTTGTTTGATGTTTGTTCCTTAGTAGTTTGTCCTCCGCCTTCCAGGTCCTTCCGTGCAAAGTGCAGGATGAAAAAAAAAGAAATCAGGGAGCAAGTTAAGGAAAAAGGTGAAAGGGAGATCAAACAAATATCTCAAATACATTTTTTTTCTCTCCGAGTGTAGAATTGGGGACTGGGGCACTTGGTCTTATACCTGATGGGGTTTAATGTCTCGAACTTCTGGAAATTTTCCAATTTATTCAATCGATTGGTGCATAAATCACTGGGATAGGTGGGTTGGGTGAAGATTTAGAGGAAAAAAAAATATAGAAGAAATAGGTCTCTTGAGTGGTCCAAGAGGGGTTGATTTGTATAAGTGTGCAGTTTTTAGTGGGATAATGCGAGGGTGAAAAGCGGTGCAGTTCTGAGGTTTTCTCAGGGCATGGGGAGATGTAGGGGTTGGATGGGAAAATCCTGCCAAAGGGGAAAAATTTCCCTTGAATGAAAATTCCCCTGAAATGTGAATGTGTGTGCGGGTATGTGGTGACTTTCCTCAGCGACTCTTTCCGACTATCACCGAGGGAAATTACTGCAATATAAACCATGGGAGTTTTCGACGATTTCCCGAGCCTCGACCATCCAGTTCATCTGTGGCACTTGCCTTCCACGGAGCCGGGTGTCGATATTTTTTTGCCCATCCAGTCCTGTGGAAGTCGTCGATGTGGGCGGAAGTTTTGACTCGGGTTGTCTTCAAGACTCAAAATATTGTGGTGACATTTTCACCCCCGGGAAAATTGTCTCTCCTGGTCTAAGTGAGATCTGGGAAAGTGTGTTAAAAAAAAATTGTGAAAGGATAAAAAAAATAAATTGTGGAGTAATCTGAGTTCGTGATAGCCTGGAGATTGTTCTATCTGGCTATTTGGTGATGGTGAGGAGTATAAACCCGATGGACTGAAAATTGTGAAGACAAGAGATTAAATTCATTATCTACTCAAACAATTTGCCACTATTTGTGGTGATATATATCATACAGAAGGGATTCTTTGTGAGCATTGGTGTTGCGGGTGGTTTAGTGTTGGGTGGAAAAGTGTACCATCCCTGTTTTGTTGGATAATCTCGCTGAATGAATTGTTTATTCGCGGATTGTCAGGGATAGTGAGATAGTGTAAGTTAATGAGTGAATTAGACCCTCATTTTTTTCTGGATTTAAAACGCACGTGGATTTATAGCTATTAGCAGATCAGACGTGGTGTCAGATTTCAATTTAATAAACAATTTACCTGACGACCCCCCCACAAAGTCTCTTACCCCACGCGCCTCATAACTTCCTTCAACGCGCCGGGGGATTTTGTGCCGGAAAGAAGAGGTGAGAAGAATTATAAATGAGTGCCTGGCGGCTGAGATTAGGGGACGAAGATGGTGATGTGTCTTTAGCTCTTAGAATTAAGTATTTCTCCGTGTATATGTGATGTCAGGGATTAACATTTTCATCGTGGAGCATCAAAAAGCGCTCCATGGATTGCGGGGAGTGCGGGTTGACTGAACTTACGTTCTATATATGTTGGCAAATCCCGGATGAACATCACCCACTCACACGTGTCTACCAGCGAGAAAAGTAAACTAATTGAGTTTATCAGTTTGTGCGCTCCTAACTTTTTTCTCCTGCGGATGTGCTTTAAAAAATTTCTTTTTTTTCATCTCCCTCAATTGATAAATGAGTGGGACTGTGATTGATGGTATGATGGTTTTGTGTGATATTTTTTTCCTTCCTTCTCCTGTTTTTTTTTTCCGGGACTTCTGTCCACCCAAGAAACATTTAATTCTGGGCGACGTTTTCTTTCGGGAGTGTCCTTACCCTCTGGTTTCAGTAAGCTTTTCTTTAATTCTGTCACTTAAGAATGATTTTGGCTCATCGGATATGGTAGATAGGATCGGTAGAGACCATACTTAAGTGAGAGAAAAGACTGTGTAGAGTTTCGTCTTAATAAAGACACAAGATTCTCTTAAATTTAATTATGGAATTTTTACCGAACCGACTAAGGGGCTGTTAAGGACCTAGGTGTCTACTTGCCTGTTAAAACAGATACCCTCCGTTTTTCAATCTATCTAAGTGGCAGGCTTACGAATAGCAAGGGGCAAAGTCACTTGCATCTTGAAGGACTAAACTTGAAGTAGGAGGAAATTGAGTATCTTTGAATTTGGATAGGAAAGAAACAAGACATTTAGACACTTAAGTCCTATACGGCGGTGAGGCTAAGTTCTTTTTTCAAAGGTACCCCTAATTCAAAGGTACCTCACTTCTCCCTAGTTTTAGGGTAAAATTCGGTAATTCGAATCGTTTCTAATTCGGAAAAAGAAAACCACTGAAAAGTACATGCCTTATACAAATTCGGGCTGCAGGCTTAAGCTTTGGCCATGTGACTTGACTGTTCTTATTTCTTAATAAGCAAATTTTTTTCTAACTTTTAACTATATTAAAAGCACTTGATCTGACGGATACTGAAAAATCAATGGAATTGATCAGGGGGTGACATTAGCTCTGAAAAATGCGACAGGTTTTAGTGTAAATTTTTCCCCGTTCTCGTACACATTTCACGATATACTCCAAAACTAAGTAAGTTGCCAATTTCGGGTTTTTGGTTGCGTATTCAATATTAAATTGGCTTTTATTTTGTATTTGTATTTTTTGTTAATTCATTCTACAATGACAGAAAACAGCTAATAAACTCAAAAGTATTTTTGGCTCGCTAGAAACATATGGGAAACATAGGAAACGTCATGCCCCTGGAATTGATTGTATTTTAGAAATCCTAGATCTTCGAGAAACAGACTAAACTGGCCTGAAGACCGTGTGACACTAAAGTTTTATACTACCGTAGATGCGAGTGAATTTCCATTGCACCTCTGCTTTTCGTTAGCCTTTCTTTAATTCTAGAACTTTAGAATGGGCTTTTAGTTCCAGAACGTTATTAATCGCTAGAATTAAATATAAGCTTACAGAAATCCAAAGTCACCCACATCTACGATAACTTCTTCGTGCTTTTCTGTTTTTGCCTATCTAAAACAATGACGAAACCTCAAAATTCCTAATTATAAATATTCCCATTTATCTAATTTTGCCCTTTAATTTTCAATTTTAATTTATTCCGAAAGGAAATAGGACAGCCTGTTCTTTGTACAAAAGTTTGCTCTAAACATTTATGATTGTCGTGCAGGATTTGAAGAATATATGGAAGCCATACGGCTTAAGATAATCCCTCTTTTTCGCTTCAATGCGAATATTTTAATTCCTTAAATCGGGAACACGGAGGTACGAGTACCTGTACCTGAAAATAAAGTTCACCTACACTTACCCTTAGAGTGTAATATTAGACGGCTACGGGTCAATTGAAAATTTTTAAGTGAGGTCCCAGAGAATTGGTACTTACCTTCCCATTTTCCTTCCAGTTTCTTATAGAGAACTTTTAGAATTCTTTATGTGAATACGAAAGAAATATTAACTGAACCTTGGTTAACTTGAGGATTTATGGAACAGCGATTCCATATGAATCCTCAAGCCTTCGAATAAAGTTCCTTTAGGGCAGCATAGTCTAATTTATAACCTGCTTCAAGTTCTTCTTGAATAATAAGAAATTAGAGGATGTAAGCCATATAACTAAACCTCAGGTCCGAAGCTCATGTTAAGGTTACTTGGGACTACTACGTTCTTATATTGTCTTCTTAAATTCCCTAATTTCTTATTAGTGTAAGATTCTTCGGATGTTTTTTACGTGGTATTAAATATTAAGGGCAAATAAACTTTTAAAAGCTATGGGGTACCTTTGAATTGGGAATCAAATCATTAAATGAAAATAGAACTTACCATTATATAATATAGCTCCATAAATCAGTTGTGAAGCTAAATTATGTTATAATAAAGCTCAGTTCCATTTTAAAGTAGCAGAGAAGAGCTCTATTTCAAAGGTGCCTCAATTTAAAGGTACCTTAGTTTCCCGTATATGCTAATCAGTAATATTGGAATTTTGAATTTAGACTTTAGAATTTACAAACTTTCGGAAACTGAGTTAAGTCTTCAGTATGAAACCTGCGTTATAGAATACAAAAAGAATTCTTCGAGGTAATACTTCACATTGCATCACGGTTCATTATTTAAAAACTCATAAAAGAATTTGTGAATACGTTCTTCCAATTCTTTCGTTAGGTTCCATGAAAACTTTTTTCTTAAGAAGCTCAGATTGACAATAGAATGTATCAAGTTAAGTTTAATTAAAATTGCACGTAGCTCTACTCTTCCGAGATGATCAAATTTGGTAGTACCTCTACACAATGCAATTTTGACCAAGTCGAAGAAGACCGTAGTAAAATTACGTAGGGGAAAGTGGCCTGCCTTTGAATGTGGCAGCCTTTGAATGCTTCAATTTTTCTCTTATTTCCCAAAACTCAAATTCAAGTTTGTTAATCGAAGTTAATAGAAAATAGTTAATAATATTAACTATATAGTTCACAAAATAAAATTTTTCTTTGAGAAAAAAGAAAGAAATTGTAGCATTCAAAGGCAGGCCACTTTCCCCTACTTAATCCTTTAGTGTAAAATGAAATGTATATTTCAAAATATTTCACTTTAATTTTTATTATTCTGTACAAAACATTTAAATACACTCTATTTACGAAATTTAAATATATGTATTATATTTCGGGTAATAAAAGGCTCCATTTTGGTCAGTAAAATGTTAATAAAAATTGTTCATAATTCTCTTTAAGCTTAAAACGAATATGTAAATTTTTCCATTTGTCAAGAATATTTAACTATATATTAGGCATTTACATTTTATGATCTCCGCATTATACAGAGACCAATTTTTACTTTACTGGCTATGTTTACTAAAATCTCCAACCGCAAATGTAATTTTTGTCATGTGCATTGAAAGCACTTTAAATGTGATGATTAAACATGTTAAATCTATTAAAATTATTATTTATTATAGAATTTTTATTAATTCGTAAAAAAAAATAACACCATTTCCGCATTTTACTGTATTTTTTTACGCATTTTTAATAACCTAGTTGAATATTACTCTGAAGCGATTTTAATTAATAAGAAGAGTTTGAGCATTGATTTTTTATCCTTTATAATCTTTGTTTGGATTGATATAGTGAATTAGAACAAAACGAATCGATAAGGAATTTCATTTTAAATCGAATACTTCAGGTATAAAAAACATTCCAATAATAATGAATTTTATTGAATAGGGGAAACCAGGGCAGAATTATTCAGGGGTAATTGGACAGTGTGATGCTGCAGTTTGTCTTACTCTGAAAAAAAGAAGTTTGTCAAATTGATGAATAACGTCTTAAGACCTCTACACATTGCAAGCAATTTTTGTCAAAAATTGCTTTTTTGAAGGAAATTGTTTGCGTTGCTGTAGATAGAAACGTCAAATTTTTGTCAAAAATGCAATTTTTGACGAACATTGCTCCCAATGTGTAGACACCTTTATTGACAAAAGTAGAACAAGATCCATTCTCCCATTTAACAAAACATTTTTTCCTTTACGTATAAATTAATTCTAGGTTTAAATACAAATGAAATAATAATTATATTATTAAATAAGAGTCAGAATGTTACGTAAAATTGACCAAGAGTCACTTGTAGCCTTTTGTGAGTTTGAAATATAAAAATTTCCATTTTTTCCTTAAGTTTCCCTGTGTCAAAAACATTTCACTATTTTGATTCATCTAAAATTGATGCTTGAAAAGTTGAAATTCGATTGTTACTTATTTACTATTGTCACCAAAATACCGCCAATATGCTGCACTCTTAAAAGTACTCTCATGATGTCGTTTATTGCATTCTCCGCTGACGTTGCTGCATTTTTAAAATTTTTCTTGAGATTATTTTCTTCACTTCAATTATTTTATTCTCAGTGAGTCCCTGAATGAGTTTTAAATATTTATCGATAGCATTAATAATTTAACAAATAATGAATGGAAATGGACGAATTATTTTTTAATGAAAAATTAAATAGTAACATAGTGATAGTACAAGTGATAGGAATTGCAATATTTAAATTTAAAATTTTATAAAGAATATTTCATTAAAAGTATATCGATTGAAGGCAATTAAATATTTGAGGAATTATTTATAATATGCACTAAATTTATTTTAGACTATAAAAATATAAATAATTTGTGACAAAAAGGATATATACAGCTCGATGCAACATTATTTTCGTATTTTACGAGATAAAGTGGAAAAATGTATATTATAAGAATTTAATATGCAGGATTAAGGTTGATATTGTGAGTTATCTCGTCCATATAAAATCTCATTTTGAGCAGATCCTGAATGTAAAGCTATGAAGTTTACATCTCGTTAACAAAATTCCATGAGAAATCTTTAAATTAATAAAAGAGACTAATAAACGAAATCTAAAAAGTAGTATATAGCGTTGTTATTTTTTTAAATTCAAAAAATATTTAAAAAAAATATAATATGGAATGGTAACATCTTATAGAATTCTTGTCCACTTCTCAAGGAACCTTTATTAAACCTTTTCTTAATTTTCTTCTTTATAAGAGAGAACTCTATAAGAGATGCATTATAACCATACCCTCTAAAAATTCTCAAGGAAAATGCGTGACAATGCACTAAAAAATGAATAACATAAGAAGATTTTAAGGCTTCAGAAATTATCCACCGCTGGTCAATAGACGACAGATTTTTTATCTTAATATTATCAATTTTCTGTATAGTTGAGATTTTCACAGTAATTTCCACGCCTGGACGGAAAATTCTCAAGAAATATTTGCGTAAAATTTTATTCAAAACTGACTGACCAGAGGGCATTTTTAAATTTTCAAATGTGCCTTTCGCAGACTAAAACTTAGGGGAAACTGGGGCAGTAAGGAGTGTCCCGAATTTAAATGTTAAGTTTTCGACATGAAGTTAGTCACAATATGAATTCAGTTTTGTTTTGATTTTTTTGACGTTTAAATAGAATTTCGTCAGCTTTTCATTTCTGAAAAAAATATTGAAAAAGGTTGTGTTTTGGCTGAGAAAAGTGATAAAAATGGAGTCCGTGTAGTAAAAATGGAGTTTTCAAGTCCGATTATGATTATCGAATGTCGCAAATATGCTTGAATTTGCCATGGTTTGTTTTAGTTTAGTATGATTTTGTATTATTAAGGGGTTTTCATGTAACTTACAATAAATATGAGTAAGTAAACTTAATATGAATATGCAAGATGAACAAAAATCGTTGCATTTCAAACGGAATGATGCCTGAACTTCTCTCTAATTCGGGTGACATTTCAATCCCAAATGTCCGAATTTGAGAGAGTCTACTGTACTTACTTAGGTGACGCTACGTCCTATTGAGGGGCAAGGCTTCTTGCACCACCCCTCGCCATTTTCCACGACTCAAAACGATAAAGTATCTCAACACAGTGATTTAAAGACCTCGTCTAATACCTCCTGCCATCTATTTCGCGGACAGTCTAATCTAAATTCCGTTCCCGGTCAAAATCCCGAAAGCCAAAATCTCGAATTCTTAAAAATGTCATAGCTACTACCGCGATTGCATCCGCGTTTGTTGGAGACCAAGGAAAATTTTCTGTGTTTTGGAAAATTATTCTACACATTATCCTCCATGTAATTTCGTCCCTTTCAGGATTTTGACTATTTGAGATTTTGGCTTTCGGGATTTTAGTTTTCTGGATTTTGCCTGGCATCGTCCAAATTTATTTAAGCACAAATTCACGCTCTAAGCCTACTATATGTGTAAGGCACTTGGTTTGCTTCATAGGTGGCGCAGTTTCAAGCAGCTAAACTTTTGTGCTTTTGTCCCATTATGAATAGGAAATGTCAAAAATGTCACTATTAAGTCTCATCTGATTTTTCCTGTACATTATTTGTTAGAAAACAAGTAAGGTAAAATTTTTAAAAAACAATTTATTATCCTAAAATTTGTTTTTCTACGATCATTCATGCGCGAAACTGCCCCAGTTGTCTTTAAAATTGCTACTTATGAGATCTCGATAGAATTTCGCTTTTATAAGAATAGCTAATTTGTTACTTGGGCATCCTATTCCCTTGGAAAGCATTTTAGGTGGTGCTTTTGTCCTCTATTGATTTTTTTTTCATCAAATTTCCTTCCTTTTTTTACTAAGTTTCCTCTCCCTGTGGCAAAGGGGTGGATTTTTTTGCTTCCAGCGACGTGTTATGTATGTCATAGCGTCACTTTCAGGCCTGCCATGAAATGATGGAAAATGTGTCTTAGAATTTTTGGGGAGGAAGATGAAATGTAATTGATCACAGAATGTGCGTTGAGGAGAATGTCCTATGAAAGTTTAATTTAGGGGGATGTTCACTAAAGTACTTTTCTGGACAACACATGGCCACTCTACCACCCTCAAAAAAGCTCTCTCTCAAATACTTTTTTTTGTCTTTAAAAACATCTCTCCCCCAAGAGATATAAATTTGGTTCTGAGCTTGAAAAATTCGTAGTCAATTTCTTTTTCTTCTGTGCTATTTTTTTTTTTGAAAGAAACTCTTCCCTTCTGCAAAGTTGGAGGGGATACGAAAAGCCAGAAAAAAGGGAAAAAGATCCAAAGAATGGGATGAAAGACAAGCTCCCCAACTCTCGCGAGACTCATCTTATGAATATTTCTACAATTTTCCTGACTTAGATGGCAGATAAGCCAAAATCGAAGTTCATTTCACCCCTTTCCAATGAGGCCATCCCCCTCAATTCCCGCGCGATTTCGACATTGTTGCGAGGAGTTTTTTTTCATCTCTCTTGTTCTCTTTTTTTTTGTACCCTCCCAACCCCGCATTCTAAAGGGGATTTAACATGGGTTTGGGTGTCTATTGAACATCCCCCATCATCGCTTGTGAATTTTCTCAAGGAGGTTCACGACTTTTCTTCGACCCTTTTATATATGGAGGGCGGGGGTGGTAGATCTTCTAAATTCGATATTGTGAAAAATTTCCGGGAGAGGTGATGCAGGATTGGTATTTGGTAAAGCTGGGAAAAGTACGTGGTGTTTTTCTTCCTCATTTATTGGATACAAATTGAGCGAAGAAATTAATACACCCTCGAAGGGGAATATTACGCAGGAGAAAACTCCTTGTGCTAAAAAAAGATTCCTATCTATGCAAATTTTATTAATTTTTTTTTATCTACTACCGAGCCTTAGGGACGTGTTCCTCTGTGAGCTTTAAGCTATATAAAAAAAATGTGGTAACTGTTTTTTTTTTACAAGAGAATTTTTGACTAAAGAATTCTTAAGTATATCATTCAGTGAAAAGTCAATGATAATAAGATCAAGGGGTAAATCAGTTGGAATTTGAAGTTGATGGAGTGGAATATTTTAGGGGGTTTTGTGAAATAGGGATGAAACATGTCTTTAAAGATTTAAGGAGTATTAAATTCTTCTCTTTTAAGTGATTTTTTAAAGGATAGACCACATAATAAAGGAAGGTTTGTTCGAAGTACGCAGAGAATAGGGGCAATTAATGCTTTAAATTATCTAAAATTTATGGAACTTATATTTACTAAGAGGGTACTTTAGGACAAACTGTTTGTCCTTTTCCGTGAAAAAATACTAATATCAATTGATTTATTTCTTAACCCTTTAAGGAAGAAACACTTTTTACTGATCTAAAAATCAATAATAAAAAAAAACTAATATAAAAAAATTAATTAAATGTCTCACATCTAGCTTTGGACAATCCAACAGGGTCTGATTCGGTATATTTTTTGCTTATATGAACGATAGCAACAAAAACAGCCTAAAAATTTAAGTAATTTTTCTGACCATACCAATGAATGGTGATTTTTACTCTGATGAAGAGTATTATGTATGACTAGTGTACTTTTTATTTCTAAAAGGGTTTTGTTTAAAAAAATTTGGAAATATGAAAAGATAATAAAAATCATTTATCAATTCGGTCATTTGAAAATTCCTCACTTTTGAGCTTAAATTTGTACTATAATAACAAATAGTTTGATTTTTGCAAAAACTATCCTAGATGCCTATACACACAGAGAAATTTTAGTGGCATAACAACTCCAAATGGTGTTGTCGGACACACCAACCTCAACCCCAAAATCAACTAACCCCAATTCGGTGTTCAGAATACACCAAGTGGTGTCACAAAGTAACTAACACCGGCTTTGGGTTTCTGATTACACCAATTTTACACCAATTATTAACACCAAATTTAGCGTTGTTGGAACACCATTGTGGATTTTGTATCACACCATCTCAAGAAAATATAGGTGTTCCTTTTACACCAATAAATGAAAAATGTCTACAGATTTGCAACTAAAACTAAATGATCAAAGGATTTAGAATTAGGGCATTGCCATTCATTGGATGGGATTTGAAATTAAATTCCTGGGTGTTTCTGTTTAAGAATTTTTCATTTTTCTGTGTGTGTGGTCGATGGTGAGCGACGAACACCGTTTGGCGTTGGAACAGCACTGTTTAGAAAATTGATGGTGTTACTTTTGCACCATTTCAGAGATTTCTGTGGCGGAGTTAATACAACACCGCCAAAGCATTTCATACAACACCATTGATTCAAAACTAGGTGTTAATTTGGTGTGAATGCTACTACGTTTGGTGTTCAAGCAACACCAACACCAAATTCAACCCCAAATTCAACACCGCTTTCTCAAAATCACTTCTCTGTGTGTAGGGTAAGTGTGCCAAATTTCGGCATAGTTGCATGCAAGCGTCAAAGTCTCAAGTTTGAAATGTAATATTTTAAATACAAATTGATTTTTTTATTCTTTCTTCTGAAAGAGTGTTGCTTGAAACCTTGTAAAGAGTTTACCGTCTTTATTTACTCTAAAATCATTCTTAATACATTTTAAAATGAATAAAAATATAGACATAGCTTTGGTGCCATATTTCGGCCACCTTCATTCTCATAGTTCCTTGCCCTTCGGGAATTCTTCCAATATCTTTTTCACATCATCTCGTTTGTCGAAGCTACATTTTTTGTTAATCTTTTGCATTGTATAATCTCTAGAGTACATAAAATCTAAAAGTTCATGGAAATTCGAGGAACAAAAAAGGTGGTCGAAATTGCAAGCTGGCCGGAATTTGGCACACTTACCCTTTTACTATGCACCACTCCGAAGGAAAGACCGACTGACCAAGTAAAAGACAATAAAAGATGATTCTTCTTGATCGAAGGTTCAAACGCAACTTCACTTTATTAATTATTCCATACGGGAGAGACCCGATTAATATGCTTATGCTTACACATATGTTACACCCTAATCTTCTACTTTATGATTACGTTCAAACATTAGAAAGAATGAACTTTGGGTAGTCAGGAAAAATAATTTTCTCTGTGGGTCAAGGGTGACCCCAATCGTCCTTAAAGGGTTAAAGTTGTTACTTAAGGGGAGAGCGTGAATAAGAAGGCTTACTTACTTTTCTGCGATTTTTTTTAAGGAAAATCTTTCGTCTTTGTATGTTCGAAAATACTTCGAATTCTGAAAATTTTATGATATATTTTTAGATAGTTCATCTACCGATTTAATCAATAAAAAATTTTTCTCCTTGTAATGGCGGCACCCCCTTAAGACGAAAGGCCGAATTGAGAATCATTGCAAGGGTTATCACTCCTTAATTCTTGTTGATTGCTTTATCTAAAATCCTTTATTAATGACAATAAATAATTTTATATAACAGAAAATTTAGGTTTTACATTGAAAATCTAAATGTTTTCTTGGAATTTGAAGTCTGCCGTAAGTGTAAAATTTTGCAATTAAATTTCAGGCTTATGGCCACTGCTTTTTTTCAAGTGGTGCTTTCACATTATATCCTTTGCATTAGGGTATAATAGAATGGGATTATAGGGATAGAGGGGTTGGAGTGTAGGGCTTATAGTTCTTCGTGATCTTGCTTTTGTAGAAGTCACTTCTTTTCCCAATATTTCAACGGTCATTGCTTGAAAATTGCCAATCACTTCCTCTTTCTGGAATGGAATAAAAAAAAAGAAAATTCATGGACAGGTGGGTCATCTTGTTTCGATCAGTGCATGAGGCACCATATTTGGCGCTCTTAGGAATGGAAAATTGGTTATCCCAGGATTCAGAGCTACACTTTTCTCTGTCTTTTTGAAACAGTGAGAAACTTGCAATTTAATTCTGATTCCAAATCATATTATCATATCCTACTGTACATTTTAAAAATTAATAATAAAAAAATATAAAAAATATTTTCCTGAAATTAAAACAAAACTATTTTCCCAAATTAATAGCTTCAATAATAAATTTTAAAGACTTTAACAAACTTTGCAAGCAATTTTCAAAATGTAGAGAGAGGAACTGTGTCGTATAGCAAAAATTTAATTTCTATTTTACCAAAAGTTTTATAGCTGAAGGCAAATACACGCGGAATGACTTTTGTACTTTGTACTCTTTAACCTCGTTTTTGTTTTCATTAAATAAATATAAAGTAGAGAAATTATTTTAAAACTTATAATGTGTTTAATTTCATCGCATTTCACAATGTCATCAAAGTTCTTCTAAATTATAATTTTGCAAACATTTGCTTAGTGTAGCTATATTAATGCAATCATAAAGAATATTGCCACGAATACTAAGGACATGGGGATTTAGTAACAGTAGGAAAAAGATTTTTGTTTGTAAAAATGGGGAATTCGTTAATACACTACGGAAAGTTCGATATCGTTAATTCGATAGTGAGAGGTGGGGTTACATTGAAAACGACTTTTAAATTTAAATTATATTATGTTTAATTCCAATAGGGGAATTCAGTTTTAAATTTTTAATTTAAATATTTTTATGCGGTAAATTCGGAGGAACTCATAAAATCCGACTCATATCAATTTTTGAAAGCTTCATAGAGCTATTTACAATGGCAATTCGATGCTCACTGGCCCTTATCGTTGCTTTACCTTCGAACTTATCTCAAAAAATGTTTTTTTACATTGTCATACTGTTATAGAATCCCCCCTCCTGGTTTCTTAAATTATTGCGCCACTCACAAAGAAAGAGTTTCCCGTAAGACCCCTGAAAAATATATGGATTCCCCGGGATCTCTAAAAAAGTGTATGAGTTTCCCCGGTCCCGCACTGCTCGGTTCCCGGGGTTCCCCATGGGTTCACTAGTTGCATTATCTAGGATTATCTAGAAAAAAAGTCATACGTTTCGCGCGTTTCCGACCGTTGAATATCAGACCGGTCGGAAAAAGTCGACCGACCAGGTTGATTACAATGGTTATGAATATGTAAGAATTGCACCTGACTTTGAAAAATCAAATTTACAGTCAAATAAAATACATTTCCGGTTAGATAACGTGCACTGCATATAATGAACACAAAGTCAACTTTTGTGAGGGTCCTTAAAAATTTGAATCTACTATCTCTATCCACTTGACTTCTGCATTTCATAGGGTTAGAGATGTGGTAATTCGGATTCATGTCTATTTTGGAATTTTGAGATTTTCTCACTGACTCAGATGATCAAAGAGAAAAAGGAAACTACGAGGAAATACAAGACTTTATATTCCATAGTACTTTTTTGATGTTTTGTTTTCCTTTTGCCATCTAAAACTATTAGGAAATCTCACTTCCAAATTAGGCATGATTCCAAATTACCCCATCTTTTACCCTATAAGAGAAGAGAATACATGTGCATGACACGCTTTATTCCTCAGGACTTCACAATTAAATTATAGAAAAATTATGAATCCTTAAGGGGATACAAGATTATATGTAAGGCTATTGAAGAATTTTAAGTGACTTCTAACAGAATTTTCGTGCTTTGGAGAGCGAATTCATTTCATCAAAAATGTCTGAAAGAAATAATAGGTTCTTTATTGGAATTCTCGATAAATATAGAATACTTTTATATACTTTTTTTTTTTAAAACAAAAAAATATCTGGTGCTGAAATGAAAGAAGTATCTCTCCCTATTCATCCCTGGCCTATATCAAGTCTGTTAAATTTGTCTCTGAATTTTTCCAAGTTGAAAAACACGTCCGAGGACGCAAAAGTTGAGGAGGGTTGATGTTACAAAAAAAAACCTCCACGGTAAGAGATAAAAATCAATTTGGTGGATGGAATTTTCAGCGATAAATACCCCATCCATGGACCCTCTTAACCGTACAGGTGGTAGAAGGAGTCGAACATCAGGTGTTTTGAGTGTGTAAACAATTAGGGGTTTTTTGTTGGTACCCTTTAGTAAACTGAGGGGTACAGTCACAGGGCATGAAACATTGGTAGAGCTAATGGTATAAATTAGATGAAAATTTGTAGAGCATTCTTCTGAAGAATTTTTCCACGCACCTCAAACTCCTGACCGGGCGCTCCAAGCAATCCTTCTCAGTCCACCCCGGCAAGTGTCAGGCAACAAGAAGCCTGAGTGAGTCCCCGAGAGATCGAGTAAATGTACAAGTTATTATGAAATTAATGTAATGGAATTAATTTTAGCATCTTGGAGCTTGAATTCTCCAGAAAACAGCCTTACTTACTGAGAGATTATTATCTATTCTGAGCTTGTTAGATACTTCATCCACACCCAATACCACTTCATTGATTAAATAAAGTTCGATCTGTGTGAAAATCATTGAGAATCTTATCATTGCACAAGACTTTCTCTTTATTAACTTTTAATCAAATAAAGTCCCGTCCCTTGATTCGAAATGCTCTCCTTTCAGCTTTATGTCATTCGATAGGGGGGCTAATCATAATATGAAGCTCTTAGGTAATCGAAGGAATGTTCTATATGAGCTTTTAGAGTATGAGGAAAAGACAAGGACACCGAAAGGTGAAAATTAGTTAAGATTAAATTTCAACGAGGAAAAGCTCTTAATAAGCAAATGGTATGGAACTTTAAGTTTCTGACCTAATTTCAATAATCATTTTGGAATGTCTGTTTCTTCTTTTTTTGTCAATTTGGTTACAATGATAATTGTTTTACTTTTTGACCTGAAATATTATTAAATTCTAATTAGATTTCAAACTAAAGCACTAGCGCCACTAGAGAGAGAAAACTCCCGCTAGTGGCGCTGTAAACTGTTCTTAATTTTGAATTTTTTAGTTTATGCTTGATTATTTCTTTTGTACACCGAGAAAAATTTGGATGGTATTTTCTACAAATCGTGTCTTTAAATTCTACTATCTCAAAAGATAGTAGAAAATACCATCCTCCATAGAAACTTTCCTTTAGAATCTACCATCTTGACATTTTAAAATTTACTATCCTATGGATAGTAAATTCTAACAGCCGGATGGTAAAATTTACTATCCTCATTTAGATTTTACCTTGACCTCTCTTAGATTCTAATATCCGGGAAGTAAATTTTACTGGCCGCATATTAGATGTTAAAATTTAACTGGAAGACAGTAAATTTTAACGGAGGATAGTAATTTGGATTGAAATTACCATCCAAGCCAGTAAAATTTGCCATCCTGCTGTTAGAATGTCATTTTGGAATATCGTGTGTGCCGATGCAACGGTTCCCGATATGCTTTGAATACATTATAGGAGTTCGTGGCGCAGCTGGAAGATACTGGACTGTCATCACAAAGGTCGCGTGTTCAAATCTCGGCGCAGTCGTCAATTTTCACGCACCAAAATGGCTTGAAATACAGAGAATATCATCCAAAAAGGGCCCCAAGCCCTCAAACAATGGCCAAAAAGCAATGAAAATAAGGAAAAATAAATTTTTCCGACATTTTTCATTCTAATATCCGGCTAGTAAAATTTACTATCCTGCCAGTAAAATTTACCATCCGGCTAGTAAAATCTAACATCCGGGGATATTAGAATTTACCATCCGGCTATTAGAATTTACTATCCATGCAATAGATTCTACAATTTTTGACAGTCCAATTTAATATCGCGTTTGCTGGGTGACTTTTTTACTATCCGGCCATTAGAATTTTGTATGGAGGATGGTAAATTTTACCATCCACATTTTTCTCGGTGTAGACTGAGGTTGGGGTGTTTATTAAACTAAGCCCTTAAAAAGTATTAAGAATTCACTGATTTTTATAACCTCTTCTTTCGAGGCATTAGCGCCACTAGCGAGACAAAAACTATCGCTAGTGGCGCCGTAAACTGTTCTTAATTTTGAATTCTTAAGTTTATGCTTAATTATTTCTTTTCTGGACTGAGATTGAGGTATTTATTAAACTAAGTTTCTGTTGAAAAGCGTTAAAAAATTACTAAGAATTCACTGATTATAGTAACATCTTCTTTCGAGACATTAGTGCCATTAGCGAGAGAAAACTCTCGCTAGTGGCGCTGTAAACTGTTCTTAATTTTGAATTCTTAAGTTTATGCTTGATTATTTCTTTTCTGGACTGAGGTTGAGGTATTTATTAAACTAAGTTTCTGTTGAAAAGCGTTAAAAAATTACTAAGAATTCACTGATTATAGTAACATCTTCTTTCGAGCCATTAGTGCCATTAACGAGAGAAAACTTCCTCTAGCGGCGCTTTAAACTGTTCTTAATTTTTAATTCTCAAATTTATTTCTGATTCTTTCCCTTTTGACCTGCTGAGCTTATTAGTGAACAAGGAAACAAATAGCGAATAAAAAATAAAATGAATGGGAATTGATTGATAGGACAAAGCGCGCTACCTTCGGAGGACTCAAGCTTCCGACAATTCAATTTTTCTCTATGTTCCTTATGGATTTCACCCATAGCTCTTTTCTAAAAATTTGAAGCTTTGGACTAGTTATTAAAATATAATATTATAATGGACCAAATTAATTTAAAACGCATTGAAAAAAATGATTAGTGCGAAGCATAAATCGTCCGAAGTTTGCGCGCTTTCCCCCATATTAAGTTTTTTATTCCGATGAGCGCCAATTACGAGAGAAAAATCTCACTAAAGACTGTCAACTGTTCTTAATTTTAAATTCTCAAATTTTCTGTCTAAAAATTTGGGCATATTGAGCAAAATTTAGTGAAAATTTCCAAAGAACTTGTATTTACTTATTATATACGACCTTTCGCGTTTACAGTAATAAAAGTCCTACTGTAGAACGCTCTAAATTATATGGGAATGGGGATTCTTTTTTCCTTATTTTTCGAAAGTAACTTTACCATGATTTCGTTCTGTTCAGAAGCAAAATGAGTAAAAGGTGTATTACTGAAAATTTATTAGTCAATCTTTTGAGAATAAAACCATCCATTGTAAGTCCTTGCAAATATTTAAAAAGACCTTTTCCTTCAAAGCATCCCCCTAAATTTTAAAGTAGCCCCTTACCCCATTCCAAAAGGTTTTGATTTATGTCGGAAAATGGCATGAATACAGTTCATATAATCAGTAAATTTCTTCTCATCCACTTCCTGGGTGCACAAATGAGGGAAAAATTTATGTGATAAAGTAATTTTGTGTGTCGAAAATGTTTTTCGCTATTTTCCTCCTTTTTCACGCAATTCTTTTTTCTTCGGATACATTATACCGCCCCCCTCCCCTTCAAACAAAATTTCCTTCTGCCCAAAAACCACCCCCGAGAAACATGGCAATTATGCCACCCAAAAGTATTTCGGCAAGTGGTGGAAATTGAGCAACCAGTTGGGTGAAAGACGGGCATACACACAAAAAATTATTATCCGTCTCGAAATGTGTCTGGAAAAACATTCTCACATTATTTACGTCACATGATTTCCATATAAATAGCTGTTTTCATTGAATAAATTTTACCCACCGTTGTGTGTACTTGGGGTTAGACGCCCCATAGATTCACTTTTCACAGCCCCGTGGATGAGTTGTCTGTTTATGGATTCAGGTTGTTTGGTGCTTTGACTTGAAGAAAGATCCCTCAATGATGGGGTTTTTCTCTCGTTGCATATCAAAGTCTCCGTGTAAGCTATATCTTCTTTTATACTTTATTTTTGTACTGCCGTCATGCCCCAACATATATTCCATTATTTGCCTTTTCACGCCACAGTGAAAAATTGTATTATGAACTTAAATTTCTTCATGTGTCTTCGCTTTTACGCTCTGAATTTTCGCACAAACAATATTTTCGTATTAGGATATTGATGCTGCGAAGAGGTGAAAGAACCTCTTAAGATCGTCATTTTGATGTTTCAGTACATTGAATAATTGTATTTGGTTAGTTTTTGTCAAAATACAGAAAGAATTGATACAATGATTGGTGCTATCGCCGGCTTATTGTAATTGGCCTCATAGGGAAAACGGCGGAAATCCGAAACGTGGATGATATCCTCCTTAAAATTTACGTTCCAAATGGCTTACTTACTTATTAAGTGAAATGGCGTTATAACCAAAACGTCGGTTTTCAATTCTGTACCCCTAATGAGCTGACGTCCTGGTTCACGCTGTCGTTTCATAAGAGACTAGGTCTCCTCGTCTCATATAGTCTGCCCCTAAAGACTTTTCAGGTTGGGTCGTACTCATTCTTAAAAAAATGTATTTGCTTAAGGACAGTCACCTTCTCGGTAGCGGTAATAGTCTGTCTCTGAAGACTTTTCGGGCTGAGAAGTGAGAAGTACTCATTCTTGCAGAAAATGGACCCTGTTAAAACATATTTCCTTTAGGACAGTCATCTCTCGGTAGCGGTCATAGTTTGTTCCGTCTGTTCGTAAAGATTTTCCAGTTGGGTTGTCTTCGTCCTTGTAAACCAGACTCTGTTAACGTATTTGCTTAACGGCAGTCACCAATCGGTAACGGTCATAGTCTGTCCCTAAAGGCTTTTCAGGCTAATTCGTGTGTCTTACAAATCAGACTCTGTTTAAACGTATTTATAAACGTTAAAACGACAATCACCTCTCGGTAGCGGTCATAGTTTCCTTCTAAAAACTTTCCAGGTTGGGAGGTACGCATCCTTGGAAAACGGACCCTGTTAAATTGTATTTTCTTCAGGATAGTTACTTCTCGGTAGCGGTCATACATCTCATGGCTTTGTATATTCTGGAATTATCCCCCATACCATACGAGGACAAAAATCGGTGGTAGAATCCTTCTTTCAAATAAGGTTAAGAGTTCGTAATTCTGTTTTCTGAGAACCAGTGGTTCAGACGAATACGTAAAGACTAAAAAGATCATAGATACCAATATATACCAGTATACTGAGAGAAATCCGAAAAAGTTAAAATAACATTCCGGAAATGTTAATTTTACCCTGCAGTATTGATCCGAAATCGGTGTAAATAATACTCTTTTTAGGTGTATTAGGGGTTAAAGTTATCCTTTTTTCATGTTAATTTTACCCATTTTACCCTTAAAAAGGTGTAAAATTAACATTAAAAAATGTTGATATATTTTTACACCTAAAAAGTGTTAATGTTATGAGGAAAAAATGTTAATCGCACCCTCTTTTTTTTCTCAGTGAGGAAGCAGATACGAAACAGAGCCTATTAGCTTTAAAGTTGTTACAGACCTGTGCTGTGTAGTGGACAAAGGAAATCACAACTTTAATGTTGTAATATCGCTTACGTGAATCTTGTTTGACTGGCGTTCTCCGTGAATATTTCTGGAGTTAACTCAGTTTATCTCAGTTCTAAGATCACAGTACCATTACGTCAGCATAAGTTAGAAACTACATAGACTTTTTCATGATGACCCCCTTATGCTAACACCGGATCCGGATCACTGATCCCTTTCTGAGTAATTTCCCTTGTATAATTCCATTATTCATGCGGAATTCTCGTGATAGCAATCCATTCACCAGGTTTACTTACATAAAAAATGATTTAAAATATTATTACTAATCACTTCGTGTGTTTGGAACATAAGAGTAATCAATTTGAGGAAGGAAGTCATAAGTGGGTAGTGTGAAAAGTAAAAAAATATTTACCATATCTCCAATTGTACCAAAGCAGAAAAATAGGCATCAAAAACGATAATCGCATTCCAGTAAATTAAAGACAAGCCCGTTATAATTACGAACAAATCAGAAATTGGGAACTGCTTCTTGATAACAAAATTGTAAGTCTAGTTTGCTTACGAAAATAAAACGTCAATTTTACTTTTGTAGTACGTCATATGCTTTACCGACGTATCACTACTTACGTTACCAAACTTTAGGCGTTGTTCATGATACTGTTTTACTAAATATAACAAAATGCTTTGAAAGAATTTTATAAATAAATTACAAAAATTTATCAGATAATAGAATATAGATTAAATAAAGTTTCAGTATAAATATTCTTTCGAAACATGAGCAAACGAATTTTAAAGTTTTAAATAAATTCCAATAAATTGAAAATAAAGCGCAAAATAATATGCATGTTCTTTAAAAAGTTTTAAAAAATACAGCATTATCAAAAGGATATTTTATTTTAGTAGAAAGTTCCTTTCCTTGTTTTTTTTTGCAAATTCACATTTGAGACATGTGGTTAAAACTTTCTGTCACAATTTCTGTCACAAGCTGTGAAAAAAATTGGAAAACAGAAATGGTTGGTAAAGAGAAAAGGAATACTTAGACATTTTCCATATATTACCGTCCTTTCGATTCCATCGGCTTCCCCATGGCTCCTCTATCGCAAGAAAGCTCAAAAGCTCCCGAAAAAAAGTCACGTTCGTACAATTTAAATGGTATGCCGCGTTCTGCAGCATTTTAACACAAATATACAACACTGAGGAAAACGAGGGGAAAAAGCCAAGATGGGTTGGAGGAAGAAAAACTGTTTTTCACACTCATACAACACTCTCTTCTCCAGCTCAATGTAGTCACTTAATGTGACACACTAAAGGATATCCATGGTGCTTTATTCAACGCAAAGTGTCTTGTAGCTGAGAGACTTGGGGTCTTTTTTCCACCAAATGTAGTGCAAAAAATGTCCTTAGAAAAGTAAACTATACACTTTGCAATTGCAATCATTTTAATGTAAGTGAATCCCTCAAGAGTAGAGAGAAAAATCCTCGTGCGATATTCATTCAATATCATTGAAGATTTGTCTGAAAGTCCTTCAATTCATCTATTTGTCCCTATCGTAATCTTTTTGGATTCAATTTCACGGGATATTCTCTGCCAACACCACAAAGAACCCTTCAATAAAACTAGCAATAAGGATTTCTTCGGCAATTTTCTTCACCTTTACTTGATTGCCAAGGAGACTCAAGCTAACATATGGGAAGGGTTTCTTTATCTTTCGGATTTATTCCGCAAAATGGTTTTCCATGGTGTTCAAGCAATTTGCTTTCAAGCAAATTGTAAATTTATATTCCAAAATGTATTCTAAAGCCACTGATTATTTAAATAAGCATCTCTGAAATTATTAAAATCTACTAATTGAAGCTAATAATTTCTAATCTCTTGGATTATGTTCTTAGGTATTAAATTGAATTTGAATATTATCTATAAGATGACTTTCTAAACAAGGGTATTCCGAAATGCAATTATACTAAGCTCTGATGTGTTTTGGAAATATTCTCTTGATGGCTAAAACAGAAAATATAACTATACTGTTTTACTTTGAAATGTTACAAATTTGATAAAACAAATTTATAAATTTTAAACGGAAATTTAAATTCTAAACACTGAGAAAAAGGGACAGATAATCCTAACCGGCTTATGTAGGTGAGATTCTTAACGTGAGCTAACTCGGAGTGCATGCAAATTCGATTTGGAGCTGAAGTTGGGAGACGCCATTCAGTTATCTTGAATCAAATTCGTGAAATTATACAAATTTTGTATTTAAACCAAAATATCAAGGATTTGGATGAACTGACAGAAAAGTGTTATATGGGTGAAATGTAGACCAGAATGTTCTCTATAATTTTGTCGTAGAACTTGAACTCATCGATTACTCAGAAGCCAAGATAAGCGAGGTTTTTTGTTTCTTAACTCGTTTTTTCATCCAGAGTGCCCCAAGTAGTCATTTGTTGAACTTCAACTATATCAAAGAATTGTTGTATTTTGCGGGACTTTCCATTTAAAACCCTATTTTAAGTGTCTTGGTGGAGTAGAGGCAGTAAAATTGGCATCTGAGTGATTTCAAAGCGTTATTATGGGAAAAATCAATTTTTTCACACTTAAACGGCAAAATCGGAGTGATAGCGTGGTCTGAGTGGAAAATGATGTATGGACGAAATGTAGAGACAAATGTGCTCTACAATTATGTCGAAGTAATCATCAAAATCGGTTCAGCGACAGTCGAGATAATTGAGGTTATGTGATATTGAAATTGGTTTTTCGACTGTGGCGCCCCTGGTGTTGGTCCCACGAAGTTCAAATATTCTAGAAAGTTGTAGCATTTGGTGATATCTTTCGTTTAAGCCCTCATTCATCAAAATCGGTCACATAGAACCGGAGATATGATTTTTTGAATTTCGTAAACTTTGACCCCTCATATCTCCGGTTCTATTGAAACCACAGCGCACATACGCACCATTTTGGAAACGTCCTAGACTGGACTACAACATACTAAAATTTCATTAACTTGCACAATGCCGTTTTTTTTAGAAAAGTGACTTTGAATTTCGATGAATTTTAACGCGATCACAGCGGTGACTTTTTGAACTTCCATCTGAAAGTGCTCATTGAGACGAAACCAAAAAGGTAAAATTTAGGTCGCTATGTTAGTTAGAACCGGAGATAGAGGCCGGTCAATGTTCGAACTTTGACCCCTTATAGCTCGGGTCAGGGGTTTTAGATCGACTTAAGGTTTTTTTTGTTTGATAGGTATAATCAACGGCTACAACATACTAAAATTTCAGCCCGATGCACAATGGAATTTTTGAGTTATTTAACTTACAAGATTTAAAAATTTTCTTTTTAATAATAGCGCCCCTAGCGGTGGTTTTATGAACTTGCGTTGTTAGAAAGGGAAGTGGCATTTCACGAGAGCTTTCCAAAAAGCCCTCACTTTTTAAATTCTGACAATTAGAACCGGAGTTATGGCCATTTTAAGAAATTTTTTTTGGACCCTTATAGCTCGGGTCAGGGGGGTCGGGGGACCTTAAGTTTGGTATTGATGGAAAGCTCTAACGCCCAGCCATAACATACCAAAATTTGAGCCCGCTCGATGCCATAGGGACGGAGCTATTGAGAAAACAAAAAACGGGGGGTCTTCAAAATGGCGGAAGGAGGGGTGGGGGGTGGGGGGTCAATGCACCAAGTTGCAATTTTCACCCGATATATAACCTTTGCCGAAAACCGCAAGTCGATATCTTTTTTAGTTTAGGAGCTATTAAGCTCCAAAGAGTGGCCGGCCGGCCGGGAACGTAAAATAGCCACATATATATTCGTGATCAGGAAGTGCTGAAACACATTTTGGCCAAGTTTGAGGTCGATCGGACGACATGAAATTTTGTTAGGATTATAGTAGGTGAGATTGTTAAGAATCTCACCTAATAGAGGGTACTATTAACTTTTTTTCCCCATAACTTTAACACTTTTTAGAGAAAAAAATATATCAACATTTTTTGATGTTAATTTAGCAACTTTTTAAGGGTCAAATTAACATGAAAAGGGTAATGTTTACACCGATTTTGGATCAATACTGCAGGGTAAAATTAACATTCCCGTAATGTTATTTTAACTTTTTCGGATTTATCTCAGTGAATGACAAAGAATCCTATTTTTGTATAATGATTGGCCACATGATGTAGTGTGCTCCATGAATTATCCTTTCGCAAGGTTTTTGGGTCCATACCGGTTTACTATCAATTAAACTAGTTCACAAGTCACTAGAAAACTATTTTGGAATAATTTGACCTCTTACATTCAAGGAATATTAATACTTATTAGCCGGGAGAAGTACGGCTTCTCCTCTACCGGCTACTGTCTATTTAGTTTGTCGATTGCCTGGTTAGTCGGAAATTTAGCCATAGCCAAAACCAATTATCTCGTACAACACTACATTTTGTATTAAACCGAGACACTGCCTCTTCTTTTAAGTAGTGGAGAAAAATTATCTTCATTGTCTTTACAAAATGTATATTATTCTATAGTAGTGATTCCAACAACGGTTAACCGATTTAGAAAAACCGGTTAACCGCCGACACTTTAAAAAGATATTACAACAAAAAAAAACTATAGTGAATATAGGTAGCGATAAGTCTTGGTACTATGCTTCCAATATTCTTTTTTTTTACTTTTTTTGCGAATATTATTTTTCTTTCACGATTCAAATTTTCTAAACTTAAGTTTAATAAGATTTAACTAGTCATAGCATTTTAAAAATTAAGAGGAAAACTCTTTCGGATTGTTCGTTAAAACGTTTTATTTTTTTTTAATTTTCTAAGATCTAGAATTTTTAAGTATTTCCTCATTAAAGATTGTCAAACATGACAACGTTTATGATCAATTTATTTTAAGAAAAATAAATTGTATGAAAAATAGTTATTATTACGGTAATCTACATTGCATTGGCTTTTTCATAGTACAATATTATTGGAGAAACTCCCAGTAATTTCCTTGCATTCTGAAATTTTCTGAACTATTTTAAATACAAAATAAAGAAATAAAATAAATAAGTTCTAAACTAATTTAGAAATAGTATATATTTATGTGTTAAATATTACATTAAAGTTAAAGTTCTGAAAAATTGCTCAAAATTCCATAATTTAATCCTAAATTTGAAATCGGTTTAAAACCGGTTAACCGGTTTCAGAGCCATCTAAAACCGGTTAACCGTCTATCCTAAAAACCCGGTTATTTGGAATCACTATTGAGTAGTAGCCAATCAAAAACTTAGGGAAATATCATAGTTCCTTTTTCATTTTACGTATTTCTTTAAACTATTATAATTAATAACTGATTTAAAGATGATTTTGAAAAACACAAATTTTCGAAAATGTTTCGAATATTGAGATTAGTAAAGACGATTTTATTTCCGCTGAAAGTTATGCAAAAGCGTAATAGGTAAAACTTAGACGAGGATTTTTATTTCGGGGAGATTTCTGGTCAAAATATTACGTGAGATTCTTACCAATCTCACCTACGTTTTCGCTATACAGGGGGTTCCGTATTATGAACATTTTCGGAATCGAAGAAAACCACTCTAAACGGCTTTATATATCCAAAATATTTGCATACTTCTAGTAGATTTCTCTTGAATTTGTTAGAGGGACGCTGTCCTATAGACAAAACTTTTTTGTCGTCAATTGTCCTACGCTAAGAAAAAACGTGGTTGCGATTAACTTTTTTTCCTCATAACTTTAACACTTTATAGGTGCAAAAATATATCAACATTTTTTAATGTTAATTTTACACCTTTTTAAGGGTAAAATTAACATGAAAAAGGGTAACTATAACCCCCAATACATCTGAGCACTTTCCTCTAATTTATTAAAAAAAAGCTTTGAAATTCCCCGAAATCTATGCAAATATTTTTGCGAGGTAAAAATGTTTTCATTTGAAAATTCATACACTGAAAGAAATCTGAAAAAGTTAAAATAACATTCCGGAAATGTTTATTTTACCCTACAGTATTGATCCGAAATCAGTGTAAATATTATGCTTTTAAGGTGTATTAGGGGTTAAAGTTACCCTTTTTCATGTTAATTTTACCCTTAAAAAGGTGTAAATTTAACATTGAAAAATAGTGATATATTTTTACACCTAAAAAGTTGTAAAGTTCTGAGAAAAAAAGTTAATCGCATCCCCGTTTTTTTCTCAGTGTTGGAGCTCAATAGCATCATTTTATTAAAGTCAATACCTGTGGCTGAAAGAAAACTGATTTTGCCCCCATCTCCCCTAGAGAACAAACTATCTAGAAAACCAAACATCTCATTGGGAAACTCAATGAATTTCCTTTGAGAGTTTGTAAAGAACACTTTGGCAGAGCACGAAAAAATTCAAGGAGATAAAATTCAAATCATCGAATTGATTTGAGGGATGGAAGAATGTTAGTTACAGCCAGAGAACCCTCCAATAAAGCATCCCTTATCTCTTACTTCACGCCATTCAATTTCCAACTAAGAGAAACACACGTTTTCTCTCCTCCAGAGGCAAAAGTGTGGGTTTTCAATCAATTTATCAGAAGTACGATTTCACGGTCTTGAAGAAGATGGATTGTCGTGAGAATTTTCACCATTTTCCTCACATTCATTTAAAACAAAATGCCATTGAATTGTGTGGGAAAGTTCTTTGGATTATTGATCAAGAGAAAGTTTTCAATTAAATTGTAATTTAACACTCTCTGAAGGGATGGTGTTCAAATGTTATTGTTTCAACCCCTCTGTGAAATTCAATTTTGAATATTATTTTTGTATCTTTCACCAAAAGTGTCTGGTTTTGTCTTTATCATCTCAATGGTATTCATCATATTGAATATTGCATGGGAAAATGTGGAAAATACACTTCACAACAAAATTTCCCATCCCAAAAGAGCACCCACATATCGAGTATAAATTAATATGTATAGGAGGGAAATTTTCACCATTGCTGGTGTGTGCCTAATACTGAAGTGAGAGAATACTGGCAAAAGCATTCATAGGTGTAATAATAGCTGAAAAGACTGAACAAATATGCCGAGATAAAATTGAGTTAATAATGGTAATGTGATAAGAGGCATTCGCTATACAACTTTTTTAATGTTTCTCTGACGTGGGTGGAGTTATAAAATTTTCTATGTTGCTTGCCAAAAATCACGACTAAATATCCTGGACCAGAAAGCATGAGCAAGTGAGACAGAGAGTAGGAAAAAAAGTGCCAAAAAAAGCTAGGACGTGATAAAGTGTGATTTATTGAAGTACTAACGAAACATACAAACATTTCCCTCATTGTAGGGTACCCACTTATAGACGGTTTGTGGGAGAATTGCGAAACAAGCAGAAAAAATATTGCAACTTGGAGAAAATGATGGTAAAAGGAATTGAGATACGAGTCCTCGTAAGAAGAGTGTTCGAATGGACTTTTTTTTTCTGTCGATGCAGAGAGGACCATTCTGTAAAGGAATTTTTGGTCTATTGTGTGGAAAAGTTGTCAAGTGTTCCAGTTACTGCTCATTTTGTCGAATATTGAAGTTGCAGTATTAACTCGAAACTCTCATACAAGTTTCAAATATGGTCCAACATCTCGAAAGTCAATTGAATATGTAGCAGAAAAGTTCTAAGAGCAAATCATGATACATTAACAATTTCTATGTTATTTTGAGAACAAAAGGAAAGTTCAAAGTGTACGGGAGAGTAGCTCAGTATGATAGCTTATGGAAGAATAGAGGTTTTTTTTTTAATAATTCCATTCTGGCTTATCGAGTAAGTTTCAAATGGAAATTTCAAGTTTTACTTCTCAGTAATTATATAAAGACAACCACAATTCTACTCTTTCACTTGAAGCCATACGAAACATCTGAAAGTTTGTATTAATTACTCCCTCCGTTCCGAAATAAGTCGTACGTTTGGGGAAAAATTAGGGATTAAGGAATGGTTTCAGAGAATGTTTTTATTATTTGCAAATATCTTGTGTATGAACTATCCTCCATGTTCAGGAATAATATGGGGATCCTATCACGATGGTATCTTGAGGATTCGATATGTTGAAGTTGTCCATTTTTCGCGTTTTTTTTTTTCAAAGAGCTCCGGTAGATAGTTAATTACTACAAGATGGACTGTTATTAACATTACAGGCTAGAATTTGTTCTAAATTTTTAGTATGCACAAGTAGAACTCAACAGTTATTACCGATATGACAATTTTTATTTCTCAAATTTTGCAGAATGAGCAATAAAAAGAACATTCTTTCTTATGTGTTCGAATATCTGGATGCAAAATGGTGAGAGATAGGGACTTGGGGCCTTTAGCGGATCCTCCCATAAGTTGATCCTGGGACAATTTATATGTTTCTCTAAAACATATTCAGAATTGAAGAAGAAAAATCGCACGACGTGTTTTCGAGCAATCCCAAAAAACATGATTTTGAAGAGGAAGGGAAGGAGTGGGGGCAAAATAAAGAACATATTAATGGTCCCAGGGTCAACTTATGGGGGGTCCCCGAAGGTCCCAAGTCTATATCTCTCACTATTCTGCACCTATTTTAGATTGAAAATAAAACGCCAAAAATTAAACATTTTTAAGACATTCGTTCCCCAACATACCATCAAGACTGGACCCCAATTTTAGTACAGGACATTAGCAATAGTTCTTTACAAGAGATAGTTGTTGATACACAAAACATTTACCAACAAACTTTCCCTTAATCCCAATTTTTTCCCAAACGTATGACTTATTTCGGAACAAGAATTTTTCCCAAACGTACGACTTATTTCGGAACGGAGGGAGTAGTAGTTTTTTATTTTAAATTTAAATTAACAGGGCTGTATGTCCTATTATCCATGGAATTTTATGCAATGATACCCCCTGAATATGTCCGGAATTGAAATGAAATTTGGAAAGGCTGATACTTAGGAAAACAATTAATTTTTATTTCATTCTTGAGATACCTCGAGAAATATTAAAACGGAAGCTTAACAGTTTTTATTACAAAGTTTAAGCGAATATTTAAAAAAGAAATGCACAAGTTACAATATTAGACATTTTATAAGAGGACAACCAAAGGACTTGAAAAGACGAAAATTTAAGTAAAAGGCTCAATTTTAAAATGCAATAATTAAAAATTCAATAAAAAACAATAATAAAAAAAAACAAAAATTGAAAAGTGGCAAATTTTAAAAGGGCGGTTAAGAATTTAAAAAACGGCCCAAGGAATTTGGAAAGGTGCACACTTAAAAAAAGATTAAAATTTAAATACATTTGCAAATTAAGAAAATATTTATTGTCTCATTTCTTTGTATTATGGGATGTATTAGGAGATATTTTATCACAATGCCATTAGTTATTTTTTAATTCAAGCGAATAATAAAAACGATACATTTTAGTATTTAAAAATAGGGGAGACCGGGCAAATTTGAGACACTTTTTCGTATTTTGACTTTGATCTATCATTTCAAAGAGCTAAGAAACTGTATCAGAATTTTATACGGCCCATTGTAAACCCAGAAGTATTGACTTTAATAAAAAGATACTATTGTAGTAGGACTGTTGAGCCTGGAGGAGTTGGAGGGAGAAAGACCGTCCCGACGAAGACTCTTCTAAGCCAATGCAATGGACCCAATCAGCCAATGGCACTAAAGCATTTCGAAAGGCGGACATTAAAGAAAAAGTTCTGATTTATGTAAGAATCACACCTAAAACTTCAAACTTAAATAAAATATGTATGTTTTTCTGTTTCTTTGCATGATAAGGTACCTAAAGAAACATAGTATTTTAGTAGAACTGTAACTATAGTTTTTTAAAGTGGCGTATTTTCAAAAAGGTGGACAAAAGAATAAAGAGAAGGAACAAAACACTTGGAAGGGCGGATACTTAAGTAAAGGTTCGCTTTAAAATACATTTTAAATTTAAATAAATACATATTTTTTCTTTTTCCTCGTATAATGAGATGCCTTGAGAAATATTTTAACAGTTTTATTGAAAAGTTCTAGCGAATAATAAAAAAAAATAACACAAATTATAAAGTGGAGCATGATCAAAATTGCGGACGTCATTGTATAATCTCGGGTGAATGCAAAAAAGAGAAATTTATGAAAATTTGTGAAACAAAAGAAGTGGCCGAAATTGCAAGCTGGCCGAAATTTGATGCAGTTACCTTATTCAACCCAAAAGTAGTCTTGGACCAAAAAATTAGCGGAATTATTGTCTCAAATTAAGATTCTCTGAGGAATTCTGTAAAATAAACGCGAACGAATTTTGTTATTGTATGTGGAATGAAAAAAGAAACACATATTCGTCTTATAAATTTTAGAAATTCTTCTCAAAATATCTTTGAATGTTAGACAATCCATTGTTGAGCTTTTCTTTGTGTAATATACACACATTGTAGTGTCATACTTTCTGTAATACTCTGCTTTATTTCCGGGTAATGCTTAAGGGAATCCCAAATATCAAGAATTCTTTGAATGTCCCCCCAAAGAAAGTTCTGCAATTTCATTATTTCTTACAGGAGAAAAGTTCCATGGTGTCCAGCAATTGCACCTTTGTGACCTTTGTAATACGATGATACTTTTCAGTATATTCCAATACTCAATTCTTCTCGTCATTCTTGCTTTGAAAGCATTGTAAATTCATCTGTTTGTCTTCCTCCAGAATTTTTAGTAACCACTGTCAGACAATGTGGACTTTGGAATCTAAAAGAATTATGCAGACTATTCAAAATATTTGCAAAATTTCCAGAATATTTCTTAACTTAGGGAAAGGGCTCATAATTTTGACCAGTCTGCTTATAAGCATCGATGTTCCAAGTTTGAAGTGCGATATTTTCGATACTAATTGACTTTTTTTGTTACTGTCTTTTCAGAGAGGTTGTTTAGAAACTTGGAAAGGGTTTATCGTCTTTGTTTTTACTAAAATTAATTTTAATACGTTTAAAAATGAATTGATATGTAGAGGTGAATTTGGCTCTTATTTTGGACAACTTGGCTGTAAATTTGGAGAGCTAATCCGCCTCAACAGACTTCCAGTGGCTTATTGACCGACTTTTCCCCTGATAAAATTATGTATCAAGATAACAAACCTGCTCATTAGTTTATCATCTCTATATTGGAACTTTCTTCACTTTGATAACCACTATTATACTTAGTGGCAACCAAAATCCTGAAAACCAAAATCCCGAATGTTCAAAATCCTGAAAGGGATGAAATTATATGTAAGAAAATGTTTTGAATAATTTCCCAAGACACAGAAGATGCAATCGTGGGAGTAGATATAACACTTTTAGAAATCGGGATTTTGGTTTTCGGGATTTTGACCGGCACCCATTATACCGATGAAGTCCCCTCCAAGTAGGGCAGTAGACAAGTTCATGAAGTGTATCAGTCTTCAGTTTTTTACAAAGTCACCTCAAATTACACCATAATGCTCCATTCTTGCAGCCTTCCGGAATAACCTCACTCTTTATCTGAAGCTTTTTGTCTTCAAATGATCTCAGAAAAATACCTCAATGAAGTACTTCCCTCTGGTGTGATTGAGATGCATGTTTTTCGGATTTGATCCACTTCCTGGAATTAATATAGAGGTAAGAACGTTACCTTCGGACGACTCATGCTTCGGACAGTTCAAATTTTTTCTACGTTCTTAATGAATTTGACCCATGGCTCTTTTTGGGAAATTTAAGTCACTGGACAAGCTATTAAAATTTAATGTGCTTGAGTTATCCGAAGGTACCGCGCTTTTCGCTAGTCCAAGTTCCCTTCGGAAAACTGTCCAAATTAGAGAATTCTACAAGAAAATTTAAAGTAGAAATTTCTATTCAGAATGTGTTTTTCTCCTGGAAAAATGTCAATCAAATGAAAAGTTAAACTTGTGAATATGAAAGAAATTTTTGCTGTATCTGTAGTAAAAAGGAGCAATCAATAAAATACAATAGAAAATTAAATAATTTAATTCTGCATTTATTGAAGAAGAAATTCTTTGTTTGTAATTGCTCTTGCGAAAAATTCAGTATTAGGACAGTTCAAAATTACCACACGGTAACCTATGCTATATCAGCATAATGTTACCAATTATTAATCACTACTGAGCATTCCAACTGTTCTTCCGGGTAATTAAGGTTTTTTTTTTAAGTCTTTTTAGACATTAATAGGCAAATTTTTATGCAATATATTTCAGCATCAATATGAGTATCGATGGAAAATTTTATTTCCCATAAATAGCTTCTGGAAAATCTGAAATATTTTGCAACTTGCGTAGGTTTCTTTATTGAGCCCACCTTTATATTAAGTTAAAATGTCAAGAGATGGTTACAGTAGATTCTTTACAACATCTGGTACACTTGAAGTAATGTAAATGTGGGTGGGACAGTCTCAATCATATATTCTTTTGGAAAGTCAAAAGAACCTTTTGATATTTCCCTCTGTGTAATTTTTCGATATAATCATTTGCAAACAAACTAACGAGCTACATAGAATTAACTTTTGTACTTTTGAAAATATCCAACAAGTCTATCCGATCTACATCTGTACAGCAAAGGTGATTAAAGGAGCATCACCTAAAGTAAATGTTGCAGAAACCAAAGGGATTTGTCAAGGGCAGGTGTAATCAGGAATAGATTTTGGCTTCTGAATAATTTTTCATGACGACTGCCATGCCTCATGAGTAGGTTTACCTTTACAGAGTAAGATTAACTAAATATTTATCAGAGATGCCAATCAAGCTTTAGGAGCGTCATGATGGTGCAAATTGGGCTCAATTTATTATACAAACACAGTAAATCCTTTAGCAAAGCATCGTGTATTCATTCTGAAAGATTGGAGTGGAGGAAGTACAGAGGCAAGTCTGACTACACTAAAATTAAACCCTAATCTTTTGCATTTAGAGAAGGATCCAGGGCTGGTTGGCTAATTTCAATTTATGGGTCGATAGGGTCATAAAATCTGAAATCAAGGGTCGGATATTAAGGTTGGAAATGGTGTACGGTTAATTGAAAGAGCCCAGAAGTTTTATAAAGTGGAAGTGAAAGCAAGATAGTAATTTTGGTCTTTTATTATCATATTAACAGATAAAACACTACAAAAATAAATTCTTCTTAAATCTTTCGTTCTTTTGCTTCAATTTTGAAGCAAAATCTCTATAAATTAAAATTCTTGTCAAATTTTTTGATGAGCTATAAAAAATCCAATATCTCTTAGCTTTTAGCAATTCTGGTCAGTTAATCGCAAGTTGCAAGTTCTGTAATGTAAAACAACATAAAAATTCCGGATAAAACGAAATTTCGTACAAAAAATCGATATAGGGTAAGTGTGCCAAATTTCGGCATAGTTGCATGCAAGCGCCAAAGTCTCAAATTTGAAATGTAATATCTTTAATAGAAATTGATTTTTTATTCTTTCTTCTGAAGGAGTGTTGATTGGAACCTTGTAAAGAATTTACCGTCTTGATTTACCCTAAAATCATTCTTAATACATTTTAAAATGAATAAAAATATAGACATAGCATTGGTGCCCTATTTCAGCCACCTTCATTCTCATAGTTTATTGCCATTCGGGAATTCTTTCAATATCTTTTTCACGTCATCTCGTTTGTCGAAGCTACATTTTTTGTTATTCTTTTGCATTGTATAATCTCTAGAGTACGTAAAATCTAAAAGTTCATGGAAATTCGAGGAACAAAAAAGGTGGCCGAAATTGCAAGCTGGACGGAATTTGGCACACTTACCCTAATTCTTTTGAAATGCCAAATGTTGGAAAGTCGAACACTGCGGGATTTTATGTTCGATAATATTATAAATTTAATTTTTTAAATTTAATTTTAATTTAATTTATTACAAAAATGCACAACAAATAGGGTACAACCCTCTTACAATCGCGTGGAAAGAAAAAAAAATTAAAAAGAAAAAGGAAAAAAAAACACAGAAAAAAGGAAAAAAAGGAAAGAAAATAATAAATAATAGGAAAAAGAGAAAAAAGAAAGCAAATGTCAAAAAATGAACTTATTGTGTTGAATTTTCTGACAAAGTTAAAGCGTCTGGAAATGGTTTTGAATTAGGACATTTACCCTACACAAAATCCCAATAAAAAAAGAAAAAAAGTAGAAACAGAAGATTTTGCTCTATTTGTAATATTCGTAATATTCGGAAAATTTGTAAATATTCATAATTTTTCATTCCGTAACGTTACCATGTACAACTTCCATAATCCGGAATTAAACCCAATCCTTATTCATCACGGTATTTAGAATTTAAACTTGGTGTATTTTTGCCGGCCAATTCACCACTTATGGCCACTTCAGTAAATTTCAAATAAATCATTCGAAATTTTACAAAGTTTATTGAGAATAAATTCTGTAATAGTCATTGATTGCTCCTACAGTGTTAAATTAGCTGTGTCAAGAACTATTTAATTTGCCCTGCCCTTAACCAAAAGTGCAAAACATTTATTTATTATTGCAATTCAATAAATTATTAATTTCTGTTTCACAGATCAAACAATTTGTAAGTTATTTATATTTTTTTATTAAATATTATATTGAAAAAGTTGTTTTTTTTTTCTTTTGAAGTTAATTAATTTTGTTTGTAATTATCCATATGAGAGAATGTCGAATTTGCAGAAGCGGAAAAAGTATATTACATTACATAAATTATTTTTCAATTTATTAAATTGAATAAATCGATGGAAAAATTACCGTCACATTTTTTTTCGTTGTTTTCAAAATTGAAACGGAAAATGAGTCGACCTTCAGATGGTAAAAGTTCTTCCCCTGGCGCCTTTGTCACATGAAGACACTTTGGCATTATTTTATGGGGGACGGGGAAGGAAAAAGATATAACAAAAAATATAAACAAGAAATTTAGGGGATGAGCAAAAGTTTGCTTGAAGCATTTTCCATACAAGTAGCGTGGTAATTTCTTTTGTAACATCCTTCGTCGGCAGAATGAAATTTTTCTCCAATAGAACCTTCCGCAAACCCCCAGCTTTTTTTTCTGAGCTTTCTATCTGAAGAAAAATTGGGTACAATTTCGGGGTGGGATTTTTGGGGATGGTTCATGTGTGTAAGGGGAAGTAACAGTAAGAAAAAAATATATATAGAAGAGAGAAAATCATGATGATGGTGAGAATAAAAATCTCATTTACATCTCACATTGAATTTCATGTCACGCACTTCTTGTCGCTTAATAGGCTTCAAAAAGTGCGAGGGATGTCAAGGGGGATGGTGGGCATTGTAACTTGCCATATAGAACCTTCTCGCCCTGCTTGTGCCAAAAATCTCTCTCTGAAGATTGAAAGAGGGATGGGCTAGAAACTTCCACTTGGCGTCATGTACAGATAATTTCAGATTATTCATACAAATATCCCTTAGTTCAAAATATTGCCATAAATTTGTGGGTGTTCTACTGGAGGACCTGAAGGGGGGCAGGGTGGTGGAGGAAAAGCCCACAAACCGAAAAAGCTCTCCTGTATCAAAACCCTCCAAAATTGAGAAGGATGGATGCAAAATGTTTCAATTATGCCTCACGGCTAGAGAGCTTAATAAGTGTTTACCGCCAGACTCCAATAATGAGTGCTTTCCATTTGAGAGACTCTCGATGCCACGTCTGCAATTCGTTGGTAAAAGCAACCCCCACAAAAGTCATTACCCATATATGCTATATAGATATACTATATACGAATGATACACCCTCAGAGTGAGATCGAAATCGAATCACGCATCATAGGGTAGTTTTCTGGGGTATTTTAGAGCAGAAAAACATTTCTATTTTTCATTTCCGCTCATATTTTTTTTATTCATCCATTGTAAAAACAAAACAAAAAAAACGCACATGATTTTTCGATGAATTGAGTGATACTGGAGTTTGTGAACAAACAAAAACAGAAGAGCTTTTGACAAAATATGGTCAGAATCAGTTATATCGTTGACTGAAATTTTTATTAAACTTTAAAGCCTTTTTACGTGAAGACCACTGAAAGTTCTTATTTAAATAAAAAATTCGCAGAAAAAAACTAATAGGGGAAGCTTGCAGGTTTCGCAAACACTCTATCTATGAACACATTTTATTTTTCACATATTCCTTGAATAATTTAAATATTGTCGATTTGTGTCTTTTCAAATATTTAAAAAAAAATGTATTAGGGTAAAGGCTCATAATTTTGGACTTACAAGCATCGATGTTCCAAATTTGAAGTGCGATATTTTCAATACTAATTTATTTTTTCTGTTACTGTCTTTTCAGAGGGGTTGTTTAGAAACTTGACAAGGGTTTATTGTCTTTGTTTTTACTAAAATTAGTCCAAATACGTTTAAAAATGAATTGATATGTATATGTGAATTTGACTCTTATTTTGGACAACTTGGTTATTAATTTGGACAACTTGGCTGTAAATTTGGACATCTAATCCTCCTCAACAGGATGCCCATTGTTCTTCATTTGATGAACCAATCTTACCAAGTCCTCTTCCTGTTCATGTAAGGGAAACGTAGAATGTCACAAGAAGCCCGGAAACTTTCCATATCATTCATTAATGTGAGTTGACTTCGGTACTCCAAGTACGTGCGGATTCGCTCATTCCCTGGCCTTTCCCGGAGCTTTTCAATGCTTTTCTCGCTACATCTCTTTCGTAGAGATGATGCTCCTTCGTGTCTTCAGAAATTTGCCCAACCTAGTCATCACAAAAGCTAAAACTTCACGAAATTTCCAGAAAAAACACCTGTCCAAAATAAAGAGTATCACCTCACTGGTTAATGTCTTAAAAAATTTCCTATTTTTCACACGAAAAATCTAAATCACAAGGCAAATCTCACTTCAGGTCAAATATACAAATCACCAGTAACGTGAATCAACACAATATTCAATGAATATTCAATAATATCACTCAAAAAAAAGCGAAGAAACATTGTTAGTACTTCACCACAACTAAATAAGACTGAAGTAAACATAAAGTTCTGTCATATTTCTCGTAAGCAATTGCTGACACTGAATTTTTAACAAAGCAATTTCAACTCAAATCATATTCGAAATTTAACGTATTTAGTGTTAAAGTCTTCCAAAAAGAACAAGTATTTAGATGCAATTTATTATTCATCAAATATTGGAATAAAATCCATAATTTTAATCAATTTATTTTTAGTGTCCAATTTTATCCTCAAAGTGTCCAAAATAAGAAACTGGTCAAAATTATGAGCCTTTCCCCTATGTCCTTCCATTTTCACTACGGACTTAATAATATTTCACAAATGGTGCCGAAAAATCAAACAAAACACTTTGATATTTTCCTAGAAACCTCCATAAGAAACAGAGAAAATGACAACTACCGTGTCAAGGTTATGAATATCACGCATGTAATACATTTTTTTTTTAAATTCTTCTTGCAAGCCACCCTTTGATTGTTTAATAACAATTTTTGCATTTTCAATTTCTCAAATAATCACAAAATTAGGTTTAAAAGTCTTTTTATCGATAATTGAAATATTTAATTGGTTACACTCAGAAAAGAGCTCTGTGGAAACAGCTCTTAATTTAGTTCTTGAAACAAGAACGGGCATTTGTGTGTTGGGTTAAAGACTATTTTACTTGAAGTAAAGCATTTATTTTAGAATATGCTTTGGCTCAAGTACGTACAGTCTTTGAATTTACATGCGTGGAAAAAATAGTCTCTAGAAGAATTTTAAGTACTGAGAAGGTCTTGGAGCAAAGCATATCGAGTTTTGATTCCAGTATCAGATTATCTCTGCTGTATTGCAACAAAATTGACGTACACTCATAATGAAAAAATGCAATTGAATTTCACGTTTTTTTATTTAATTATCACCGTATACACCTTTTATTCTATAATTTTAAATTCATAAATATTCTTTTAAAATCTAAAAGTGAAATTAATCAATTTTTGTCTAAATAAAGACTCACACTTGGGAAGATTTTTTTCCGTTCGACTATTAATGAGCAAGGTGCCCCGACATGTTTGCAGTTTTTTTTTTTTGACGGGAACCACCTCGCAAAAATCTTTTGAATATTTCAC
This sequence comes from Phlebotomus papatasi, assembly GCF_024763615.1. Lineage (NCBI taxonomy): Eukaryota > Metazoa > Arthropoda > Insecta > Diptera > Psychodidae > Phlebotomus > Phlebotomus papatasi. The sequence continues at coordinate 17,380,748 of NC_077224.1, forward strand.
TAGATAAGTTTTCTAAATAAAAAATAACTATCACACAACACTCCAGAGACACGAGCGAGCTTGTGAGACACAATGTTTTATTTTTCATAAAAAAATATTTTTGTCTTTTTCGAGCATTAATTCACCTAATTTTCGCAAAATCCTTGTCGGCACTGTATTTTTTTGAATCACAAGACACTTCACTACTTATAGAGGCTTCTTCCACAGATTTTCACTATAATTTCATTGAGAAAACTCGCGAAAACAATCACAACTTTGCGAATTAATTGCACTGTGAATTATTTTGTCTGCCATTTGACAGCACTGAAAGTCTGTGGAAATTTTCTAGTGAAATGATAGTTCGCTCAAGACACGCCAGCTCTTAGTTGATTTGTTTTAGAACACAGCTCTTAATTCAAAGCACGACATGTTTAGGTTGATTCGGCTCTTAAAATATTCTTACAGACAAGAGCTGTATTTTTGCAAATCCCATACAAAGTTAGAACTGCCTTTTTCTGAGTGTAATTTATCAAGTTTTTAGAGAGGTGCCTCACATACCAAACTGCTTTGTCCCACTTTCCAAACTATCTCGCTTTTCACTTTTTACCCTACATGTTTGCAATTTTTTAAATTATTTTTTTTCTAAATAATTAGAAATGAAATGTACAAATATATAATAGATAACTGTAATTACTGGAGTTCAAATTGGCATAAATAAAAATACAAGAAATGGCTTTAAGATCTGTTAAGCAAATTATAGAGTATTTTTCCATATCAAACGGTCCCTACTTTAGTTGGCTTATCACTAAATTATTTCACTTTGTGCATTAAGTGCAGAAGATTTGCAAAAGTCATGTCCTTGATGGCTCTGTATTTCCTTTTAAAGTTTTGAATCTAATATGTAACATTTAAAAGATGAGTGGGTCTCCGGTGTCCCAAAACCGAAATAATATTTTGGTTTATGAAAACTAATTTTGTCCTCCAAATAGTCAGAAAGAATGTAACTCCCTCTTTCTGGATTTTTTTTTAATATTCCTAAACATTTAATTGAGTGAATTAAATTAAATTAAAATGATTTTTATTTTTGGGACACCGATATCTCGCTTGTCGTTAATCTTTCTAGGACGAATGGGACACCTCTGTCCCAGAAACAAATCCATTTTCTGACTATAGTAAGTTATTTTGCCGTCAAAATTGTCAGGAAATTGGTTTTTGTTTTTGAAACACATGCGTCCTACTTGTGCTTAACCTGTTAAGGATAAGTGGGACACCGATGTCACAAAAATAAAAATAATTTTTTGTCTATAGGAAGTGTTTTTGTCCTCTAAATAGTCAAAAAATTGTTTATGTTTTTCGGACCCTAGTGCTTCATTCGTCCTTAAAGAGCTAAACGGTTAAACAACTCTAGAATCGGTAGGACTGCTTTCGTTCGTTTTATTAGTCACAATGGAAGATATACATAGTTTTATTCTATATGCTAACAACAATATATAATTCTTTATTGAGCTTTTATATTTTCAATATTTAAATTTAAAAATAATTTTATATTTAAGTTTTGACGGAAAAAAGGAATATTATATAATGAATAAATGCAATAGAAAAGATTTTGACTTATAAATACTTCCATTGGTAAAAATAAAAGGATCAAATTGATCCAAATTTGATCCATCCTTTGTAAAAGAATCAAATTTGGATTAATATGAATCCTTTTATTTTTAGTAGTGCCTTCCAAAGTTCAGAATTAGGTTACTAAAATATTTAATATTATATTTTAAATAATTATTAAATTAATGTTTATTTAATCGAAAAATACTCCGTAACGTCTTCGTATTTGGCTTCTTTGTTAGTAATATGTAAATATTTAAAAATAGGAAAATTCTTGTAGGTTTTCTACATTGGAAAATTTTCCTAATTACCCATTCCAATTAAATAAATATTCCTTCAATTTTTCTTGAGTTTCTCGAGAGCCCTTAAGTCTTGGAGGATCTCTCCACGGAATTGCAATGCATCTTTTATCATCCTCAATTAAGATTTCCATCATCTTTGTTCACGCCCTTGTTGCTTTCCCCCAAAGGATCAAAATTAATATTTCTGCCCGGCAACAGTAAAATCCACCGTGGATTTTCTTAGTCATTTCCTTTCGGTTTCATTGTTTATCGATTGGGGAACCCAGAGAAGTGGGTGAATGGATCATAAAAATTATGTCTCGAAGCTCTGGCTCTTTAATATACTGAACAAATTTCTATCTAATGGAGTAGTGGTCATAATAAAATATCCACTCAAGGGCCAATGGATGGTTGGAAGAGGCCGCACAAAAGAGGTAACAGTGTGCGACATATCAGTGCTTTATGTCGAATGTAAAAGCCCTATTGACGGTGAAACATGTGAGGGAGAAAAGCTCTGGCAGAGCTTTAACACACTCAATGGCTAAACTGTTGCGACAAAAGAGATTGAAAACTATATGACATGGAGTAACTATTTTAGGTGAATTTTCCACACATTTTCCTCTCAGCAAAATGACAATGTTTTTGGGAAGTATAGTGACATCCCCCCTTTGAATCGATGAAAAGCTCAACTGCAATAAAATTACATAGGAACGTTTTGATTTTAGCCCCAAACATATCAATGGGACATCAAAAATATTTATTAAACAACTTATGATAAGCTGAAGAGATTGATTTATGTTTCTCCATGGAAAATAATTTGATGGTTCGAATCATGCAATAACCATACATCGTGCTACATATATTTTGGTAAACCTTGGGCTTTCATCCTGTCAAGTCTTCAATAGGGCTAGAGTGAGCTTTCGCATTCCCCATTCAATTTATTTTTGCTGTCGGGATGAATTCCAAAATGGGGAGAGTTTCATGTGGCGTCAATGGTGATTCATGTGCAATTAACTGAAAATTAAAAATCGAACGTATAGGTGCAGTCTTTAAAGCTTCGCACACACTCTGGCTTCGAACACTTGATATTTTTCTCATAATCCCTTAATGAGCTCACATAATTTTTTTGGAGTAAACATGTGACTTAAGACTTCAAATTAAAATATTTCACCACTAAGTCAGAGTCATTAAATGATTAAAGGGAAAAAATTTAGTGTTCAAAGTCAAAGTGTGTGCGAAGCCTTAAAAACCTTCCCCTACATATGTTTATTGGACAGGAATCAATTTTTTCCAACTCAACTGTCTAAAATAATGACTCACAAAGTCCATTCACTTTTGGCCACAGGATTCGTATATCCGGAAAACAAAATTAAATATTTAAAATATTGCAGAAAACCCAGATTGTTTTTTGTTTATTTTGAGGGATTGTACATTCCCGGAACTTGCAGTATAATATCTTTAGTGAGAAATCATCTTGTGAATAATGCAAGAATTTGTCATGATTCTGAATAGGGGATTGCAGGGCTAATTGAAATACTTCAGGGTTTTAGTATGATATTTTTTTGAAAAATTGATATTTCTAAACAAAAATGTAAATAATAATTTGTATTGGAAGTAGTTTTTTAATCCATTTTTTACAAAAAAGAAACGTCTAAGACTACAAAAGATTATACAGCCTGAGAAGAAGCATTTCCATCGTTTGGCTTCGGAGGCTGGTTGTCAACGCTGAGACGCCGGTGGACACATGATATGGGAGGTTATTGTCAAGTAAAGACACATGAACGCATATAAATACAATAAAATATATTAATTTCTTAATACTTTTTCATTTAACCGAGATACATTCAATTTAAGCTTTGCAAGCTTTAAACTTATGTCAGCTCTGGACGAATACAGAACGTGATATAGCTAAATTACCTATATTGTATAGGATACTTCATTACTTAATAGCTTAAACTTAAAGCATAAACACAAAATTAACACTAGACAAATCCGTCCTGAATATAAATCATTTTTATATATTTTCTAAGCTGTCTCGGGAAATCTCCCGCGGTGGTTCGTTCTTGAGATAAATTTTCTATACTTTCTGTTAAAAGTATCATAAATATGCTCTGATAGAATTTGGAAAATCGGACAGGCTTCATTTTCGAAACGTTTTGAACTTTAGTCACTCGGTGCTTAAATTATTTTCTAATTGTCTTGTATGGAATGGTACGCTTTCGTGAAATTCTGTCAAGCAAGTAGGTTATTATTGTGTTATAATAAGGTGGGGCAACTGGATCGTTTTCCGTAGAGTGCTACTTAAAAGCTTGTTTTTGGACTGATAAAATTCATTTTTACTTCTTTTAAATTCATACAATTATTCACTGTTTCATTCAGAAACATAAAGAAATTATCAAAAATATTAAAGAAAATTTATAAAATAATGATAATACTAAAATAAGTTAGCGTTTACTAAGTGGACCCGCCTGTTCGCTAATTGGCTCAAATGGTCTTTTAATTGGATCACTCAATTTACAAGAATATTTTCGACAATTCTGAAACCATTCCGTAAGATATTCAGCAGTAACCACAGCCCTTTCCAATAAGATGATGCTTGAGAAAATTCCTGAACCAAGCATTTTCATGTGATTCCCGGAAAGAATTATTGATTTGCGAAGCGCCCGTTTTAAAGAAAAATGTAAACAGCCACAAATTCACTTATTTCTTTATGAAAAATTATTATTTCATGAAAATCGATTTACTCACTTTGTAGGGGAATGATTGAACTTCACTTTTAATTAAACCTTTGGATTTAAAATTTTTTTTTTACATGGAAAAAACGATAAATGTTTTCAATCAATCAGCTGTCATTAGCGAAAATATCACTGCTAGAAAATTTTTAGTTCAGAACCCAGCTGGCACAAGTTCGAAATGAGTCGATTACACTCACTTATTTAACAGATAAAAATATTATTTTTGCTTTTTCTCAAAGCTGAATAGTTATATTATGTTACTGTAGTGACTATATTACGGAAATAAAAATAAAAATATTATTTTAAGTGGAATTTATCCAGTTAGCGTAGTCATAACGATCCATATAGCGAAGCGCCTAGAATAGTGAACTTGACAGTATTTTCTTCAATATGTCTGCAGATACAACATACATTTATTTTGTCAATTGACATTTTTGAAGTATGATCGAAAAGCCCGGCTTTCCCTTACTTTACATTAGGGGTTGAAAGTGTGAAGATTGAGTGGGAAAAGCAGAACAAATTCAACTATCAAGTTTTATTTATTAACTCTTGTTGCTCTCAAAAGTGTTGTTTTACCATTTTCCTAAATTTTTTTTCTATGTCTGTATCCATGTGGTGTGTTGCAGTCAAATGAAAAATAGCTTGGTTGTTGAGTTTGTTTTATATAAAATTTTTAAATAACTTCCTTGGTGCACAGCACACGAACCACTATATGCATTTGGGTATTTCTTCAGTTCAAACTTTGTTGAAGGGAATCTATGCTGGCAATGTAGTGGAATTTGTAGCAATTTTTTCTAGCTATTTTAATTAGAATTTTCCGAGGAATTCGCATATCCCCGTAATCCTTGGTGTTTCCTGTCAATGGGGGAGGGAAGGTGCACAAGGGCAGAACGCAGAAGATGAAAATTGCTTAGAGTGCAGAATATTTATCTGCTGATATGCCTTTTTATTAAAATTCTCATTGTTGAAAGTGCAATAACATGTTGTACTGCATTTTATTGATTTTCTCACGATCTGCAAATTTTTTCCCAAACCCCAATATCCACCTAATTAATAATGGGTGGTGGTGGGTGTGGGTGGTAAAAAAAAAGTGCTGTTCAATAAACCCATAAATTAGGATGCTGATGCATTGTGCATTTCAGATGCAGCGATTCTCATTTAATAAATAGAGCTTCCAGTATAATAAGCTGTTTTGCATGAGACAAATGATAAATTGAATTCCCGCTGGGATAATTGCATAATTAGGCAATTGACTTAATGCAATTTGTCTCTTCTGCGATGCATCAGCGAGCTGTAGATTATAAGGTATTCTAGCGACAGAAAGTTTTTGAAGGAGGAATTCTCACTTTTGTAAGATATGTACATATTCAAAAATAGCTGAATTTTTTTTGTGAATAAATGTTTCTTTTTTGTTGTTTAATATTTTAATAAATTCGGAGAGTAAAATTGAAAAAAACTTGTTAAAAAAATTTCCCATGAGAAATAATCCACAATTCTTAATTAAAATGTTATGTACATGTGCAAATTGTTTTTTTTTATATTCCTCACAAAATACATTAAAAGCATAAGAGAGAAATATTAATTGTTATTGATTCAAAAAATTTGTAACAATTTTAGATTAATATAAATTTTTATGGCTTTTTTAATTATTCTAAATAGTTTTTTGAAATATATTTTTAGTGCTCAAAACTCTAAAAGAAAATAATATGTGAGACGCAAGGGGCCTATCGTGTATGTGTTTCCCTATTAAAAATACACTTGCTCTTAGCGACACATATATAACCGACTTTTTAATTGAAATTCTCCATAGATACTCCCAAATTTTAATTTGCAACCAGGTTATAGACCAAACAGAAAGAGATATCAACCTCTGATCTTCTGTGACCCCCTCTATAAGTCAGAATTATCTTGAAGTGTATGCTTTCTTTTTCTTTTGGTAATTTCAATAGTTTAAAAAGGAAATGATTTTTTTTTGAATAAGATATGGAATCAATTTCTTTTAAGTGTGTGCCTTAAGTATTATCAAAAAAGAGTATAATGTTAATCAGATACAGGACATTTTTTGATAATATCTGCAAAAATTCACAATGAAAAAATAAAGCGTTTAAAAATCATTTCGTTTAGCCGATAGTTTCAACTGAAAGCTCGTGAAAACAATACTGTACGACTCCGATAAAGTCAACCCTTAATAATTTAAAACACCTTGAAAACCTTGTAAAAGTCCAGATAAACTTATAATAATACAATGTTTAACGACTGAAATAGTAACAACTGCAATTAATAACTCAGAATATTGGAGATATATAAATAATATGGGACACTGGGGCAAAAAGTCACAAATCGAAATTTTCAAAATTCAATATCTTGCAAGATAAAAAGATAGTGGCTTATTTTTTTTTCATAGATAGCCTCCATAAACTTTTTCAATGTCGTAAGTTTCTTAAAATTCGAACAAGGAATTTATAATATAAAAAAATATAGAAATTTTAAGCCCTATTTTTGAAATATTTTCCTTGCAGAAGATATCAATTATTACCTATACTTATTTTTCAAAATTTATCCACTGATGAATATTTCCTAAATGATTTCGATTCTTTGAAAACGAAACCGCTATCTATTTCAGAATTTTACAAAGATTCTTTTCGCCACAAAATTCTTTTATTTAAAACGACCACTTGGGGTAAAAAGTAACAAAAGGTGTGAAGCAAATAGTAACAATAACCGAAGCATTTTCTGATGCCTCACGCCGAATAGAAACGTCATTGCCATGTGTTGCCGCTTGCTGTTTGCTTTGGTCAAACGATTTGCAGTCTATTGTGTGATTTATTCTAAAATACCTTGAAAAGAGCTTTTCTCGTTCAGGTAGAGAAAACAGTGTTTTACAAAGGTGTAAAGAAATAAATTCCCTATGAAAATATGCCTTCTAGGTATTTTGTTTTAAATTTACGGAAGCCCCATAATAAAGCGAATCAAAATGTGATAATACCCCATGACTGATACTATTTGCCTCAGCATTTTGAGAATGATCGCAAAATGACTTTTAACTCTTTCGCGTCATTAGGGTCATATATGACCCGGGGAAAAAACAATTTTTCTTGACTATTTACATTAATTAAAATCTATCTGTGTAGAACAATGCATAACAGATTCGATGAAATTTATTAAAGTTCCTATTAGAGTAGCATAATTAATACTTGAGCCATCATCGTATCTGTGCTCGCTGGGATAGAAGCCGTCACTTAAGGTGTTGACGTCTTGAGGGGAGCTGTGCGCACGCAAGGAGTTTCAAGTATAAGGTGGGCCAAATCGAACTGCCAGTGACGTAGATACTTTTACCCGACTAGTACAGTGTTGACAACTCAGATTTATGAAACATTTGTAATAGAAAAATAAGAATTGGATAATTGTGAAAATATTATGCTCGTTATTTCTCAATTATTACTCGCAAACGTATTGAATATTTAATATATTTATTGCTCTTTATCTGACTTATTTCAAATTGGTTTATTTTGAGAAATTTTCACCCTACGTTCAACGATTTTGAAAAAGCTCAACAGTGTGTGTATTTAACAACCGCCGCCATTGATTTTTCGGTTTTCACCTCTGCTTGACAGCAAATTTTATTAGACGTCATTTCTGACGCGGTGATGATGCAATATAATAGAGTGTTGTTATCGAGTTTTTCAACCATAAGTGCAGTGAAATTAAAATTTTCTCAATTATAACTAGAGTCCCTAAAATTGTGCCTATCATTAATTTTTTTTTAAACCAAACTAAGTATAGATTTATTTTCAGATTAAATCCCTGAGAATGTTATTGAGAGATATTCATGAGTACGATATGGAATATATCTTAACTCATAAGGTGAACCAGGATTGTTTGGAGAGCTTCTTCTCTGTAGTTCGCCTTAAGGGAGGAATGCACGACCATCCAACAGCTTTAGAGGCACTCCAAAAAATTCGACTGATAATTCTGGGGAAAGTCACATCACATGGCAAAAACACCAATTTTCTTCAAGACACCGAAAGAGATGAAGAAAAATTTTTGATTTCGGACGTATTGAAAAAAACTGAAATAGTTTCTGATGAAGTACAAGAAAGTGGAGCAGCAGATTTTCTAGGGGCAGAATTCTGCGCGTCAACTGCAACTTGTTCATCGCCACTTAAGCAGTTGGAAAATTCAGAAAAAATCAGCCCTGAGAAAGATGCACTTGAATATATATCGGGATATTTAGCAAGAAAATTTATATCCAGCCATCCTTTGACCTTCTTTGGGCCACAAAGCAACCTCACAAACTAATACGTGGATAGGCCAATTGACTGCTGGTGGGCTTATAGAACCTAGCCAAGAATTTTTCAGGTACATTTAATTTCACGAAAGCACAATTGAATGAAATTGAAGACGTTGAAATCATCAAAAATCAAGAGAGTATTGTTGAGGAGTTTATAAAACAGCGAATTTTTTTTAGGGTGAAGCATTTGAACCGGAAACTAAAAGAGGAGTTGGCCATAAAAGCTGAAAAAAGAAGGAGACATATGGAAAGTTTTAAAGCAATGAAGATGAGGAAGCTAATAAACTAAGAATAGGTTCAAATTATGTCTTTTTATTTATTCAAATTTATTTTATGGTTACTTCAAGGTCAAAGCATTTTCAATTTTGGGATAATTTTCTGATAATTTTTATGAAATATATTTTAAATTGTTATTAAACTTAGTACGCTTACGTACCCAAAAACTGTGTAACATTTTAATTCACGGAGAGCTACATCTCGTGAGTTTTAGCATACTGTAAAATTCGGAGAGACTCTTTGTATAGTAGTGTCCTTCGTTTTATCAAAACTTAAATATTTCGAAAAAGGTTAAATTTTATTTAATTTTTAAGATTGTACTTTACATTTTTCTTTAATTTAATTTATTTTTAAGTTTCTCCAAAAAAACATATATGGGTATTGAATGTTCTGACACATTTGTGATGTGTTCATATGATGTATGGTCCACCGGGTTTCGTGCAAATAATTTTTGTCAAGTAGAATTTTGTGGGAAAATAGTATGAGGAAAGGAGAAAAAACATTGAATATCCGTTTAATTGACAAGAACAATTATTAATGTTAACAATTAAATTAGAAATTTTGATACATTCCCAACATTTTACTGAAATGTTTTCGCATGAGATTTTGGCGCGAGGCAAGAACAGATGACTTTTGACATAACCTCCAAAAAGTACCCCATAGCAAAAGAAAGCGGAATAGGAATAACAAGCGAAAAATTCCTTGGAATTTTCCACTATTTTTCCTTAAAAAATTCCATAGGAATTTTCCATAATAGTTCCAAGGAAAATTTAATGGATTTATGCTGGATTTTTCCTATAGAATACATCCATGGAAATGCTCGTGGAATTTATGTGGATTTTTCCACCAAAATAAAATGGAGAAAAAATGAAACTGTCACATGCACCTCATGATTTTACTTCCGAATTTTATAGAAACGGCAAAGATTACGAGGATTATAATATGTTTTTATAAACCAGCAATAACGAATTGACACTTTGAGCAATAAAAAAATATTTTATTAAAAATAAATTTTTTTCCTAAAATATATATTAATTAACATAAAAACAGCATTATTTTAGGTTGGCGACCTATTTAATGTAATCACTTCATTATTATCTACACGAAACGCAGCATCGCATAATTAATTATATTATAATTGCCACATGAATCACTAGAAATGATTGCGGAAGGTTTGGAAACAAATTCTAAAAGTTGTCGCAACACCATTTTATTTGTTTGACATTTCAGAAAACTAGTGGAAAAATCCATATAAAACACTATGGAAAGATAGTGGAAATTTCCATATGTTTTTTCCAGCTTATCCCGCGGACGTTTCACGTGTGAGTTTCCATATAAATCTTCCGCGGAATACCGCGGAATTTAACGCTGGAATTCCAGCATGTCGTACTAGTAAATTCCATGGAGCACTATGATTTCCATGGAATTTCCGGCTTTAAATTCCATAGGAAAACTTAGTGGAATTTTAGCGTCAAATTCCAGCGAATTTAGCCATTTGGACGCAAGTTTTCCATTGGAATTTTTGCGGAATTTTGCTATGGGGTATCTACGTCATCACCAGTCCGATCTGGCCCACCTTATTACTTTGTTATTTGTTTTTATTCATCTTGGTGCGCACGTCCTTTTCTATCAGTCAGTCTATCGTTGCCTTTTGGTGAGTGCAGTGGGTTTGCGCAGGGATGCAGCTCTCCAATGGGTAACGATAATTCTCCCGCGAGTATCGGAATTTGCGTGGTGGCTCATCGCGTTTTAATCGCTTTTAATTATCCTTTCTTCATCTGTTTGTGCACGACATCATAATAGAAGGATGTAAGATTCTTGGCTAATTTTCTCAATACTCTAGATACTCAGGAAAAGAAAATATTTGAGATCAAAAATCACTAATTTCGAACTTTGTGAAATGATTTTTCTTCTTCAAAATTTTTTATATTAATTTTTTTTTCAGCAAAAAGTTCTTTAGAAACACAAAATAGAATATTCAAAGATTGTATATTGCATATTTTGATATAATAAACTACTCTCAATTTTCCAGAAAAGCGTGTAGAATTTTCCGGGTCATATATGACCCTATTGTCCCCAAGGGTAACAGTGTTTTCGTCTCGTTTTTAACTTTTTATTGCTCATTTTTTGTCTATGATTTTTGTTTCGCTAATTCAACGTTATTTTAGTGGGAATAAAATATGGTTTTTATTTTTATTACATAGTTTTCTCATAAAAAAATCAACTAACTACCAAACTTTATGTCGGAAAATTAGTAATAGAGCACTTCTTTAGTTGTAATTACTTTCAAAAGTCTCAGATATGATCAACATAGTACGTTAGATTTGCTAAAATTTACACCGTAAAGACTAGGTTTTGTTACTTGGGAAGCTTCTTAATGTTTAGCTTTTCCAATAGTTATGCATTTTACTTAAGCATGCGATATGTTAAGAGCGTATTTATATTTTAAGAGCGTATGAATGACATTATAGATCGTGGAACTGACAATTTCATATCATTTAGAAAGCTTAATATTGCACTTCTTGCCATTTTGCTGGCGACTGATCTACTTCCTTAACACTAAACCTACCGACCGTTTTTGGTCGTTTTTCGGTCCAATGACAAACCGCGGTATAGGGTAGAATACTCAACAAATTTGTCTTGGAAAAGAGCAAAAAATTAAAATTTAAACACTCAAAAATATATTACATGCATATTTTAAGAAATTCAAAAAGTTTGATAGTGGCATTGCCCCATTTAAATATGTGTTAATTTTAAACCTGTCAATGTGACCGAGTCTTGGTAGGTTTAGTGTTAGTGTTATATTAAGTTCATTAAATAGAGAATTATATATTCTACTTTATTTTTACTAAAATTCTACTAGGATGGAGATCGTGAAGATTTAGTCAACGAAAACTCGAAAGAATGTTTATATATTTCGCTCTCTTTGAATTTTATCAAGAAAAATGTAATAGTCCGTTCTTATATGGATGATTTAAAAATGAAAATATTCTTTAAATACCATTCAAACAGTTTTCGTCGAAATTTCCTGATTCTAGTTTCAGCGAGAGAATTTTTCCTACATAACTAAAATTGCAGTAAAGTGGAAAAAGCTCTAGACCTACATACATTCTTTTTTGTCCAAGCTCCATATATCTCTTTTTTACTGGAGTTAGAGGAAAAAACTCCGTTGGACCAAAGAGTATCTGATATTCTCGTATGAAGATTGAAAATTTAATTATTTACTAAATCGAGGCGATGGTGCGCATTTCACGGCAAGGCTTTCGAAGCTTTTGGGAGGAAAAGTTACCAAAAAAAGAGGAAATACTTCAAATATCTTTCTCACAGTTCTTTTGTTGAGAGACACAATACCAATTCCACATGTTCTACTTTTTTTTGTGTGTGTTATTGGGCAGAGGGAAAATGGGCTTTTTACGCAACCCCCCGGTGGTCGCGAAAATACACATGCCGCTCTTTTTCTCGAGGGTGGATCATGGAAAATTGTTCCCTCTTGTGTGCGCGGTATGTTGAACAACATACTGAAAATATAAGCCATAAAATGTCTAATAAAATTTTATTGATGGTAATATCCTCAACTTCTACACATTTTTCACTGGCGTCACCCAATTGGGAATTTTTTGGCCAGAAAGCTCTGCTGAGCTTTTGTGTTTTTCACCCGCGCTACATACCTCTCTTTCAATTGCCAATGTTACAGTTGAGAGAAGAAAAAAAATGCCTCAAAATTTTACCGGAAGGAAGTCTATTCTCTTTTAGTATTTGGTTCACCTAAAAAGATTCTCACAGGAACCAGAGACTCTGGAAGCTTTTCTGGTAGTTAAAGGAATGTCGAGAGAGAGGTCAATTGATGTTGGCAGATAAATGCACTATATCCGGGAAAAAGAAGAAAGATATTCAGCAAAATCCATAAAATTTTCAGCTTAAAACTCCGTAAATGGCATCTTGAGTGACTGAATGCAACATTTACGATGTGAGATTGTATCCCATTTCAATTAAAATTTACTCGTGAAAAGCACAAAAGCTCACGGAGATCAATTGGAATTAATAATAAAAATTCATGGGAAATCATTCTTTATCTTGGCTATTTTTTCCTGGGTAGCATCTGTAGGGGAAGGTGGGGCAATTTGAGGCCTAGTTCCGTAGATACTGCTAATAAGATTTTCTTTAATTGTAACACTTTAAGATGGTCTTTTTCGATCGGTAGATGGTAGATCGGATCAGTTAAGACCATCCTTATGTGCTAAAATTAAAGAAAAGATTATGAACAGCACATGGGGCAAAATCATCCGGACCTACTGAAAAACGTACTGACGGTACTGAAAAATTAGGGACAAAAAATTTTAAGATTCATGGAATGGTTTCACGGTTTATTCAGGCTTCTATAAGAAAATAGTTTGTATTTAAACAAATATAGCAAAATCAGATCGATTTCTACTAAACAGCTGTTATTATGGCCAATTTATCATTGTAAATTTCCGGTCTGATCCTTAGTTTGGAAGAATTGAAAAGGAATGGTTCTCTTAAGGCCTAGTTGCCAGACCTACCACCTAGCCAGATTCTCCCGAGAGACCCAAGTCCATATACGTCCTTCTTCTTTGACGTTCTAGACCGGACTGACATACTCGGTTCTAGAGGTACAGTAACAAAGACCAAGATGGCAGTGATACCGCAGTGGTTTAGAAGTGACCTAGAGAACGGATTTGAATAGTAAAACGTTTATAACAGCAAGGATTTTCACAAATGGATACAATTTATTGGAAAAAAGCTTTACATAATAACGAGAAACGTTGTGACCTACTGTAACAATAACGAAATATTTACGGTTGTTGTACTGGGGGAATCAGGACAAGAGACTGTGAGTTCCTAGGCTCGAGGTGCTAGAAAATTCGAATACCTTCAACCTGGGCCCCAAGTTGGTTCAGTCTGGACGAGGTTGACTACGGGCTGTTCAAAACTACAAGGCCCGAGAGCTGCGAACCATGCAGGAGGTGTAGGTTGCGAACCAAAGGCAGTTTTGGTAAAAAACCAAAACGGGCTTACCAAAGTTTCAGGGACAAGATTTAAAAATATGAATCCCTTCTTCCCATAGTGCTAGGGTTGTATGTACAATACAACATCTGCCTCAATGGTGTCCTTTGTCGTGGGTATAAGGGGTGCAATACGTTTAGAAACGGTGGACGTTGGGTAATCCCCGAACACACACTAAGGGCATCGACAGACCTGAGGATTAGTCGAGAGACGGCTTAGCGTAATTATATTTGAAATATTGGTTAGACTTCATTTCCATCATTTTCCACTAAGTCGTCTCTCGGTTTAAGTCGTAAGTGTGTCTAGGACATAACGCACCTTGACTGTTAAATGTTAGTCCTGACTTTATATTAGGGCGTTTCAACTAGGAAAAAATTTTTTTGGCACTATTCTCACGGTGCTGTATTTGATGAGACAAGAAAGTTTTTCTTCTACGACCATATGATCAGACGCTGTTTAGAGGTGGCTGAACGACCCTCTCTGTAGAACAAATTTCTGATTTTACCGAATTTTACACTACAGAGAGGGTCGTTCAGCCACCTCTAAACAGCGTCTGATCATATGGTCGTAGAAGAAAAACTTTCTTGTCTCATCAAATACAGCACCCTGAGAATAGTGCCAAAAAAATTTTTTCCTAGTTGAAACGCCCTACTTTATATGGACTGTTTTATTTAAATTATTTTTGTGTCGTGTCGTCACCATTAAAACCGGGCCAAAAAAACGGAAAGTTCGATTACCCTTTATTAGCCGCAGTATGGCGATTCTAGTAAGAAAATAAAATAATCAAAAAGCTTTTTCGATGGCCTAGGACATCCAGGTTAACAGTCCATGCCTGTCGGTCCACTGCCATTTTAGAAAAACGTTCGCAATCAATTGAAGGGCGCTCCCAGGCAAGATCCTGAATTTGATTCAGCCATCTTGTCCTGGCTCTAGCCTGAGGTTGAGGTTTTTCCACAATGACTAGCGTAGTTTTTCTGGGGAATTTTTCTTCAATCATATGCTGGACATGATCATAACATAAAAATTGTGATCTTTCAACATGAAGAAGTAGCTCGTCGATTCCTAAGTCCTCATGAACGGATACGTTCACTCGATCTCGAGGAGGGATTGCCTTAATCGCTCGGAGTTATCTCATCTCGGCAGCTTGATCTCATGACAATGGGTTGGGAATGAACACATCCTTGAAAACCAATAATTTTGCCGCATGATTAAGCTCGGCTTTTCTCCTTCGGCCAAGGTCCCTTATTACTGCGGAAGTCTGACCGATCCAGGCTTCTGCATTAATGAGGGAGCCTGGAAGAAGTTTTGAACTTGCGTATATGATCATTCTTTGTTATCATGCCTCATCTAATCAATAAAATACCACCAAACATTCCTTTAATTATGGAAAAATTTAGACCACTTTGGCCTAAATTGAACTAAATTGAAGAAAAAATTGCCCTTACAAACCTGCAATTCTGTTAATTCGATAATTCACGAAAATTTAAAAACTTGAAAAATGTCTCTTTGATCGCTTTCGTGCAATTTTATGAAATCAATTGCAGAAATCATACAAAACTTTGTGAAGTTTATGAATAAGTGGACACAAAGCTCAGAAGAAAGATGAAACTGCTCCTTCCTGAAATTTCCCCGCCCTCTCCTATTGAGCTTTCGGTAACAACATCATACGGGGTTCATGGACTTTGTTATTTATGTCCTTCTCATACAATTTCTTCCACGATTATTGCTCTGTTGGAGGAAATTGGGATTTTTTATGACAAAGTCACTTTTCTTCTTAAGCTTATTGCACACTCACCCAAAGTCTCTGTGGCCTCTTGCGAGAGGGGGCCAGGGAAGAGCAGTTGGTTGAGAAGATGGCCCCAAAAACACCAAGTTGATGAAAGTAGACAGACCAAACTATAACAAATAACTTTCTTCATTGGCATAGAAAAGAAAATGTTGTTGGTGAAGGAGAAATGGTGCAAAAGGAGAAGACACTTAAGTGGCCAATCGATTCACCAAACTAACTGACGAAGTGTCAGTGAATGGGGAAAAAGTTGTGGCATAACAATAAAAAATTACTACAATCAATGATGGTGACAGGAACAAGAACTTCACTTGAGTATTTTGATGAAGAGACATAGCCAGAAAAAGTTTTCATCCCCCCCTATCCACGCCCCTGTTGAAAGGGAGTTAAATGAGGGATGATATGTAACAGTGTCCTCAAGCTTGATAAATTTCCCAATATACACCATGGAAAATTTATCAACACTTTCTTCTTGCTACCAAATTCGTATACAGCCAATTACTTTGCAACTAATTAATTTGTGTACAAGATTAAATAAAGACTGAGTTTGGAAGAGATTAAGATTAAAAAAAAAATAACTGTGAGAAAATCTCAGATTCATTGCTGCAAGTGTGAAAGCTTCTTGAGGAGAGCTTTTCACTGAAATTACTCAGTTTCAGCTAATCTCCTGTTTGACTTTCTTCTGAGACACTCCATATACTTTTCTCTTCATTGTGGAGAAAGATGCGAGAAAATTCTACTTGAGAAAGTTTTAGTGTTATTTTTACACTGCAGCCTTTTAGGAGTTCATGACAAAAGCTGCAGTGATATGGTTAAGAATAGGAATTAAGAAGACATTTGGAAATTTAATAGTGCTAGAGACTTTGCTCTCTTTAAAATATTACTGCAGTTGACAAAACTAAGATTATATTCGAAATAAAAAGTGACTCATTTGCAGAATTATATTAACCATTTGACTGATAAATGCAATTTAGAAATATAGAACTGTACTCTCGAAAGAAAACTTTCCGTGTTTGAAAACTTCAAATTGGCATTTTAATTACGTTGCATTGACAATTTTAAACTTGTCTAAGTTTTCCTTAATTTTAATTAAGCTTATGATGAATTATACTGTTAGGTATTGAAAATTTCAAACTTAGCTGCTCGGCGAACATCAATTACTAAAAGTTATAAATTTTGCTGAAAAAAAGGCAAAAGTTTTGCTTATTTCTGCTGAAGGGGCAACTAATCAAAACCGAAATAGCTTTATTCTACACAATAACGACTTAAGCCGAGAGACAGCTTTACGTAGCTGTAATCAAAATAATGATTTGATTAAATTACTATCAGCTTCCCACTAACTAGGTAATTTCATGGCTTAAACCGAGATAAGGATTAGTCAGAAACTGTATAAGTTAATAAAAAAGAAATTGGAGAGCTTCCCAGACTTTGCGGAATACTCGAACTCGTGACTTAGATGTTTTACTTAGTACTTTCGCGTGATTTTCCGTTAATCGATTCTCAACCGATGCAAATCGATTTATAAATTACTCAAAAGATCGTTCAAAATAGCTTAGGAGTAATAAAATAGATTTTCGGTTAAAATTTTGTTTACCGGTTATGGATCGGTTCAGAATCGATTGGAATCGGTTCGGACTTGTCAGGTTGAGAAATGTGCTCTTTGGAGCCTTTTAAACCTTTAACCTTAAAAACTTTTTTATTTTGAATGAATAATGGGTATTTTTGTCACGGATGAAATATCCGCCTGACCGTGGTGTCACATATAAGATTAATATTAATATTAAGAAAAGCCGGAAAGAGAGCTATATAGTTTTCGAAATTCAAATGGAAAATCACGTGTGTTAGAAAGAGTACACTCTAGTGAATTAATACGATGAGTAAGATATTACTGTTCGTATTAATAGTTTTCTGAATCGTCTGAAACATATTAATTCTAGCACTTCGTGCACTTTTCGATTGTCTATGGTCTTGGTGTTATGCAAAACAGAGTGCAATGGATGATGATATAGCAAATTTGTGGGCTCTAGCCGTGATTGGAGTGGGTGTATACGCCTTCTGTGTAAGTTCAAGGGGTAATTCATAATCAATCAGATTGGCTCGGGTTCCCAAAAAAAAATATATTTGTTCCCCGGGTTTCCTGAAAAAAATGTATGGGTTCCCCAGCTAGATTGGCTCGAGTTCCCCGAAATGAGTTACCCCTCGTGTAAGTTGCGGAATTCTTCAATCACCATCTTCTCCATTTCAATAGTCCACGCTACTTTTTCCATTTTTGTTTGACAGATTACTTGGAGAAAAAAACCTACACGTACCAACTGTGATTCGGTCAGTTTTCGAGATATGTAGTGCTGCCAACTTTGTACGCAGAGGGGAAATGCGAGAGAGAGGCAAGATAAAGCAATTGCTATCTTTTTTTGCCATTCTCGCAGTTCAGAAAGTATTAATCTTAATATTAATCTTATATGTGACATGGCCATGAGTAATTTCTAACACATATCCACAAAACATGGTTTTGGTGTGGAAGGAGAGGAATTGGGGGAAAATGAGAAGCATGTTAATGGTCCTAGGATGGACTTATGGGGGATCTCCTAAAGGTTCCAAGCCTCCTATAACCGTTGGACCACTAGCAAAAACGCATAGACGGATAAACATCGTCATGACAAAAACTCGAATCTTCAGATTTCCAAAATTTATTAAAACAGCAAGATTATAAGAAATGGATATAGTTCAAGTGTCCAAATACAAAACGTCGTGGCATTACACCTGGAAAAGCATCAAAATCGACTGTATGCAAATGCTTAGGGAAGTAGATGCTCTGCGTTTGGTGGGATCAACGGGGAATTATGCATTACAAGCCTTTGAAATTGAACAAAACTGTCTAAGTTATTATTAATCGTATCGGGATATTTTGTTACAATGTAATCATATTATGTTGTATTGATGTTGATCCCGTGTTGGAAGAATCTGCGAAGTCCATTGTAGACCACCCAGGAGCGCCTTCTCGTGATGTGAATGCTTCTTCCACGTTCCCGGATTGTTGGGCGAAGGCGGTACATTATATAACGTTATTGTTACATGTGAAAATTGTTTAAATCAGACATTCAGATCTTTGCACCGGGCTGGACTCGAACTCATAACTGTGAGTCGATCTGGGGAATCTTTCCGCCCAAGAGCCAACAGTCTTGCCCGTCTTGCCTATTGCACCACTGATTCCCCACTGTCTAAATATGGACATCGTTACTGACAACCAACATCTGATCAGTTAGGACTGTTAATTGATCGAAATTGTCCAGGACACCGAATAAACCTTAAAAACGTTGAAGTGTATAATGTACTTTTGTGACACTAAAACGTTCTAAAATGCGCTTTTCTTAAGTAATTTTTAATTTCAGAATGCTTTTATTATTTATGAACCTATTTAATTGATTGTAAACCCGTGGGCACCCAAAAAACATTCGAAAAGATAATTCACGGAGAAGTCTTTCACGTGAGTTCGAACATTGAGCAAAGCTCGGAGGTTTCGTCATCCTTTTTCCTCTTCTTCCTATGCTTTCCTATAGAAAAAATTTTGGGAGTTATGGCAAAGTGTTTAAACTTGAAAACATACGTATTAAGACGATAAAATCTCTAAATGTGGATAATCGTTTATTGTATTTTTTATAATTAATTTATAGTTGAATATCTACATATGTAGTTTTAAAATTATAATAAAATGGTTAAATTAGTATTATTAATTTAAATTTTCAAAAATAATAGAATAGTACTTCTTTTTTTTCTAATCAAAACCTTTTTTGAAAATATGAATAGATAGCAAACAGGAGAAAATACTCTTGCTTCGTACGATCCAAAGCTTCGTAATGACTAAATTTTTCTTATGTTTCTTAATAAAAGCGACTGATCGTATCCATTTTTTTTAAAGTAGGGTAAAATGCCAAGTTTTTCAAATATATTGCGGAGTCACAGTTAATCAGAAACATAGGAAAAATTTAGTCATTATGGACACCTTTCCCTACGCTTATTTGAAGTGCATTAAAATTATTGGCGTTACGATAATTGGTGATGAATATGGGGTAATATGTGTAGTGAAGTTAAAGAAACTTTAACTAGAACGTTAGAAATCATCATTCCATCTTCTCTTATACCCTGGTTATCAAACTTACTATATGATAAGAAATTACAAGTTTTTAATGAATTTAGTTTTATCGTAATAGTGTACCATGTCAATGAGCTAATGTTATGTATTTTCTCATTCCGAAAATTACTTTAATTATTCTGCTACTACATTAATATTATAAAATTTGAATGACAAATAAACTAATTTGTTTATTTTCTTTTGATTTCAGGTACGTGTATGATAGCTTAGATCCATCTGCTATATTGCATTTCTATTTACTTCCTTTGATGTTAAGTTCGAAAATATTGTAAGTACCTTAAAACATCAATTTCTACTATTCAAATATTTAAAATATTGCTGAATCTTGACACTGTAATTTTATAAAACCTGTAGCTGAACAATTTTTGTAGGGGTGTAATGTACATTTTAAACGTATTCTGTCAGGATAATTATTCAAGGATTTAATTACATTACAAGAAAAATGCCTGAGGATCTTTTACAAAGTACTCGAACTCCTCTGCAAACTGTTGTAAGTTTGAGCACACTAAAAACTTTTCGTTGCTTTTCGAACATCTTTGAAATGTAATTTAACTCTTGTAAAACTCAATGAGTGCTACGACTACGATAGCTGTTTGTTCAAGCGACGCAAGCGGCAATACTTTTTACAGCAATTTAAAAATTAAAAATTAATCTTTAATAACCGTCAAATTTGTTAATAAAATTTTTTGAGAAATAAAATTTATTTGGCGGTTAACCAAAAATAAAAAACCAAATGGCAAATGCTGATATTTGGAGAAATATTCTCATTGAAAATGTATGACTAGGAGGAAATTACATTTTCCGGCGCACAGTAGAGTTTTCATGAAGTAGAATTTGGTTGAATTTTTAATAAGGTTTTAGTTAATTTAACTCTATATTTTCTCATGGTTCAAAACTATGAATTATTCAAAAGATGAGATTGAATAATGAATGCATGAGATTAAAGACAAATGCTAACTGCAATATGGGAGTTGAGCCAAAAGGGTCACTCGAATACTATTTGGTCTGTCTCTTGCAAACATCCTCACCCAGGAACATTCGGGTTACACGGAGTACACAATGGGGAGGAAAAAGGCACATTTTACTCAAGATATTCCCAACCCCCAAATCTGCACCCATGTTTGGGTCAACATAGCGATAAATTTTCCCAGTCTCTTTTTTTTCCATCGCAATTCTTCTTTCTCCTCTATCTCTGCCGGCCAGAAATTCAGCAAACAATCAACATCCGGATAAAATTTTAGGATTATTACTTCCATATATAACGAACACAGGGGGTTGGGGGGGGGGGGCAAAGAAGATATTAATTCAACATGCAGGCGATTACTCGTTCTGCAAAAAAGGAATAGGTTTTGCTTCTCAAAATTAAATATCCAAACTAATTTTTTGCTGCAACTGAATTTTTTTAGTACAATTTTCTTCTTCATTGCTGCATTTCAGGTGAAAATCTAAATAATCCATTATAGTTTCCACAAAAATATCTTCCCTCTGATCGGGCTTTAATTCTGTTAAAGTACTTTTTTTGAAATTGTTATTTTAATGCAATTCATGATTTTTTGGGATATTTTAGAACATTACGTGTTCAAAAAATCACCGCTAGAGGCGTAAGGGCCTTGACAGACCAGAGGATTAGCCGAGAGACGGCTTAGCGTAATTATATTGGAAATAATCGTTAAAGTGCATTTCTATCATTTTCCACTAAGTCGTCTCTCGGCTTAAGTCGTAAGTGTGTTTAGGGCTTAAGTGTCAAACATTTATTTAACAAATTTTTAATCGATCCACCGACTGATTTTTTGCTCAACCTACCCGAGTCCAGCTATAAGGAGCCAAAACGGAAACTGTTGTTGGATCTGAGATTTTTATTGGACTTACAAAAAATCATTAAGATCGGCTTATCAGAAGAAGCTGGAATATTTTAAGATATGTTTGATTATCTCAGGTAGGATGGAATCACCATTTCTCGAAAGTGCTCCACTTCTCGCCCCTTTATTGAAATCGCTATTCTTCACGATTTATGAAATGATTGAGCCACAAAATTATTTGTATTTTTATTGCTGCTACGTATAGAGTCGAAAAATAATTATTATTCGTTTTGGATTTAAGATTTTGAGCATTTTTTAGAGCAATATTTTATTTATTCATCACGACTCCTCTTAACACTTAAATGACTGCAAAGGCATTTCATGCCAAGTTTCTGTTTTTAATATTTTACTACAGTAAAAAACTTAAAAAAAAGGCTTTTTCCATCTGCACCAATTCAATTATAAATACGTATTTATACGCATAAAGATTTTATTATTTTCTTGTGGTTTTGTATAAATTTTCTGAAAATTGTCGAATAATGCTAAAGTGGACTTTCAGATATTTTTGTAACAAAAAACCTATTTCCAAGAAAAGTTTTCTTAGTCGCTAATATTGTATTTTCCGTATTTGACGAGTATTTTTGTAACATTTTTGCAATACTTGAGAACCTCGTCAAATATTCATGATATTTTCGCAATGTTTGATAAACAATTCACACTTCCGCTATTTCAATGGCAGTTTCAGGATTTTTCGATTATTACAGAATTAGATATAGAATTTTATTCCCTTTCAGAATCCGGTTTTATCTCTATAAGAACACATACACGTACTATAGTCAATTTAAGAAAAATACAAAGATCATAGAAAATTTTAAATTTAGAAGATACTGATATACATATACAATCACTCAAGAGTAAAATTCAAAATTGATAAGTTTTTCGCGGAAAATTCTGGACATTATCCGTTTTCTTTTCTATTTTACGTGGGTGCGAATATCAAGAATCTCACTCAATATTTTTTTTTCTAATTTAATGAAGAACACGTAACTATACGATTTTTAAATATTTGTTCAATTATTATCTATTCTTTTTTTACAATATTTTATAATAATTGGTTATCATTTTGCTGCTTAAAATATTTGTTTTGTTGGTTATTGAGATCTAACAATTGCTACTTACTAAAAAAGAACCTTTTCCCGATATACGCCCTATAAATTATGCCATTTTTCTTCTCCTGTTTTAGTAAAAACAAAAACTAAGAGTTTTAAAGAGTTCATAGCCAAGAAAACTGCTAAAAATCTGTTCAATTTTGCATTTATTAAGAATATAAATATGTTAATCAAAGATCTAATCATTAAATGGCCACAACCGTTTTCTTATTTACGAGACCTGAAACAAAATAACATTAAAATAATAAACAATTTGGGAAATGATTGGTAACAAAATCAAACAATTAGAAAAATAATAAGAGATAATAAAATAAAAGTTTGAAATTCCTGCACAGTTGTTGTTATTCTTAAGTGTAATAATCATTTAAAAACCATTTAAAACTTAAAAAACGCGATATTTTACTTTATTTGCTTATTTTCTATGTTAATTAATCAAACTCTCACCGGAAATACCACTAGAGAATTCTCCCCGGTTTTTGATGAAAAAATTTCCAATCGAAAATTTCGTGGATACCAAATAGGCGAGTTCGACACGGAGAGTTGGCTTTTTCCACAAAATCAAACTCTCACATCTGGAGGATACGGCCCCAGGTCATTTTGATTGATAATTTTTACGCATTGTACACACACTAAGAGTTCAATGATGCATTAACAACACCTCTTTCGCATCACTAGCGCCATCAACGGTAGAAAATTCCCACTGGTGGCGCTGTCTCCTCTTTTCAATTTGTATATCTCACGCTTTTAGTTGAAAATAATTCATCAAATTGAATAAAATTAACTCATTATATTCAAATTTGACGCAAGATTATATTGCATTCTCAGAAAATTAAAATTGAATTTACAGTCATTTCAAATTAACTCACTTTAGTAATCTCGCCTTCGATAAGCTCGCCTTATTACTAGTGTTTTGCTAGAGTGTATACGTGAAAAAATGGTAGAGAGATGAATATTTCAAATAAATATTCAGCGAATGTGATTGTTTTGGATATGAGAATGTCGGACACATATTTCCATCTGAAATTCTCTTTTCTCTCTTGGCTTCTGGGTACATCCAGAATATTGTGCAGAAATCCCACCTGGAGGGAAACACACAGTAGAATATTAGATTCATCCATTAGGTGAAGAATCATGCAGTTTATCTACCCTTTTTTTCTCACCTGGAAATGGAAGCGTCAAAAATTCATTGAGGCAACTGTACTGATTCACGCTTCTATATCCAATGCACTTTTTTCTTGCTTTTTTCCAATTCCCCTTCATAGTTATTTCTACGGTGAAATGGCGTAAAAACAAGTCCTACTTTCATGCGATAGATGATATTTGTGTTTATTTCCATCCTCTTGGATCCCATGCATTGTGTGGGGGTGTTAAGGACTTTCTGCAGCAAAATGCAAAGCCAGCAATCAGTTTCATGTCAGACTCTGTCCTACTTCAACTTCTGCCATCCACCGCAATTTTCACAGAATCCCACCAATTCCCCTTGCCCCCTGGCTTACCCTTCTGCAACACCATAGTGGATCAATGGAAGGCCCGTCATTGCAAAATATAAAACCTCGTGTCGCTCCAACGACTTGGAAATTCGATGGTCCACTTGATGGACAGCCAACAAGTCGGTCTCGTTTACATCCTCTGGCTTTTTCTGCACTTTCACCCTCACTGCTCCATAAAACTAACTTTAGGGGCGGAAACTGAGTTAGAGGAAAAAAGAAGCTTCTCCAAGAGATATTCAAGGGGGGTGGGAGCTTTTCTGGGGGATGAGTCATATGAGGAAGAAATTAGATCAAACACACTCAAAGATACTCATGAATTTCACTTTCGGTGTTAAGTGGTATTTGCATTAGAATACTGGAGATGAGATATACTTTCCACAGAAGGTTTCTCAATTCAAAGCATTTGGGAATTTGAAGCTTTTTTGCATTGACTTTCTTAAATAACTAAAGTTTACAATCTAGGGGAAAGTACTCTCCCTTCGAACATTCGTGCCTTCGAATAATGTGAATTTTCTTTTATTTCCTTAAAAGATTTACACATAATTATCTTGTAATTATCAAAAATTGATAATAAGCTAACTAATAGTATTTAACAGAAATGTTTAAGTCTCTTGGGAATAACAAAAGAAAATTCACATTATTCGAAGGTATGAACGTTCGAAGGGAGAGTACTTTCCCCTATTAGAGCCTCTGTATTAGGTGAGATTCTTAACAATCTCACCTACTATAATCCTAACAAAATTTCATGTCGTCCGATCGACCTCAAACTTGGCCAAAATGTGTTTCGCCACTTCCTGATTCCGAATATATATGTGGCTAAGTTACGTTCCCGGCCGGCCGGCCGGCCGCTCTTTGGAGCTTAATAGCTCCTAAACTAAAAAAGATATCGACTTGCGGTTTTCGGCAAAGGTTATATATCGGGTGAAAATTGCAACTTGGTGCATTGACCCCCCACCCCCACCCCTCCTTCCGCCATTTTGAAGACCCCCCTTTATTGTTTTCTCAATAGCTCCGCCCCTATGGCATCGAGCGGGCTCAAATTTTAGTATGTTATAGCTGGACCTTAGAGCTTTCCATTAATACCAAACTTAAGGTCCCCCGACCCCCCTGACCCGAGCTATAAGGGTCCAAAAAAATTTCTTAAAATGGCCATAACTCCGATTCTAATTGTCAGAATTTAAAAAGTGAGGGCTTTTTAGAAAGCTCTCATGAAATGCCACTTCCCCTTCTAACATCGCAAGTTCATAAAACCACCGCTAGGGGCGCTATTATTAAAAAGAAGATTTTTAAATCTTATAAGTTAAATAACTCAAAAATTCCATTGTGCATCGGGGTGAAATTTTAGTATGTTGTAGCCGTTGATTATACCTATCAAACAAAAAAAACCTTAAGTCGATCCATAACCCCTGACCCGAGCTATAAGGGGTCAAAGTTCGAACATTGACCGGCCTCTATCTCCGGTTCTAACTAACATAGCGACCTAAATTTTACCTTTTTGGTTTCGTCTCGATGAGCACTTTCAGATGGAAGTTCAAAAAGTCACCACAGGTGGCGCTGTGATAGCGTCAAAATTCATCGAAATTCAAAGTCACTTTTCTCAAAAACGGCATTGTGCAAGTTAATGAAATTTTAGTATGTTGTAGTCCAGTCTAGGACGTTTCCAAAATGGTGCGTATGTGCGCTGTGGTTTCAATAGAACCGGAGATATGAGGGGTCAAAGTTCACAAAATTCAAAAAAATCATATCTCCGGTTCTATGTGACCGATTTTGATGAATAAGGGCTTAAACGAAAGATCTCACCAAATACTACAACTTTCTAAAATATTTGAACTTCGTGGGATCAACACCAGGGGCGCCACAGTCGAAAAACCAATTTCAATATCACATAACCTCAATTATCTCGACTGTCGCTGAACCGATTTTGATGATTACTTCGACATAATTGTAGAGGACATTTGTCTCTACATTTCGTTCATACATCATTTTCCGCTCAGACTACGCTATCACTCCGATTTTGCTGTTTAGGTGTGAAAAAATTGATTTTTCCCATAATAACGCTTTGAAATCACTCAGATGCCAATTTGACTGCCTCTACTCCACCAAGAAACTTAAAATATGGTTTTAAATGGAAAGTCCCACAAAATACAACAATTCTTTGATATAGTTGAAGTTCAACAAATGACTACTTGGGGCACTCTGGATGAAAAAACGAGTTAAGAAACAAAAAACCTCGCTTATCTTGGCTTCTGAGTAATCGATGAGATCATGTTCTATAGGAAAATTATAGAGTACATTCTGGTCTACATTTCACCCATATATCACTTTTGTGCCAGTTCATCCAAATCCTTGATATTTTGGTTTAAATACAAAATTTGTATAATTTCACGAATTTTATTCAAGATAACTGAATGGCGACTCACAATTTCAGCTCTAAATCGAATTTGCATGCACTCCGAGTTAGCTCACGTTAAGAATCTCACCTACATAAGCCGGTTAGGATTATCTGTCCCTTTATCAATTTAAAGAAACTTTAGAAATAGCTCACATATGAATTTTTATTCCGTTTTTCATATTTTGGTAAAAAAGAAATGAAGATTTTCCCGTATTTTTATTTAATTATTTATTTGTTTTTTTTTTTTAATAAAGAATTTTAAAGTTCTTTTCATCCTGCAAATTCTCGTCGCCACTGCGACATTTCAAATGTAAATCTCTGTGGGAGACCAATAACAATAAAACGCAACAATATTTCCGAGAAGAAAGATTATTTGACATACAATGTTTGCACATTGCAAAGACTCAATTGTAGTTTACACGATTAAAAAATAGAGTACAGCAAATAATGTGCTAGGTGTTTGTACAAATATCGGGAACTGGTCAAAATAGGTCTCATGACCTAAGACCTGGGTAAGGGGGGTTAGGGAAGGGGGGATACAAAAAAAAACGATTAAAAAATGTTGACTATTTCACTGTGAATGTTATTAAAAATTTACACAATTGTGTAAATGTGTCTACGCGTGTACACACTTCTACGTCATATGTCTACACATGTAATATTTGTGTATAAATTATACACAGTTGTGTAGTTGTCGAATTTAAACAAATGTGCAATTTTTGTGTATTTCTACATATTTATGAGATGTCTACTTATATACACATTTTCAGGAAATTCTTCAGAAAATTTGCACATTTATGTAAAGTCTGTAGCTTTATACAAAATGTGTAATAAATGTGTGGAAAATGTATACAAATGTATAATGAAATTGTAATATATGTGATTGTAAATTTACACAATAAACGTACATTTTTGTGCACTCCCTCGCAATTATATAATGTGCCTATTTTATCTAAAATTTATGCAATATACACAATTATAATAAAATGTTTATTATTGTGTAGAAAATATACACAGTTATATATTTGTCAAAACATGATATTTTGTATATTTACACAATTATGTAGTGGCTGTGCTTATTCTGATTTTACACAAAGTGTGTTATGTATGTGTAAAAATTTACAGAATTATCTATTTGTCAGTTTTTCCGTACGGCAAAAGTGACAGAATAAAAAACAAGTATGTGAAAATATTGTGCCTTGGACTTCGCAAAAATTTACGAAGTTTAGCCGAGAATCCCGGTGGTTTCCGAGGATTTTTCGAGTTCCCTGAGTTCACAAATGCTTACAGGTTTTGCAAGGGATACTAGGGTTACCAGGGGTTCTTGGAATACACATAACGACTGGGTGTGTTGAGGCGCTGGATGGTTATCGCTTTGAATCGTGGAGAATAGCGATTGATGGTGCAAGAGGCCTTGTCACTCAATGGGACGTAGCGCCACCTAAGTAAATAAGTAAGTTAGAATACCCATAAGTTCTCTCGCTTTCTTTGAGATTTCCAGGATTTTCCGACGGACCCTGCGAACTCCTGAATATTTATAGGATGCTCAAAAATTTCCGATAATTCCCGAAGTACATATTTGCATAACTTTACAACGCCAAACGTAATAAAAGAGCAAACCAACGATTATCCTTGTAATCTTTTCAACCGTGGAATATTATGTGTATCTAAAATACTTCCACAATCTCACATTTTTCTTCCGTGGTTTAGGAACTTTGAATGCAGACCATAACTTCCTTTTGTAAAATCCTCTAAAATATAAATATTCTCAGTCATTTTTTCGTTTACTACAACATTCTGAAAGCTGCAGCTCTACTAACCCCAAACTTTATCTCTCCTACGAGTCACAAGTAATATCGCGGTGAAATAACTCGGTGGACAAAGGGAAAACATTCGTAGTTTATGGTTGAAAGAAGACGGATGATGAAGTATAATCTCTCTTAGGGTGGTTATTCCTTAATCCTGATAGAGATGATATTTCTGTACCCTTTTGATCATATTATGTATAGAAGAACTTTTGTATGTTCAGCTGTCTTGTGAGCTTTCCGGTATGTCAGTTTCTGATTCCCAGCATTTAAATAATATCTCAGCCAATAAAACCGGAAAATGGAAAGATTGTGCAGAAATTAGAAATAAGGATGAGCTCTGAAGACACGTTTGAAGTGCAGAGGCATTATGAGAAATGGGGTGGGGTACTAAGGGGTTTTAAATTAAATTGGAATTAAGTTGAAATGACGCTTTGCCGTGGCACAAATAACGATATAAAGCTCATTGCAACTCAATATTGCATGCGAACGTGTTCAATATCGTGAGAGTTAAATTGGAAAATCTATCTCTTATATGCTCGATGTTGCCTTCCTGGGTAAATAACTCTGTGTATATGCTCTTCTGCTTCTGGAGCAAATTAATCGATAAATTAAATGTAGCATATCGCTTATTATTTGACGAAAAAGACATACCCAAGCGCCATTTGTAGTAATTGTGGTCCATACGACTTATATCGACGCGATGTCTCCTCCAAAGGAGGGTGAGTCTTTTGTACTATTTTGCTATATTATTGTTTTTGTGGTAGTATGGGCGTGTTGTTAAGGGGTTATTTCTTCGATCTGGTGCCACGATGTTATAAGAAATAATTACAATTCCACAGAGCAATAAAGTTAAAGTGCCACATATAATCTCTCAAACTACGCATCCCCCATTTTGCCCATTTAAACAAAAGATGGTTAGTTTGTTTTTGAGGAGGGCAGAGATGTATTTCTTATAAAATAAGTCAACTGGATAAATTTAGTAGAAAGTCACTTTCGGCAAATTGCCATGCGTATACTATTATACCATTGAATGCTTTTGAGGATACCCACAGTGTGTTTGGATGTACAACCCCAATATGTGTAATTGCTTTTGTGCATTAAAACTTATTATACTCTGTCCAGGACATTCACCGCAATATTCTGCTGAAATATCCATATACATATATTGTCTGAGGCTGGGTATTACTTTAAAGTGTTCCTCTGGGTACACTCAGAAGAAATAGTCTCATGGATATTATAGTTGCAGAATTGGCTGCAAGTTGTGTGTTCAAAATAGAAGAATTTCCATAAAAAAAGACGTAATAAAAGTAAATTATAGCATAATTTTATTTAACTGGAATTTCTATCCATCTACAAATCCATTTTCCAAACTATTTTTCTTAACGGCTAGCACTGAGGGAAATTTTGTAAGAAACAAGTGTTGAAATAGGGATTGAAACTACCCTTGTAGTTGAAGCGATAATCAGAGAAACATTCTTTCCGTACAAAAGTAGATCTTGAAAAATTCTAAAATCTATTTGAACATCCAAAAAAGAGACTTTCTTGCTTCTTAATACTTTCGCAAGGTGGCGGAAGTTACATACTTTTCGAATTTCGAAGTGCTCAAGTGTCAAAATGTGACAGTCTTCACATTGTGAGGAAAAAAAAGTTACTGTTCTTGCCCTAGTATTTAATCACTCCATAATCACTGAGTAACTCTTTTGCCAGCTTTTTAGTGTGATATTTGATACATTTTCCCCACCTTGTTCGAAAATTTAGTATGAAAATTCGAAATTGAATTTGAATTCTTCGAACTTCAACGACTTTTTGTGCAAATAGAGTTCCATTTACCTCTTATCGAAGACACTATTGGAGAATTAAAATCTACTTCTGTTTGGGCTCACGGTCACTGATCTCTTAATCAATTCTCACCAGAGCATGGGCTTAAACTTGGGAGTTTGCGTTTCATAGACGAATATTGTAAAGCTTGAGGTATGAAGAAACCCTGCGTTATTTAAGCAAGAGGCTCCCAGTTCAATCATCTATAGATGCAAGGTTTTTTTCCTGTCTATATTCTAATTAATATTGGTCTAGGGATAAATTCAGACCAGCGCCATTCATAATTTTGATGATTTAAATTGTTGAGATAGCGATATGTGCTAAATTATTCTAAACTTAACACTCAGTTAGACTTGTTTCAACCCTTAAATGCACCAATACTGCTTTCGTGGTTTAGTTAAAATGTTACTTATAATCTTGCGCAGGAATAATTTGATAAGGTTCTACTGTCCTTCACCACCGAATTCTTCTGAAAGTAAGCATAAAAATGGAAGTTCCTGGAGTTTGGGATGAAGATCTGAAGAATTTGAACTGCTGATCGTAGATTTCTCCACAGTACAAAAGACTCATAAATGCTATAATGCGGTATAAATCTACACAGGAATCAATGAGGCTATTTACACCGTCGCATTAGATTGGGATTGAACTGTTCCAAAATCGGATTTCGAATTGTCCCAAAAACCGATTTTGGGACAATTCAATCTTAATCCAATACGGCGGTGTAAATGGCTTCAATATGTAGGGTTTTTTGTTCCTAATTAGTGACCCTGTCCTCAATGTTAACATACAAAATTGAAGCTTTTGGAGTTTCGAATAAGGATCCGAGAGGGACAGTGATTATTAACTGAGAATACTCTTGTTTCTATAATCTCGAAAATATATGAGCGCAAAACCTTTATTTTGGATCCGAGCTCAGAATATTAAAATCTTGGCGTGATCACCTGACCTCTTGAACTCCTGACTTCAATCCAATTGAGAATATTTGGGGGGATTCTTGTTTGCCATATTTTCGCCGATATTTGCCAAAATACACTTACGTTTTGGAGTTAAAATCTGCAATTTTGAATACCTGGAACAAGCCTGAAAATAAGTTTATCGAAAATTTAATCGATAGTATGCCTAATCACATTCTTGAAATACTTCAAAAAAACGTTGGAATCACTAATTTTAAAGATTTGCATAAAAATTATCTCGAATAATAACATTACAAAAGATTTATTGACATTATCGTAGTTTTACGATCAAAAACGTATAAAATTGATATTTTCTCAATTCAAATTTAAGAAAGATGTTTCACTGTCAAAAAATTATCATTAATAGGATCCAATCAAAGTATTTTGTGGAAAAAAATTAAATAAAAAAATATATTATAGAAGAAAGTGTGATTATTGACAAGTGACCTTATGGTTTTGATACACTGGAAATGGAAAACCATAAAAATCAGTATTTCTTCAATGAAAATATGGGAGAGCCGTTGCAGTGTCAAAAAATGACAATAATCTATTGTCAATTAATTCAATTTAAAGTATTTTGCAGAAAAAAATTTAAATAAAACGAATACAGAAAAAAAATTTGAGTTCTGCAAAGTGATCTTATGGTAATGATACGCATTTTATCTTTACAAATTTACAACCCAAACGATTACCCAGGCGGAGATTTCGTCCTTGTACGAAACTCCCATACTCAAAAGTTAAAAAGGCTCTAGGTATTGTATTTCTCAAACGAATGGATTACATTTGAGTTCATTGGAAAGATATTGAAATTTCTAACAAGTTTGAACTGGTTTCAATAGGTTTTGAACCAGTAATAAACCGATACACAAATCAATTGTATTATTCCTAAGATATTTTAGACGATCTCTTGAGAAATTTATGTAATGATTTAGATCAGTTCTGAATCGGAAAAGGTAATTGTTGCAATAGTAGTTTCGAGATATAGTTTCTAAGTCACGAATTCTAGCAGTTCGCAAAGCCTGGGATGCTTTGCCACTTAATTAAAATCTAAAGCTCAATAATATCGAACCCGATTTTACAGAACCCTATACTAATATTTTTTTATAGTAGGGTGAAAGGAACGTCTATTGACACTTTAAGAACTCGTGTCAGCACCTATTGACACCCTACTCTGTACCATTTGGGATACGGAATTTGAACATCTCTGTTTCTAATAAAAGGTATATTACAGAAAAAACGTTATATTACTTATATTTTACTAGATACATTAAATAATTATCAACATTTTGGCAAAAGTGTCAATAGGGGTTCCCTGTCGAACAGACGTTCCTCCGACCCTATTTTGACTATACTGAAGAAACATGAAAAATTGGCATAGAGTGTGTCAAAGTGTTAAAAACAACACACACCATTTTTTAACCAGTTTTTTCTAAGTACAACGAATGAGAGAGTAAAGTTGCAGAAGATTACGTGTAGTTTGGTGTGGCAATTTGTCAGAATTTTTTCACTTATGTGAATGAGAAAAATTCTTGGCGTCGTCCTGTGATAAAAAATTCATCCCTAAAAATCCCACATCCCTTCATCCTGGCACACTTTATGCTGAAAAATATAACCCATGGGGAGGTAAAAGGGTGCTGCAGACGCATAATTCTGTCAGTATTGTCCTTAATAAAGGATTTACCTCTGCATTGAGCTGGGAGATTATTAAAGTTTCTGTGGGATTTAGCCGTTCGCGTTTACGTTTTTTTTTTTTGGATTATACCAAAGGAATTTCCAGGATATATTTTGGTACATGTGAAAAGTGTTTGCAACATTGATTCACATGCTCCCTTCCATCTCTCATATTTAAGAATAGAGAATTCTATGTACTTAGAGAAGGAGTCGTTTTTTTCTATGTACTCTAAATAATTCTATTCCAAACTAAATTGAATTTTTCTCACACAAAGGATACTCTGTAGCATTGGTAGCATATAATTCAGTACTGAATGCTGTATCTACTGAATTTTATCTCCACCTCATCTGCATACAACACATTATATTGAGTTCTAAGATATTTTTCCTTTCGATTTTTTTTTATGCTGGGTCGTTGTTAGAGGCAGAAGAATAAGCTTACAAAATATCACCAAGTTTTGGAGTATCCTCTCCATCTAGCTCCTTTTCCTTTTTCTATTTATTCATCTATTCGACTCTTCTGAAGGGAATGGTCTCGTTTTTTAGGGTACTTTGTATGTCTGTCGATGGTGGATTAGGGGAATTACTGTGGGAGGATTGTCATATGTTAGCCCGTACATAACACCAACTTCTGACATGGAGTATGTTGAATTTTATTAGAATTTAGATCAATTCCATTTTACTGTATATAACATCTTTTCCATGAGAATTGAAAGATAGAATTGAAGTCTCTCAAATATTTCCCGATCAAAGAGCACATCTATGAGATGTACATCTCAATTGATTTAACCGGATGGAAAAGAAGTATTTCGCGGAGTTTGGTGAGAAAAAGAACTATACAGAAAATTTCATCAAGATTTCATGAAATTCACCACCTGACGTTTTTCATCCTCTGTCAATGTCTTCGAGTTTCCTTTACAACATGTATATATATATACATATGAGAAAATAAAGTTGATAAGAAAGTGTATATATGGAAGAAAAATCATTTCTCCAACAACTTCTCAATTTACACACCGAAGAAATACTCTCTTCAAGTCACTTCCTTCCGGTGAGCATTTTTTTATGCTCCTCTATACTTCTTTTCACTTTAAATTAAGTTAAATTTGAAATAGCATGTGAAAGAGAAAGGAAGAAAAATTCGTAATGTGCTCGAGTTCAAGTTAAAGCAGTCAGCAAATTTTTCTGTGTCGGTTCTTCTAAAACTTTACATTTAGAAATCACGATTCGAAAGTCTTTTCGAAGTTCTATGAGTATAAGCGCCCGTCAAATAATTTCGTCAGATTTCTTGCAGATTTCCGCAGAAAATATCTACATCTCTACCGAAAATCTGCCGAGAAATCTGTAGTTATTCCTAAGAATTTTATTTGGACTTAGGACAAAATTCGTCAGAAATTTTTGCAGATTTTCTGACGAATCCTGATGCATACTCTGACGAATTTCTATAGATATTTTGCCGATTTTCTGTAGGATCTGATATTCAATATTCATTTAATAGTTATTGTGATAGATAGATGAATAGAACTATGTTTCTAGAATTCGACATTGATGTTCGAAAAAATCTAACTGGATTTCGTATTTTGGCAATATTGCGAAAATTTAGAAAACACTACACTTAAGAAGCTGTTAAGAAAGTTACACTTTGGTCCATTAGTGGGAAGTGGTGAATTTTAGAATTGGGTTAGCTTTGAAATTGGCCTTTTTTATTGATCGAAATCAAAGACAGAGCAGTTATGTAATCCACTTTTTTTTAATGTGTGACACGGCTAGAGGCTAAACGGTAAAAGATACGGACTTTCGGTCTTCGACGACTCCCACATAAGTCAATATTAGATAATATTGACAGATAGGACTGTCTTTTTTTCTTTTTCACTCCACCCAACTCCTACCCCTTCAAAACCATGTTCTTTTTTAACGGCTCCTATGATTTTTTCATTTTCGGATATGTTTTAGAGGTAGTCACGGCGAATATTTCGTCCATGGACACCGATGTTCGAAAACCCTTTCAATATCGGATTTTCGAACATCAAATTTTAACCATTTTTGAGGACCTATTTTCCAACCAATTTGCTTAAATTTCGATTTTTTTGGAAGACCTTGAAATTTCCAACCAGAATGCATCGGAATTAATCGGTCATGAGTCGGTATAGTAACCGTAATTTATGTATACTTCTCAAAAATATTTCAAAAATATTTTTAACTTGTTCGAAAGCTTGTAACACGGTTATAGGCCAATCAGTAAGAGATATCGAATTTCGGTCTTCGACGAGCCTCCCATAAATCAATATTATCTAGGACAGTCTTTTTAAATAGAACTGAGCGTTATCATAAACTAACTTTATGATAACTTTCCAGTAATTTCAAATATTTGACTTGTGACAATGCCACATGACAATTTCACGGCTACAGAATTACTTTTTCAAAAAAGCTCTCCTGAGATTCGAACGCAGTTTCTCATATGACATTGCTATAGTGTTGCAAAATACTTCTACTGGAACCATCTTAAATTAAATACTTAAATATTTGGCGTTTTTGCCTATCGAAATTTCATATTTTACTCACTATAGTTTATTTATTTTTCCTATTGATTTGGTTTTGCCCTTTGATTTTGTTCAGAGAATGGTGAAGTCACTTTTGACGGTTTTAAAACACTTCGAATTTCGAAAGAGAACAACATGAGCCACCTGGCGGAATTATCAAAAAGTCCAATTATATTTTCTTCTTTCGAAGCCGATCTTCGAATTTTTCGAGTTTAGAGTGTGAATGGTGAGATTCACAACAAGCTGCATATATTATATCATGTTATGGAATTGTATTGAAGAAAGCACTGGGTCATTTATTAAACAAAAACAATTATTTTTCGTATTTCTCTCAATGAATGATCTTATATTTTAATATGGGTAGGATTGATTTATTTCAAAATTCCTATATGTTTATGCAATGTTTTTGCATTATAACAAATTGGAAGCTGCCAAGATCTGTATTATATAATGGCGTCACTAGAAGCAATTTTCGTCAAAAATTTCCCTTTTAAAAAAATTTTAAATGTTTCTTCCTAAAGCGATAGGGGAAAATTTCTTTAGAAAAGAATTTTTTTCAAATATCTCTTAATGAGTAAAC
This sequence comes from Phlebotomus papatasi, assembly GCF_024763615.1. Taxonomy (NCBI): domain Eukaryota; kingdom Metazoa; phylum Arthropoda; class Insecta; order Diptera; family Psychodidae; genus Phlebotomus; species Phlebotomus papatasi. The sequence continues at coordinate 17,417,096 of NC_077224.1, forward strand.
GATTTAACTGTGGAAAGTGCTTTACATTATTTTACTCCAGAGGTTAGTTTCTATATTAAGACGGCGGAGGACACCATGAAGAAATGGTTCTAATTTTTTAAAAATACTTCATACTTGAAGTATCTTACAATGAATAAATATTATATTTTAAATGTTCGACATTTCTGAAGTACTTTGTTAGGTTTGTTAAACTAAGGTCCTTGACAGAAATTTAAGGAAGAGTCGAGAGACGGCTTATTGTAATTATATCCGACATAATGGTTAAACTTTATTACAATAATTTTCCACTAAGTCGTCTCTCTCCTTAAGTCGTAAGTGCATCTAGGGCATAACGCTAGAGGAGCTATAGTCTTACAGGTTAAACGTTACAAAGTCGGACCGTGTGGAATGTCGGACAAACCCATTTAAAAGGTCATATTTTGATAGGCAACAATTTACTAATTATTCAATTTAGAAGTATTTTAAAATTTTTTAATTAATTTGTCAAATTTTGGGAAAACTTACGGTATTATTAAAACTGATTTCTTCAATATTCTACGCTGTCCTACTTTTCATTGTTTATTATTACGCAAACAATTTTTTTCTGTGTTCCTAGAAAAATGAAATACAGTGAATGTATAATTACGGTAATTTTCTTCAGGCATACGAAGACTTAGTGAGGGGCTGTTCAAGACTTTAAATTGATATCTCGAACCATTTATTCTGCATGTTAATTGGTAAATGAACTTTGTGGCATACTTTTCTCCAAATAATTCTTACATTTTTGCAAAAGTGTATCAAATTCAGATTTCTTGGGTCGCTTTTTAGCATTTGTGTAATATACAGAATGCCTCTATAAGACCTTCAGAGCCGAAAACTTCCCATTTCTCTTTTACTGCGGAATTATGGAGTGTATGATGGATGAAAAAAAAAAGAATGTTTTATCTTCCGTACCAATTATTTCTTGTTGCTAACTGGAAGATGGGAGGGCAAAAACGGAAAAAAAGCTTTGTCAAAAAACTTTGTCACATTTCCCAAGCAGACAAGGCGGACTTGCTTTTTTTTCTTCTCTTCGGATTTCTCCAGGATTAAGATGACTGTATATTTAATTTTTCCTTCTTCCGATTTGAGAAATCATTTAAACATTTCTCTGTGAGGCAATTGTCTTGCACAACAAATTAAACTTGTGTCTAAAAGTTTCAGTAAGAAGTGAAGTTCTCATGACTTTTGTGCCATCCAAAACTTTAGCCCAAACCCCCAAATGGCGAAAATTTACAATTTTGCCCTAAATTCCTTCCTTGAATCTATAGCCGCTTATATGAAATGAATAATGCATCATTGGTGGATATTTTTCATTTCTTTCCCTTTAGTTCTTAAGAGCAAACGAAAATTTATCTTTGCAGAAATCTATACCCATCGATTTGGTATTTCCATCGTAAATTGGCACCGACATGGTACCTATAAAGTACACTGAGATATAGTTTCTGTCTAGACAAGTGGAAAGTGGAAAGTCATGGTAGAAAAAAAAGACACAATATTATTGGCTTTCTGACTCGTTTTTTTCTTGTATGCCTCTGCTGAGGTTATTGCCATATTCTTGGCAATGTTTATTTTCACTTTTTTTTACCAATCCCGTAGGGCTTCCATTTTTTCCAATAAAATTCTACGGAGATGTTTAAGAGACTTTGTTAAATATAAACTTGTGCATATGAGTTTATTTGACATTTTTTCCGATGATATTTTTAGACAAACTTTTCGTAGAACTTTGAAAGTTTCTTTTTTTTTTTCCAGGGAAAAAATACAAATACTCTCCTTTAATAAGTTTCTGCAACTCTTTGATAAAACTTTTCATCAGGAAGAAGCACTTAAATTGTAACTAGTTTTTTTTCATAAACATGAAGTCTACTGAAGACCCTCCCAACTTTGTTGAGTTTGCCAAAAGAAGATTTTCTCAGAAAATATAATTAAACTTGGGGGGATATGTTATGGACGGAGACTAGCACAGGGAGAAAATAAAGCGGTAAAAAATTAATGAAAATTTGACAGATATTTCTGGAAGTTTAAGGTCTTTGTTAAATGAGTAAGAACTTCCAAATGTTTATCACAATTTTTTTATTGTTTTTTTTCTAAATGAATCAATAAATTAATTCATTATTTTTTTTAATATTTTTAACATTCTGTATTTTTTTCTTTTGGCTGTGTAACTATATGCTATATGGTAAGGGAAACTGAGGCAGTAGTAACCATGGGATAGTTGTAAACACTGAATTTTATCTTTCTATTACTTGGATTTATGTTTATCATACAGGTTTTGACCTCTGAGGCCTTAATTTTAAAATTTAAAAAACCTCATTGATTACAACTGCCCCATGTTTAGTAACTTCCCAAGTTTGTCCTATATTAGGTGAGATTCTTAACAATCTCACCTACTATAATCCTAACAAAATTTCATGTCGTCCGATCGACCTCAAACTTGGCCAAAATGTGTTTCGCCACTTCCTGATCACGAATATATATGTGGCTATTTTGCGTTCCCGGCCGGCCGGCCGTCCGGCCGCTCTTTGGAGCTTAATAGCTCCTAAACTAAAAAAGATATCGACTTGCGGTTTTCGGCAAAGGTTATATATCGGGTGAAAATTGCAACTTGGTGCATAGACCCCCCACCCCCCACCCCTCCTTCCGCCATTTTGAAGACCCACCTTTTTTTGTTTTCTCAATAGCTCCGCCCCAAAGGCATTCAGCGGGCTCAAATTTTAGTATGTTATAGCTGGGCCTTAGAGCTTTCCATCAATACCAAACTTAAGGTCCCCCGACCCCCCTGATCCGAGCTATAAGGGTCCAAAAAAAATTTCTTAAAATGGCCATAACTCCGGTTCTAATTGTCAGAATTTAAAAAGTGAGGGCTTTTTGGAAAGCTCTCGTGAAATGCCACTTCTCCTTCTAACATCGCAAGTTCATAAAACCACCGCTAGGGGCGCTTTTTTTAAAAAGAAAATTTTTAAATCTTAAAAGTTAAATAACTCAAAAATTCCATTGTGCATCGGGCTGAAAATTTAGTATGTTGTAGCCGTTGATTATACCTATCAAACAAAAAAAACCTTAAGTCGATCCATAACCCCTGACCCGAGCTATAAGGGGTCAAAGTTCGAACATTGACCGGCCTCTATCTCCGGTTCTAATTAACATAGCGACCTAAATTTTACCTTTTTGGTTTCGTCTCGATGAGCACTTTCAAGATGGAAGTTCAAAAAGTCACCACAGGTGGCGCTGTGATAGCGTCAAAATTCATCGAAATTCAAAGTCACTTTTCTCAAAAACGGCATTGTGCAAGTTAATGAAATTTTAGTATGTTGTAGTCCAGTCTAGGACGTTTCCAAAATGGTGCAAATGTGCGCTGTGGTTAAAACAGAACCAGAGATATGAGGGGTCAAAGTTCACGAAATTCAAAAAATCATATCTCCGGTTCTATGTGACCGATTTTGATGGGTGAGGGCTTAAACGAAAGATCTCACCAAATGCTACAACTTTCTAGAACATTTGAACTTCGTGGGACCAACACCAGGGGCGCCACAGTCGAAAAACCAATTTCAATATCACATAACCTCAATTATCTCGACACGTGCTTAACCGATTTTGATGATTACTTCGACATAATTGTAGAGGATATTTGTCTCTATATTTCGTCCATACATCATTTTTCGATCAGATAATGCGATCTGTCCGATTTTGCCGTTTAAGTGCGAAAAAAATGATTTTTCCCATAATAACGCTTTGAAATCACTCAGATGCCAATTTGACTGCCTCTACTCCACAAAGACACTTAAAATATGGTTTTAAATGGAAAGTCCCACAAAATACAACAATTCTTTGATATAGTTGAAGTTCAACAAATGACTACTTGGGGCACTCTGGATGAAAAAACAAGTTAAGAAACAAAAAACCGCGCTTATCTTGGCTTCTGAGTAATCGATGAGATCATGTTCTATGGGAAAATTATAGAGAACATTCTGGTCTACATTTCACCCATATATCACTTTTCTGTCAGTTCATCCAAATCCTTGATATTTTGGTTTAAATACAAAATTTGTATAATTTCACGAATTTGATTCAAGATAACTGAATGGCGACTCACAATTTCAGCTCTAAATCGAATTTGCATGCACTCCGAGTTAGCTCACGTTAAGAATCTCACCTACATAAGCCGGTTAGGATTATCTGTCCCTTTTTTTATTCACAAGTGTTTATTTTATCCCAATGCAATTTAGAATACGAGACAAAGTATCCCCTCTTCAGGATGCCTCATCTTTTTTGCACTGGCCGAGATTTGATATCATGACAGCTAAAATCGAGCCAGGGATCTCTTTACCCAAGAGCTGATCCTTTTACCAAATTAACGCTCTTTAGTATTTTAAGTCTTTTTCTCTTTCTTCGCTTTTTATTCTTTTTCTATTTTCGTTTGAACCTCAATTTCGAGGTTAAAAAACAATATGAGGGGAAAGTTGTACATAGATGAAAATGTAGCTAATAAAATTCTCTATCAAACCCACAAAACAGATTATTAGAGACAGTCCTAGTTTTCGAGATATCTTTGATTAAATTTGCTAAAATGTTCGATTTTTCCATGTTTTCTGACATATATGAGATTACAGCGTCCCTGGTGTCAGTTGCACGAACTCCATCTGTCCAAAAGATTATCGGGCATGTAAAGGACAACAAATGTTCCCATATTAAGAAATAAATCGGTTCAGCAAAATCGGAGATATAGGCACCCAAGTATCAAAAAACGGCAAAAACGGTTTTGCCTAGATTCCAGGCGCAAAAAAACAAAACGAAATCAAAATGATAAGTATTTTCGTAAATCATTTGACCCTAGCAATAGAAAAAATAGCATGAGAACCCAGGGACAAAATCACTGTTGCACAGTGTAATTATCTATCTAATGGCTAAGAAATGACGAACTAGCTCTTTGTAAACAAAGCGAAAATTTGCGTTGTTTGAAGGTTCACGTTGAGCGAATTATGCCAACATACCCCTATAGATTGTAATTATCTACAATAAGGAAAGTGGGGCACTTTTGAATTGGGGTACCTTTTAAATTGTTTTTTTCTTCTATTTTGGAAAGAGTTGAGGCTTACCAATTTTAAAGGTACTCCATTTCCCCCTAATTTAAATTTAATATGTTCTAAATAATTTTTAAAAAAATCAGAATATTCGTTAAGTGTTCATTGTTAAAATAAAGGATTTTTTTTATATGTATTTAAGGATAATGGTGATTAATATTACAAGCTCCCCAAGAAGCAATTTTTTCTTAATATAGTCTTATAGAATTCCTTAAGTAAGGCACTATAGAACCAAAAATCTTTTTATTTGCTTATAATGCTCTTGGTTCCGTCACAGAGATTACTATAAGTAATGTGGCGCACTCTTAAGGATCTTAAGAGCTTCTATAGGTATTTCAACAGAAAATTTTCACTTTAAGTCTTTTAAAAGTGCATTAAAAGACTTATTTAATACTTGATTCTATAAGGCAGCTATTTTGCTTCTTGGGTCACCACAATGTTTTTATCGTAGTCCTCTTGATCAGTTTTACGCAATTTACGGTCTTACGATGTTCGACATTTTCGAATAGAGGAAAGTGCTCTCCTTTCGAACGTTCATTCCTTCAAATAATGTAAATTTCTTTTGTTTTTCGTAGGAGATTTACAATAAATTATCACGGAATTATCATCAATTTGATGATAAACCAACTAATAATTAATAGAAATGTGTAAGTCTCTTAGGAAAACTAAAAGGAATTTCACATTATTCGAAGGCATAAACGTTCGAAGGTAAAGTACTTTCCCTTATGTTCAGTTTATTTTGTCACATTTTAGCTTAGGAACTTGCACTTATACAAATTAAAGATCTTAAAATTTAATATCTTTATCGGATTATATAAATTAGCTTTTTGATTGTCGATTTAAAAGTTTGAAGCTTATATATATATAAACTCTCTACATATATTCCGGTGTTCAGAGTTAATTTCTCTTTCAAAGTATTTTTTTTCCTAGAACTTTCGACTTTTGATATGAGTTTTCTTAATAAACATGTGATACTCTCCAATATATTAGGATAATGCTAAATTACTTGCTGAATTTTACTATTAAACCTACCCGTTGTTTTTTACAATTTCAACAAAAGGATTTCAATTCTTCCTAATATAAAATAGTTCTCAATGTTATTTTTGAAAAATCAAAGCTTCCAATTTCCACCTATAATTTTATCTGTGTCAATTGAAAATTAGATTTACCGTGCCTTTTGTTCAGAAAGAATTGATCATTTTATTCCCCAGGAGATTTTTCCAAAAGAAAAAAAAACCAATTGCCTGACTATTTTCACACAATAAACTATCATCTTCACACCTCTCAGGCATTATTGTTGTTATAGAATTCGAGAAATGCAATTTTTCTTCTTGGATATTGAGCTGTGCATTTTGGGATGTAGCCTGAGAACATTCCATGTGCAACATGAAGTATTTCCTTAAGAGAGAAAATCCTATAAATTTGTCGTTCAAAACTTGTGCAGAAGCATAACATTTTTGCCCTGTGGCGTTGTTCGTTTGGGGGAGGTTGGGGGGGTGTAAAATATATTTTAAAGTTGATTATACTGGAGGAAATAGAATTCGTCTCATAGTCCAAAAGTCATGCAGTTGAATGTGATTTGCATTAATTAAATTTTGATATAGAGCTTGTCACCCTCATTGGCAGAAATCAAATCCCAAACCACCATCATCCCCCCAGATAGAGGAAAAGCTCTCCATTTCGCTTTTGTTATTCAATTTAAAACTTTCATCGTATAGCCCTCACAGAGTGTCATTTACTCTTGGAAATTACCCGCAAGGAATTCTGATTTATATCCTGGAAAAGTCCTCTTGTCCTCTTGTTCTTCGGGATGGGAAAATTGTGCTGATGTGGGTACTGGGGGGGGGGGAGGGGATGGAAGAGAATTTTCTCATGTTATTTACATGTTTCACAAAATGCTCCATTCCATCTGTCCTACTGCCAAATTGGCCATTAGGAGCAATTTTGTCTACTGTCGTGTCACGAATTGTGATCTCACTCTCTCCATTTAACAATCAACTCACATTTTCACCCTCCCCAAGTTCCCCTTTCGTCTGCACAGAATGGAGCAAAGAAAAGAGTCTTGGGGGTAATTCCCATGAGAATTTGCAGACCTTCCATCATTATTGACGCTCCATTGCCACAAGTCATAAATAATCAGAAACAGAGAGAAGACTGAAATATCTTGGAAGCATTGAGATGGAAAAAAAGCTCAACTTAGACATTCTCTCATTTGGGATTCACCCTTGTTTATCTCTTGCACCAAATTTGATGGCATTTCACCACCTAAATTGCTCCCTAAATCATCAATGAAGAGAGAAATTGATGGAATAAGTAAGAAAAAAACGAACTTTACTGGAAAATTCAATTCAATTTTCATCAATTACCCAATTTTCAGTCACTTTCAATTGCACATATTCCAAGAAAATAACATTCTTTTTTTCCTCAACAACCCCTTCTTTTTTTTCAACAAAATATATAGCACAGAGTGATGGATGAATGGAAGAAATAATAAAAATCAGCAAATATTTTTTCGCTGAAAGGAATTTTTTCTTGGACTTTCTCCCATTCACAACAAAAAATGTACTAAGAAATAATTTTTTATTTCCAAGATATTTTGATAAAGCAATGTCAGACAATAATATCTACACTGTCTGTCATATTTCACCCCCAACCATCCCTCTTCAAAAAAAAAAAAATGAAACATCCTCATAGCGGAAATTCATTCAAGGAGAAACATTTGATACAAACACTCTCAAGAATGTAATAAAGGCCATTCTGGGGTGAAATTGCACAAACAATTCCTGTTCACCTTCTATCAACTCATATTCCCATGTCTCAATGACAGTGGAGAATTTCCTAAGGATTGCCCTTGCAGGATATGCAGGGTGAGAAATTAAATATCAACTTGTTAGCAAACACTTCTTACATTTTGCTGAGATTGCTGCCAGCATTTCACTCAAATATATATAGGGCAGCGGAGAACAGAATGCCCCCAAAAAATAGAGAAAACCCAGTGAAAGAGAGAAAAATTCTGCTAAGTATTGCATGCCTCGGAAGCAATTTGTAAGATTTTTCTTTAATCTTGAGAACTGAAAGGGAAAAATTAGATTTTAGGGGTAGAAGATTTTACAGCAACAGTGAATTCTGAGAAGATAAATTCTTTATCATCAGTTTTGCATTATTTACTGACCCCAAGCAGAATATGTCATATATCATTGAGAATATCTGCATCTCATTGCACAATGCATCAGTGGGTCGCAGGAAATCTCCCATAGTGGTTTGTGTCTTAGATAAATTTACTATTCTAACTGTTATAATCTCCCTAAGTGTGTCTTGACTAAAATAGAAAGCCTGGTAAACTTTCATTCAATTTTGAAACGTCTTGAACATCGGTCAAACGGGAATATGCAATAAAAAATTTCATTGAAAATGTAATAAAATCGGATGAATTCTGACGGAAAGATAGGGGTCACCCATCTTCAATATCAAATATACTCTTCCACAGATTTTATCGACAAAATTTGAAAAAAAATCAATTTTATTCAATTAAAAATTAGAAGAGAGAGAATAACCTGTTAAACAAAACAAAAGAAAAAACTTAACAGATATGTTTAATTTTAAAATATTCGATGATAACTATGCAGAGCACGACTTTCATATGTATTTAATGTATAAGCCTCACATTTGCCGACTGCCAAACCCGGCCGGCCTTTGATGTCATCTATTTATCTATGGAGATAGCCTACCCCTGTGTTTTATTTTTTTTTATTTATTTAGATTTATTTAGATTTATTTAATATATATTGCTTTTGAGCTTGCACTCTTGAAAGCTTAATACACAAAAAAAAAATTCCAGAGATACATATAAATAGAACAAATAAATAAATAAATGAATGTGGTCAGGAAGTATTCTATTGCGCCCACCGGCGTCTGAGTGTTGGTGACCAACCTACTCCAGAGTAAAACGGTGGAAAACTCCTTCTCAGGTTGTATAAGCCATCTGCATCATTAAAGAGAAAAAAAAATCTTCCTGACCAGAAAACGAGAAAAAAAATCAAAAAGGACAGATAATCCTAACCGGCTTATGTAGGTGAGATTCTTAACGTGAGCTAACTCGGAGTGCATGCAAATTCGATTTAGAGCTGAAGTTGGGAGACGCCATTCAGTTATCTTGAATCAAATTCGTGAAATTATACAAATTTTGTATTTAAACCAAAATATCAAGGATTTGGATGAACTGACAGAAAAGTGTTATATGGGTGAAATGTAGACCAGAATGTTCTCTATAATTTTCCCATAGAACATGATCTCATCGATTACTCAGAAGCCAAGATAAGCGAGGTTTTTTGTTTCTTAACTTGTTTTTTCATCCAGAGTGCCCCAAGTAGTCATTTGTTGAACTTCAACTATATCAAAGAATTGTTGTATTTTGTGGGACTTTCCATTTAAAACCATATTTTAAGTGTCTTTGTGGAGTAGAGGCAGTCAAATTGGCATCTGAGTGATTTCAAAGCGTTATTATTGGAAAAATTAATTTTTTCACACTTAAACGGCAAAATCGGAGTGATAGCGTAGTCTCAGTGGAAAATGATGTATGGACGAAATGTAGAGACAAATGTGCTCTACAATTATGTTGAAGTAATCATCAAAATCGGTTCAGCGACAGTCGAGATAATTGAGGTTATGTGATATTGAAATTGGTTTTTCGACTGTGGCGCCCCTGGTGTTGGTCCCACGAAGTTCAAATATTCTAGAAAGTTGTAGCATTTGGTGAGATCTTTCGTTTAAGCCCTCATTCATCAAAATCGGTCACATAGAACCGGAGATATGATTTTTTGAATTTCGTGAACTTTGACCCCTCATATCTCCGGTTCTATTGAAACCACAGCGCACATACGCACCATTTTGGAAACGTCCTAGACTGGACTACAACATACTAAAATTTCATTAACTTGCACAATGCCGTTTTTGAGAAAAATGTCTTTGAATTTCGATGAATTTTGACGCTATCACAGCGCCACCTGTGGTGACTTTTTGAACTTCCATCTGAAAGTGCTCATCGAGACGAAACCAAAAATGTAAAATTTAGGTCGCTATGTCAATTAGAACCGGAGATAGAGGCCGGTCAATGTTCGAACTTTGACCCCTTATAGCTCGGGTCAGGGGTTTTAGATCGACTTAAGGTTTTTTTTGTTTGATAGGTATAATCAACGGCTACAACATACTAAAAATTCAGCCCGATGCACAATGGAATTTTTGAGTTATTTAACTTTTAAGATTTAAAAATTTTCTTTTTAAAAAAAGCGCCCCTAGCGGTGGTTTTATGAACTTGCGATGTTAGAAGGGGAAGTGGCATTTCACGAGAGCTTTCCAAAAAGCCCTCACTTTTTAAATTCTGACAATTAGAACCGGAGTTATGGCCATTTTAAGAAATTTTTTTTGGACCCTTATAGCTCGGGTCAGGGGGTCGGGGGACCTTAAGTTTGGTATTGATGGAAAGCTCTAAGGCCCAGCTATAACATACTAAAATTTGAGTCCGCTGAATGCCATAGGGGCGGAGCTATTGAGAAAACAAAAAAAGGGGGGTCTTCAAAATGGCGGAAGGAGGGGTGGGGGGTGGGGGGTCTATGCACCAAGTTGCAATTTTCACCCGATATATAACCTTTGCCGAAAACCGCAAGTCGATATCTTTTTTAGTTTAGGAGCTATTAAGCTCCAAAGAGCGGCCGGCCGGCCGGCCGGCCGGCCGGCCAGCCGGCCGGCCGGCCGGGAACGTAAATTAGCCACATATATATTCGTGATCAGGAAGTGCTGAAACACATTTTGGCCAAGTTTGAGGTCGATCGGACGACATGAAATTTTGTTAGGATTATAGTAGGTGAGATTGTTAAGAATCTCACCTAATAAGAAAGCAAGACTACGGCGCCAAGAAGGTTTGGATAAGCCGCCGTTTCTCTTCTCTAGGAAGTTCATTCCAGAGAATAACTCCCTCAACAAAGAGGGAATTGTGAAGAATGCGGCTCCCCGATCTCGGCACGGCGAGGCACGAAGACCTAACAGAAGGACCCGGCACTAGGAACTCCGTCAGATAACCAGGCTGACGACTTTTAAGAAGACGGCAAAGAAAGTCCACAGCACGTGATTGTAGGAAAAGAGGCAAAGTGGTTCCAAGAACTTGAGTATAATAAGGAGATACATGATCATAAGGACGAAGATTAAATATATAGCGTATACAATTATTAAAAGTGATTACGAGGCGACGCATTGATGCAGCGTCACAAGAGAAAAATAGTTCAGCACCGTAGGAGAAGAGAGGAACGAGAAGGGCACGAACAAGAAGCAGTCGAATGCCCTGAGGAGTGAAGAACTGATGTCTTCGAAGAGTAAATAAGGAAAAGTTAATTCTTTTACTTATATAGGAAACGTGGTCGTCCCAAGCCAATGAATCATTGAAAATGATTCCAAGATTTCTAGCTTTGTGGACGTAGGGAATGGCCTCACCATTGAGCCAAAGAGGATGGGAATTGGGACGTAATCTTCCACTCGCAATCAGCAATGCCTGATTCATTTTCATTAAATTCATTAAAGGTTCATTTTCATCAAATCACTTGAATTGAATTGATTCTTCTTTAATGAATCACTTCAGTGATCCAAGTAAAGGATCACATTCGATGATACATTGAAAGGTTCCTCGAATCGATCATTTCAGAAAGATCGATGTTCAAGAATATTTTTCTGCCAACTAATAAAAGGAAAATAGCGAAAATGAGTTTTTAGGTTTAAAGGAATAATATAACAAGGCAGAATGAGACATTTTTCAGACAACTATTTTCAATCTTCAGGATATTACGCCAAAAAATATAGAAAATATGGGATACATTCAAATGGATCAAATTGAACATTTCAATTGGATCACTATTGCGATTATTTTCCATGAATTTTCTTACTAAATAAAACCATTAAAACAGTAAAAAATGTATTTACTGTATTTGCTCATATAAGAGGAACGTGTCTAAACTAATAAATTGATAGCTTTAAAATTTTAACCGTGATATTTCAGCGATTGAAAATTTGGTACGATATGTCAAAAGTGATACATTTGAATGGATCACTTGGATAATCACGCCACTTTTAGTGACGTCAGTGACAGTCACTGAGACTCGCTGAGCGCATAAATAAACTGGGTGCGCTTGTCGTGGAATTTGTGTCCTTTTAGATATTTAGTGGCGCTTTTCTACAAATTATAATGTTATAGGTAAAAAAGGATTAAGTTTGGAGGCTTGTGAAAACGTGAAAAATTTGCCAAAAGTGAGTAAAAAAAGTGAAAATTAAAATAATCCCATTTTGTATAATTCCAAGTAATTTTGTCGGTGTTCCACCCCCGGAAAGAGAGAACTTTCTGTTGATGAAATAGTGAAAAAAAATCCTTAGATTTTCATTGTGTAAAAAGTGCTTTTTTGCTCTACGTTCAAGCTTCGGAACATTTAGAAGCGCATATCTGGAAATATTTCAGATATATATGTTTTTCTTTTAATTTGTTTTGAAGGGCAAATGCATTACATTTAAAAAAGATTAAAAAGTCATCATTTTAAAAGTTCCATTTGATCAATTTTAGAGTATCATTCACTGATCCATTGAAAAGCTCCTCAAAGTGAACCATTCAAAGTATCAAAATTTGATTCTTTTGCAATGGATCAAAATGATCCTTCAAAAAAGGATCGAAATGAAACATTTGAAATGATGGATCATATTTGATTCACCAAAAGGATCGCGAATGAATCAAAATGATCCACCTTTTTTTACCAGTGGAGGAGGAGAGTATTATTACTTGCCCAAGTGGAAATAAGTACCAATGCAGCATTAGCCTTAGCAAAGCAAGCATCAGGGGAAGTTAGATCACCAAAGCAGTATATTTGGAGGTCATCAGCATAAAAGTGAAAATTAATATTGCAATTTTGTAATGTGATAGCTAAGTCATTAATATACATAGAAAAAAAGAGGGGGCCAAGAACTGATCCTTGGCCTATACCTTTAAGAAGTGCTAATGGAGAGGAAATTATGCCATTATAATTGACTGACTGAGATCGCCCAACTAAGTACGACTCAATTAACTTAACACTCGTAGAAGAAAATAAATAAGAGGATTGAAGTTTGAAAAGAAAAAGAGAATGATCAATGCTATCAAAAGCCTTGGAGAAATCTAAAAGGATTAAGAGTGCAAACTGCTTCCTGTCAAGTGCGATACTGAGATCGTGATTCACTCGCAACAACGCAGTAATGGTGCTGTGAGATTTTCGAAACCCAGATTGAAAACTTGAGAGCAAGTTACACTTACTCAAATGTTCCTCAATCTGCATTTTTAAGATGTGTTCAAACGGTTTAGATAGACAGGGCAAAATACTGATGGGTCGGAAATCACTAACTTGTGTAGGCTTAGAAGTTTTCGGAATCGGGGTGACAATAGCGTGTTTCCACTCATCAGGAAAAAAGGAAAATGTAATGCATGCATTATATAAGTCACAAATGTGAGAAAGAGTGATATCAAAAAGCGCTTTAAGAAAACTTATGGGTATGCCGTCGTGTCCACAGGCATCAGAATTAACCTTACCAAAGGCCGAGTACACCTCAAAGGAATCCACGCACCTAAAGGAGAAGTACATGTCATGAACATGAGTGCCCACTGACTGGAGAGGAGACAAGGAACTAGAACTACTAACAAAGAATTTATTTAAATCATCAGCCGTAAAATTCACAGGGCTATCATTAGACTGTTTTGCAGTAATTCCCAACTGACCAATGTTTTTCCACAACTTTTTGGCTGGAAGATCAGGGTCCAACTGGCGAGAAAAGTACGATTTTTTGGACGATTTGATCATTTTCTGAACAGAGCGACGCAAACTACGATACCTGATGAGATCGCCTTCAGACCGAGAACGACGCCATCTCCTGTAACTCCTATCGCGTTCCCTAGATTTTGCAAGAATTCCAGAGTTAAGCCATGGAGCGGACTTAGGAGGCACAAGAACCTTAATAGTTGGAACGTGCTTTTCGTAAAGATAAGTAATTAGAGAATTAAAGTATTGAAGACGATCAGAAATTGCAGGAATAAAATTTAAAAAGTTCCAGTTGAGTTGAGCAGCATCGGCGATTAGTGCATCCCAATCAGTTTTATTAAGAGATCGCACTTCAGTGAATTCAAGAGGCTCGCGGGCAAAAGGAATATTAAGAGAAATGAAAATTAAATCGTGATCAGAGATGTCTGGCAAAGATCGTTGTCCAGAATTTATAATAAAGGAGTTATCATTTTCCCTCACCAGGAAAAGGTCAAGCAGAGCCAAGTTACGAGTAGGAGCAAAGGGGGGGTAGCAGAGGCTATAGGATGTAACAAGGTGACTGAACTCTCTTGAAATTGGAGTTGACGATAAGAGGTTGATATTGAAATCACCTGTGATAACAAAGTGTTCAACATTATCTAAATGATTCATAAAATTATAAAGTGGATTAATTGATATGACGGGGGGTGGAAAGTATAATACAGCCACCACCATAATACGATTACGAATGTTTAATGACAGCATCAGAAACTCTAGCCGCTCTAGATTTCCGGAATTAAGTAATTGAACAGAGATGCTTCGAGAGACATAAACGGCAACTCCGCCACCCCTACCAAAACCACGGTCCCGTCTAAAAAGCCTAAACCCAGTCACCGAAAGAGAACGATCAGTGTCGAATTCATCCAGCCAGGTCTCCGTGAGACAGAGTACCGAAACCGAGGAGCCACACAACAGCAGCCGCACTTATGATGGAACAACATCATGTAGTAGGACTGTTGAGCCTGGAGGAGTTGGAGGCAGAAAGCTCGTCCTGACGAAGACTCTTTTAAGCCAACAGTACCAGTCACGATTCAGCTGTGATGGTAACTCTGAGGGGTGCTATAACGGCGGATAATCTCAAGTTGTGATATCGCTATAGTTCCGCTAGATGGGGTTGTGGTGAGTGCTCGACGAGTTACTCTGAAGGCACAATCGAATTGGCTACTCAGTCGGTCTTCACCAGTGAAGCGAGGAAGATGCCGGATTCGTGGCTCTCTTGGAATGGGCAATGGGGGCACATTCCCGAAGCAAGCAATGAAAGGGTGCTCCGTCATGTTCTGGTGTAGACCTGTAAAAATTCTTGCTACAATCATGGCATGACCACTTTTCTCCCTCTTGCACACTTACGCGATTAGGGTTTGACGCCCCTGGAGGAGACAACGAGAGAGAGTGTTAAGGTAAAGTGCCCTCGAGTCGACCGGTTCCTCGACTCGACCGGTGGTCAATATTTGAATGTTTTAATGGTGAATTTCTATGAAATTGTCACTGATTTGTATTTATTTATGGAATAATTCACCTATTAATGTTAGATCATACGCCAAATATTAGTGCAAATGCAAATAAATTGAATAAATAACTCTACCGGTCGAAGTGAGGAACCGGTCGTCTTGAGGGCACTTTACCTTAGTTAGTGACTAAACTCGGATAAACTAGATGATCCAGATTGTAGATCAACCTCAGATGGTTGAAAGAGGGGAACGGATGGTAGGTTTATATCTCGTCTTTCACCTCCTTTCTAAGAGCTCACAGATCCTAACAATTCATTTGATACGCGGGTAAATTATTCCTACAGAAATAAAGATAACGAATGAAAGTACTTAGTGCTCACTTTTTGTAAGTATTTAAGTAGTTCTTAAATCAATAAATTAATTTCAAAGAGTTGTTGAACATCCAAGTACTTGAAAAATCTATGAAAATAAGACAAATGTCAGCACTTTGAGTGGAATAGCGAAAACAATATGACGTGACTCAGGTTTAACACTAAAGTACTTAATTAAAGTGTTTGTGTAAGGCCTTAATTAAGTAGTTCGTATTAAGGATATGCAAAGAATTTTACTACTCAATTTATATTTCTAAAGGACAGATTCGTATCAAAATTAGGGAAACCATGCCATAATTAGCCAGGAAATGAAAATATTTATTTCGTATCTCTTTTTATTAAAAAGATGTTTTACACTGATAAATATTTTAATGAATTTGGGTGTTCATTTTTTTTTTGAAATAGTGAAACAATAATATCATACTGTCTAATTCTATTCCTGGCTAATTCTGTCCCGGTCGTCTTTATTTTCGTTAAAATATTACGATAGTGACTAAAATGTTTATTATTTTTTTATTTAAAAAAATAGCGCTAAGCTTAGCTTTCCGGATTTGAAAATATAAGAAAGGGTGAGGCAAGGCAACTTCTTTTCACACCCCTTTGTGGAATGATGGGAATAAATACGAAAAGTATTCAAAGTAACGATGATTTATTCGACTTTATTGTTCATTGGATATATTAATATATGCATATGAGACAATTTTCTTATTAAGCATTTATTCTTGAAACTGCCTCACCATCCCCTATTAAAGAAATTAACGTTCGTAAGATTTTTAATTCCCAGCAAATGGCGTTCTCCGTTCCCTTTATGCTTACATTCTTTTGCTCAGAAAAAAGCTTCATGATTGTGTTTTTAGGGCGTTAGAAAAACTTGTCAGAACAATAAAGAAAAACTTATGTACGACCTAGCAACGTGACATGGAAAATATGTTTATGATGGAAATGGCAAAAAAGTGAAGAATTGCATCGAATTCGTTGTGATACACAATCTGCATATTTGTTCCCCAAGCAAAAAGATTCCCAACAAGATGCAGAAAATTGCTATAAGAGTTTTTTTTCTCGTTCTTCGAGCCATTCCCAAGATGACACATATTTGCCAAGAGGAAGCAACAAGAAAATCTATCTGAATCGCAACTTTACTTCATTGAATTTCTATATAAAAATTGTCAACAGTGAATTAAGCTATAAATGTTCAAGTAGACAAAAGATCCCTTTTTTGTTCTTTGCGAAATTTCTCAATTCTTTGTTATTCTATTAAAAAAAAGAAAAAAAGTTGTCACTTGGTAAAATTTCACCTTTTCTTTCTTCCCACAACTTTGGTGGTATAGAAAAGCCACAAGAGTTGGATGGAAAAAAAAAGAAAGCACGACGAACGGTAGGATAAAGAAGGTGACGCCAAAGGAGCAATAAATTCAGAGAGATGTGACACTTAGGAAAAAATCACATGCAAATGACTTTCTCACTCACTTTTTCAATCTTTCTCTTTTGCGTCAAGTTTTCTCGAAGCAAAACCTCATACAGCTTAAACTTGCAAGAAAAATATCTTCTTCATTTATTCCTCAACACTTGTCTGATTGATGAAGCAAAAATGTCTTGAGCAACTCAATAAAAGGGGTGGGAAAGTGTTCGAACTTTGCGGAATACTCGAACTGGTAAATTACCTTTTAAGGACGGTTGCGGAACACCAGTGTCCCATAAAGAAAATAATTTTTCCTGACTACCTAAAGTTATTTTTTTTCGTGCGTTTACGTAATTGCTAAATATAAGGTTGAAATAATCTAGGATATTTTTTGCAAGTCTCCAGCTATTTGTTATAGGGTAACTTTCCTAAATCAAAACCTTTTCCAGACGCTTTAACTTTCACAGAAGATTCAACACATTAAGTTCATATTTTTTCTGAAGAGAATTACATAAATTTGCTCCTTGACTATTCTAGAATAATACTGTCGAGTAAAAATTCTTTAGATATAATTTGAAAACTTCTTAAATACAAGAAAAATACGCGAGCATAAAATATTTCTATTCGAAACATATTAATCCAAATGGAGACATGGGAAAGTTTCTAATTGGAGACAAACAGTGTAAGTGAAACCACGACGAAAGGCTTCTAAAACCTTGTTGAGTTGCTCTTGAATGCAGGATTTGTTCTTATTCCTAGTCTTTTCTTCTTTCCCATCTAAAACGATAAAAAAATCTCTCAAAAAACCATATTTCCGGGGGTTCCTATTGAAGCATTTGCAGACACTTCAGGAAAATCCTTTTTGTTCACGAAATAATTAATTATTTCATTTGAAAACTTCACGTACCGTTAATAATAAAGATTAGCACTTAATTTAACTAAAATTAGCCAGAAATATGACATAAATGTTAAAGAAAACGAATAAACAACAGTAATCTCATTATGTTTTTTTATTGGAAAACATGGTCGATCGATGAAAAATTCGATGGTGAAAAGGTACACTTTTAATTTTTCTGAGAAATTAACAAATTAAAATTTGTGAATATGAATGGATTTTTACTTCATTTGAAGCAAAATTAACTAAATAATGAAACTGTGGTATAGAAAACATATAAAAATAATAATTTAGTACTGTATTTATCATGAAAACAATGACGTTTCCATTTGGAGCATCAAAAATTTCCATTTGGAGCAGGTTTTGAATTAGTTTGATTTACCCTATTGTATTTTTTTTAACCTCAAAAATTACGAATTTTTAAATTCTCATATAAAATATTGATTTTAATTATTTTTTATACTGCCATTTTTTTTTTTAAGCAAAACCGTTTTGGGAAATGAAACTACAGTAGTCAAACATAATATTTTTCAATAGAGTGAAAATTATCTGTCATTGGTATCATCAGAAAAATTACTTAAATTTTTGAGCTATTTTTGTTCCTATCGTTCATACTGGGAGAGAAATCCGAAAAAGTTAAAATAACATTCCGGAAATGTTAAATTTTACCCTGCAGTATTGATCCAAAATCGGTGTAAATATTACCCTTTTTAGGTATATCGGGGGTTAAAGTTACCGTTATTCATGTTAATTTTATCGTTAAAAAGGTGTAAAATCAACATTAAAAAATGTTGATATATTTTTACACCTAAAAAGTGTAAAAATTATGAGGAATAAAAGTTAGTCGCACCCTCTTTTTTTCTCAGTGTAGAGACAAAAGATACACCAAATCAGACTCTGTTGGCTTTTTGAAAGTTAGATGTAAGACGTTTCACAAGTTTTGTTTGTCGGTTTTATTTTTATTGCTGATTTTCGGTCAGTGAAAACTGTCTCGTTGTTAAAGGGTTAAGTGGTATTGACAATCTGACGCATAAGTTCAAGATTTTAGCAAAGTTCTTTTGCATATCATTCTCTTTTGTGTTTACCGGTTTAACCGATTTAAACTAGGGTAAAAGGAACCCCTGTTGACACTTTAAGAACTCGTATCAGGACCGATTGGCACCCTAGTCTGGACCATTTGGGATATGAAATTTGAACATTCCCCTTAAAGGAAAGGGTAGATTAGTGAGAAAACGTTATTATTACTTATATTTTATTAGATACATTAAGTTAATTTTAACATTTTGGCAAAAGTGTCAATTGGGATTCCCTGTCGAAGAGGTATTCTTTCGATCCTAATTCGCTAATTTACTAAATTTACTAAAAATCGCGCAGAAGTAACTTCCCAGAAAACCTGGGATTTTCTTAACTAATGGCGCTGTTCCAATAAAAAATTAACACTGTTTTTAGCATTTAACCATTCTGATGTATTTCTTTATAATCGACTTTTCCTAATATCGGTTCCTAACACGACTATTTGATGGTTTTAGAACATGGCGAGTACTAGGGAAAACAGTCGAGACAGGAGCAAACTCAAAGAAAAGTCGATAATGCATTAGCAATTGAGAACAGTTATGTTCTAAATAGACATGTTCATTTTAGGAAAGCTTAAACTATTCAACTTTTCGATGAAAGTCGCTGATTTATTGTAGAAAATGCAGAAAAGGCGAACTAGAGGCAAAAAGGCAGCCTAACTAACTAACTAACTTAGCCTGTTTCTGAACCAGAATATTTTAGAAACAGTCTCCACTGTACTATACACCCCAGGTGTCTTAGATAATCCCTCCCTGTGGTTTACTTCTGGAATAAAATTTTTGAATCGTTTGTTATAATCCTCCCAAATGTGTCTCGGATAAAACATACGGTCTAACAAACTATGTATTTTACTTTCAAAAATTTATTGGAGTAAAACTACATTGACCGCACTTTATGTTCTTAAAAAAAGTAAATAAATAAATAAAATAACTGATTCTTCAAAGTCCTTGGGCATTGGGCATTGATTTCCAAAAGTCTTAAATGGGATATAATTACAGTAGACTCTCTCTCAATCGGGCATTTGGGTCGAAATGTCATCCGGTTTATCGATAGATTTGGGCGTCAAAGCCTTTGTAAATTCTACAAAAATCGCTTAATTATAAAGGACACGATAAAATAGGAAGAACTACAGCAAATTTGAGCAAATTAGCTTCATAATTAAACATCAAAATTGCCAACAAAATTTTTCGCCCAATTGAAAAAGAGCTGATTGAGCAAGAGTCTACTGTACATAATTTTTCTCGTCGATGATCACGAGCAATGAAATAGTGAAAGCTTTCCGCTTGACTTTCTAGCAAGTACAACATTTCCAATGAAAGTGCAAAGTGTTTGTGTTGCAAAAGCTCCAGGACAAGTTCGTGGGTCAGATATTGGGCAGGAACAACAAGAAAAATTGTCGATACTTGAGAAGGTTGTATCCAACAATCCAGAGCTTATTCAACTCCAAAGTACCACTTCAAAATTCCAATAAAACTTTCTGCTGTGTAAATTAATTTTATTCCCAAGTAGAGATAAGTAAATTCTCACGTGATCAAACATTAATTAATTTAAGCATAATATAGAACAAATTGAAATTGGTGAAATAATTTTTGTATTGTGAAAATATTTCTCAATACAAAGTTTTTTTTTAATATTTATTTTACCTCAATCGATGGAAATTTTCGCAAGTTGAACTTTTTCTCTCTCAATTGAATTATCGATATACACAAACATTGTACAAAGAGAAATAAAATAAATTAAATAAACTATTTTAGTACAATAGTGAATATCCACAAAAAAATAAATATCCGTAGGGAAAATGTATTTTGCCAGAAAGCGAATGCAAATATAGTACAACAGTACTTCAGCTCGACAGAAAACAATCAGAATTATTCGCGAAATTAATAATTTAACATGAAAAAAAAACACTTGACGGAAGATAAACACTTGTGCAAATTTTGATTTGTATAAACCAAAGTGTTTTTAATGGATGATAAATGTGGATCAATATCAAAGTTAATTGACAAAAAAATTTCCTGCCATTGTACTTTCCAATTTTTTTGTGTTAATCAACAATATAAAACTTTTTGTTTGACGTGGGGTTGGGCTGTTTCAATGAATATTTCAATTGCCCTTAAGCAGTTTGCGAACATAAACAGTTTTTTTTTAAATCAAAATTTTAAAATTGGAAAAATGAGAAAAATATGTGAAATTGTTAGTTCGGATAAATTTTCCCTTGGAACAGACAGAAATGTAATGTAATTATTGGGATTTATCAACTTTTAAACATGCAAAATCGTTAATTTTAATATTTTTTATTAAACGTTTTGAACACTTTTTTTTATTATTAAGAAATAAAGTTGCTTAAAATTTCAACATAAGTGATTCTCAATTAAAATTGTTAAATCCAAACTATCATTATGCTCTATAATGGCTCCGGCACACCTTTTAGATCAGGAAATTTTCATGAAGTCGAAATTTGAAACCCTTTCTTTCTCACATGTTTTCCATATGACTATCTCATTCTTTCTCATGCCAAATTTGATTAAGCTAAATTGAATTTGGAGTGATGGTTAAGAGAAGAAGAGGAGTGCGAGAGAATGAGATAGACATATACAAAACATGTGAGAATAAAAGGGATGCGAATTTTGAGTTGATGAAATTATCCTGATCTAGAAGGTATGCTGGAGCCATAAGAATCGAATTTGGTCAGTAAATTTTGAATTTTGATTAGGGAAAAATCTAAATTTTCACTAAAATTAATTTATATAGAATAAGCATATTAGGAGATTTAACTTATAATAAAATCAATAAAATTTTAAATTTACTGATAAAACTGTTTATTATAACTACAATTAATTTTTAATACTTCCACTAAAACTTTTGGATCAGGAAAATATCGTAAAATCAAAATTTCTGTCCTTGTCTTTTTCATTCGCATCGTATACGATTTATCTCAATAAATTCAATTTGGATTTGAGTACGAATGACTGGGATTTGCATTATGCAATAAGTTTGAGAAAGAGGTTAATGGTAATTTTAATTTTTCAAAACATTCTGCTATTAATACTAGTGTCGGACCTGGCTAAAAAACCATACAAATAATATTTACGATTTTGAATTCTAAAACTATGTTTTCTTTTCGTTTCAGTAAGTGTCTTCCATATGCTGCACTTTATCTATCGTAAGTCCTAAACTTTCTAAAAATTTAAATTTGAAATTATGCCTTTTGTATTGACATAAGTTTTTACGGTGTCAGCCAAAATCCTGAAAGCCAAAATCCGGGAGAGACAAAATACCGAAAAATGAAAATCGAAATCCATGCAAAACTAAATTTCCAAAAACTGATATTCGTGTTTGATGTTCGATTCTAAACTCAGACCCGAAGAGCATAACGCCTCCTCTAGCCTATATAATGTTGCAATATTTTATTGATATGCTTGTGCGAAATGTAGCTCTTTGAAACCTTTGGTCTTCGGGAGTTTCGCTTTTCGGAATTTTACTACATTCGGAATTCTGGCTTTTCGGCATTTTAGCCCATTCGGAATTCTGGCTTTTATGGATTTTTACCGATTCGGAATTTTCACTTTTAGGAATTTTAATATATTCAGAATTCTGGTTTTTGGAGATTTCGGTCCATCCGGAATTTTGACATTTCGGAATTTTGACCCATTCGCAATTCTGTCTTTTCAGGATTTTAATTCATTCGGAATTCGAACTATTCAGGATTTCGGCTTTGGCCCATTCAGAATTCTGGCTTTTCAAGATTTTAATCCATTCGGAATTTTAATTTTTTGGGATTTTGACTCACTCCGATTTTTGGCTTTTCATGGTTTCGACCCACTGAGAATTTTACCTTTTTTGTATTTTGTTTCATTCGGAATTTTGGATATTCGGGATTTTGACAAAATCGGGATTTTGACTTTTACGGATTTTTGTTTATTCGAAAGTTTGGTTTTTCGGGATTTTGACCAATTTGGGATTTGGATTTTTCGGGATTTTGGCGCACTCGGAATTTTGGATTTTCGAGATTTTGCTCCATTCAAAATTTTGGTTTATTTGTAATTCTTCCTTTTCGGGATATTCTTTTTAAACTTCAGATCGTGTTTGTCAACCGACCCGGAAAAAATATATCTGTTAATCCAATAGATTTAATATCAGGACAGTAAAATACAGGAAGAACTTTTGTGTGCTTTATTCTTTCAATTTATTTCCCTTAGTGTCCGTGATATAGGCAATTTTATTCTTACCACTTTTTGGTACGTAAATGATCATTGCTCAAGATGTGCCGAAGCGAATAACAACTTTATATATAAAAATTAAAGGCCTTGGAATGGCCTAAAATATTCTAGCTAGAGTAGTTCAAGAAACAGACATCACTGAAGTTTAGAGAAATAGTTTGTACAAAATCTCAAAGACCCATATCATGCGTTGTAAGAAAAACATAATTATCGGTCCTAAACTCCTACCAAAAAGAATTTTTGTGGAATAAAAGTGTACTAATGTACCTCTTATCTTCAATCTAAGCTCTACTTATCTCTATGTGGATACAAACAAAAACAATCTATAGATAGCCCTAATGAGAGTATATCGAAAACTTCCTCTGAAAAATCAGAAACTGCAGTTGCAGTTGGACAAAGTTTTTCATGAAGTTCAGAAT
The DNA here is from genome assembly GCF_024763615.1 of Phlebotomus papatasi. Lineage (NCBI taxonomy): Eukaryota > Metazoa > Arthropoda > Insecta > Diptera > Psychodidae > Phlebotomus > Phlebotomus papatasi. The sequence continues at coordinate 17,440,876 of NC_077224.1, forward strand.
GCAAAAGTTTTAAATCTTAATTCTCTTTAATGTTGAATTGCTTTTCACATGTAGCGACTGAAGAGAGAGCAGGTACTTTTTTTTATGAACACACAGAGCAAAACTTTTATAGGGATTTTTCCTAAAATCCTTAAAAGCTCTCTGTAGATTGAATTTTCACAAAATTCAATACAACTAAAATGAAAATAAGAGACAATGGTTGGGCATTGTCTCTGTGTTAGACTTTTATTTGTTTGTTAAAAAGAGCTCAGAATGGGATTAGTTAGCAAGTAATTTTCTTAAAATCAATGTCTCATCCTCTGCCTTCTGGGGGCAGACAAAAGTGGTTCTCTTCCGGCTAAAGGACTTTCTCTCCCCATTACATGTGTTTCCCTGGTTCTACTCTCAATTTAATTAATTTATTTCGCATTAAAACCATTCACAGAGCTTAGAGCTTTTTCTTCTCTTCACAAACTTATTTAATGTAACTCATTTTTCAGTTAACATTTGATTGTTTCACTTCTTCTTTTTCAGCCTAATTGGGTCAATTAAGATTGACTTTGAGATTTCATTCTTTAAGAGGTTAAATTTCGAATGTATTGGGCTACAGACAATAAAGAAAAGTAATAAAATAGGTAATTCTTTTGCTAAATTATCAAAGAGGTTGATGAAAGGGTAGCAAAGGATCACAGATTTGCAGAATGCTCGAACATGTGAGCTGTATAATAAAAAATTACCTAATAAGTCCTGATGCTTACACATAGATGGCGCCTTTTTTGACAAATCATGATCTTGACAAAATACCCATTCAAAGGATGTCGACTTGTCAGAATATAAGTCGAACAACTCGATTTTTTACAAAAATCGTTTTATTCCCTTTTTGGATACTTCTTTATACCCTCTACATTCCCTATGAATTATACTAGTAAGTTAATTATTTTAAAAGTTATAGAAATTTTAAATCTCAAAAATCCTATATTTTGCATGTAAAATCCCAGCTTCAAATCGCTCGCCTGTAAAATTTGCCTAATGCGAGTTATTCGTTTCTTATTCTGAGTGGTCGATACGTCATTTGACATATTGCTTTTTAACGCACAAATTTAGCAAAAATTTAGTTTGATAAGCTTTTGCTGTTTTAACCAGTTACAATGCTGTGAAAATCCGTTCAAAACTTCTTAAGGCCTCTATGACCTTTCGATGAACTCAACGTCATCCAAGGTATTTAAACTGATGACCTTGAAAAACTTTTGAAAGGAATAGTTCAAGGGCATTGCTGAGTATGTACGAAAAAATCTCTTTCGGTTCACAATCTAATTCTTAAATGTCTTGAATGTTTACCAATATAGCGCAATTTTCAATTAAATTTAATTCTAGGATTAATTCTCTTCATAACCTATTTATTACCAATACAAGACTGTTTTAACTCTTTCGCGTCTTTAGGGTCATATATGACCCGGGGAAAAAAGTTTCTTTTTGGCTATTTACATTAATTGAAATCTAACTGGAGTCTTGAGAAAATGAGCCAAGAATCTTACATCCTTCTATTATGATGTCGTGCACGAACAGATAGATTTCAATTAATGTAAATACCCAAAAAAAATTTTTTTCCCCGAGTCATGACATTACCCTAAAGACGCGAAAGAGTTAACCGGTTCAAACTTGCTATACTTTCGAAGATCTTTTCTACGCATTCGACTATGCTTGAATTGCTTTCCAAATATAATTACCATGCATTGTGTAATCTTTCTAACTTTGACATTGAAACCGATTCAGATCGGTTAAATCGGTTAAAATTTGTTACGGTTTGAAAGATCTTTCAATGCAGTCAAACATAGTCAAATTGCTTTACAAATGTAATTGCTATGCTTTTTGCAATCTTTTTGACATTTGACTTAAAACCGATAAAACCGTTAAATCGGTTCTGACTTCTTGGGGTTTTAAAGATATTTTCGATCCAATCGACCAATCTCAAATTGCTTTAAAAAAGTAACAACTATGCTTTCTGTAACCTTCCTAACTTTTGATCTTGAGACCGATTCAGGACCGTTTAAACTCATTCAGACTTGATAGTGCAGAGGTGTGCAAGAAACCGTTGAAACCGAATTAACGTCAAATGAAACATATACATCAATGGTCAAAACGCTACTATAACAAACTTATTTTGACGTTAATTCGGTTTCAACGGTTTCTTGCACACCTCTGTGATAGTGTGTCAAAGTTCTTTTCGATACAGTCGAATATACTTAAATCTCTCTACAAATGTAATTGCTATGCTTTCTGTAATCTTTTTCACATATAACTTAAAATTGATTTAGGACCGATTAAATCGATTCAGACTGATTAGGGTTAGAAAGATCTATTCTACGCATTCCTTTAGAAGGTAGTTCTTTAATTAAAGTTGCAACGGTAAGAATTTGAAAGTGGCGAGATATTTTTCTCTCTCTAACAGAGAATTGAAACAGTGTGCTGTGTAGAGGGGAGTCAGTCTTGTTTCGATAAAGAAAAAGGGAACATGGAACTCCGTGTTTTGGGCTTTGGAGTGTGGATGATTGGTTATTTCAAGGCCAAGGATAACAATCCAAATTGCGTAAAACGCTTTACAAATATAACTGCTATGTTTTCTGTAATTTTTCTAACATTTGACCTTGAAAACCGTTATTGGAAATGATTCAAGGGTAAATCTGCATATGGAGGAATTATTCGTCTTAAGTAGGAGAATAATTTGAGGCTTCGCACAGACTTTGTCTTCGAAAACTTCATTTTTTCCGTATTCCTTTAATAAATCTGGAAAATTATGTCAGATTCATTAAAGGAATATGCGAAAAATATGAAGCCAGAGTGTGTGCGAAGGCTGAAAGCCTTCCCCTATGGGATAATAATGGATAATCATAGTCTTTTGCAGAATTCTGCCATAGACAAAACCTGTTCTCCACAGCATGAATTATTTTTTTCTGTTTGCCTATTTTAACTATTCATTCGGAACAAATGCAATTTTCCTCATTGGTATCGACCCAACGATTTTTTTTTTAAATCACCACCAATATGCTGGTGGATTATGTGTGATGGGAAAAACTAGGGAGTTTATGCAGTAACAATGGATGCAAAAGGGCATGAGAGCCAACATTTAATTCCATTTTCCGAGACTGCAAGTGACGATGTGCAGGAAAAGAGGCAATCAGTATGTGCAAAAGCTAGTGAACCATTGCCATTTACCAATAATTACACCAATTTAATACCTTTCAATTGTAAACTGATGGGTGTGGAAGAATGGTGTAAGATTGCATTGGAAGAGAATTGGTATTCATGATAGAAAAATTGCAGAGAATACAATCTCTCCTCAATTAGCAATAATTAAATTCTCTAATTGAAGTGTAAATTATTCATTAAATTCATTTAAATTTTATTAAATTCTAGGAACAATAAATTGATATATTATTATTTACGTATATATATTCCTAGGTATTTAATCAATAAATAATATTATTAATAAATTGCAATGTTGAAAACCATTATTCACCCAAATAATTAGAATATTTGAGTCAATTGATAAATAGTTTTGCAAAACAGCTTATTATGATTTAGCACTTCTGTAAATTGACATGATTTAGTATATTAGTCTACTAAATTATAAAATCAGCACATTTTTTAAGTATAAATAAAATTAATTTCTCATCTTTATTATTATTTATCTTGGTTAGGGTAATTTAGACCTTCGTTGCGACCATCACCGTCTTATCCCATAATGGTCCAAATGGCTAGATTAAAACTGAATGAGGGTTTGAGTAGTATTGCTATTTTTGCGGATCTACGTTTACGTAAATACACATACGGCCTATGTGATGCTACACAGTGATCTTTAAAGAATGAGTGCCTTATTTTACTTATATTTGAATTTATCCCTTACACATAGTGCGAGGAAGGCATACGTACCATGACGAAAAGATATGATATAAGAGTGCTCTTTTGAGTTTATTTTTCCAAGCTTGGGTGTAGGGTAACATGGGGTGTGTCCCACTCAAAATCCCAAAAGCTAAAATTCCAAACGCCAAAATCTCGAAAGCCAAGTATCATAGCTACTCCCACGGTTGCACCCGCACTTGCTGGAGGCAAACGCAAATTTTCTGTGTCTTGGGACATTATTCGACACATTTCCCCTCACATAATTCCATCCCTTTCCGGGCTTTGAACATTCGGCATTTTAGCTTTCAGGATTTTGGCATTCGGGATTTTGGCTGCCTCCGCATGGGGTAATTCGGAATCATGTCTATTTAGGAATTTTGAGATTTTCTTTCTATTTCAGATGGTCAAAAAGCAAAAGAAAACCACCTTCATTGTTCTTTTTGTTTTTTTCCACCCAAATCTCTTAGGAAATCTCATAATTCCAAATTAGACTTGATTCCAAATTACCCCATCGTACCCTAATGCTATTTTGTATGTTTTGGGCTGCATGAGATTTTTCGTCGTTTCTATTAATCTTTTTATGAAGTAAAAATGTTAAATTCGTTGGCTTTTTAATTGTCCTGGGACACGTCCAGCTCTTTCCAGTTATATCCGTAGCAATATTCCTAAAATGTTTCAGTACATTGCAATGAGGTATATTTTAGGTAATGAGTAAGTAATCTTGTGATCTGTTTAATTACGAAACACTTTATGTAATTACTACTAACAAAACTCTGAGAAGTCTGTATCAGTAGATAAGTAATAAATCTTGTCCACGATAAGATTGTTCCAAATGATTTGATATTTTATGACAGATGTCACTAGTATGTGCATTTTCGTTGTATATAAACATTGTAACACGTGTTTTTACCTTTCTTTTTGTAAAACTCTCATCAAATTCTGTTCATTTTTCACTGAGATATGAAATAATAATGGAAAAGAGAAGGGAACTGATCATGTGTACACGCGTCTAAAAAATCCTGGAATCAATTACGCGGACCTTGGAAAACTCATAAATACGAAATACCTCACACCAGACCGTCCGGAGGGTGATTCTTCGATTCCTCGACCAGCGACTCCTGTATATGAAGGAGTCGCTGCCTCGACAGTTAAACCACAAGCCAGAAACTTGGATGTGGAAAAAATCGGTGTATTGGAGATCGAGATTTGGAGAAAAAGGTGATCATGCGCTACAGAAACAATCCTTCGACATCTGTTGTGCACAAAATCAAACAGAGGAATAGACTGAAGACTTTTAAGGCCCAAGCAGCCCCTCATCGCACGGATGCACAACGTCAGTCAGCTAAAACACGAGCTCGAAGACTGCACGATAAGATGATGTCTGGCTTTAGTGGGTGCATCTTGATGGATGATGAAATATACACAAAAGGAGACTTCAAACAATTACAAGGACAGCAATATTACAACGCAAAGTCTCACACATGATGTAAGAAAAAGTACAGGTTCAAAAATTATGAAAAGTTTCCATAAAAATACACGGTTTGGATTTGGATGGCGATCTGCATATGTGGACATTAGAGCAAGGCGTTCTTCATGTAGGGCAACATGAACTCGTCAATTTACATCACAGAGTGCCTCCAAAAACGCCTGTTGCCTCTGTACAAATGCCATGACATAACCCCGATCTTCTGGCGAGATTTGGCGTCGTTCCATTCCTCAAACGCAACCAAAGAATGGTACGAGGAGAACGACGTTCGTTATGTACCCAAGCAGATTAATCCGGCAAACACGCAAAATTTCCAGCCAGTTGAAACATATTGGGCTACTATCAAATACGATCTGAAGAAGAAGGCTAAATGCGTCGAGAACATCGATTACTTCAAGAAAAAATGGACTGAGACAAACAAGAACCGCGGTGATGATCTTGTACAGACCTTGATGGGAGGACTCAAGAAGGAGATTCGAGATTTCGCCAATCAAATACTTGAATTAAAAAAAAAACTAATAAATCTACAATGAATTAAAGTTTCAAAAAATATTTTTTTCTTTTTTTAATATTATGTAGACTACATTTTTAAAGCATTATTCTTGGAAACAATCTTATCGTGGATACGCTTTATTAATGTCTTTTTAAGGTTCTTATGCTGTTTAGTAAATTTTGTGTTACATGGGTATTCTGCGACTAAAATTAAATTTAGGATTAAAAGGTTTATAAAAATTTTAAAATTTTTGTAAACATTCTTGAAGTTGTTTTCAGTATGATTTTTGGAAGAGATTTTTAACCTTTCGATCGATATAAGGTTGGGATATGGAAACTTCGTATTTTACATTTCGCATTTTACATGTTAGTATTGCTCATTTCGTATTGCGGAATCTTCGTATTCTAGTACATTTCGTATTTTACCATTTCGTATTTCACAATTCATCTTTTATACATTTTGTACAAAAATTGAACAGGCGCTACTGATAAGTTTTTGCAAAGTTTCCGCAATACATAATGTGCAATACGAAAATGCAAAATACGAAATGTAAAATACGGAGTTTCCGCAAACCATAAGGTTATGTTAATCTTTCTTTGGTAATATTTCAACTCCAATGAAAAATGAGAATGAGAAGTCTCCTGAACATTTTTTGGCACATGACTGTTCTGAAGTTCTACTGCATTATCAACTTTTTTCTTTGTATTGGTTCCTATCTCGACTGTTTTCCTCGTCGTAAATGAAAACCACCGAATAACGGTGACAAGAACCAACATAAATAAAAGGCGATAATGCAGACGCACTTAAGAACAGGAAAGTTCTAAAAAAAAATGTTCAGAAAAAAGATTTCCCCTCTCTATTTTTCAGTGTAATAAATGTAAATGGATATCTAAAAATGCGTTGCATTTTTTTGTGTGTAGGGGAAAGCGCGCTACCTTCAAACGACTGAAGCTTCGAACAATTTAATTTATTATACTAATTCTACTAATTTTAATAGATAGTTCAATGCCTGCAATATCCAGAGAAGAACTATGTGTGAAATACAGTAAGAAAAAATCCAGAAAAGAATTCTGTGGTCCGAAGGTAGCGCGCTTTCCTCTATATACTGACCCCACCTTCTCCTATATGATTTTCATTATTCTGCTAATAGCTTATTTATAGAAAAGTTATCGGAAATTGCTAAGTAGTGAATTTGTTAATAAATTGGTACTTACTGTTTTGGAGCTATACAGTAATTGGATTTCATATAAAATAAAACTTATCTTATTCCAAATAATGTTCAGCTCATTTTCGCAATACTCAAGAATTATGGCTGTATGGTGGAAAACCAAAAATAAACTTAAAATAATACAGAAAATTTATTATCGTATTTGTGGCTATAAAATGAAATGCAGTCAGCATGTTCTAAATGCATGCTCGTACACTCACAACTCATAATTAGGCCATCACAATTTTATTAGTGCTGCAAAATGAGATGATTTTTTCTCTCTCTCAAACGTCTGCAGATTTTGAAATTCACTGACTGAGAGATATTAAATGAGGTTATTGCATGGAAAAAATTCTCAAAGTTCCGCAATTAAATATTGTTTTTAATATATTAGCAAAGTTTTCTTATTTCTTGTTTTAATTTTGTTGAATTTTTTCATTGATTTTTCACTGTGAGCTGATTTGTAAATTTTACAAAGTGAAGTTGATTTATTGATTTGAGATGAGAAAATGTGTGCCAAGAATTGTTGTACAACTCGGGAAAAATATCAATTTACGTTTACTCATCATGTTCATTTGATGAGATATTAAATAAATTTTCCATGGTACAAATGAAACACATTTCTGATGGATTTCAATAATAGACAAATGGTAAAAATTTCCAGTGAAATTCTCTTGAAGGGAATTGAGGAAGTATTTTGACATTAAATTTCCAATTATAGGAAGTGTCAGTGGGAAAATTTTCAATTTTCAATCGCGAACCAGAGTATCTACTACACACATTTCCAAAGGGGTTTGCTGGTGAAAATTCACGGTAAAATAGATCATTTGGCTGTTATGCGGAACGAAAGCTTCTATTTCACATAAATGTAGCTTTCATGCTGGATTTAACCCACACCATAGAAAATTATTTCGTGCTAACTATCGATCCAATATGTACAATGTTGAAGTTGTAATTACGCAGCGAAACTTTTGGCAATATTCCAGGTACATTTTGCTAAATCGTGCTGCAGCCACAAATCATTCGGAAATAAACCATCAGCAACTCTTTTCTACCCACCTCCCCTCAAGAGTCAAAACTTTTCACCAAAAAATACCCAGCCTCAGTGTCTTAAGCATCCTTCCTAAGAAAAGATGGTACACATTTCTAAAAGCAAAAAACAAAAAAAAAAAAGCTTTTGCCCCTCTAAAAGCTCCTTCTTGTACATCGTACTACCCCATGTGAGTCCTTGTAAAGAAAATTATTGAAGAACAAAAATTATTTACAACCCATGAACGGAAGACAGGAAAGGAAATGTGAGCAAGTACACGGAGAAAAAAATCTGCATAATTTGATTTATAAATTTTAATAACAACCAAAGAGAGTTTTCTCAAGAAAAATACTTTTTTTTCCATCAAATAAGAAAAGAAAACACACATTATGCGAAGGATGAAAAATTTTGGGAGGGGAAAACTGAAGCAGAAGAATTTTCATTCTTTTTTTCTCCTTGTCTTTCCACCAAGTAGCATCTCTTGTACTCCTTGGAAAAATATCCCCAAACTCCCCCCAAAGATATATACTTTTTCAGTTTTTTTTTTTTGAGGGTAGAAAATTTCCTGGGAGAAAATTACACGACACTTAACATTTACCACCTGTTGTCTTTAAAATGTATTACAGATACACATCACTTTTCGCAGTTTCCACCCCAAAAAAGCTCCCAAGCTGGGGACAGAAAAGCTCGGTAGGAGGTGAATGTTTACGCTGAGCATTTGGCACATTCTAGGGCGGAAGAACAACGACGCGTATCACAATAATATAAAATAAAATAGGTGGTTCAGATTCTCTTCTAACTCCCTTTTTATTTCTCCTAACCACCCCCAAACTTCCGATAGACGAGCTAGAAAGCACAAATACACAATTTCACGCCAAGATGAAGCAGGAGAAAGCTCTTTCAAGTTCAGTTCTATAGCTAGGGAAATCATTTATTTAATTTCTGAACTAGGGATTCAAATTCCAATTCTTATGGGAACTTCTAGGCTGATCAAGGATTTGATTCAAATTAAAAAGAAATGATTGTCAAAAGAATGCCGCTTTCCGTGTTTTCAAAATCAATTTATCCGGAAACAAACCTTCTTTATAAGCCCGGATAGGGGGAGGTGGGGCTACTTTGAGCTGTTAGGCTACATTGTTATACGATTTTTTCGTCTATTTCTAAAGGAAGCTGGTCCTTGCAATTATTTTATTTAGATCCACAATTTTTTTGTCTATCCAAAGCCCATTATCTTAAAAACCAGTTTTTTTTAAAGAAATATGCGAGAAAATCGTATAACAATAATGTAACCTCACATCTCAAAGTAGCCCCACCTCCCCCTAACACATTAAGTACTTATTCAACGACTTAATTTTAAGGGATTGTGGAACATCGAACTATTTAAAAAAAAATAAATGAAAATGAGACATACATCAACGCTTTTTAGTGAATAGCGAAAATAACATGGCATAGCTCAGCCTTAACAATAAGTACTTAATTAAGGCCTTTGTTATGCCCTAGACACTCGTGTTTTACAGATTTCGTAGCTGCTTCTAGTAGCTACATGTAGGGGAGACCGAGGCAGAAATAAACAGTAGAATAGTTAGACAGTAGAATTTTATAGTTGTCCTTCAAGCTACTATTTATTCACAATAAATACCGTTTGGTTCTATTCATTGAAATATTTATCAGTCTGATTCACATATTTTTTCACAAATTTATGCGGAAAGGAAAATTTAATTTGAATCTATTTTTCGCAGTGCATTTATTATCTCATTGCCATCAACAAATACTCAGCAAGAACGCACTTTATCTTGCGGCCATCGCCGTCTTAGCGTTGATCTCCAATCCCCAGGGTAGAGCGATGGAAAACTCTTTCCCAAGCTGTACATTTCGAATGTTTTCAGGTTTACACTTTTTGCAATAATTTTTATTTATTTTTGCAAGTTTGTCCATAAGTAAACTGACTGCAAGATTGAAGGCTTAGCTTCAATCGATCGAAAGGGCATCTTAAATTTTTAAAAATTGAAAATTAATTTGTACGTTTTTGAAGCATTTATTGCTCATTAGGCTTCTAATCGGAATAGGAATTTATAAATTTTGACATCACATAATTTAACTTAATATTTTAAGTTTTCTTTAGATAGAAATTTAGAGGAATGTTTGGTTTTTTAATTATATTTCTACACAAAAAATCCACAATCTGTTGCAGACAGAAAAAATATTTTCTGATAATGAAATGGAACCTAACTAAAATAAAGGACATAAAGATTAATTTGCAGTCCTGTAGAGAATTTCTGTAAGACTTTGGTAATGCAATATGCCAAATTTTGTTTCGAATCTCACGAGAGGTTTTTCGACAATGTAATTCTGTACCCATGACATTTGTCACCACTCATATCTTTGAGATTTATGAAAATTCAAATGACAATTAATTTGGCAAAACAAATCGACCAGTAGATGAATTCTGTAACAGTATGACAAAGTCATATGACAAATTTAAAAATATTTACGCGGTAAATTCGGAAAAATTAATCAAAAAACAGATTCATATTAGTTACTAAGAGCTTCATAGAGCTTCTTCAGAGTCATTCGATGCTAATTTGGCTTTAATAATCTCCTGCTCCTGAATTTTCCGTGAAAATTTGTCATATGACATTATCATATCGTTACTGAATTCCCCTACAGGACGGAATTTATTTGTAAAATATGACTAAGTAAAGATATTTCATTACAAAATCAATAAATTCCATTTTCGAACTCATGTGATACGACAATAAAGCTCGGTTGGCATTGTCAGGTTTTAAATTCATGTATGATAATGCCATAAAGATTGCAAATTTCCGTACTGGACCTTATTATCCACAGCTCAGGGCTCAGAACATGGAGTTCCATATTCCCATCTCCTCGATCGAACCAAGACTTTCTCTCCTGTCTATGAACTTACTCCTTTCAATCCGGTTCCGGACAAGAGAAAAGATGGACAATTTTTAAACTATGATCTTTGAAATTATTAATAAAAGAACTAAAAGAACTGATTTCTACAAATTTACATTCTAAATACAATCACATCAAATTATTAACCTTTGAGTCCATAAACATTTGTCGAATAACTCTTAAAAAGGCTACAATTTCCAGAAACTACCTAATTCCACTCTATCTGGAAAATGTGTTATTGTCATCTGAACTATAACTCATTCCTCACTGAAAATTCTCTGAAGCCATTTAAATCCTGTGAAACATTTCGAATTGATGTGCAAATGAAATCCCTATTCCGCGAAATTCCACAGAACATTTAAGGTGAATTTATGTGAAATAAATATGGAAATTAATTTTCCGAATGCATATGGTGCAGATTGAAGAGTAAAAAGCTACCACACTATAAAAGTTCCTGTGCAGAGCTTTTAAATGACGTTGAAATGAAGTTCAAACCAAAAATTGCATGTTCTATGCCAACACCGGGGAAATAATTAAGTTTCAAGTGAGTGGGCAAAAAAAAACTAAATGGGAAAATGTAATCCTTGTCACAATTGCAAACTTCCTCATTTACTGCCAGCAGGACTTTCAAGAGAAATTCATCCAATTGACAAAATTGCCGGAAATTCATACAAACCCCTAACAACGCAAATGGTTGGAAAAAGACCTAAAGCATTTGTGTGAAAAAGGGGCTTTGTCAATTGCAATATCTCCTTTTCATCCCAGAGGTGCTAAAAGGAAAAAAAAGAGGAAAAAAAGCTCTATAAGCGAGAGCTTTTTGGATGAATGAGAGGATGATGAAAATAATCGCAAAAATGGTAGTAAGAGAGACAGAGGAGTTTATGTTTGAAATGGGATACGCAATTATGTGTGGAATTGGTAGTATGATGGGTAAATAGTCGTTCATTTTCCTTGGGATAAAGTGTCTTGTCTCTCTATCATTATATGTGTTTGTGTCTGTTAAACATTTCCCTCCAAATAGCCTTCCGCACCCAAACCCACAACCAAGTGAGAGAAATTCCTTGTACATAATATGAGCTTTTGGGAAAATGGCTCCAGGTGCTTCTGCCGCCGATGTGGATAATGCGAATAATTTGGAATTATTCCCATAATACAGGATGGGGGCGATGTCCATGATAATCCAGGGGTTGCAAGGAAAAGTGTATTTGTGGTTGAATGAACTGAAATTGAGTTTTTGGGCCTATTCCACTATGTGGACACTTTTGGAAAAAGCAATCAACTTCATTGATACTGCAACTGATCCGATCGTCAACTGAAATGCCATTCACTTGTAAAAATCTCTCTCTTACACTCGGAAAAAAATTATCAAAATATTTCAGATTTGAGGTTTAAATCTAACAGACTGGGTTTCAAGACCTAATGGCTCCGTTCAGTAAAAACCTTTCAAAGAGACAAAGCCAAGCCAAACCTGTTCGAAAATATACCGGAAGCCTAAAGTGTAAGTTCACGTACTCGCCGCTTTGGCGCTGATTGTACTGCCATTTCGAATTTCGTTATTCTTGACACTTCAATCATCAAAAATGTCAGCAACAGTTTGTAAACGTTTACTGCAAAAAGTGAATTTTTGTGTTGTTTTTTTTTTTGGAACGTCAGGGTAGCAGAACGTTTAAATTGTGATTGTATTCTCACTGATATATATACCTTCGAATCGGTACAGAAAAAGCTCAACAGGAGAGAGCTCTAAAATCGGAAATGTTAATTACTGAATGTAATGGATCATTTTAAAGAAGTCGGTAAAATTTCAACGGAATCACAGAGAGTACAGTCAAGGTGATGACATTAGCTCTGAAATATGCGACCAGTTTTAGTGTAAATTTTTTTCTGTTTTCGTGCACATTTCACGAGATATCCCCAAAACTAAGTGGGTTGTCAATTTCGGGTTTTCGGTTGCTTCTCCGCGATTAAATTGGCTTTAATTTTGTATTAGTATTTTTTGCTGATTCATTCTACAATGACAGAAAACATCAAATAAACTCAAAAGCTTTTTCGGCTCGCTAGAAACATATGGGAAACATAGGAAATGTCATGCCTCTGACTGAGTGCAGTAGACTTTCGCTTATCCGTGGACTCTTTTTCCGGGGGACATATTAAAGTCCGTGAGACAATTTAAAGTCCGTGAATTTTAAAAATTTTGTTGACATAATGTCCCCGTTTCGGATTTATTGTTAAAGCAAATGTGCTCTATCTACTGTAATTCATTCTCACTGTAACTTTTTCGGACAGTACGCATGTTTAGAGAGAATGTCGATTCAGTCAGGTCAGGATTCACTCCACAAAGTTTCAATGTAAACAAAAACAATCGTTGGATTTCTGGTTATGAATTATCTGTTTAGAATTAATCTGTGTTAATAAAAGCGTCCTGTGATACTTCCTAGAAATATCACAACCAGAATTCTAAATTCAAAATTAATCTGTGTTAAGTAAATCATCCTATGATATTTCCCAGAGAATATTCAAACCAGATTCCTGAATGTAAAGACCACGAATTAATAAATCCGGCGAAAAAGGATCCGTTTTCCTGATTATCACTTCTTTATTCAAGAGATAATAAATTCAAATATCTTTTACACAACTTTTCAAAATAAATGATAATTAAATTGAATAGATAACCGTAGATTTCTTAACTCTCACTAAAATTGTTTTTTGGACGAGGTCTTGACAAGAAATAGAATGATACTGATACTGACTTGACAAACTTGACAATCTCATTAGTACTCAAAAAATTAGTTCTAAAAAATTACTTCGGAGGATTTCCGCCAGAGCGTATGGTGTTCTTCACCAATTTCAAGCAATTTGAAGTGTATCAATCTCAAAATTCGTGTTACGTTTTGGTGCCGCTCTTACGGATAAGCGAGAGTCTACTGTATGTTCATGAACAGATGAGTCAATATTGATTCGATTGAGGGAACGGGAATATGGGGCTCTATGTTGTGGCCCTATAGAAGTCGATAAATAGTTATTCAATAACCAGGACAAGAATTTATCCTCAATATCCAATCACAAGTCATTTTTTTCAAAAAACCTGACTGACAAGAAATTAGTTAAACCATGTGACTAGACGGACTAGACCCTAGGTATAAAGCCCATATAAGGGCCGAAATATATTCAAGCTGATCCTTGAGAATATTTATGCAAAGGATCTCGATCCTAGACCCTCAGTGAACTGAATCTCCTCGAAGCCTCCTGAGCCTATTTAAGCCCTAATGCCACCAGTCAGAGGTAGTGAACCTTCAGTGGTAGATTGGCTTGTCGGTGCCGATTGGTTTTCATGGATCGGCTGATCAGTGCCAAACAATCCTGTTTGATCGATTAATTAATCGGGTAATCCGCAGCGAGAATGAACCAAGTGTGGCTAACCTGTACTGACCTTTAACTGACGTTTTTGATTTGCGTAACAGCACAAAAAATTCAAATAAAGAACTTGAAACCCCTATTTCTGTGGAAAATTCGGAAAATATTAAATCATTTTGAGAAAATAAGAGGACATATAGGGGGAAGTGGAGTACCTTTGAATTGAGGCACCCCAAAGATAGGATAGGATAGGATTTTCAGAGATAGGATTTTCTCTGATATTTTTAAATGGAACCGAGCCTTATTGTAGTTCAATTTAGCTTTAGAATTGGTTCGTGGAGCTAAATTATGTAATGGTAAAGTCTAGTTCAATTTAAGAATAGGCGAAAAAGCCCTATTTCAAAGGTACCCCAATTCCCAATACAAAGGTACCTCAATTCCCCCTACCTATATCAAATTTGTATTTTAAACTAACCAAAAGTGATTAAGCGAATGATGCAACACAAATGTGTAAAAGTGAAGACAGAGGAAGTTTAAGAAAGAAAAGCTCGTCAGTCTTCTTTGGACATTACATTGCTTTGGGCAATTTACCGAAAATGTACCAGAAAGTTCAAAGATCTGTGAAAATGAGGCACATGTTTCCTTAATGTTTCCTAAATCAAGATACAGTGGAACTCTTTTTAAGCTATATTAAAACACGGTTTTGGAAACCAATCTTACCGAATTGCAGTATCAATGCACTTCCAAGAGGCTAACGACTTATGTGTAACTCAAGGAAAGCGAAACGAGAAACTATGTTCTAAACTCCCTAAAAAATCCTTTGATTCAAGTCTAAAATTTGGTGTTAAAACAAACCCCAATTTGTTGAGATTCCAAACACTATTTTTTTCTCAGTGCATTAAATCCCCAACATATGTGTGAGATGAAATTTTGCCAATCATATCGCGACAAGCCCCTAAAGAACATTGATTCCAGAAATACTTCCCAAAATACCCCCAAACAGCAATTCCGTAAGGATGTCCCAGGAGAAAATTGGTCATCATGGTGAAAGTTTTCAAGATATTGCTGGTTATTAGTGTTTCACATCACTCACCAGAACTACACCCTCGCCAACAATCCCACTGTCCATCTTGTATCAGGAATGTTATCGAGTAATCAATACAAGATGAGAATGGTTACCTTGTGAAAAGATCCAAGTGTGAACACCAGTACTATCAACCCCCTTTCCAATCCCCTGAAACAAGTTTAGTGAAGCACAACCACCAGAATGTAGCAATTTCATTGTCACCCGCATCTGCTTCACTGATCCTGTCCTTCCTGATTGAGGCTCTGTGCTCTCTTTGCCAATACTGCATTGTGATCGAATTTATAAAAGGCACAGGAGAATTTCTGAAGAACTTTGCAGAGAGTTTGGAATGTTATTTCCACAAGTGTTACTAGTACATTACGGCAGTTTTGGAAGTGACACATGGTAGTTCAGTATTTTAATACGGTGCACTATAGAAAATCCAGAGCAAAATCAGCTTTAATCCAGGAATTTCAAATTTTACCTTTCATTAAATAAAGTTGCAATATTAAACTCTTAGTTGCAAATTGTATCTGAGAGGTAATATTGTAAATCAGAAATTCTAAATTCAAATTTAAACATTTAAATTTAGTAAATAAAAAATATGATGTTTGAATAGTGAAAAAAAATCAATCTGATAAGTTATTAATTCATTCGAGTTAGTCGATAAAAAATCAAATTTTGTTCACAAAAAAAAAAAACAATTTTAAGCATTAAAAAATCGGTTTTGATTACTAATGGATCCGGCACACCTTTTAGATCAGGAAAATTTCATGAAGTCGAAATTCGAAACCCTTTCTTTCTCACATGTTTTGCATGTGACTAACTCATTCTTTCGTATACCAAATTCGATTGAGCTAAATTGAATTTGGAGTGATGTTTAAGAGAAGAAGAATGCGAGAAAATGAGATAGACATATGCAAAACATGTGAGAAAGAAATGGATCCGAAATTCGACTTCATGAAATTTTCTTGATCTAAAAGGTGTGCCGGAGCTATAAGTTAATTACTCTGCAGACTAAATTCGATTTTCCTTCTAATCAAATTGATTTTGTCGTTTTTTCTCACTGGTAGAAATTACAATTTTACTGACAATTTTTGCTTGAAAGCTTATCTTTTGCTGACCAAATATGATTATTTTTTTTTCAGTCAAAAGCTCCGAACAGACAATTCCGAATGGGGCAAAATTTTGAAAGCCAAGATATCGAAAAGCCGAAATCCCGAAAAACTAAAATCCCAAGGAGACGAAATTTTGAATGGGGCAACATTTCGAAAGCTAAAATCTCGAATGGATTTAAATCCCGAAAAGCCAAAATTCTGAAACCCAAAATCCTGAATCGCCCAAAATACCGAATGGGCAAAATCCCGAATAGGCAAAATCCCGAAACCCAAAATCCCGAAAAACAAAATTCCGAATGGATCAAAATCCCGAATATCCCAAATTATCTGAAATCCGGAGAATTCTATATCACACACAAAACATTCTCCACTTAATTAGCACTACTAGCTAAAAGTTTAATACCAATTATCGCTCAGCTTGTAATTTCGGCCACTCCGTGACTTTTTTGTTTAAATATAAATGTTTTAACATTAGACAATGACAAAAAAAAAACAAAAAATGTAGCTTCGACGGATAAGATGATGTGGAAAATACTGTGAAAGAATTTAAAAAGGGCAAGGAATTATAAATATGTTTAGTGGCCGAAATATTACTCAAAGCTATGTCTATATTTTTATTCATTATAAATGTATTAAAAATGATTTTTAAAGAAAACAAAGACGATAAACTATCAACAAGGATCCAAGCAACACTCCTTAAAAAGAAGTAGCAAGAAACTTTAATATGTATTATAAATATTACACTTCAAAAGTAAGACTTTGGCAATTGCATGCAATTTCGCCGAAATTCGGTACAATTACCCGAACTGTAATTCTATTGATCTGTGATTCTATATGTAGGCTATTTGAAAATAAATAAATATATTAGATAATAATAATGTTAGAAAGTCGGACAGCAATTCCCTTGAAACTTTAAAACAATTCATAAAAGAAAACTTCAAAGTAAATTTGCATTATTCCTAAGTTGTTACTAGGTTATTAATATCCAAACGTTGTTTATGCTTTCACAAAAACCCTTTTATCTCGGGCGACGATCCATCCTGCAACTGAACTATCCGAGCTGCACGCTCGATATCTGCTTCTATTACCTTATGACATGGCAATGATATATTACTGTCATCTTAGTAATATCGCTCAATGTAAATTCTCTAAAATTCCGTCATAAAACAGTTTAAACTAGAACCTACTAACTTTCCATAACCCTAACGGAGTCATCACACTAGAAAATTTCACATTAAAGTTAAAGTGAAAAGTTGCTCATTAAAACTTCTAGAACCACTCGAAATCGCTGATTTAGTCAGGACACATTGCTAGAATTGCTCAATGTCACGATGTCACACGAGTTGTCAGATGAGTGTTTTTATTTTTGAAGCATTTCAGTCGTTTGAGCGAAAATGTTCGATTTTAGTGAAGAAGAGGGAGCTTTCCTCTCGTACACTACTTTTATGTCGTGCAAAAGGACCCGCTCAGCGAGAAAAAGGATGATGTGGGCGAGAGATTGGCTCCTAACGCGACCTTCACATGGTGTCGTTGAAAATCTCTGGGGCGATTTTTTTGGACATAATAATTTTCTCCGGATGACTTCGGAGGAATTTAAAGAGCTGCTTCAAATCGTAGGGCTTCATTTTCAAAAGAAGGGTTTCCTGATGCACAGCCTCAATTAATTCGGCCACCATCTCATTTGACCACGAAATCCTAGAAGTTTATGAAAGAATACAAAATGAAGATCGAATACATTTTTGTTTAACTTTTTTCATACTTATACTTTGCACCGATCTTTTTCAAGGTCTTTTATCCTGTCTCCATCTCGTACGCTATAAACAATAGGTATTAGCACAACTTTTTACCACAATTTAATCAAGAATAAATTAGTGAGAAAATTGTGGCGCAGAAACTACCCGAATGAATGCAATAAAAGTAGTACCTGATGAAAATTTAATGAGCAAATTCTGCTCATAAATTTGCTCACTTTTCATTAATTTGCTCATTAATTATCAAACGTATTTATGCTACTTTAATCTACTTACTCGTATTTTTAGGACATGAATGTCCTTCCGGTGAGCGTCGGTGTATTGGGTGCAATCCAAAATAAAAAACACACAATGTACCAGAGCTTTCGACACCTATCGTGTCTTCTTCAGTGGTTCTTGGTTAGTCTTTCTTTGGATATTTTGTCAAGTTTTGGTCTACTTTTTTACACATCAGTTGTTTGAAATTAGTTAGGAGCGAATTTCTTTTCTTTCTTTGTTGTCATCAAACGGCTTGGCACTGATGACAACAAAGAAAGAAAAGAAATTCGCTCCTAACTAATTTCAAACAACTGATGTGTAAAAAAGTAGACCAAAACTTGACAAAATATCCAAAGAAAGACTAACCAAGAACCACTGAAGAAGACACGATAGGTGTCGAAAGCTCTGGTACATTGTGTGTTTTTTATTTTGGATTGCACCCAATACACCGACGCTCACCGGAAGGACATTCATGTCCTAAAAATACGAGTATCATCCACCGTCGGCTCATCTTTCTCTACTTCTTTAATCTACTTAAACCAATTTTTGAGACTCGAGTCCACTTTTTTATCACCAAATGAATCGATTTCTAAAAGCTTTTGACGAAAATTGGACATTAAGACACATATCAGCAACAATTAATGTGAATCACATGAAAATTTTCATGTGAAATTCTCTAGTGTGATACTACAGTAACACTTCATTACGTTTAAACATTTAGTCAAAATAGAATGACTGTCATTTTTGACATTACACTCATCTGTCACTTTTGACATTTTAGTTTAATTGACAGTTACTATACAGTAGTACTAGAATCAAGTACCTGATCGTTGTTGCAAAGTATTGTACCACCCTTAACTTTAAATTTTCATGAAATTTCCCCAGTCTAAGTGTACTTCAAACAAAAATTAATGTGTAAAAAATAGTCTGACTGTGCTGCATGTAAAACGATATTTTATTCTAAAGGCTCATTCTTTCAATTACGACTATAAAATCCCAATCATTTGGCGTGAGATGACAAACTTTCCCATAAATCATCATTTTATTGCCATTATGGACATATTTTCCAATAGAAAACGATTCAATTACAACGTTTTTTTTTTCATCCAACTGGAGGTTGGTTTTATTATTGGACCAACTTCTTGGAGTGGATATTGTGGTGGATTTTTCACTGTATGTTGGTTTTTTTTGGTGCTGTGGACCCCAATTGGTGAGTGGCTGGATTATTGGGGGATAAATCAAAGCGATATTACTTTTATTAGGTACAACCATATTTCGTCCTCAAACAAAAAATTGCTACAAGGGTAAATCCACCTCTCAGATGGATAAGCTCACAAATATGATTTATTGGTGCTTCAATAAAATTGTAATGAGCTGCCATGCTATCTTTTTGCGTTATATCATCGTGTGAATGCCTCTTTTCTCGTCCATTTACTCTAAATTTTATGAAATTTCCTGCGTCGCATGATATTATGGAGAAATGTGCATGAATATTTTTCTTGTCTGCAAATGTCTGTGGATTTTCCATCCCCTCCGGGGGAACAGAAAAAAAGAGCTCCACGTGATTTATGACTCTGGGGGTATGTTTGTCCTTCCCGACAATAATGATGTGATCCCCCAGGAAGGAAGGGGTGTGAGAGTAAATGGCTTTTTTGTGCTAACGCAACACGAAGTCTTATCGTTTTCTCTCTTATGTGTCATAAGTGCTATTTGGTGTGTCCTAAATGCTCCAAATATTCACACTATAGATTTTTCAAATTGCAAATACTATACATACATTTGCCTTCTTATTATGTAGTCATCATCCATGAAATTTTTGGAAAATCCCATCTGGCTCTAGTGATTAGATAAATTCAGAACAAGATTTTCATTTTGGGATAGCATAACATGCTTTTGAGATTCATACTGAGAATTTCTGTGGTATATATTGCAATAATCTGCAATGAATTTTGCAATTCTGCATACATCTTAATTTGCATTTCTCTGTTTAATGTTTCCAATTAAATCTGTTTAATTTCAGAATCAATACTGCAAATATCCTGCAGCTAATTGGGATATTCCTTGCAGAAACTTGTCTATATTGAAAGATACAACATTTATAATATGGATAATTTATTCTGAGTATACAGTTTGTCCAAAATTCTAAAACCTTACCAAAACATCTAGTTGAATACTAAAGAGTGAGTGATAATCAAAATGACACTGCTATTAGTATCTATCTACTGATTAAAACAGAACAGAACTAAAATAGGAGACTAAAACGATATTGGCTAAAAGTTTCTTGACAAACCTATGTTTGAGAAATCAAGTCGAAAAAATGATAATTTTTTTCTTTTTCTTTTTGCAAATGAGTTGCCAGTAATCTATAGATATTATTGATGAATTAAAACAAATATGTTTTTGCGATTGCAGTGCATAATGCAATTGGCTAAAGGTCGTGTAGCAAGTCAAGCAGAGCATGTGGCCTCTAAAAGCTCAGTTGGTAGAGCACTCATCTAGTTAACGAGAGTTCTCCAGTTCGATTCTGGGTGGAGGTAGGAATTTTTCCTATCTCCACTGAGAAAAAACTGGATGATTTGAGTGTCATTTGCTCTGATTGACGATTTCTCTGTACATAAATACAATTAACATTGAACTAAAGTTCGTAAAAATTCTCACAAATATTTTTATTTCATTTAGAAAATTATTGTTTTCTAAAAGTTGATAATTATTCATCGGCCAAAAGTTTGTTGTCAAATTTGGAAAAATAACTCTAAATGGTCAAATATGAAACTTTTGGCCGATGACTATAATGATCAACATTTGGAAAACAATTTTTTGACATGAAATTTTTTTAAACACAGAAATGATTTCTATGGATAACTGGACACTCATTTGAAAAAAGAAAAAAAATTAAAAAGTAATTTTTGTATCATTTTTTCTACAAAATTTCTGGAACATAGCTTTGTCAAGAAACTTTTGGGCGATACTGTAACATGAAGATATGACAAAGTCAGCGCTTTGCGACATGACCCAGCCTTGATATTAAGTACTTAGTTAAGGTCTTTGTATATGTCCTTAATTAAGTAGATAGTATTAAGTAATTGAAAAGTACTTTCGATTTCCTCTCCTTGATATGCTAAATTTCACTGCTGTCCTCCAAAAATGCCTTAATTAGGTACTTAATAAGTAACTTATAAAGGACTTATTTTATGCACTTTTCCAAAGCTCTTATTGTAAACCATAGGTCATCATCGTTTTCAAACGCTTATCCCTATTGGAGTCTTGGGCCCATGACATCCAATTTAGTAGACAACGCTTGTCGAACTTCCGCCACTTCAGTAAGATGCTCAGGTTCGATCCCAAGGCACTCCAAGGCACTCCAAGGCAAGATTCTAAATTTGATTCGGCCACCTGGTTCTAGGTCTGCCTCGAGATCGACGTCTCGGGGTCGACGCCTTCTCACAATGACTTGCATAGCTTTTCTGAGGAATCTTTTTCTATCAATACACTCAGAAAAATAATCGAGTAAAACTTACTCAAATCGATGTTGAATTAACTCTTTTTCGTTGTGATTTTCGATTAACTTATTTTAGAGTTGATTTTACTTCTGTAATATTCGAAAGAGTTGTTTTAACTTTTTTTCCCTAAAATTTACATGACAAAAGAGTCAAATCGACTGAAAATAACTCGTTTTAAGGTTAAAATAACTCGTTTCAAGTGTTAAAAAAATCTTTTTTAAAGTTAAATAACTCTTTCAAATCCCAAAATGAATATTTTTTGTAATTTTATGTTTGTTTGTTTTTTTTTATTTTATCATTATCTTTATTAATAATTTCTTGACCTCAAGTTCCCTATGCTCCGAACGAAATATCAAGTATGATGCAGGCACATGTCTTCGTGAAACAGTGTTAGTCTTATTTATAATTGATGTTCCACATGAACTTTGTTACACGAAAATCTTCTTGACTGAAGTATATTCTTAAAACAAAAACACTTAAGCATATACTTCAGTCGAAATGTAATTTTATATCGAAAAACAATAATAATTACATCGATATCCGACGAATTAATTCAACTTGCACGAAGAGTTATTTCAACTCTATTTACTAAAATTTACAACGAAAAAGAGTAACAATTACATCGATATTCGTAGAGTTAATTCAACTCTGCCATAGAGTTGTATTAACTTTTTAGGTCTTTTCTTAGTGATACGCTGAACATATCCATACCATCGAAGTTGTGATCTGTCAACCCGAAGAAACAGCTCCGCGACTCTTATACGGGCTTCAGACCTAAGGCTTAGCGATATGGCTTAACTGCAATAATTTCTTATCAGTCAAGATTTTTTGAAGAAATTTAACTTAGGATTAGATTATTTAGGGCAAATGATCTATAGATTCTGAAAAAAAACCAAAAAAAAAGATTGAAATTTGAGATTTTGACACCTTTGGGAACTGGGCTAAACCTCTGTTCTAGTCTGAAGACCGTTTTAGTTCCTCACGAAAGACTACATTCATACTCGATCTCGACGAGTGATTTCCTTAATCACCCGGAGGTACCTCAACTCGGCAGCTTTTACTCGCGATCTTATACTTTCGGTCATTACCCAAAAGATCATAGACAGTGCCTTTAATTACAGTTGTGTTACCCGGGACTCCACTATACTTAATAATTAAAATGAACCAATAAATGTTATTTTTGGCCCCTCCTCAATAGTTCTGTAATCACTAAAAGAATACTATTCTCAAAAAAGATACCGAATAATCAAGAAAATGCTAACATTTTTTCATATACCAAAAGTATTCCATAGATCTGCTCACCTATTTCTCTCTGTTATCAAAAAAAAATCCAGTGAAAATCGTCTCCAGAGATTGAAACAATGCATTCCATTCTCGCGTGTAATTTTTGGGGGAAATTTCTTATTCATGCCTGAAGCGTAAAATCACAATATTTTTGTGGGAAAGACCTTAACTCTCGTTTAAATAATTCTTTAGCATTTGTGGTCGTTTGAACTGGGTTATAATCTGACCCACAATGTCGAAGGCATCCCCTATGAAAAGTCCTGTGATTTGGTTCCCGGGGGGAGCCTTTGCAATTACTGCATTATGCATGAGGGCCTCTATCCTATGTGAAAATGGGTGGATCCTCGACAATCATTGGAATATTTTCCCCTTGGCAATTTATGCTGATTTCTCTCCTTTTTCACACACAAATTTTCCTAAATACATCCCCAAAGACATGGAAAAATATTCGTTTGAGAATTTTCTTTCGAAATCAGCAGCAGAGAGAAATAAATTAAGTGAATATCGTGATACAGCACAGACTTTTGCGGCTGGTAAGGAATTAATTGGATTATAAATATAGAGGAGATTTTGATAAAATTATGTGCAATGGTTCATGTGGGTGTAAGATCTAAATGGATTCTGGGAATCCAAAAGGAATATTGAATTTAATGCACTTACCGTTTCTGTCTAACTCAATTTTCCATCTATCCGTACACAACTTGTAAGAGAGTTATTTACTAAAACAGAAAAACACACGTAAGTCAATTGGAATTGTAATTAAAAGAAAATATATATGAATGCAGAATGCATTTCAATGAGAAGGGCTTAACCCTGCAGCAACAAACAACTTGGAGAAGCTTTGGAGCTTTCTTCAAGATTGCCTGCTAAAGCCACGTTCTCACTGGAGCGTGCTTTTTCTTAGGGTGATACGTTCATAGAAATATTGTTCTTTGTTCTCTCTCCAGAGTATCACATGAGAAACTTGTGGTATAATCTTAGCTGTGAAGGCAACAAAGCACATTATTCATATCAAGTGGAAAACAATAGAAAAAGAAGTTCAAAATATGGAGCAAAATGAGAGAACTGAATAGAGTTATAGCACCTCCTAATGCTTATGATTCATTACTTTTCTCAACATAATTTCGGAGAAAATTTGTAGAAAAATACTTTAAAATCTGTATTTATTTCTTTTAGTAAAATCCACCAACAAAAAATTTAAGTCACGCCCATTTCGAGTGTTACATTCGAAAGGTGATATTGAAAATTGTATAAAAAAGGATAACTTTTGTGTCGTTTTCAGTAAAATAAGTCTATAGCTAATCGCATTAGCTATAGACTTGTGACTTGCGAAAGACTCGTGTGACAAGCCACGCCTACAAATTTAACTGCAGGTTTGTCTAAAAGAATCATCCCCTTTAAAAAACCACTTATTCTAAAAGACAAATATTGGAAAAAATTCCTAAGACGCTTCTAAGTGTTAGATAATTCGAAAACAAAGTATGTATAAAATATAGGATTGCCCCGCCCACTTGTTTACATTTTTAATGGACAGAGTTGACACTTACAAACTCATTACTGTCCTGCAAAATATTTCTAATTGAAGACATTGAAAAACGACCCATATTGGTATGATCTTTTGAAAATCATATTCACTTACAAGCCACACCCACTTATATCTATTTTTGAAAATGAATAGTCTAACATGAACATTTAGTCTAACATGAACACAACCTAAAACTCTTAATTTTATACGCTGTTTTGAAAAGTAATTAAAATTTAAGGCAAGTAAGAGGTAGTTAATTATGCCACGCCCTCCTGACAGTTGTATCTCTTTAAAGTTACGTTCTTTTGTGTATGTATATATTTTTGCAAGATAAAGTCTGCTTTCTAATTCCCAAGACTTGGAAAATTGTTCAAAATGACGAGTCAATGGAAAATAAAATTATGTTAAGGGGGACTACGGCAGTAGTAAACATGGGGTAGCACGAAACACTGACATTTATGTCTACACTACTTGGACTTGTGTCGATTATTTCTTTAATGGACAATGAAACCTATGGTATCTATGAATTCATATTGGTCTCGTCCTCTAAAGTCTAATTTGTAATTATAAGAATTGCAATGTTTACAACTACCCCGTGTTTACTGCTGCCCCAGTTTCCCCTATACAATGTAATGTCACTTTAAAAGCCACTCCCGTTTTTATGGATTGTCTCTATCTAAAGAAAGTGTTCCAGAAGACACGAATATTTTAAAACTTTTACTTGATAGTATCAATATAAATATATTGCTATACCTTGTACAAGTGTTTTTGGGGGCGTGGTCTATTTTATTCTGCATGATGACTTTAAAGCTTTAATCAAGTTTGCGTCAGTTCGTAGGATTTGCTTAAGCAATTTAATGTATACAGGACCGAATAAGCAATCAATCGATGATCTATTTTATGAAACAGTGAAACTTAAATTTCTAAAATTTTTGAAAGGGGCGTGACCTAAAATTATTTCCTTGTTAAACTTAATTTAGAGCTTAAGTTTTAGTAAAGCATAGCAATGAAAGCGTAATTTAATTTAAGCCTGTCAGTGACCATAGTCTGATACATTATACAAATACTAGGCAATTTTGTTTCATTTTTCTCACTTCCCGAAGTTTCTGCACTCAGTTTTACAAACGGAAAGCTTAGCTTCACGTCAATTTTGACAATATTTTTCTTTATTCTCTTTTCTGATTTTAATTCCAATTTGCAAATTCTTTTCTTAGTTAGTAACATTATAAGAATAAATGGTGATTGAAATGTTTTATCGTGAAGAATTTAAATTATATGACCGTTACAAGAATATTCAATCCCCAGTATTTTTAGTAAACATACTTGTGTTAGGTTAATTAATAGAAGCAGGAAGGGGTGTCTTGATCCTATACTTTTGTGTACCTCATTGCCTGTCCTTGTGACTGTTGCCGTGGTCTTTTTTTGTCTTGTTCCCCATCAGCTTGGTGACTTTTAACAAATCGATTTCTACACCTCAACACCGAAGCTTTTGCTAACACTTTTACCCATGCCAACTCAACCCATTTGCCGTGCTTTGAGACACGATATAATGGGCTTGAGTGGAATGGGTGATATTGCTGAAAAAAAAGCACAATTCGACTTATCGTATTTACACATTTGGAGACACCGTCGGAATTGTATTTGAAGGGGGAGAGCCCTGAACAAAGTGACGAGGACGGGAAATGAGATAGGGAAAACCTAGGAAAGCTCCACTCGTGGTTTCTGATTACAGGTCTACCAGTTGAAAATGTTGGAAAGGGGAGCTTAAAAGGCAACTTCTAATGCCAAACACATCGACGGAATTTGAGATTTGAGTAGCAGGAAGTCAAATGTGTTGTTTCACAAAAGCTCACAAAATCCCTAACCATCCTCCCATACCATGATGGGTGGAAAAAGTATATAATCACGTCTTTGTGTTCATTGCGCGGAAAATGATTTTTCAGCAGTACAATATTTCCCTTGGATTTTCCCTTCATTTTCCATTGATGAACATTCAAAAGTGAGTGTTTGTCTGAAACTGAGAGATTCGTTCCTGAAAGAATGAGAAACACTTCCTTGAAGGTTTTTTGGAACAATAGAACTTTTTGCCTAAAACTTAAAATGGCACTTTGAGCTAACACTTGACATAATAAACTTTTATCTCTTATACTTGAGAGAATTTTAGTATGCAAAAGATCTTTCGTGTTACCTGTCTTTAGACATGTCGCAAAATTTTATGTTTATCGTGGTATTATGGGTCTCTTAACATTTTTATACCAATCATCACAAGCTTTTAAACTTTAGCATAAGAAAACGTGAAGAAAATTGCAAAATTTTTATGACGAATTTCGACTTATTCTAAAGTCAAAGTACTTCAACGATACACGTTTCTTTGTTTACGTCCCTCTCCTTTACTTTTATAGTTTTAAGAAAAGATATAAGGAATAGGTTTTAATTAATTCAATAAATTTCCAATCTCAAAATGAAAATTTTTCACTCATACTAAGTAAGGTAAAGTACCCTTTATTCGACCGGTTCCTCTATTCGACCGGTAGATTTATTTATTCAATTTAATTATATTTGCTATAATATTTTGTGTATGATCTAACATTAATAGGTCAATTATTCTTTAAATAATACGAATCAGTGACAAATTCATAGAAATTGATGAAATTCACCATCAAATATTCAAAAATTGACCCACCGGTCGAATAGAGGAACCCGGTCGAGTAAGGGTACTTTACCTTAAATTAAAATAAATTATAATGGTCTTTTTAAAGCCCAACAAATCTGATTATCTCAATTCCATACATTTGATAAGCAACTAGTTGCTTTACAACTGCCTAATTTAAGGCGTTCCATTAAATTAAGTGCTTATTAAGGGCTTAATAAGTACTTAATGTGTTAGCCAAGACATTTAGTGTTACAAAAATATGCTTATAATTTAGTTTTTCGCTTTTAATTGCTCTGCAGGATGTGATATAAAATTTTGCTATAAAAATTTTAAGAGAGACCAATAAAATTTAATTGTAGTGAATTTTAAATCGAGGATTTCAGTCCTACTCTTATGAAAAATGTGAAACTAAACTGTAAAGAGTTGTAGGCCTTCAAGTAGTGAGCCTTCAAATGTCATTAGCCTTTGAATTTTGCAATTTTTAATTTTTCTAATGAAAAAACTTCTATAAATAGATTAGAATAGAATAGGATAGTAGTAAAAAAGGGGTGGCAAAGCGTCCCAGGCTTTGCGAAATGCTCGAACTCGTGACTTAGATGCTATACCTCAAAAGTACTGTCGCATCATTTACCGGTACTCAACCCCATTTGAATCGATTCATAAATCACTCAATAGATTCCACAAGATAATTTGAAGAGTAATAAAAATTATATTCGAACAAAAATTACTTATCGGTAAATAACCGATTCATTACCGGTTCACAATCAATTTGAACCGACCTATAAATCACTCAAAATATTTCCCAAAATACACCTCAAGAGTAATTTAATTCAATTTCGTATGAAAATTTTTTAACGGTTGTGAACCGGTTCATTACCGATTCAAAACCGATTGGAACCAGTTCAGTTTTGTCGGAAATTCCAAAACCTTTCCAACGAGCCTAAACATGACCCCATTTGCTTGATAAATGCGCTCTCTAGTGTCTTTTTAATCTTTAATCTATTTAATCTTTTGACCTTGAAAAACCGTTATTAGGAATGATTCAACGGTATTTTCGTCTAAGGACGAAATGTCCGCCTGAGTATTCTCTAAAACATATCCAAAAATGAATATGAAGGAAGGAGAGGAGTGGGGGAAAACGAGGGGCATGTAAACGATCCTTAGGTCAACTTATGGGGGGGGGGGTCCCCGGAAGGTCCCAAGTTGTTATTTCTAACCGTTTGGCCTCTAGAGTTGGCGACAGCCGGATAAACAGACGGACAAACAGCGTGACGCCAAAAAACTCGAAACTTCATATTTCCAAAATTCTACCAAAATACGACTCCTTGGGGGGAGGGGGGGGTAAGGAGTCGAAATACATATCTAACTCAAAATCGAAGGATTATAATATACTGCTCTCTCCGTGGAGTTTGTGCAGTAAAAAATTCTATAAATAAATTAGAATAGAATAGGATAGTAGTAAAAAAAGAGGAGTGCACAGGAGTAGGACAGACATATTCAAAACGCCTTAGAAGGAAAGGAATTTGAATTTGAATTTCATGAAATTTTCCTGATCTAAAAGATATGACAGTTATAAGAATATAAATTTGGTTAATAAATAAATTAAATTTGGTCATTAATACCTTTGGCGCACTTTTTAACTCTCTATTAATTTCATAAAACCAAAATTCGCGTCCCTATTTCTCTAAAACTGTTTTCATAAGTCTATCCTACTCTTTCGGTCTCAAAATTGCACTGTTAAATTTAATTTGGTGTGATGTTCAAAAAAAAAGAAGAAGAAGAGTTCGAAAGAGTAAGATTGACATATATGCAAAGCTTTTAAAAAAGAGATGGATATGAATTTTGACTCTGTGAAATTTTCCTAATCTGAAAGGTGTGCCGGAGTCATAAAAGATTAAATTCGGTCAGTAATATTTTCTGTTATCTTTTAGATCAGGAAAATTTCATGAAATCGAAATTCAGATCTTTTTTTCTCATAAATTTCGCATAATGTTTATCTCAGTTTTTCGCATTCAAAATTGAATTGAATTAAATTGAATATATTGTGATATTCAAAAAAAAGAAGAAGAAGATTGTGTAAGAGCAGGATAGACAAATTTAAATCTCCTGAGATGGGAAGACACGTAAATTTTAATTTCATGAAATTTCCCTGATCAAAAAGGTGTGCCATTAACAAAAGGTAAATTAGCTCAGTAAATTAATTAAATTTGTTCAGTTTAAAATGGAATAATGCCAGTAACCCATCTGTCAGTAACATTTTGTGCTATCTTTTAGATCAGGAAAATTTAATGAAATCAAAATTCACATAAAATAAATTGACTTTGTTGTGATGTTCAAAAGAAGAAGAAGAGTACGAAATTTTAATTTAGATTTCATGAAATTTTGCTGATCTAAAAAAGGTATCAGTGGCATTAGTATCTAAATCTAAATCGATTGAAGGTAAATTGAGAGACCTTTTATTTACCCTTTGCTAAAGCTTTCACTGCCTTAAAAGGTTTAAATTGCATAGTAATCAGTTTTGATTTTTACTCTAACTAAAATTTAATTTGTTATTACTCATACAGTACCTCGAAAAATTATGCTAGAGAAATTTTATACAAAAACGTCCATAATTCTAAAATAAATAGTACGATTCACCATCACTTGTACGAACTTTTTCAAAGCTTTTTAGTAAATTACGGCAACTTTTATAAACTTGTGCAATCACTACAATCCATCAAAATTGAAAAGTATTGGAAAAGCAAAACAATGAAGGATATGTAGTTAAAGTACCTTGTTCATAGCTCAAAAAACGAGTGAAAAAAGTACGTGTAAGTGCGTAATTTATCATCAGTGGCGATCAATGCCCTCGATTTTCCCATCCGGATGCTATTCTATGGGTGGAAAATGGATAAAAATCATGAGAGAGAGAGGAAATATTGAAAATTTTTCCAGAATAACTCATCGAATTTTGTTAGATAAAGTACATGCTTATATCTCTTCTCATCGTACGTCCATACATCAAATTGTATAGAGAATGTTTGAGGAGTAATTTATTCTGAGCTTTCTATTGGAAACTTTTACCATTGATGTCGATTCAATAGCAAAATTATTTCACCTCAGAATAAGGGTTTAGGGATTGCATTTTCACTCTTTCTCCCAAATAAAGTTTCACCCTGCTTTTCACATTTCAACTGAGAGATGACGGGAAAATGATGTTTGTTGAGTGTAAAAGCTCTATGCAGTTTTCACACTCTTCTTTAGACAAATCTCAAGTTGTGGATGAAAAGCTCACCCTTTCGATGGGGAGATTTATGTTCTGTGAAAATAAAATAGGGACAGAGGAGGAAAAAAAAGAGAACCAAGCAAAGGATTTTCCTCTTCACAAACTCACAGAGCAATTAATTAAAATACAATCAATGAGAGTGTTGTAGAATTTTCTGTAAATCATCCCCCAAATCACCTGAAGGAGCTTTCACGGTGCACAAGTACCTTCTTAGTTTCGTCTCGGAGATTGCTAAATGTCTGAAGATATCACTGAAAGCTTTTCTCGTTCTCTTCGCGTGAAACTCAATAACTAATGAAAAGTCTTTTATAATTGAAATGACTTCTTTTGCTCTCTGTACCAGATGAAAGTCGGAGAAAAAAATGAGAAACAATAAAATTGCTTTTCTTTGCAAAATGCTCTAGACTTGGTTCTAAGAGCTCCTTAAAAAGCGGCTGAGCTTTTTTTTAGATGAAAAATAATGCTTTTGAAATTCTTTCGTTGACTGTAAGGAGATCTCATGTCATGGGTTTTTGCTTTTTCGAGTGGTTGTGTGCGAGAGAAAAGTTGAAATGGAAGAAAATGGAAAGTGAAATTAATATTCTCTGAATAAATAATACACAAATGCGGCCAGGAAAATTCAATTTCGACCAACTACAGCAATGTTAGAAAGCTTGTTGGGAAAGGCCATGATGTTGAATGATGTGGGAGGGTGGAATAAGAGAAAATTTGTGGTATGAGAATGTCTTTAAATTAATCTTTTCTCCCCCCAGGAGCTCTATTTACCATCCCCAAATGTCTCTGTTAGTCTGATTTTTCCACCCTCAAATGAATATTTGGGTTCACTTTGTCAAATACAGCATGTGTTTGTCTTTCTCTTAATTACAAATCAACTTTATAGTACAAAGCTCAATATATTGGTACCTCACTGGATAGAAAATACGAATTAAATATGAAAATTCTCTCTTCAATTGCGAATTTTTTTCACCGGGATCCACATCAAGCCTTTGTTTGAATTTTCCGCACAAAATAAAAAGCTTTCAGGTTGGGAACAATCAAAATTGTTTTTTTAGAGGATAAATACCCAAGCAGCAATTTATTACTAATTTCTCAAAGAAGTGATATAGATTTCAGATCTAAGATTTAGCCATATGGTTTAACTGCTCTAATTCCTTGGCAAGCTTTTTTTTCGGGAAAAAAATAACTTAAGATTGGATTATTAAGGGTAAATGATATATCAGATGTTGAAGGACCAATGAAAGTGGTTGACTCTTAGGATTTTGAGAGCTGAGTGAACTAGGCTGAACCTCTAGTTCCTCTAGTCCGAAGACTGTTTTATGCAAAGGTCTTGTAATCAAAGAAAAGGACAAAATTTTATTTATTTAATTCTTGTCCCTGTACATAACTAATACTACATTATGGGGCTGTACATTACATATTTTTTGACATATTTTTTATTTTTTTAATTTATTTCATTAATTCAAATTTAATTTATGTAACGTTAGTTGTCATTTGATAAAAGTTTTCTCTCTAAAAAAAGAAAAAATAAATTTTAATCTAATCTTTACGAATTAGAGATCATTGAAAAATCAATAAAGTTCTTTATGGCCTCTACACACTAGAGAAATTTAAGTCCATATTGAAGCAAATTTCCTACGCTTTTGTAGAAAAATCTCTTTAGTATGGACATAAATTTCTCTAGTGTGTAGAGGCCATTACTAAAGACTTTTAAAAAAAATCCCTTAGGAATTGTTTTACAAGAAAATTTTAGTATTCGGACATTCTATTGGATCTAAGAGTAAGCTTTTCTTGGACGAAATTATATTGAAGCTTGAGAATAATATTTCAAAAGAAATGTTCTCTGACAAGTTAACGTACTTCAAAGTTCGGCATAATTCCTATTTGAATTCGATTTTGGTAATCTTAAGTAGTGCTGACCAAAATCTCAAAAGCGAAAATTTTCAAAAAGCCAAAATCTGGAAGGTCTAACTTATTATTATCCGATTTAAAGTGGTTCAGATAGCTGATAAAGTTTTTCATTAGTTTCTCAATGAATGAACATTGGACATTAGCTGTTTTTGAAAGAAGAATCGATCAAAAGTACCATCAATTTTTCTTTGAAACCTTTTTGGAAGATTTTCACAAGCTTTTGTTTAAAATTCAACATAATTCCATTTTCAAAATGATTTGCAAAATCTCAAATTATTTGTAAAGAAGGAATGAAAAAGTTGTTTTATAAGTATGTACTTATGAATTCAAAATCTAATTTAAACTTCACTCTTTAGGAAGCTGAAAGCTTGATAAAGACACCAAGAAGACTTCTCCTTAAAGAAAATACCGTGAAATTGACCACAAATTGAATGAAAAATATATTTTTAGAGTCTCAAAAGCTTTTTTGAAAAGCTTCTTTCATAAATTAATGTAAAATTCAATGTTAGACCGATTATGATAATTTTGGTCAGATGCGAAAAATTCAAAAGTTTCCCTAGAAGCTCTTCTAAGACGACAATGTTTTACATTTGATCCCTTTTAGAAAGGTCTTTTGCAAGTTGTCCTAAAAATTCTTCCTAAAAAGAACCAGATCCCTTGTTACTTAGCTTCAGGTTTGTGAATTCCCACTGGGGTACACGCACCTGACCGTACCGAGGCTACAAGTACATCTAGCCCGAATTGAGGGAAAGGGCTATGAATTGCATTATTCCACATTTTGACTTAAAAGTCCAAGTTAGACCGATTTCGATTATTTTGATCAAAAATGAGAAACTCAAGAATTTCCCTAAAACTTTTTCTACAATACTGTGAGCTTCCTTTAAGAGAAGTTTTATCAGAAACTTTGCTTAAATACTCTTGATTATTTATATTAATATTAAATAGATTTTGTGTGAATTTTTTAATTATTCTGTTTTAATTCATTTTTAATCT
Source organism: Phlebotomus papatasi (assembly GCF_024763615.1). Lineage (NCBI taxonomy): Eukaryota > Metazoa > Arthropoda > Insecta > Diptera > Psychodidae > Phlebotomus > Phlebotomus papatasi. Next base: position 17,474,559 of record NC_077224.1, read on the forward strand.
TAATAAAATGATTTTGGGCTTTTCTAAAAGCTCCAAGGATACATTAAAATATCTTTAAAAAGTCAGTGAAGTCGCTTTTCCGAAAATGCTCAAAAGGTGAGCTAAATCTTAGTATTTTAAAATGTCTTGAGAAGAAAATATTTCCACCGTTTGCCACTGGAGGTTGGTCACTAACTCTAAGACGGCGGTGGACGCAATAGAAAGAGAAGCTATCTTCCTATCTAACTGTTATTGATAAGTATGATTGGTGAATTGAATGCAAGATAACTAATTTTTATCCGTTTACGTTAATAATTTAGACGTAGGAATTTTAAAGCCCATTAGGAGACTTTTTAAAAATATTCCTTCTCAAAGATAACCCTGTGCTTCTTGAGTATTTCAACAAATTAGAAAAAAAGGCTAAATTCCAATTGTTTTTATCTCGCTTTTCTGCTCCTTCTGCATTCTTATGACCCATCCTGTTGATATTTTCATAATTTAACGTTCACTAATTTTCATTTCCATTTTCTCTTTGCAGACATTTTTCACGGGTTTTCCCTTCTGTAATTAACTGAAATCCAATCTACTGCTAATTATATCAACCACGAAAAGTGTGCCAACGACCGCTAAGGGTGCACAGCACATCCTCGTAGGGTGAAACCAGGAAGAACTGCCATTTTCCGCGCAGTTATCATTAAAGAATCACCAGTCGGGAGGACAATGTGACAATGAGGTAGAGGTACAACAAGCCGGAAAAATGGTATGTAAGAAAAAAAAGTATAAAAGTTTCAGTCCCTTTTCTTCGTAACTTGCAGTCCATCTAAAAGGGAGGTGAAATGGTTTTGTGGTTTCCAAAAGGAGTTCATCCTGTAGTATCTTCTCCTTTTTGCTCTATCCTCACAAGTTGCAAAATCTTTTTGCTGTCTACTGTTTTTTGGGGGATGGAGAACAAGAAGAGAGAATGAGCTTTGGATTATGTGAAGCACTTTTAAGGGGTTTGTCAATACGAAGCTGCAATGTATTTGCAATATGGCGAGATTTTTATTTAAAAATCCCAATACCAACGGAGTGTAACGTTAGGGTAACGTTAGATTTACGTCAATATTGTTACCTGCGCTGAAAGTAATTTTAATGACTTCATAATTACGTTCCATTAAACTTAGTCTGATAGCCTGCAATAATTGGTAAAGGCCTTGAGTTCTATGAAACTCTTGCCAACCAGAGATCGCGAATGGTCTAAAATAATATTCATATGACAGGTATGTAAGTTTTTTTCTGATGACAAACCTCTTCTGGTTCAACATTTGTTCCCGAATTAAACCTCTAAATTTTTTATTGCACTAACTTTCATAAATATGATTGGACTGAATAATTCTACAGCCTTTTTTCATGTCCAACGAACGAATATAAAGTCCCAGAAACTTTTCATCAACTTTTGTCTAAGTTCCTTTTTGATCTTTTCATTTTGATAAGTTCCTTTGCTCATTTTAAATTCGCTCTGTGAATAGTTTGAGTGCTTCATTCGATGAAATCCAGACTTTTTTATGCAAGTGTCTTCATGGTTGGTTTCTCTATAAATGGAACATCAATGGAATGGGGAGTAAGTGGACCAACTTTATCCGCTTCTCAGCATATTCCCCTTTTTTATATACTATTGCATTCTTCAAGTGGTTTATGTTCTGTCTATTTGTTTTTTTTATACAATTTTCAGCCCCCACGATATGCAATTCTCACAGCTACTTTTTCGGCTATATTATATTCGTATATATTTTTGGGGAAAATAGAGAATTGTGGCGTGTTTTCAACTTCCTTTCGTGACATTCTTTTCATGAGTGTTTCACTTGTTGCACCATTCATAAACTGGGGTATCCCCCTGACAGAAAGGAGTTGAGGTAGTGAGGAAGGGTAATACGGAAAAAGTAGGTAATATATTTCTGCAATTGTTTTAGTTGAGGTTCTTTACAGAGTCCCGTCGTTTACAATGAAACCTGACGTTGTCGAATCGGTCTCAAATTTTCCCTTTAGAGCCTTAAGTGGTCTTCAGACTAAAGATTTAGACTAGTTCCCAAAGCTTTCAAAATCTTTTTTTGAATAGCAATCACTTTTTCTGGTTTTTGAAGATCTCATTGATCATTTGCTTTCAATCTTTAATCCTAAATCAAATTTTTCCCAAAAACCTTGACCAACAACCACTTAGAGAAGTTAAGCCATTTGGCTAAGCCTTAAGTCTAAAGTCCGGATTACATTCTCCCAGATCCGTCAACGGCAATAACAATTGCAAAAACTTACGTTTCACTGAAGTAAAACTAGACTGACTAAGGTCGACTGACTGTTTGACTGAATTCGTCAAAATTCATTCCACTGAATTCATTTCGCACATTTTGATCACTAAGCAACTTAAATATTTAGCTGAGTTTCTCGTGCCTGGCGCATTCGCTAGGTCCTCTTATCTTGTCGTGCCTAGATCGTCGAGCCGTATTCTCCATAACTCACTTTTCATTTTGGGAGTATCTCTCTGGAATTCACTACCTATATAGAGAGAGAAAACAGTAATTGATCGAAGCTTTTGTCTGCCTTTCTTCTCTTTTCTTTAGTTATATTTTTCTTTCGCTTTTTATTTATATCGTACTGTCTCCTCCCTGGCTTATACAACCTGAGAAGGAGCATTTCCACCTTTTGGCTCCGTAGTAGGTTGGGCACCAACGCTAAGACGGCGGTGGACGCATAATCCCCATAAACCTCTGTTATTATACCTCTAAGAAACGTACAGTTGCAAAGGCAGTTTGATTTTTAAATAAATAAATAAAATAAATACATAAAATAAATAAATTGTACACTGAAAGCTATTCAAAACTAACCGAGTTTAATTTTATTAGGCACAGTATCCCTTTGGTTGTAAGTAAGATTAGGACTTAAAATCACAATCGAATTTCCAAGCAATACTAGGACATCTGTAAAGAATCTTATCTGCCATAGGTTTAACTGGGCTTTTCTCTGTTATTTTTTTTTTTGATAAATTCAAAGAAATAAAATTTTCAAACAGAAGATCTTTCTTGTTGAATAATATATATGGTCGAGCCGAGAATGATAAAACAAGCTCTATATTTGTTCGATAATTAGAAAAGTTTTCTCATATCAGTACGATGGGTGCAAAAACTTTTCATTTTCATCGAGTAAACTCATAATCAATTTGTGGTTCTTTGTCTTTTCTCTCTCCCACTCACCCTATAAATTCATATACTTCCGCCATATATTTATTCCAACCCCTTATTCCCATGGGATTTTATGGGAAAGTTGAAGCTATTATTGAAGCATATAAGCTGTCAAAATGGATTGTACAATGTAATATGAAATTTATACAGAAATTTATTGGCCATACTCTTGTAATGACTTTAAAACTCTTCCCCGAGCATCCGTCTTGTGCAATATCCTCTCACGAAAATACTATGCCGCCCACATATGCTTTTATACTTTTGAGCTTTCAATGGTGGATGCCTCTCATACATGAAAGCTTCAACCTCCAGATTCTTTGATACTTCTTCATGTAGATAATAAGGGGATGGTTATATGGGGCACAAAAAAAGGGGAGGAGGCCGAGGGTCTGATGAAATATTTCACGCGCTTTCAATTTGAACACCATAAATCAGATTATGTCAGCAAAATAAAGTAATCTCAGCATTACGAAGGGATAATCTTATCTGCTTTATTTTTTTTTTCAGCCAGCCTAGTACAGAACATATATAAAGCTTTTGGCAAATTTCTATACAACCCACCTTTTCATCGAACATAATTTTTATCAATGATAGAGCATTGTAAAAGTAAGAAAAAAGTTACCATAAAATCCCTACGAGGTGGGTTAAATGCCGATAGAAATGAAAGGGGATGCATAAAGGAATGTTAGAAGAAGAATTTTGAAAAAATCCTATGCCAGGAAGTTGGTATTTATTTTTCCCCATTCATTCAGTTCTTCTCCTCCTAAAAAAAGAGAAACCTCGCTCCCCTATGTACTTCAACCCAGAATTTTAAGTTAATTTTCCTTTTCTTTCTTAATTCTTCCGAAGGAGAGAAAAACAGCTCACAATAGAATGGAAAATGGAAGATGAGATAGAATTCTTTTTGTTGGATTTATAAAGTGAAAACTTTTTATCAAAGTCACGGAATAATTTTACCATCGTCATTTTTTTTGTTCTTTATCAAACCCTGCGCGTGATTTTCATCAAAACTTCCCAATTCGAGGGAAATTCTTGAAAAAAAGGTGTGCTAAAGAACTCTAAAATGGGGAAAAAACAAAAGAAAAATTAAGTATTGAAATGTATGTGAATGAATTATATGCTATAACAACTGCTGTTTAAAACAATTATAGAAAACAAATACACTGGGAAAAAGTTTAGACTTGGTGAATAAATATATTTAATAGAGCTGATTCCTAAAATATTTATTTATGCCAATAAAAACCAAAAACGAAAATAAGAAATAAATCTTATTGTGATAGTGATTCCTTTTATTTATAATTGGGAATTCTAAAAAGCAAACGAGGTTTAAGGGCAAATGCTTAAAATTTCGGACAGGTTGCATATAATGCCCAGCGCACAATAACTTTTGTTTGTAAACATGTTTTTAACATTTTTTATAAGAGTAAACGAGATGACTAGATCTAGATTTCATTCACTCTCACTGAAATGTCAAAAACATGTTTACAGAACAAAACTTATTGTGCGTTGGGCATAAGTCCCAAAGTTCTAAGTTCAGAATGCAACATTTTCAAAACAAATTGCAAGTTTTTTTTACTTCTTTTACAAGAGCGTTGTTTGGATCCTTAAAAAAGTATTTTATTACATTTGCTGTTTTTTAAAATTATTTTGCATCGTATGTAATATCGGACACCAATTTTTTTTTAAAGTTTCTTGCCCTTTTGGAACTGGAAATCTTACAGGGAAGATATGTTCTTTTAGACCAAAGACCTTTTAAAAAATTGTCAAAAATTTGTTTTGATTTAGAAAGCTTGGAAGGTTATCTTCTAAAATTCCTAAAAGATTAAAGAGGATTTTCTCTATTGGGAAATTTGCTGGAAACCGCAAACATAGATAACAATCTGAAATTGAGAAATATTCTTAGTTAATACTGTGAGGTTTTAATTAAGAAAAATAAGCCACAAACCTCATTTTAGTCTGATTCTCAACAGATTTAGAAAACTCGGGAGATTCACAATACAAACTTCTAAGAGCTCAACAACGCTTTTCTTGAGGAAAGCAGCTTAAAATCACGTGCATTATTGAAAATTAGAAGTGAATAAATTCTCTAATAATGCAAAATGCAAAGGGATATTTAAACAATCATCATTAATCTAATTTAAATCCGATTATTATGATCTTAACAAATTAAGAAAGCTGAGAAGATTTTCTGTAAGACATTCTTAAGAATAATACAGCATTTTTCTCTTAGAAATTGCTCAAAACCGCTTTTAATATTAGGAAAACCAAATGAAGAAATTCCTCAGAGAAAGGATAAAAAAAAAAGATTTACTAGAAAAAACAACACAAATTCAATTCTAATCTATTTACAACGATTTAGATGGATTTAAAAAGTATAGAACATTTCATTAAAAACCATTTTAAACACCAACATGGTTTTTCTTTGTAAGATTTGTCCAAAAAAAAGAGACAAAGATTTCAGATTTCCCTACAAGAATATATCGAAGTATCTTCCACAATGTTTCCCTGAAAAAAAAAAAAAAATAATCCTCTGAAATTTCTTGAAATTTCATGGACTTCTGCACATGGAAATCCCGACAAAAATGGCTCAAACACAATCTTCGGTAAGAAAATCGTTCAAAACCAGGAGCAGTATAATTTGATGTATTGTTTACTTGCCTGGGATTTCACACATTTTGTCAAAAGTGCGTCAAAAAACTTTTTAAACTTAATTCAGAATTTCTTCTAGTGTGTAAACAACAGTGATTCCAACAACGGTTAACCGGTTTCAAAAAACCGGTTAACCGCCTTATTTTAGGGACGGTTTCAAAACCGGTTTTAGATATGAAGCCGGTTTAAAACCGTCTCTTTATAAAAATTTTAATATTTCTCTTAAGGTTATATTTATCTTTTGAAAATCAAGATACACTAAAAGATATTTTCTTGACATAAGAAGGGTACCTGAAGTGTAATATGATTCAAAGTGTAATATGTAGTATGGTATAGTATGTTAAGAATTAATGAAGGATAGTAGTAATAAGTTTCCTGTACGTTTCTTCCATTATTGAAAAGAATTATTTGCTTAAAGGTTATCGGGAATTATTTCAGGACTTCTTCACTTGAAAATATTTCATCTTAAATCTTAGTTAAATATTTAGAAGACTAAAAAATCAATTGAATACTGAGAAAATATTTGTAAACGATTTAGTACAATCCTGCAAAATATTGTTTTATGTGGAAAAGTAACAATATATTTACGTCTCCCTGTCATCGTAAAAATCTTTTATTAAATCTTGCTATCTTTTAACAGCATAATCTTTATTAGACCCAAATTCATCAATATTATTACACAAGATTCTAGTAGAATTTTTATCAAAATCTGGTATTTATTAGTTTCTCAACGAATGGAGTAAAAAACAACAGAGGTTTACTTTTATTTTATTTCTTTTTTTTTTCAAAATGCCTATGGAATTTTTCTATTAAATTATTTGTGTTTTTAGTGTATATTATAATCATGATTCTCTTGATATATAATAACAAAAATTATGCATCAGTATGTTCTCTATACAGAATGATCTAAAAAATTGACTTTATTTAGAAACCTCCCAATCGAAAAATCTGGATTTTTTTTTGTTGAAAACAAAATGATTTTGACAATACTTTAACAAGATTTTACAAAACTTTATAGCGAATATAAGTAGCAAAAAATCTTGGTACTATCCTTCCAATATTCTTTTTTTTTTTAATATTTTTGCAAATATAATTTTTCTTCCAAGATTCAAATTTTCTGAACTTAAGTTTAACAAGATTTATCTAGTCATAGGATTTTAAAAATAAACAGGAAAACTCTTTCGGTTTGTTCGTTAAAACACTCTCTATAAAATCTTTTTTTTTCATTTTCCGAGATCTAGAATAAAATTTTTAAGTATTTCCTAATTAAAGATTATCAAAAATGACAAAGTTTTAAACAATTTATTCTAAGAAAAAAAAATTGTATGAAAAAATAGTTAGTTTTATGGAAAGCTACATTGCACCAGCATTTCCACGGTGAAATATAATATTATTAGAAAAACTCCCAGTAATTTTCCAGCACTCTGAAATTTCCTGAACTATTTTAAATACAAAATGATGCAATAGAATAAATAAGTTCTAAATTAATTGAAGAAAATATTAAATATTAAAAAGTAATATTGATAAATATTACTTTAAAGTTCAGGCCATGAAAAATTGCACAAAAACCGGTTTTAAACCGGTTAACCGGTTTCAGACCGTTCCAAAACCGGTTAACTGTCTATCCTAAAAATCCGGTTATTTGGAATCACTAGTAAACAAGTCTACTACTCACGATTCACTGCAGTTGTTGATTAGCTGATGTGCGTATCAACCGTTTACCTAATCAAACGATCAGATCTGTCGGTAAACCGATTATTTTATCAGTTTATCAGCCGATCACCCGATTACCTGATTAGTTAATCAGACGGTTAGTCGACCAGCCGATCAGCCGATCAGCCGATTAACTGACCAGGTAATCAATCAATCAGCGGATTACTTGACTTACGTTTTCGGTTTCTTTGGCATTGAGAAACCCACAGGAATTTCTAAAAGCAAAAAATATATAGAATTTTGTGAAACAAAAGGAGTGTCCGATGTTATTTCAAGTTGTCCGAAACTTGGTACAGGTGTCCTGTATCGTTTTCTAAAGCATTAAACATTTTTCTACCATTAAAACTTTGATATATAAATTTTAATGATGACTAGCAAAATAATTCCAAGGAATCAGACAAAAAAGTAGTCAAAAAAGATTAATTTTTAACTTTAATTAATTCCATTTGTTGATTAGTGAGTCGAAAGCTAATCTGCTTAATCAATTTATTAGTTGAAATTTTAATTATGTGTAAAAGTTTCACAAAATACTTTCATATTGGATTTTATTGGATTTTATGCACAGAATAATATTCTCCTTTCATACAGCAAACTTTATGGTTTATGCATATATGAAGAAATTTTAGTTTATTCACCTTCAAAATTAGTTTCAAAGTCTTTCATCTTGAGGCAACTTTCACAAGACCGACCATACCTTTCTACCCCTTCTATGTCCTCCTCCTCCTAAAAAGGATAGAGAAAATTGGTTGGAAATTTGAAATTGCCGATAAATTTGAGTCTGAACTTACTCCAACTCCTCCCTAATACACATATTCAGGGACTAACCAGAATCTTCGGAAAAGTTAATGGGGGAGGGTACTTTGAAAAGGAAAATTGACGAAAGCTCCTCAAAAGGTGACCCATTTATTAGGGGTAACAAAGGAGAATAAACTGAAAAAGGAGTGAAAATGAATTTCACACCTTTTTATAATAGCACAAAATCCAGCTGGGTGTATAGTCCCCTTCGGCAATTATAATTAATATTTTTCCATTAGAAGGTGGAAGAGGTGAGGTGTGGGTGGGTTTGCACGGGAAATGTATATAAAATTACCGTGGGTGGTGAAAATTAAATTTGAAATTTATCATTGGCCTAGAGTGTAATTTATTTTCCGACCACACTCTGCTAATGCACCTTGTGCACTAGACTTGTCAGACACTCTATATGGCAAACTAACTAATAAAATCCTAGAAACTATGGTCATTTTCCACCCTCACACTTGCCCACCTCCAACGGTCTTTTCTAATGGAAGTCTAAATGGCTGGGAAAAGGCAAGGAGAGAATTATAAAAAAAAATCGTTGACATGGGTAGTAAATTTTAAGGCGGGGGTTGAAGTAGAGGGTAGACAGAAAACTACATGATGTCTTTTTGTATGAGTTCAGTGGAAAAAAATGTGGGAGGACTGTGAAAAATAGAATTTGATAGGAAAAGGTTTTCTCTCTCACCAAAAGCCATACAAGTGAGGGTGTTGAAATTTTGCCCCTAGGCCAAACATCCTGTGAAATTTTTTCCCAGGAAAATCTCAAAAACTAGCTAAAACCAGATTTTTCTCTCCATCAGTATTGAATGAAAGAGAGTGTCCACTTGTCCACCTATATTCAAATGTTTCCTAAATTAACCTTTTTCTGCTTCATGTAACTTTTTCCGCCCATTCAAATATTATATTCATGATTCAAAAAATGGAAATTTTATTTTTAACACATTAGAGATATATTTCTCGTTATTTTCAGGCATTTAACAAAAACTTTTGTTTTATGAGTCTTTAGAATTCCTTAAATTGTTGTAGGGGGAAGTGGGGCACCTTTGGATTTGGGGTAGCTTTAAATTGGAAGTTTTCTTCTACTTTTAAATAAATTTGAGTCTTATCATGATATAATTTAGTTGCACAAACAGATTGAGCAGCTAAATTACATTATGATATGGCTCAATTCCATTTAAAAATGGGACAAAAATTCTAATTTCAAAACTGTCCCAAATTCTAAAGTGCTCTACTCCCTCTACTCTAATCTCAATTTCACTTAAATTTCATTTTTAGTGAATAAACCAAGAATAAAAAACCGAATAACCCGGAGAATATATTTAGGGGAAACTGGGGCACCACCAAACATGGGGTAGCACCAAACACTATTTTTTATTTCTAAACTACTTGGACTATCTCGACCATTTCTTCAATGGACAAGCATCCTTATAGTGCCAATAAATTCCTATAGGCCTTGTCCTCAGAAGTCGAATATCTGATTAAAAAATCGCACTGTTTGGTGGTGCCTTAGTTTCCCCTAGTACTTATTAAATGTTTAATAGGTTCTTAACTCCATGACTTAATTTCAAGGAGTTGTAGAACATTCTACTATACAAACATCAGCGCTTTGTGCTGAGTAGAGGTAGAGAAATTAATATGGTACGACTCAGCCTTAAGACTAAGTACTTAATTAAGGCCATTGGGAAAGTCGTTAATTAAGTACTTTGTTTTAAGGATATGAAAAATATTTATACTAAATACTTAATTACTTCAGATAAGTAAGCTGTGTCTTATAAGCGTTTCAGATAAACGCTTTTAAGACACAGCATCGAAGTCATGAGTTCGAGGATTCCAAGTAAACGACGCCTTACCATGCCTCCAATTTAAATCCAGATCCAATGAACAAATCATTTTAAACGTGAATTAAGATTAAGATTTATCTATGCGTCGTTTATGACGGTTACATCCCTTTCGCGAAAATTTTAAGCAAACTTTGAAATGTAACAACCACCCTAACTATAAGTAGGGTAAATTAAGCTAATTTAAAACTTGCTCCAAATGGAATTTTTTCTCTATTCCAAATGGAGACGTCATTGTTTTCATTATAAATGCAGTACTAAATTATTATATTTATATATTTTATATACAATAGTTTCATTATTTAGTTAATTTTGCTCCAAATAAAGCGAAAATCCATTCATATTCACAAATTTAATTTGTTAATTTCTCAGAAAAATTAAGTGTACCGTTTCACCATCGAATTTTTCATCGATCGACCTTGTTTTCTAAAGAAAAACACAATGCGGTTACTGTTGTTTTTTCGTTTTGTTTAATATTTATGTCATATTTCTGGCTAATTTTAGTTAAATTAATTACTAATCTTTATTGTTAACGGTACGTGAAGTTTTCAAATGAAATAATTATCTATTTCGTGACCAAAAAGGGGTTTTCTGAAGTGTCTGCAAATGCTTCAATAGAAAACCCTGGAAATATGATTTTTTTGGAGAGATTTTCTAATTTTTTATAGATGGGAAAGCAGAAAAGACCAGGAATAAAAACAAATCCTGCACTCAAGAACAACTCAACAAGGTTTTGGAAGCCTTTTGTTGCGGTTTCACTTACGCTGCTTGTCTCCAATTAGAAACTTTCGCTTGTCTCCATTTGGATTAATTTGTTTCCAAAAGAAGCATTTTGCACTTGTGTGTTTTTCTTGTATTTAAGAAGTTTTCAAATTATATTTAAAGAATTCTTAGTAAACAGTAACATTCTAGAAGAGTCAAGGAGCAAATTTATGTAATTCTCTTCAAAAAAAAACTGAACTTGGAGTGTTGAATCTTCTATCAAAGTTAAAGCGTCTGGAAATGGTTTTGAATTAGGACATTTACCCTAACGCGATTGGAAAAAAAGCTTATTTAGCGGCAGTCTATTTTATTAGGTGAGATTCTTAATAATCTCACCTACTTTTTAGCTAAGATTCGCTTGGGGAGATTACAACAGATAGCAGAGAAAATAAATCTCAGGAATAAACCATCCAGGAGCGATTTTCTGAGACGCACCTGTTCGTAGTACAGTGAGGACATTAAGTTGCATTTTGAAATAAGCCCATTTATAAACAGCCTAGTACACACTACAAAATTACACACTAAAAATCTATGTCAATATTTCGCATTTTTTTCTATACATGCACAGGGAAGCGTAGTGTATAGCGGGTATAGAGGCCATAAGTGGGCCTAGTTTTCATCTTAACCGATTTGAGTAAATTTGAATTTATACGGGGTTCCGGGATTATGCACTTCTGGATTATGCACCTGACGGGATTATAAATACACAATTATGCATGTTTGCCTACTATCGGGAGGTCATTTGTGAAATAATGTTTGAAATACCCCTAAATGTATGCAAGTTTTTACGCAGTAAAATTGAAATGCACTTTAAGTGAACCGTTAGCGCTGAAAATTGGACGAAATACTGGAGCTAAAAAATGTTTAGCATGCATCACGGCGTTCCTGTAATTTATTCGAGATAGGTCTCCTACGCCTCCTACGGGTATAAAAAATGGCTAGGTACATAATTCCATTTTGTATTGTACCGGTTATTGAATCATTTGTTTCGGAAATTATTTTCCGAAACTTGGCCTCGGGTTTGTTCCCGAGCTAGAGGTCAAACGGTAAGAGTTGTCGACTTCCGGTCTTCGATGACCCCCCATCAGTGGACATTTCTGACGATTTTTTTCCTTTTCCGCTCATCTCATCCAACACCTCCTGAATGCATGCGTTTTGTATCCACATGGAATAGTACTATCCAACCGTAAAGTGAATATTTATATAGAATCAAATAACAATATTTTAACATGAGACTTCAAGAAGATTGGAAATCAATATTTGATGATATTTTGTAATTAGACAAATTAGATTTGTTTACCATGTCGTCAGTCTGGAAAATAATTCTACGTACGTTAGATGGGGTACGAAAGAGACGACCTAGCAATGGAGCAAAAAGACAAATAATTGGAGGGTTGTTGGAGATCCGAAAGATAGAGTGCTTTGTCTGATAAATGCACACAGGGGAGCATTTCAAACAACCCCCCGCATATGGCGTATTTAGACGTTTCACAAATAAAATGAAATGAGAAACACAATTTTACCATTTTTGCAATGAATAAATATTTTCTCAGAGAGAGAGAATTCTTTTTTTATCCAGTTCTCTGTTTCGTGGCAGACTTTTTTTCCTCCATCATCCCCATGCCATTTCGGTGAGTTGGATGCTGGAGAGCGTTGAAAAAAAAAGAGGAAAAGCTTCGAGGTTTGGGAGCAAGTCTGTGGATGTTTTCATATTATTTGAGGACATTTTGTATACAATAAAAACCTCTTGGGTAATGTCGCAATGCGGTGCTGAAAAATATTTCACTCACAGTCTCTCTAAAACCCAAAAAAAAAGAAAATATAAAAAATAACACACCTCATCACACAAATTTCATGAGGTGCGTTATATAGTCGTTATGAGCTTTAAGCTCCTCAAGAAAATAACACAACAGGAAGTGACACTATTTTGTGAAATGTTAGTATGATCCATTTTATGCATTAAAATTTATCTAAATTTTTCTTTCTGCTTCACATTCTGGGTGGATCATAAGAATAAATTTTACTATTTTACACATACTCTAGAGAAATGCGAAATTTAATTTGGCAAGCATATAAGAAAGCCTAAATAATTTTCTTTATAATGCGGATGGTCTTCCTTTTTTTTTTTGCTCTTCCTCAAATTCAGTACTCTCTCCTTCATTTCTGAGAAACATTTTCCTCATCTTTATTATTATTATTATTTTCACGCGCAATATTTTACCATCTTCTCACACCTTCCACCCCATCCTCAAACCCCGCCTATTCCCGCCAATTTTCACACACAGTCTTTAAATATTACTCACAATTTCCACCCAGGGATGTACTTTTTTTTCTGTAACTCACGCCCTTAGCCGCTCCCTAATATGCTGAAAATGAAATAAAATGCACACGGATGGAAATTAAGGGTGGATGAAGGATGTAATCGTAAAAAAAGTGCCACAGTGTCTTAGAGTCAGAAAGGAGGAAAAAGGTGGTAAATTTTTAATCATCCGCCACTCACGGAAGACTCGTAAAAAAAAGAACACCTCAGGCGTAGACAATGAGAGTGATTAAAATATTTAATTAATCGTGAATTATTAAATTCGTTGACGCTTCTGCTAACATTACGTCTTCCGGACCTTACGGTCTTAATTGACATTCCAATTTTGTGGCATTTTTTTCAGAGAATTACTTTTTTTTACATGCATTTAAGGAATGCTTTATACTTTTATGTATTACTGTTACTATGAACCTAGAGAACCAACAGGGAACCCGAGAAATCCACAGGCAACCCGAGAAATCCACAGGGAACCCGAGAAATCCACAGGGAACGCGGGAACCCCACAGGGAACTAGAAAAACACATAGATAACCCGAGAAACCCGCAGAGATTCCGATTAACTCATAGTGGATCCGGAGAAGCCACAGGGAACCGTTAGAATCCTAAGGAAACCCTGCGAAACCACAGAGAATCCGAGGAATCCACAGGGAACCTGGTAAACTTACATGGAATTCTAGGAAACCATATCTATATACATATCTCTATACAAAAGTTAGTCCTAAATATTATGATTGTGATGTTGGACTTGAGGAATGAGTGGAAGCAATATGATTCAAGATAAGCCCCATACAGAACCAGGAAAATCCACAGAGAACCTGAAAACCCTCCAGGACACCCAGGAATCTACATAGAACCTCGGAAACCCCATAGGAACCCGGGAAACCCATAGAAAAACCTGAAAATCCACAGAGAAGCCGGGAAACCCTCATACTTTTAAGGAACCTGGAATCCGGGAAATCCATACATTTCTCAGGATACCCGGTTAACGAACATAGAAAATTCAGGAAACCCCATACAATACCCGGATAACTCACGGAGAATTTGAAGAGTTCACAGGGAACCCGGGAATATTCCAGGAACACTCGAGAAACCCAGGGAACCCAGAGAACCAACATAGACCCCAAGAAGCGGGAAGAACCCATAAAGGATTCAGAAAATCCACCTGGGGAATCTTGAGATAACCCGGAAAACCCCCTGAGAAACCCGGACAACCCACATAGAACCTAGGTAACCCACGGGGAACATAGGAAACTCTAATATTTTATAGTGAACCCGGGGTCCGGGTAATTCATACTATTCTCAGGGAACAAGGTCACCCATTAAGTATTGCAAAGAACCGGGCGAGAATTCTAAGTCACTCTTATTGCTTATGTTATCAGTTACCCCTAATAAACACTTTGTAAATTTAAACAGACCCTATAATCACTTATCATAGATAATTTAAAAATTTTATGACCTACTAAATAATATACAATTTAAAAGAGTAATTTGGAATTTCTCATATAGATTCTATGAAGCACTATTAAATTAATCTAGAAGACTCCCCAAAAATGTTTGTGTATGTAATGACAAAAAATATCTTTGTTTTCGCATAGAAAAGGCATCAAAGGCATCAAAATAAAACATTTATGTGCTAGACATAATGGTTCAACCTGAGAGGCGACAAAGCTTTTTCATAGCAAAGTCATTTCCGTACATGCTGCAAATGGGGTTTAGTATACACTGATACTCAAAAAACATACCTTTTGTATGATTTAGTGTCGGTATTTTTATTTCAATGAACGTGTACTCTATTTGAAATTGAAATATTCGTAAATTTACATCACAGGTCACGTGAGACATTTCCAATTCGATTTTTAATGTTGCTAATGGGTTCGCGAAATTATTTAATGCCATTTTAAGGATTTTCAGCCTAATGGTGGCGCTGCATGCCTAAGTTAGAACAAGTATTGTTCAACGCAATAAAGAGAGATAACGCTTTTGGACGTGGTTACCGCTAGAGACTTGTTTGCACTCCTATGTATAGTAAGGTGCGGTAACCGGATCGTTTTCCGTAGAGTACTGCTTAAACTCTTGTTTTTGAACTGATGAAATTCTTTTTCTACTTCTTGTAAATCCATATAATTATTATTCACTATTTCATTCAGAAACATAATAGAAAAAGAATTATTAAAAGTAGTAAAGAAAATTTATAAAATAATGATAATACTGAAATAAGTTAGCACTCACTAAGTAAGTGAATCACCTCTTCGTTAATTGGATCAAATGATTTTTTAATTGGATCGCTCAATTTACAAGAATATTTTCGACAGTTCTGAAACCATTCCGTGAGATCTTCAGCAGTAACCACAGCCCTTTCCAATGCAAAGGACTTTGGCTTGTGCATGCTGAGCTCTGGATGACGCTTGAGAAAATTCCGGAATTTTAAAGGTCTCGCAGATAATTTTGACCCTGGAAAGAATTTGTTCCTTGCCGATGGGATGCCAACCGTCCGCACATGCCAGGATCCACATGACAAGTTCTTCTTCTTCTTCTTTTGTAAGCGTCGTTGGCCTGCCATTGGGGCAATCTTTCGGATATCTGCCTGTCAATTTGTTGTACAATGTCGCCCTTGGTATATCAAATGTTTTGGATGAATAGGTTATGGTAGCACCATCTCGCACGCACTGCAAGGCATTCTTTAGATCTTCTTTAGAATAAGGTTTGTTCTTAGGAATCTTTTCCTTTGCTTCGTTCGGCATCCGAAATAGTAAAGCAGTGCTAAACAATACGATTCCCGGAAAGAAATATTGATTTGTGAAGCGCCCGTTTTAAAGCAAAATGTCATGACCAAAAATTCACTGATTTTTTTTACAAAATATTATTTCATGAAAATCGATTTACTCACCTTGTAGGGGAATGATTGCACTTCACTTTTAATTAAACCTGTGAATTTAAAATACTTTTTTTCACAAGGAAAAAAATGTTAGAAATGTTCGCCTGGGTAATCTCTAAAACAAATTCAAAAATGAAAAAAATCGTTTTCAAGCAATCCTAAAAAAACATGGTTTTGGAGGGGAAGGAGAGTTATGGGGGGAAATGAGGGGCATGTTAACGATCCTTGGGTCGACTTATGGAGGGGTCCCCCGAAGTTCTCAAGTCGCTATCTCTAACCGTTTGGCCTCTAGAGCTGGCGACAGCCGGACGAACAGACGGACAAACAGCGTGACGACATCTCTCAAAAATCTTCTGAAACGTGAAGATTTGTTGAGAAAAGTGGTCTGCGGGGGTGGAAGTTGGAACTTTGGGGGGACGGAGGGTGAAAAAATCGAGAGATTATAAATACTGCTCTCTCCATAGAGTTCGAGCAGTAAAATATCATTTTGAGTGGATTTTATCTAGTTAGCGTAGTCATAACGATCCACATAGCGAAGCGTCCGGATTAGCGCACTTGACAGTAAATGTGCTGTGCAATTCTCTAGGGAAAAGAATGAGACATAGTTGTATAAATTATGAGACATTTTATATTCATTTTTCAAAAGGGTTGTGAGAACAAGTTAAATATTTGCGCCCTCCCCTACATATGAATTCTTTGAATTTGTAGTTTTTGTACATAATTGCGTTTCGCCGAAATAGCATTTTAAGTCTAATGATGACGCTGCATGCTGAAATTCGAAAGTTCAGTTTAATTAAATGTCAATATTTTGAAGAAATTGCCAATAGTAAGTTATAGTGAGTAATAGTAAGTTGCCAATAGTAGTTTATTAGTAATAATAATAAAAGAAATAGGTGTTCTCTGCGGAACAGGTGTTCCTTCGACCCTATCTTTATTACGGTTTTGACACGAAGGTTGGTCCATTAATGCTAAGACGGCGATGGACGCTGACTTAGTCTTCAATTCTCTTAAACTTTTTCTGTGCCTTCAAGAAAATTTGTTTTGCAATTTAAAATAAAAGGAAAAGAATTAAATAAAACAGATAACAGGATTATGAAATGAAACACGCCAAACTTCTCAGTATAAAATAACTTATGTTCACGTGCTTCTTGCATTGAGCCAGTAAACTTTTGTGAAGACAATAGCTGTTGATTTCCTAGAATTCAACTCTATACTTTAGTGTTGAGATAGACGCCCACAACCCTTGATTTTATTGAATAGAACTGAGAATTTAAATAAGGATAAACACCCCCTCAATTGAGAAAATTATGGGTGGCATGGGTTATTTCAGCGCAACTTTCTCAATAATACTAATGCATTTTTATGTAACGAGACACTCACGCTATATCCAATTCCCTTCAAATCACCCTTCAGGAAAAAACCACCCGCAAAATGCTACCTTCACTTTGGAAAATGAACCGCGAAGAAGAAAAGACGCAAACTAACAAGGGAAATAATGTGGAATAAATTGGTGGAAAAGGTGAGGATTTTTCTTACTTTTTTTTTATTGAGGCTGGAGGGAAAGGGGGTTGAATTGTTAGGTTTCAAATTAACTTTCAAGATGGGGGCATATACAGAATATAATAAGCGGATGTTATGGGTCAGACTATTGAACTCTCGTGGAAATTAGTTTGAAATTTATCGGCGATTTTCCATTTGATTGCATTTCAATGTACCACTCCTACGCTCCTTTTTTTCCTTACCATACACAAGAGTTAATTCACTCGGTTTTTCTTCAGTGAAAGTTTTCTTTGAAACTGCCAGGGGGATGAGAAAAAGCTTAAGCGTGGAAAATGGGTGGCTTCTTGGGAAACTGTAAGATGGTGAGAAAATTTTCTCTCAAGCAATAATCATTGTGAGAATTCATTGGATAAAATCACACTAAAAATCCTCCTCAACTATTGCTGTGATTATTGGGGTTGTCCCTTATAGCAGTGTCATCATGATGATCCTTTTGGTGTCTGGGAGAATAGAGAAAGTACAACCCAAAGGGACAGGAAAAACTCCATTTTAACCCCTCATTCTCATTTCAATTTCACCACCCCAAAAGAAAAAGCAGACAAAAAAATCCGAGACAATTGTGAGCTTTTTTCGAGATCCTTAAAGTTCACGCAGGAAAGCTTGAATGTTCAATTCGGAATTGATTTCTTTGTCCATGTTTTCCTGAATTTCTAACAAATTCCTTTGAATGGTAACCCCTCTGTACCAAGGGCTGGCGTATAGCTTTTGAAGATCACCCACAGCGTGTGTGTGAATTTCTAATGCAATATAAGCTCATAAAAGTTTCTATTTGAACTTCAAACTGACGTAGAACCCTTTTCATGTTGTGTTTGTATTGAAAAGCTTCTTCAATTCAAAACCCTCTATATACCCCGAAAAAGCTACTATATCCGATTTGGTATAGAAAAGTATTGAGCTAAATAAAAAAAAGAGAAGAAAAACGCCATATGCGTTATTATTGTGTGCTAAACTATTGAAGTTGGAGAAAAAATGTACAAGAAGTCGTTTTGTTGCTCAATTTCACATAGTTGAGCTTTTATGAGTCGACCTACAATTTTTTATGTCGTTTTTCTTACCATCGTTCAATTGTCGGAACAATTGAGCAAGAATTGAAAGTAATACGGGACAAATAGAAGATTTTCCTCGAGGCTGAGGATGAAACTTTTGCTAACTGGTCGATAGTAAAAGCAAATATTTATTGAATGACATTTTCTTCTATCAAACAAACAAATATTAAACTTGTTAGTCTATTTGGAGACTATCGTAAGAAGTACCATAAACAAGAAATAATAATTTTGTTAGAAATTTTATATTAGCATGACATTCCTTGGCTATTTCTTTTTATGCATTTTAATTTAAAATTCGTCTCATTAGGGGAATGTTGGCATGGTTCGCACAGAGTGAGCCTTCAAACAACGTAAATTTTCTCTTTGTTTACAAATAGCTACTTCGTCATTTCTTAGGCATAAGATAGATCAATATTAAGCTCATGAAACGAGATGAGAAATGGTAGGTCAGCTTTTGCAAACAAAGAGAATATTCGCATCGTTTGAAGGTTCACTCTGTGCGAACCATACCTACTTTCCCCTATTTAAATCTTGCCTCAGAATTAGGCGTAAGAAGTTATACGCAAAATCACGTCAACATCCCAAAAGCGAAAATCCCGATTTTTTTGTGAAATCATTCCTCATAGTTTAAGGGGTTTCCCGAATTACAAGATCAAAGGAAATCAATATTTTTTATTGCTTAAATCGATAGAAATACTATCTAAGACAGAGGAGTGCAAGAACCGTTGAAACCGAATAAACGTCAAATGAAACATGTACATCAATGGTCAAAACGCTACTTGAGCAAACTTATTTTGACGTTAATTCGGTTTCAACGGTTTTTTGCACACCTCCGATCTAAGAATACACCACCAAAATTTCAGAACTCTATTCCAAGTATTTTCGAAGATAGAGAGTCGAAAGCAAAGGAGCGCGTAGCATTTTTGTCGAATTGACAGAAATGCTACGATTTTGTCGAATTAACGGGAAAGATAAAAAAACTTATGGACCGATTGAAACGTATAAGGGTTTATTTTCTTCAGAATTAAATGCTCTTTTAGTTGAACCCAAAGGATTTCAGAAAATCTCTTTTTTTCTTTTTTTACAGCATGTTTAAGTCAAAATTTTATCCGAAAAACCTATTTTTCTTTAAAACCTGTGAAAAGGGTCCAATTTATGATATTCTTTAGTTTTTCTTGGTTTAACTATGAAATAAACTTATGAATTTTTGAAAATTATTTTGGTTTTTTTTTCTTCAGACAAAAATTATAAGCTGCAGATTTCCCTTCAATTAGGGTGTACTGTGACAAAGCGCTCCAGTAAATTACTCATTATTCCGCCATTTTGCAATATTTTTTTCGAAAAAAATTATTTAAGCACTTTGAATGTGTATAAAATATATACCCAATATTTCATAAGGCTTGGTCGTTTCCTTCTCCTCCATAAAAAATCGCGAAAAACAAATAAGTCTTCGGTTTCTAATTCGGGAAGATGGGGTAATTCGGAATCATATTTATTTTGGAGGCTCAAGACATCGATTTTGATTAGTTTTGTAGGTTAGTTAACGGTTTCGGTTTTAGGACTCACTTAAAGTGAAATTTTAAAACGAATACTGTATTAAAGTTGGTTGACGTCCGGATTTAATAATTTTATAACTGGATTAAGCATGGATATGTAGTCTGATCAATGTTATAAGGTCTGCGCAATGTTTTTTAACCATTTTTTTTGGACCAAAATGCATTATTGATATATATTATGTCTTTTATTTTTTCCGCTCTTTTAGAGAATTTATTTTTGAAATTTCGAGTTTAATCGATTGCAATGGCTAGCAATGCCTTTTTTAATTTCTAGTTGGAAAAAGCGATAAGATAAACATTAATTGCTACATTTTTTTTAATCAAAATAGATAAATATAACTACAGAAAATGTTCAGAAAAAAATATGAGCCTGCATGAAAGTGCCCCTCTTAAAACAAAATTGTCAAAAGGATCTAGTTATTAAACTAGTACTAAAAGGCTTATTATAACCATGAAACAACCAGTCAGTTAATACAATTATTTTATTTCGATAGATAACTGCAATGGCTCAGAAATTTTGAAAATAAGACATTTCAAAAACTTTCAATTGGATGCAATTTTATAAAATAAACTGCAGAACTGAGCGAAAATCGGTGCGAAATTAATATTTTTTGTGAACATGGGGTTAAGGTAATGCTTTAGTAACATAGAGGTTTCGTCCTATTCCGTTCAAAGAGATAAGAAAAATATACGAAAATTAAATTATGGCCCATTCTTAAATTGCCCACCCTCTCCTTATTATTAATTGAATGGAGATATTTGTATTACAAGGTAATCATTTTTACAATGCCATATCCCGTGTTGGAAGAATCTGATAAGTCCATTTTAGACCACCCAGGAGCGCCTTTCCGTATGGTGTGAAATGCTTCTTCCATTGTTAGTTGGAATTATTATTGATCTTAGCTATTGATATTCTGGTAATGCTATGAATTATCAGGGGGTAAATAGGTTTGCTTCCTACAGTTCGTTTTGGGTGCTGATCAATGCGATCTTGGAGACTGATCGGTGCGATCTGCCTATCTGAATCTCACGGTTTAATCTTTGCGAACCTACTTTTACAACACCTGCTTTTCCCACTTTTCAAGTCCCACTTATTTTACCTATCCCACTTATTTTACTTGTCCCACTTAATTTCCCCGAAATTATAAAACAGCTATAATCAGTAGCATAAGTATAGTGCATTACGTGTACTTTCAAGAGAATGATGTCCATTAATTAAGAGAATTATCATAATGCAAATTATCTAAAAATTTGTGTATTATTTAAGCCGCTCCGTTACATATACTTACTGACCATACTCCTCATGACTTTTATATTTAATTTAATAATATTTAAGTTCCATTATTTTATGAGTTTGTCAACATGGAAATTAATTTATTTCAGACTGTCATCTTGCATGAAGTCTATTATGATCATCTTTAATATCAAACTTTTCAAATTATGCATTGTAACATTGGCACTTAATTAAGTACTTAATGAGCACTTAATTTATTGCCGTAATATTAAGTAGTTGTTGAACACTTAACTACTTCCTACATGAATAAAAACAGAGGCAATTGAAATAACACCTTATTTTGTGGATATGGATAGGGGAAATTACTCTCCCTTCGAACGTTCATGCCTTTGAATAATGTGAATTTCTTTAATTTTTCTTAAGAAACTTACCCATAATTATCACGTAATTATCAAAAATTGATGATAATCTAACTATAATATTTAATAGAAAATCACAAGTCTCTTAAGAAAAATAAAAGAAAATTCACATTATTCGAAGGCATGAACGTTCGAAGGGAGAGTACTTTCCCCTACCAAAAAATCTCTTTAAATACCGTGCACGTTTGTTATTACCAATAGGCATATAGCCAATTACAAAACCGTCTTCAGAGAATTAATGTCATTATATTTATTTTTTATCTCCTTCCTTATAATTTTTATTATTCAATTCTACGGGACTAGAGGAAGACCTTCAGGTTTCGCACACTTAGCTTCGAACACTTTATAATTTTTCCATAATTCTTTAATAAATCTGACCTTTTTTTCAGAAAGTGTGTGACTTATATTAAAACAATTCCCAAGGTCACATTCATTGAAGGAATAGGGGACAAATACGAAATGTTCGAAGCTAGAGTGTGTGCAAAACCTGAAAGTCTTCCCCTACGATATATGTACGAATGAAAAAAATAATCTTTTCTGTACAAGAATATTTTCTATCACTAAGTTTTTATTCGTCATTATGCTTGTGGTCCTGATATGGTGGTCTAGCTAAAATTTACGGAATAATTTCTTCCAATAATATTTAGAATTTAATACCTAAAAATCCTTATGATCATATTATACATCTCTTACCTTGATTTTTATCAATCCCTTTCCAATGCGTTGTTTACAAAATACAATTTGAATAATTGATAAAGCTTTCAAATCAGAATACACTTCCCTCCAGGAATAGTCCCTGTGTTAAAATTCTAGGAAAAGCCTCCCAGAGCTTTCCTGAAATCCACCATGTAAAATTTCTCCCCTTGAATCTCATCACAATCCCAAATCCAATTGATGACAACTTCAAATAGGAGCGAACGACTCTGGGAAATCCACCATATATGAATTGCTCGATGGTTTGGGAGAAAAATTGCCTAAGCCGAGAGTTGATGGGAGTGTGGAAAAGCTGTTGAAGAAGTTTTCCCTCTTTTCGCAGTGGGCATATCATGGGTTGGAAGAAGGCATGAAGGAGAAAGTTGTGATATCAGAGAGAAAGATAATTTAATTGGGCCATAAATACATCGCGTGACCTCAAATGTCGTTATTTTCTGAGGGGAAGAGAAGAGAAAATATGCCCCAACATGATCATCAATGATGACTTTTCATGTTTCGACCAATGACCGAATCCAGAACTAATGCTTTCTCAATTTCTTTTAGCCTCGTGCCAATGGAAAAGTTAATGTTTTGGCCTGTTTACACATATAACTTTTTTTTCTGCCCAGCAATATTGTTGACTATTTTCTGTGCCTGGTAGAGAATTTTCTTTCGGGTTTTCCCTTCAGCCACATCAGAGATTTGGTACCAAGTCTCTCTGGGTATTGTCACTGGGCTAGTTGGGGACCATGATCGGAATTTCGGATAGTTTTTCAAGGAGAGGGTTGGGTTGTTGGAGCCATACAACTATAACAAAGTCCTGCACAAACTCATATTCAATATGGAAGAGAAAGCTTCTGGAAAAGCAGGAATTTGATATATTTCACATATGTGTCTTATGCTTGTTAGAAGCTTACAGCCTGAGCATTTTCTAATGTTGCTTCCCTTTGTCCGCAAGACACTCACGCGTAAAAATATTTGAACCCCAGCATAACACTTGAGTTTGCATGCTAAAAATATCCTTGCTAAAACGGACTTCAAATGGGAATTTTAATGCTGCAATTAACTCTTGTGACACTTTAGTTGAGAATATTAATTATTAGCTGGAAACTTATTATTAAATTCTTAATTTAATAGTTTCATGGTTTATAGTTCTTTTAGTATTATTTTCTTTTTGAAATTGTACTTTTTATGCTTTGTTAGACAGAGGATTTGGAAAGTTATTCAAGTTGTTAAGAGAAGTTGTATCATTCAATCATTCAAGACTTTTCGGGCACTTAGAATTTCAAATTAAATAAAACACTTTATAGTTGTTTTCAGAGAAAAGAAGATCAACTGCAAGATTTTCTCACCCTTGAATAAATAAATGCAATAAACTTATAACCGGACAAATGGTTTACTACTCATTAAAACATTTATTTGGTTTTGTTACTTTTTACTACCATTGTCAAATTTTACTAACTAGGTCACCACCAAATTGTAGAGAAAGGTTCAGGCTTCATATACACTCTGGCTCCGAACACTTCATATTTTTCTTATTTTCCTTTAATGAATCTCTGACCTCATTTTTTAAATAAATGTGTGACTTAAGACTAAATATAAAAATATCACGGCTAACACATTGAGTACTTATTAACTTAATTTTAAGGAGTTGTAGAACATCCAACTACTTAAAAAATATATGAAAATGAGACAAACGTCAGGGCTTTGTGGCGAGTAGTGAAACTAATGTCGCATAACTCGGCCGTAACACTAAGTACTTAATTAAGGCCTTTGTAAAGGTCCTTAATTAAGTAGTTTGTATTAAGGACATAAATGTATGTTTACTAAGTACTTAATTAAGGGCTTTCGACTAAGCACTTTTTAAGTATAGTTACCCTAATGCTTAAAAACATTTTTTTAATTCCTCATATTTTTTATTTCATAAAAAAAGTCCCGTCATAAACTTATCCACTGTTGTAGTTCATAACAACATTGCTCTAAATCTAGGTGAACCGGAAGCACATTCTCTTTGAATTAGCTTTAACTGGTACCGGATGAGCTCTTGTAATCCCTCTACCAAAATTCGAGTCGTGTCTGGAACAAGAAAGTCATTAAGATGATGGGTTAAAAAAGTATATTGAAAATCTGGTAAAATTAGACTCCCGGAACACGAGTTTTTGGGGCTAAAGCTAAAGGTACGAAATATCAGAGTTTCATACTCTCTTGGACAACTTATACTCCCGGATTATACTCTGGTTAAACTAAAGAGAGGAATTATCAGAATTTAGTAATCTCTTAGGTAGCTTAGATACCCGGATCATGATCTAAAGAGAGTTTTGAAAGAATATTTGAAGTTCTTTTGGAATTCACTTTCCCGTATAGCAAATTGACGGTACGACAAAACATATTCAACAAAATTAAAGGCACATGTGAGCAAATTTCATGCGGCTGGGACTAAATGGAAGGCTTGCAGATAGACTTACCAAATTCAAATTGACTTCGTAGATTCCACTAATTTTTTCTTTCAATAGATTTGTCACTAATGGCGTCTACACACTATTAGAAATTTCTTTAAAAAATGCGTTTTTAAAGAAAATTTCCTTTATCCTTGTAGGCAGAAACGTCAGAATTTTTATAAAAAAGGCCATTTTTGACGAAAATTGCTTCTACTGTGTAGAGAGCATAAATCACTAAAATTTTTGCGAATAAAGACACACATTTGCTTCTACTTAAGAGGTTATGTTTTTCTGACATGTCATGTTGATCCATTTTTTTCTTTCCTATGGTCAAGATAAAGCCATCACATTTTCTATTCGAATTTCCTCTTTTTGCCACCAGGTGTCACTACTACAGCGCAAAAATTGCCTTAATTAAGAACTTAATAAGTGCTTATTAAGGCCTTATTTTATGCACTTGCACAAAGCTCTTATTTCAGAGCATGGACAATGCCTTTAATTATAGTATTGTGCTAGTAACAGCTTACCTTGTGTTAGCCGGGATATTGCCGTAGATAGGGCAGATTCATAAAAAGAATAAATGAAAAATATGAAGTGTTCCAAGTCATGAAGAATCAAATTTTTGCTTTCAAGAGGTCTAGCTCAAAAGCAGTATTCAAAAATAAATATATAAAATAAATAAATAAATAAATTATTCGTAATTACTTGTTGTAAAAATTCACCGAAGTATGCCAGTAAGTTAATCACAGCGAACAGACTGGGCTTTTCTACATGGTCATTGCTTTTTTACGCCTTCATTGATTTATTACACGTGGAAAAAATAATCAAAAAAATAGCGGCACCAAACCAATTTTCGCACTAATTTGATGCTTTTTATGCCTTATGAGACAATATTCTTTAAAAAGAAAATGATATAAGTAAAATTTTTCGATTATAAGTACCTTGAGGACCTTGATCAAAGAGCAAGAAGCAATTGACCGGTGAATTTCTTTTTGCTCTTGATTCAAAGTGCTTAGATTTGGCAAATTTTACTAATAAATAATTTTCCTTTTAAGGAATATTGTCTCATAGAACGGAAAAAACATCAAATTGATGTAAAAATTGGTTTGGTGCCGCAATTTTTTGAATAGTTTTTCCACTTGTAAAAAAGCAATGATGTCGTAAAAAATCAATGACCATGTAGAAAAGCCCAGTCTGTTCGCTGTGAATGTGTTCTTTATCAAAAAACAAATATATCTTAAATATTGGCGGTCTTTAATATGTTATTTCTGATTTGTCGACTGAAGATTATCCCCAAAAACTATTTAAAAAAGAGATGACAAAGCTTTACGGCGTTATCACACTTGCACATTAAAATTTTAATGTGATTCACATTAATTGTCGCTTGTGAGCGTCCAAATATGTTATTTGTGTCTTTGAGTCACTTAATATTTGGGGTTTTTCTATTTATTGATAAAGAAGTCGACTTGGCCTGCAAAAATAAGTTTAAATTTACCTAAAGCATAAATATTTTTCACATTAAAAAATTAAAGAGAAAATCGCATTAATTTTTCGCATTAATGCTATAAATCAATTTATATCAAATTTTGCGGGCCAAGTCTAACTTTTTATGAACAAATAGATCAAATTTTGAATATAAAATGATTCAAACACACAAATTACACACTTGGACTCTCACCAGTGACAATTAATGTGAATCATATTAAAATTTTAATGTGCAAGTGTGATAACACAGTTACGGAATGCTCGAACTCACGAGATAGAACTCACCGTGAATTAGTTTTTTTGCATAATCTTTTGGTGTCACTGATCTACTAAAGACCAAATTGATTCATAAATCACAAAAGCGTTTGAAAATCAAAAATCGGTACTTAACCGAAGCATTACCGATAAAGACCGATGTAGCCGGTTCAAAATTGCAATACTTTTCCAAAAAAGCGAAATTTAACCAAATCGGTTGAAGAATGCGCCTTCCAAAGTGGTTGACCTTTGACCTTCAATAATTCTAAATGGAGAATTTTCCGGTCATAGGTATGTTTGGGCGAAATGTTCGTCTAAAACATATTCAAAAATCATTGAAAACTCTTGGGCCAATTTTGAGAAAACCGAAAAAATATTATTTTTAGGGAATATTGATTATTGGGGATGTAAAATTATTCAAAAATCGGTACTTAACCGGTTCATTACCGATGAAGACCGATGCAGCCGGGTTCGAAATTGCAATACTTTTCCAAAAAATCCAAATTTAACCAAATCGGTTGAAAAATGAGCCTTCCAAAGTGGTTGACCTTTGACCTTCAAAAATTTAAAATGGCGAATTTCCGGTTATAGGTATGTTTGGGCGAAATGATAGCCTGACCAGTTCTAAAACATATCCAAAAATCATTGAAAAATCTTGGGCCAATTTTGAGAAAAATCGAAAAAACATTATTTTTAGGAAATTTTAATTAGGCAATGTCACTAATTTTTCAAATTGATAAACCTCTGTGAAGAGCTTTTAAATCCCGCCAATTAGCAAATAAGGCTATATGAGAATTAGTACCCATTAAAAGTTTTTTTTTTCTGGAGAAATCTCGTAATTGTGAAGTAATACTTTTTAATTTAGAATAAAATTTAGCCGAGTTAATGCAGATTGATTCAAATTGAAGAGAAGAAGGTCAAGTGTAACTAAACTGCTGTGCCCAACTGTTGCGGAAAAGCTAAGCATCTCCTCTAGTATCTGTGTTCAGTAATAACTTGTAATCTTTATGAACACACATCCTCCTTGTATTTTTCACCCAACCACCCCCAAAGAGTAATATGTGACCAAAGAAGGACACTATAATTGTGTGTTGTATTGTTACCATCCATCACCCATTCTCTTCATTGAATGTCTTTTGGTTTTTGCTGCACAGGCCCCCCAAAATCTCTCTTGGGGTTGATGTTGCTGGGGCAGAAATCGCATGTTGAGTGCCAATTTTCTTCCATCTTGCGTCTGACATGTGAAATTGGATTTTAGCATTAGAATGCATTTTGATGCATATAACATTGCCATATTTGCAGTCAATCCCATATCTACAATTTCTCCTTGTTTAATTTTAAATACAATCGCAAGAACACAATGTTCCTATACACATCAACTTTTAACCTATTTTGATTACCTGTCAATCATAGTTTATATGTGGGAAAATATGAAAATTTCAATTTTGCAACGATGAATTTTGCCAAAGGGTAGTTGTCTTAAGAGATGCTCTCTTTTGTCTGGTTTTCACTCTTGAGAAATTCCCCATCAGAAGCAGCAAAGACTTTTCATGGTTGAAAGCATGTCAAACATATTGTTCAAAAGCTTCTAAAAGAAGGGATCGCAAGGACTTTTGAGGGACTCTTTTGCCATAATCTTATTTTCACGATCAATGTACGAGTTTCTTGTTTTGCATTTTGTAAATCAAAAAGATATTCATTGCTTTTTTTTTCTCTTGTCATTTCAGGTGAAAAACCCAGAGACATAAGAGTATCAAATGGAGAGACATAAAACGTTCTATTGAGTGATTAATCTCAGAAGGAGTGAGGTAAGTTGCTAACAGACTAAATTGATTTCTTCAATTTTCAACTCCATCATGAATCATTATACAGAGCATTATCCTCGTCTGAAAATTCATGGCGCGCTTTTGGTTCTACAGAGACTTATGGCAATTTTACGAACTTTTAATGAGGCAACATCAAAACTAAATTCCATTAAATATTATCCTAATAATAAACCTATTAATCTGAGTCGAAATGTTCAACTTTAAAGGTGCATTTAAATTTGGACATTTATTTCGAAAGCCCTCTTTCAAGATAAAGATAAGTAGGGGAAGGCTTTCAAGCTTCGCACACACTCTGGCTTAGAACTAGAACACTTTATCTTTTTCTTTATCTTTTTCCCGTATTCTTTTAATAATTCTGGAAAATTAAATCAGATCAATCAGATTCTTTAAAGGAATATAGGAAAAATATGAAGTGTTCGAAGTCAGAATGTGTGCGAAGCCTGAAAGCCTACCCCTACTGAGATTTTCGAAAAATTTCCGAAAATCTATGTTTGTTTTTTAATTTTTGAACTTTTTATAAGAATTGGATTTTTTAATTGTTTTAAAATTAAATAAACACACTCCCGTGTGATACCAAAGGTGCGATATGATACCGCTCTACCGTTAAAAGAGATTTAAGGTGCTAAAATTGTGCTTTAGTATATGCCTTGGTGAAAAATGATACAGTGAGCATTTTCGCCGAATTTGCCACGATGAAATTTTCTCTCCCCCATAATTGGCCTGTCACTTTGTCACGATAAAATTTAATTGATGGTCTTCTTCAGCATTTGAGACACTTCAACATTTATTAACTTGTGCGTCTGCGAAAATGAATCTCTATTGTAATATGGTTGAATATTGAATTCCCAACTTCTCTGAATTTTCTGTCGTCTTCCTTACCATTATATCACAAATATTATTTTACACACATTATTTTCCCATAAAAAAAATGTAAAAAATGTCATATAATTTTTTTTCTGTCGACATCTTTTGCCTCAAACACTTCAAATCCCTCGGCAAATCGACTTTTTTTTCCCTTATTCTCACATGTGAGACATTTGAAACTTTGACGAGGGGGGTGTTGTGAAAAATTGAGGGTAGAATTTCACATAGTGTCGCTTCGTGTTCGCTTTTTTTTCCTTCAAGTCACCCCGGTGTGGCACAATTGGTGGCCCTTTTGCGCCCATTTCGAGGGGTAGAGGCCTTTTCCGCCCCCTCAGACTCAACCTCCATGAACCCAGAGGGAAAACTGATTCTCGCTTTTGGATGAAAGTTTTTCCCTCTTCTACAAGAATTTTTTTATTCTTCCTCAGAACCTCCTGGAAAATGGGCTTTCAATATGTTTGAATTGAATTTCATTGCGCCTTTTGTAAAATTTGTGATTGTTGAAGTAAAACATGTGTATATTTAGTATCTATTGGAATGATTCAATGTTACTAAAGATAAATTATAAGATTTATGTAGCATATTTTTATGAGTTTATAAAATTTGTGCAAGTTCTTAGAGTTAATTAAAAAAAATCTATAGGGTAAGTGTGCCAAATTTCGGCCAGCTTGCAATTTCGGACACCTTTTTTTTCCTCGAATTTCCATAAACTTTTAGATTTTACGTACTCTAGAGATTATACAATGCAAAAGAATAACAAAAAATTTAGCTTCGACAAACGAGATGCAACTATGCCGAAATTTGGCACACTTACCCTATATCATAACGAAATTCGAAGTCACACTCTTTCCGAGAATAATGATAATGGCAGGGTTTACAGGGTTCCAATCTTATCAAAATTTAGCCAACACGCCACTTTTTCTTTGCAGAACATGCAAGTAATTTAAGAAAAATGCCAGAAATTAATTTTTAATTACTTAAATTAATAATCCTAATATTTATAAATAAAACTATAACCACCAACATGGAATAGAGAATAACGTAAACGGCTCATTTGAAATGCATTAGCTACTTTTTGGAGATCTTTTTGTGTGGCTGACTCTTGATATAAAATCTCTCTACTATTCTGCTATAATCCCCTAAGTGTGTCTCGGCTAAAATACCAAAATAATGTGCATTTTTTTTATTTCGGAACGTTTTAAATATTGGGAATGGAAAATTGCTATATCTTTGCACGTAAGGCTTGACATCGTGTCAATTTTGGTAATATTTTCCTTCATTCTCTTTTCTGACTTGAATTCTGGGTGATAAATTCTTTTCTTAGATACTTACACTATAGTAATAAATAACTTTTGTAAATATTAAATGGTAAAGAATATAAATTCAGTGTGGTAGGGGAGAGTGAGGCATTTTCATGCATGTATGATTTTAGAAAAAATATATTTTTCAGTGTAATAATGTTGTAATGCGATCGATATACGTCCCCAAAGAACCTACAAGGAAATTTTCTTGCGGAAAAGTAAAGAAAAGGCAAGCAAATAACAAATTTGCGCTTAGGAATAAAATTCGTGCGAGTAACCGATATACCAGACCGGGTGACAGTGGGGATGTATTGGACGAATAACAAGCTAAGCTCACCCTAAGCTCACCCCAAATGGAGTATGAGACTTTTTTGAAGGTTTGGCAAGATGTGTTCGAAGTTGCTCGTTAAGGACACTAGCGAACTGACTTACAGGAGGCAACTAGGAGAAAGTTCTCTTCCTTTGAACGTTTATGCCTTCGAATAATGTAAATTTTCTTTCACTTTTCCTGAGAGACTTGCATAAGTTATCACACAATTAACAACAATTGATAATAAGCTAAGTAATATTTGATAAAAATGTGTAAGTCTCTTAAGGAAAAAAAAGAGAAAATTCACATTATTCGAAGGCATGAACGTTCGAAAGTAGAGTGTTTTCCCATGTACTTCTTTGAAAATAATCTTAATGGTATACATCTACATACCATCTGACATTCTGCATATAGGGATCCATGTCTGAAGAAAGGAGAGCGTCAGTGTCCTAGCCCCTAAGAAGACGCCCGATGATAAGATAGTCCTTTCTTCCGAGAATATTAGCATCATCTCCCATAGACGGGGCCTTATACAAGCTTTAAGTAAATAAATAGGAAAGTTTGATATAAAATTTATACCTCGTCATTTCCTGGTCCAGTCTCTAATCTCTTCCTTCCTATCTGAAGGTTATAAAAAGTACCATACACCGCAATTATTAAGTATTTCTGCGATATATTTTCTGATAGGCAAAACAAAAGGCGAATCAATGTTATTAAATCTGAATTGAGCTTGTACTCATTTCACTAAAAATTGATGTAAAAAACATCCAAATCTGTGCGAAATTGCCCCACCTTCTATACAAAAACTACAAATTCTTGTAAATGTGTAAAGCTAAGATGTGTAATAATTAATTAATTTTTAATTATATAGCTATGATTACAGTCTGTGACGATTAGAATCGCAAAATCCGATTTTTTCTGTCTACATTCATGTTTACATTCCCAGCGCCATCTAATGATTTAAATACTTATCTCGAATGTTCCGAACTAATGGTGTCAAATGGAAGCTTTTAATTTGAAAATAACCAAATTTTCAAGCTGAAAATACTCAAAACTTGGAATATCAATAAACAAACTTAATATAAGTTTTTATTTGTTCAAAGTGCCAATTTTTGTCTGATTTTATGCCTAAAATCATAACAGTGTTCGAAATACCCCCTAATAAAAAAAAGCTTTAAAACTTTTACAGTGTGCATTAAAGCATTTTTGAGTTTTTTAAGCTCCTAAAAGCCAATTAAATTATTGTCTAAAATTTAAGATACACAGAAAAATAACAATAATTTATAATTATTTTCACTGAAACTGTAGAAAAGTTCACATGGGTGCATGAAAAAGCTGTCATTGGCAGTAGATGGTAACAGAGAGTATTTTATTACTTCTTTTTTTCTGCTCTAACGTCGAAAATGGAGACAAAAGTGCAAAAATGCAGGCGGTGAATCACAATAGATGAAAAAATAATTATCAGGACGGGTCCAAGGGTGCAATATGGAGACTCTTAATTAGTTTCACACGTATAATTAATTAGTCTTTTTTATGGTGTTCGCGACTGCACGAAATTTTTCCATTCTGCTATGCTGGAAAATCATTTGGGAGTTCTTTTATGTGTTTTTTCTTCGTACCCTGTAGGGTGACTTGGTTGCTTTTTTTTCTTCTGTATGCAGGACTAAATGGCAGAAGAGTGGATTTATTGTCCCATCTGATTCTGCAATTATCACTAAAATTAATTTTTCGACACTCAAAATGCTTTTTAAAACTCATTCAAAATGGTCCAAAAATTGAATATTATTCTGAATTTAATTACTCAGAATAATTTGATACCAACAAAATTTTGCTTGTTAATTAAGAAAAATATCCCAAGATCAGTTTATAAAATATTATTTCATTAAAAGTTTCCCAATTATATCGCGTGAATGGAAATCTCGAATACAGATTTTGCAAAAGTGAACATCTTCACTGTGATTGTTAGTTGGATGGGAAGAAGACCAACTTAGAATTCCCAATAACCATCTAAAATAAAATCTCAATGGCAAACGTGAAAGATTTTCCCTTCCAATGTATCTCCTTTTGCGCAGAAATACGATAATTAGTTTTCCCTTTTCCATCAGCGCCAAATAATTCAAAATTCTCCCCCAGACTCTCAATCTCCAGGAAATATTCCAGGAACCATTTCATGAATAAGTTTTCCCAAGTTTGGGGTTTGAGGAAAGCAGATTTTCAAGATGACGAAAATGAGATTGTGACACGATTTCTGCGGAATGTGATTTGAAAATTAAAATAGCATTAGATACTATAACTTCCAACGCAATTTCAACCTTGTGTTTCGATGTGCGTGAGAAATCGACAGGCGATTAATTAGACAAATTTTCAACATTCACTCTAATTTCCATCGCAACATATTTTGTTGATCATTTTCCAAGTGTCATTTGATGAAGGAGTCATTAGATTACTTTTTTTTTTATCAATCTTTTCCAGCGAAACACCCCAATTAACCTTACAAATTGCATTGGAGATTTTTTATCCAATTCCCCAGCATTATTGCCTCATCAGTGTTTATTCTAACATATGGAAAACCTAGCCAGATTGAGCATGAATAATGCATGCAATTTTCATTGCTCGTACTCTTGGGGGAGCAATATAAATCCCTCTATTTTTTGACCCATCGGAATTTCTATCTTTCATCCCCTGGGGATCCATTTTTTCATATTGAGTTACGGATCCAAACAGAGCCAAACGGTTTGATATAGTAATTTATAGCATTACGAAAGGAAAACAAACATTTACGAACAAATGACAAAATTTTACGAACATTTTTCGGGATTTTGACCCTTTCAGGTTTTTGACTGGGGACTTTAGTGGTCTGGATTTTGGCTTTATGGACTTTTTCCCTTTTGAGATTTCAGTTTTTCGGGATTTTGGTCTATTCAAGATTATTCTGACCCATTTGGGATTTTGTCTTTTCGGGATTTTGGCCGTTTCAAGTTTTGGACTGGGAATTTTAGCGTTTTGGATTTTGCCCATATTGTCTTTTTGAGATTTTATTTTTTCTAAATTTTGGCTTTCAGGATTTTGGTCCGTTCGGAATTATTCTGATCCATTTGAGATTTTGGTTTTTCAGGATTTCATTTTTGCCCTTTTAGGTTTTTGACTGGGGATTTTAGCGGTCTGGATTTTGGCTTTATGGACTTTTTCCCTTTTGAGATTTCAGTTTTTCGGGATTTTGGTATATTCAAGATTATTTTGACCTATTTGGGATTTTTGTTTTACGGGATTTCGACCCCTTCGTGTTTTTGACTGGGGACTTTAGCGGTCTAGATTTTGGCTTTACGGACTTTTGGCTTTTTTAAATTTTTTGTTTTTCGGGATTTTGGTCCATTCAATATTATTTTGACCCATTTGGGATTTTGGCTTTTCGCGATTTTGACCCTTTCAAGTTTTTGACTGGGACTTTTAGCATTTTGACTTTTCGGCATTTGGTTTTCAGGATTTTGGTCCAACTGGGGTTTATTCTTTCTCATTTAGGATTTTGGATTTACAGGTTTTGGCCTTTTCGAGATATTAGTTTTTGCTGGTTTTGACCGGAACCTGTTTCTACTTCTTTTAAAAACAATTAAAAGTTTGAAACTGTCTTAAATTCCGAATATTTGATTAAAATACTCTGTATGAACTTATTTTTGATGATAAGGTATTTAAAAATAAAAAAATACGTTCATTAAAAACGTATTGTGATAGAGAAACTTAAGCAATATGTGATAAAATTGCAATTCAATTCTTATCAAGATTTAAAAAAAATACCAAAAGGGAAATGTTCTCTTTTCGTCATTTATCAAAGCCTATTTTTGTTTTGAAAATAAAAAAAATATTTCAGGAAAATAAGAGATATTTTGTTGCAAAACAGGAAAAGTGCCCAAAATGCTTAACTTTTAGAATGCACTTTTCCTGCTTTGACACCTTTACTCTTCCTCTTTCCATTATTTATATTAAATTTATTATTATTTTTATACAAGAAATGTCGCGGCATTATAAAATGTTCGCGACCCATTGTAATTTGGTTCAGTTCTACTCAATAAACCGCGAAAACTTCACCACGCATTTTCATTTCGCTTCAATTTTACAGTAGTATTTTCTCGTAAAAGCCGACATAAAGATCAAAACTGAATACTGTTTTAAAAACTGAGTGAATTTCTCGTAATTCAAAGAAATGTCCAGTAAAAGTATTTTTTCATAAAAAAAATTAATTATCCGATACTGTGTTGAAGAAGTTTTCGTCTATCTTAACGAGAAATATACTTTTCAGGATATTTTTGAAAAAAAAGGAAAGTCTCTTCTTTGATTTGAGAAGAACAGATTAGGCTAACTGGAGACGAAATAGGCTGTCCTCTGGCTTACTTCATCATAACTTAGTCCAGTGCAAAACTGTACTGTTACTCAGTACAGACTTTTGCGTGTTTCACCGCGAGTAGTTTTTTTTTTTTTTTTGTTAAAAGAATTTTGGTAGTAAACTCTTCAGTGTGAAGTGTGAAAATTTCTTACAGTGTAGGCCTTAAGGGGTTATATTATTTCACTCAGAAAAATAATCGAGTACAACTTATTCGAATCGAAGTTGAATTAACTCTTTTTCGTTGTTATTTTCGATTAACATATTTAAGAGTTCATTTTACTTCTAATTAGATGTAGTATTCGGAAGAATTGTTTAGCTTTTTTTTTCCTAAAATTACATGACAAAAGAGTGTAAATAACTCTTTTTAAGACTGAAAATAACTCAATTTAAGAGTTAAATTACTCATTTTAAGAGTAAAAAAAAACTTTTTTTTAGAGCTAAAAGAACTCTTACAAATCCCGAAATGATTATGTTTTGCAATTTTATGTTTTTTTTTTATTTTATCATTTTCTTTATTAATAGTTTCTTGACCTTAAGTTCCTTATGTTCCGAGAGAAATATAACGTATGATGCAGGCATATGTCTTCATGAAACACTGCTACGCATATTTCTAGTTAATGTTCCTTATGAACTTTGTCACACGAAAATCTTCTTGACTGAAGTATATTCTTAAAACGAAAACACTTAAGCATATACTTCAGTCGAGCTGAAATTTTACATCGAAAAAGAGTAGCAATTACATTGATATTCGAAGAGTTAATTCAACTCTGCCATAGAGTTGTTTTAACTTTTTAGGTTTTTTCATAGTGTTACCACAGATTTTTAGATTGGCCTTTTTTGTGATAACGTACAAACGTGTTAAGCCCTTTGTAATGACCCGGAAAAAATTCATATTGATTGACTCATTACCAATTCACAAAAAAAATCCATTAATTTTGGGCTTTCTGGTCGACCCCTTGAGGTATTATCAATAATCCCACTCTTGTGAATATTTCAAACAAGTTACTAAAATTCATTCGATTTGCCATCCAGACTTTTCAGAGAATTAAAATCTCAAAAGCGTTCTAGTGTAAAATCTTCAGAATATTCATCTCCAAAAGTCGATAAAATCCAATTTGATACTAAGGTATGGCTCAATAACTCCTTCGGGTGCAAATGGCAACAAAAAAAGGAATGTTTCTAGTGCAATTTTCTGCAGATTTTCCAATTGATGCTCTCATGTGATATTTTGAGCTTTCCCAGCTTTTCCGACTAAATTCTCCTCATCGAACTTTTTTTCCACTTTATCTCATATCTCTTTGGTATATATATATTATATTTTTCACCCGCACCATTTCAGTATCGACAGTTTTTTTAAGGTGTGAGAAGATGAAATGTATTCATTTGGAATGCGAGACATGAATTTTCTCCTGGCGCTATTGAAAAATGATTTCGGTTTCACATGTCATCCAGAGAGAAACTCAAACCCTCATTCTCATGCTCTTCTTCTTGGGCTTCGGATGATATGGTTTGAGTGGTGAAGTTCAATTTGCGTCGAAATCGCTCAGTGGAGCTTAAAAGGTGATCCTGGGATCGTTTGGAGAATGAAAATGTTCTATACCCCCTCTAAAAAAAAATTTCCCACCCAACTGTCTGCGGCTTTTTTCTTCCATTCGCGAAATAATGTGAATTCCAGGGTTGAGTTATGGTGGGATCTTTTATGGTGCGAAAGAAAAGTTTTTGGGCACACGAGAAATGCGTTCGACAGGGAAGTTCCTCAGAGAAAAAAAGCGACAGGGTGAAGCTTTCCGTGATGTCGTGTGTGATGTAAAAATTCGACATATTGCTTTTCTTGGGCGGAGGTTGGTGTGGTAAAAAATCAACCCCCCGTGGTGGGAAGTCGTCAATATAAGTTTGCAAGTCACACTCTCTGTCGCTTTCAATTCTAATTTCCCCATCACCAGGAATGAATTCCGGTTGAAGCTTTTTCTCTAAAATGTGTCTCTTGGCTTTTCCCTGGTACACTTTGAGAAAGTCAAGTGTATTGGTATAGTACTTGCCGTACTCAAATTTAGCCTCGTTGTTAAGTTTTTGGGTTAGACTAACACAGTTTTGGGATAGAATTAAATCATTAGGATATTATGCAAAATACATAAGAAACAAAATATAGCTGCCTTATAGAACCAAGACTTTGATCAGTCTTTCAATATGCACATTTAAAAGACGCATAAAGAGAAATTTGTGTTGAAATTTCTGTAAAAGGTTTTAAGACTGTTAAGAGTGTGCTATTTTACTTTTAGTAGTCACTGAGACAGAATCAAGAGCCTTTTAAGCGGATTATAAGAATCATGGTTCTATAACGCCCTAATAAGAGAATTTTACAAGACTACATTGAGAAAAACATGCTTCTTAGTGGGTTAATACTAACGTGTTGAGGGGTAGAACGTTTGTCCTTTAATGCAGGAGTGGCGGGTATGTGTCTCATTTACATCACTAGAACCATTAAAGTATTAAAGGAATTAAAGATATTAAATACTTTCTTGCTAACAGATTGTTCTCCTCACTGGAATATTGTGTGACTTTATAAATATTTAGGATTTTTTTTAAATAAACATCCAGTAGAGGAAAGTACTCCCCTTTCGAATGATCATGCCTTCGAATAATGTAAATTTTCTTTAAGTCTTCCTAAGAGACTTATACAATTCTATTAAATATTAGTTAGCTTCTTACTAATTTATTGATATTTATGTAATAATTATGTGCAAGTCTGTTAGGACAAGTGAAATAAATTCACATTATTCAAAGTCATGAACGTTCCAAGGGAAGGTACTTTCCCCTAAATTGCTGCAGGGAGTAGACAAGTCTGCCACTCACGGTTCACCATCGCGGCCGATCAGCGTGATCCTGTATACTAATCGAGCAATCAGCGCAATCTTAGAGATTGATCGGCACGATATGCCGATCTGTCACTCACTGTTCACTCGCCCACTATACTTATTCACCCTCTGAATTTTTATCTCCAATTAGGTTTGGAGACTCCAAACCTAATTAATCACTTAAACATGTGGTATACACGGTAAAAACTTTTGGACACTGACCAAAATATTGGAACAAGTTTTCCTTGGAATAAATTTTTTTGGAATCGATTTGCACCTAGAAAAGATATTTTTTTTGTTCCAAAAAGTTTTATTTATAATGTTGTTATGAAATGCAGTTACAATTTTGTTAGAGTTTTCTTTTGGGACCGTTTTGATACAGTGGAATGTCTACAAATTTGAGTTCATTTCGTTTTATACAAATTTGCTTCTCAAATATGGAACAGAATTTGTTGCACTCGGCTGTTTTGTTCCCACTATCAGGAAGAAATTGGTACATATTTTTTATAATAATATTATTCCTACATCTGTAACATATTTGTTCCAAAAATTTTCGGTGTTCGTGGACGAGGTAATTTTTGGAACGAAATTGTTACTCATATGGGGAATCCTTTTGTTCTCATTGTCGGGAACAAATTCGTGTAAGTGATTTACACTTACAGTTAAGGCCTATACTTCAGTCGAGATGGATTTTGGTGGTGAAAGTTCATAAGGAGCATCAAATAAAAGGGACAGATAATCCTAACCGGCTTATGTAGGTGAGATTCTTAACGTGAGCTAACTCGGAGTGCATGCAAATTTGATTTAGAGCTGAAGATGAGAGACGCCATTCAGTTCTCTTGAATCAAATTCGTGAAATTATACAAATTTTGTATTTAAACCAAAATATCAAGGATTTGGATGAACTGACAGAAAAGTGATATATGGGTGAAATGTAGACCAGAATATACTCTATAATTTTCCTATAGAACATGATCTCATCGATTACTCAGAAGCCAAGATAAGCGAGGTTTTTTGTTTCTTAACTTGTTTTTTCATCCAGAGTGCCCCAAGTAGTAATTTGTTGAACTTCAACTATATCAAAGAATTGTTGTATTTTGTGGGACTTTCCATTTAAAACCATATTTTAAGTGTCTTTGTGGAGTAAAGGCAGTCAAATTGGCATCTGAGTGATTTCAAAGCGTTATTATGGGAAAAATCAATTTTTTCACACTTAAACGGCAAAATCGGAGTGATAGCGTAGTCTGAGCGGAAAATGATGTATGGACGAAATGTAGAGACAAATGTGTTCTACAATTGTGTCGAAGTAATCATCTAAATCGGTTCAGCGACAGTCGAGATAATTGAGGTTATGTGATATTGAAATTGGTTTTTCGACTGTGGCGCCCCTGGTGTTGGTCCCATGAAGTTCAAATATTCTAGAAAGTTGTAGCATTTGGTGAGATCTTTCGTTTAAGCCCTCATTCATCAAAATCGGTCACGTAGAACCGGAGATATGAGGGGTCAAAGTTCACGAAATTCAAAAAATCATATCTCCGGTTCTATGTGACCGATTTTGATGAATGAGGGCTTAAACGAAAGATCTCACCAAATGCTACAACTTTCTAGAATATTTGAACTTCGTGGGACCAACACCAGGGGCGCCACAGTCGAAAAACCAATTTCAATATCACATAACCTCAATTATCTCGACTGTCGCTGAACCGATTTTGATGATTACTTCAACATAATTGTAGAGGACATTTGTCTCTACATTTCGTCCATACATCATTTTCCGCTCAGACTACGCTATCACTCCGATTTTGCCGTTTAAGTGTGAAAAAATTGATTTTTCCCATAATAACGCTTTGAAATCACTCAGATGCCAATTTGACTGCCTCTACTCCACCAAGACACTTAAAATAGGGGTTTAAATGGAAAGTCCCACAAAATACAACAATTCTTTGATATAGTTGAAGTTCAACAAATGAACACTTGGGGCGCTCTGGTCGAAAAAACGAGTTAAGAAACAAAAAACCTCGCTTATCTTGGCTTCTGAGTAATCGATATGAGATCATGTTCTATAGGAAAATTATAGAGAACATTCTGGTCTACATTTCACTCATATATCACTTTTGTGCCAGTTCATCCAAATCCTTGATATTTTGGTTTAAATACAAAATTTGTATAATTTCACGAATTTGATTCAAGATAACTGAATGGCGACTCACAATTTCAGCTCTAAATCGAATTTGCATGCACTCCGAGTTAGCTCACGTTAAGAATCTCACCTACATAAGCCGGTTAGGATTATCTGTCCCTTTGTGATATGAAACGGTTTTTATCTGGGCATTGGCTGTCAATGTTAAGACGGCGATGGACATTAAAATTGCAGCCTATTTAATACAAACATTTATCTAGCGTTTGCCGATTAATATCTGTTTATCTTCTAAAAACAACTCTTTACAATTTATTTAAAATATTAAAACTTCTGATTCTTCCTTAATTTGAGTAAGGGGAAATTGTAATATTGCATTGATTTTTCTCTGAGTGTAAGAAATGAAATTGTAAAAGCATAACCTTCACAGCTTGACAATATGACAAAGACGTGCAAATGAAGATTTTGCTGAGAAAACACGTTCATTTGGTATTAAAGAGAAATGGTTTCATCATCTTACATACGACTAGCACAAACCCAGTCAAATATTGTACTTTGGTGAAAAACTCTTGAGAATTGCTTCACTTAGCAAGAAACTCAAACATCTTCCCCATCTTTTTTTTCCTTTGCAAGGGATGGTACTCAAGTAAAAGCTTTAATTTCACCATTAACACTTCCCACACTTCCCATTGCATTATCTATTCCCGAGAGTGTTTCGGTGGAGATAAAAATGCATTTAACAAACTACAATAGTAGTTGGAGGAAAAACATATAACAATTCGTAAAAGAAAATGAGGAAACAGGAATTTATTTAAATTTGTACAAAAGACAATTACCCACAATATTTCATGAAGTGTGAAATTACAATTTTATTTTATTTTCCAATGGTAACCGAACTTTAGTAATGTCAAATGCAAGTCATGATGGTTTCTAAACCCACCACAATGCCAAGTAGGAAATTTTTTTATTTTTCCCATTGAAAATTATGTCCTTCAGGCTATCTGAGAAATGTTGACTTTAAGTATAAGTAGGAAATATTCAAAGAGAAATTCTGTTAATCATTATTCTTTAATAAAATATTTACTTATGATATGGAAGCTCTTTTTATTTTTAGAACAATGAATAAGGATGTTATATGACGGTGTTTTTCTATATTTTCTACACTGTTCAAGTATATCTATTGTAATCTAAATATTTATAGATATGATATACCTGACCCTCAACATACTGACTCCTAGTCCATAAGTTTCTTTACATACGCTGATTTTCGATGTTTTTCTTTGATTCTTTTAAAACAATTTCTCCCAATTCAGCGTCCATAATTACAATTGTCTCGATTATATAATAGATTATACTAATGATTCAAATATTGTTTTATAGAATTTGACAATATTAATTTATCAATATTATATTGTTAAAGAAAAATATAGAAAACATAGAAAAGTTGCGGGGAGTATATGTACACTGCAGCTGAAGCTGAGGGGCCAAATATATTTAGGGTGAACCTCAAGAGTACATATTTATCTTGTAAAACTTATGAGTAAAATTTTGTCCCAAACTGCCATACACTGGGTGCTAGCGATCATCGATTAGAGGTCCTTTGTATGATTTTTTTACCTAATCCTTTCCTACAAATGTTGCGAACTAAATATTCTCAAGGATCAGCCTGAGTCTATTTCGTCTATTAAAAACAAAAGCAAAAAAACCGACACTGGAACTTACCGTGCTATTACACTAGGATTTTTCAATTTGTAAATTCAATTTAATTTTCAGATGAATTGTTCCTATGCGTTATTTTGCACAAAAAACCAATTGAATTGATAGATCTGCACTTACTTATTAATAAAAACAAAAACTGGCCCCAGAAAAACCTGTTTAAATATGTTAAAATAGCATAAATGTGGTTGCTCAAATAAATTTGAATTAAGCAAATTAAAATGCTAAAATTGCTCATTAATTTCAATTTTATTGCAGTTGAACAAGTAGTTTTTTTAAGGAAACTGTTCTTATTAAATGTATTTATTCGTAATTAATACTATTTGTGGCCAAAATATAAGATAAGTACAGTATTTTAGTGATAAACTTGCATGAAGTGAAGCTTGAGTATTGGGAGTTTTTCATTAAGTTCCTCCAAAGTCATTCGAAGGAAATTGTTGTGTTAAGAAATCTTAGTTGGGAATTGGGACGACTTCAAACAGGCTTTCAATAAGACTGTATGAGAGTCGCTGCATGAGCCCTTTGCCTACAAATCTTTTTTTCTGGCTTTGAAGATCCTTCTGAATAACAGATAAGTGACTTATAAGACATCTTAAGTACTATAACACATTTGCCGGAGTCATTTACAGTCAAAAATCACTATTTATAATTGAGCAAATTTCTTGGAAAATGTGTCTTGACTGTGAGAATTTTCAAGTAAATCCTTGAAATCTTCATGCTCAATTGGCTCAATTGAATTTAAAATTAAAACGTGAAAAATCTTAGTGTGATAGCACCGTTAAAAGAAGAACATCAAAACCTATTTAAGGAGTTTCAGAAAAAACATTCCAATTAAAACGCGATGCTTTTATGTAAGTTTTTATTTAGAGATGGACAAACGAACAAATCTTTCAGCATGAACAAGTCTGTGTTGAAAGTACACACATTTATTAAAAAAAATGTTAATATTAAAAAACTCACTCTTACCTTAGTAAATTTATGAATATTATTAACCTGAGGATAAGACAAGGAAAAGTTTAGAGTAATAGTAATAATTTAGTTTAACAGATCATAATTGCGGTACACTTCTTTTCATTTATAATAATTTTAAATCTGTTTTTAATTAACGTTTTGTGACGTAATGTGTCAAATATAACTATTGAATTGCAAAAAAAGCTCGCAATTTATAACAATTCATAAAATGAAATTAATTACGATTTTAACTTCTATTTATTAATAATAACTGCTATTGAACATATACTTTTGAAAGCTTACTTAATCATGCGTATAAATTGTACGAAATAAAAATTAATTAACTCTATTGTATTATATAACTTTTCACGTAAACTATTGTAATGAATAGGTTTTTAAAACTGGTCGACATTAAATGATTCAGTTTAAAGTTGTCGAATTTCAAATTGTTAAGTTTTTATTTTAGATAATCTTAATATGATGAATTTTTATTATGGCAATTTTCGATTTTTTATAGTTTTTTTCTTGAATTTAAGATCTTTTTGAATTTTGTTCAATTAAAAGCATTTCGACTGAAGTATATGTTTTAAATTGAAAATTTAACAGTCTACAAAATTGTACTGAAAATTCCACATGTTTTTTTAATTATTTTTTTTGCACAATTTTATTGAAATTAATTGTGACGAAAGGAGTCTACACATTTGGGAGCAATTCTTGTCAAAAATTGTTTTTTTTTTTTAAGGAAATTGTCTGTAGGTGGAAACGTTAAAACTCTGTCAAAAATGAAATTTTTGACGAAAATTGCTCCCTGTATAGAGACTCTAACTTAAAATATATTACGAATTTTGCAATTGCAATTTTCCTCTTACGTCAGGAAACAGTACATGCGTCCATAGTAATAGATCACATTGTAGTAGATGATTACCCTACAGACCAAATTAAATATGACAAAGCTCAATGAAAAACACTTCAACCAAATTCACATGATGAAAAAGTGTATATCAGAAAAATGTGTAAACCAAAATATAGCACTCCGATTGGCTGAGGATTATTCATTTTTGCATAATTTTTTTCCATAAAAACATTTGTAGTTCTCAATTTAATTCCCAACTGTTCCCAATTGCCTTTGAATCCCATTACACGCAAACTTGATTCAAATTTAATTGGGAACAGTTGAGAATTAAATAGAGAACTATCAAGTAAAAATTCTAATGTAACTTTTATCATGTTTTATGTAACTTTTTTCAACTTTTATCATTCTCATCACTTTTATCAAAGATGTTTTTCTTATAGGCAGCTAAGCAAGTATGTTTACAAAACAAAAATGATAATGCCCAGTACATAATAAATTTTGTTTTGTTAACATGTTTTTTGACTTTTTCGGGCGAGTGGATGATATCTAGATCTAATTGTATCGCTTACTCTCATTGAAAT
The DNA here is from genome assembly GCF_024763615.1 of Phlebotomus papatasi. Classification (NCBI taxonomy): domain Eukaryota; kingdom Metazoa; phylum Arthropoda; class Insecta; order Diptera; family Psychodidae; genus Phlebotomus; species Phlebotomus papatasi. The sequence continues at coordinate 17,519,162 of NC_077224.1, forward strand.
TTTAAAAACATGTTTACAATATAAAAGTTATGCCCAACGCAAAATAAATTTTGTTGTGTGAACTAAACATGTTTTTAATATTACAATGCGATTGAGTGAGATCTAGTTCTAGTCATCTCGCTCACTCTTATAGAAATTTTTGAGAACATGTTTACAAACAAAATTTATTGTGCGCTGGTCATTATTGTGCGATGGGTATAATGACCAGTGCACAATAACTTTTGTTTGTAAAGATGTTTTCAAAATTTCTCATGAGAATGAGCGAGATGACTAGATCTAGATCTCACTCACTCTCATTGAAATGTCAAAAACATGTTTAATAAACAAAAGTTATTGTGCGTTGGGCATAATGCCAAACGCACAATACCTTTTGATGTAAACATGTTTTCAGAATTGCTATGAGTGTGAGTGAGATGACTAGTTTTAGAATCCTTTTACTCTCACTAAAATGTCAAGAACATGTTTACAAAAACAAAATAAAAATTATTGTGGTCTGCGCATAATGTTAAGTGCACAATAGTTTTGTTTTGTAAGCTTGTTTTTGAAATTTCAATGAGAGTGAATGAAATCTATATTTAGTCATCTCTTTTACTCTTTTAGGAAAATTTGAAAACATGCGTACAAGCAAAAAATATTGTACGTTGGGTATAATAAGGCTAAATGCATTATGCCCAACGCACAATAACTTTTGTTTATTAAACATGTTTTTGACATTTCAATGAGAGTGAGTGAGATCTAGTTCTAATCATCTCGCTCACTCTTATAGAAATTTTTGAGAACATGTTTACAAACAAAATTTATTGTGCGCTGGTCATTATTGTGCGATGGGTATAATGACTAGCGCACAATAACTTTTGTTTGTAAAGATGTTTTCAAAATTTCTCATGAGAATGAGCGAAATGAATAGATCTAGATCTCACTCACTCTCATTGAAATGTCAAAAACATGTTTACTAAACAAAAGTTATTGTGCGTTGGGCATAATGCATTTAGCCTTATTATACCCAACGTACAATATTTTTTGTTTGTCCACACGTTATGCCTAGACCACAATAATTTTTATTTTGTAAACATGTTCTTGACATTTTAGTGAGAGTAAAAGGATTCTAAATCTAGTCATCTCACTCACACTCACAGCAATTCCGAAAACATGTTTACATCAAAAATTATTGTTCGTTTGGCATTATGCCCAACGCACAAAAACATTTGTTTGTAAATATGTTTTTAAAATTGCCTGTGAGAGTGAGCGAGATAACTAGATCTAGATCTCACTCACTCTCATTGAAATGTCAAAAACATGCTTACAAAACAAAAGTTATTGTGCGTTGGGCATTATGCTCAACGCTTGCTTTTGTTTGTAAACACGTTTCTAACGTTTAAGTGACAGATAAAGAGAATTCAATCTAGTCATCTCGCTCTGTCTTACAAACAGCTTAGCAAACAAGTTTACAAAACAAAAGTTATTCTGCGTAATGCATTACAATGCCAAGAATATTAAACAAATTAAAATATTCGAACAAAATCAACTTAAAGTGACATTAACAGATTGATTTTAATTATCGCTATCGAAACTGTATAAAATTCTGCCAAATATATTGTAGACTGATTGAGAAGTGAAAGGGCAAAAGATCAATTAATTTGCCATAAATGAATTTGATAGCTAATTAAGTTTTAAAAGATAAACACATGCAACAATGGTTCTTTTGATTCACCTAATTATGATCGCAATATAAATTCACAAAAAGCCTCACTAAAATCATTAGACCTTATTTTATTCATGCATTGTTCAATGCACTTTGAATGTTAAAGGTTATAAACAATTTTATTTAGGTGAGATGCCCTAATTTTGATACTAATTAATTTTCATTGAATGATTTTATGAAACTGACTGTGACAGTTAAACAATTACTCATAAATTTGCTGATAAACTAGTAATTTTGATCGAGAAAATGAACTAAAATCGCAGTTTCAATTTAATCAAAAGCCTGGGTGTTCATTAGAAGCCGCAGTTTTAGAAAAGTTAGAGTGAATTTTGCAGGGTGGAAAAAGATATGCATATCGATGGTGTTTGGATTGAACGGCATCCATCGACGGTTAACCAAAGTTGTATGCAACAGTGGAGGATGGTACATAGTAATGGAAATTTTGCAATCTAATTAGAGAGCAGGAAGGTAAACTCCAGGGAATTTGGTGGTCATTTGGGGATGGTCATCGTATGAATCATCCCCTTTAATTTATTCTCCACTAACAAAACATCCATACCCACCATCGAAATGGGATACGATAAGCGAACCCAGATTGTTTTTCGCGGTTTTTCACACATCCAATAAATTCGCATATTGTACTAGGTCTATTTTCCAGAACATAGGCCAGTCACCTTTGCAAACATACACCCAGGGAGTCCAGGGAATATATTGTGGGTGCGAGAGGTTATTTTATTGAAATCGGTACAATTAATTGAAATAACCCAAATGGCAGCTGTTTATTATTATTATTATTTTTCTGTGTTGTTTTTTCCGCTCATACCAGATTATCTGGAGGGTGTGAATATTTCCTATATATTTCCCTAGCATATCCTCTCTTGCATTTCCCTTACCACAAAAATGTTTTGTTTACCCCATTCAAAATTGGGCATATTTGTTTATTTTTGAGTTCATGACAGCATTCAAAAAAAATGAGGCCACCCCATTGAGTAGCTTTTTTGTTGGGGCTTCCAACACATGCTGAGAAATGGACAGTGTGACAAAAAAGCTTACAATATTGTGGGATATTTCAGTGGGGTTTTGTGTTTACATGTTTATTTGTATATAATGAGCTTCAAAAGCACATATTTGAATTTAAACACAAAAATCCGGTGTAAACACTCTAAATCATGCCGAAATCTGCCATGTTTACCATCCTTTTGGAGGCTTAATATAAAGGGGTGAATATCTTTTGGCTCCATTGCAATATACCAGTTTCTATGTTTTTTTTAATTTAATCCGAAATCTTATAAATTTGAAAATGATGGATCATTTGCTCATTTATTATTATTATAAGCTTTCAAATATAATAGGGATCCTAAATATAATATTCCATTAATTTGTTTTTTCGATATTAGTCGACCTGATGTTAATGACTATTTACAAAAAGATTTTTAAAATTTTTCTGTTTTTCTTTTATTTTGTATGCTCATACAATTTTCTATGTATTTAATATGACATCTGTCAAATTGATTTTTTGTATCAGTTGTCAACAAGGGGTTACTCAAGATCGAAAATTTTTGTCCATATTCCGTTTATTCCATGGAATTCCAATGTGATTCTAGTGATTCCAAATGTGTAATGCTCTTAATAATTCAATTCGGTATTCTGTGATTCTCAATTATTTCATTCTGTGATTCTGTTTATCCCCGATATCTTCGAATTTATCGAATTTCAGATGTTGCTAAATATGATCAAGATAATTTTTGAACAATAGCAAGAGCTACAATGTCGCTATGAAACAGGTTAGAGGAAATACCTAGCTAGAAAGCTTTTCACGGCCTAAAAATAATCAAAATAGGGTTAGAATTCAAATTTGAAAGAGTTTTTGAAACTCTCAAACACTACTAGCATTATCAGTTCATTTTTGATCAAAATTTCCCGCCATTTTCTTCAAGGAAAAGCCTTAATTAAATTTTTGATTTTAAACATGTAAAAAATATTTTTTTTTCATAATTTCCACGCGATTTTTTTTGTGGAGTGTTTTCGTCTTTGAAAATAAGTTCATATCATCAAAAAAGCGACTTGAAAATTCATTTATTGTTTACTTTTAACAGAAAACTTGTCGAAATCTTCTTAAGAATTTAAAAAAGGGAAGGTAAGGTGCTCTTAATCCCTTTTCCTTAAAACATAAATGCTAATATTTATTTTTGGAATTCAATTAAATTTGATTATGTGCTATTTGAACCACTTAAAATCATCAAAATAGGATTGATTCTTTTTCAAGCATATAAAGTTTGAAAACTTTTTTGGTCTCTAAGAACATCGTTTGGAATCCTAAAACTTAAAATTCAATTTCCTGGAACAGAAGGCTACTCAGATACATGAAAATGATTTTGTACCTTTTGTCAAAATCCTCCAAAATCGCTTAAATCGGCAGTGATTTCCTCGAAAAACAGATCGTAAGTTTCCAGATTGTTTTCCTTCTATTGATTCTTAATTAAGCTCAAAGTCTAATAATTAAGTTTTTTTTTTACAATTTTTTTTAGGAAACTTTTGTTCTTTGCGTTCGAAAAAAAAAACGATTTCTTTTGGGGATAGTTCATCAATTTGGCTCCTGTCTCTCTAAAATCCTATCTGAATCCTTGTCTCTAAATAGAGCCTCTTATTAATCAAAAATAATGGGCACCTCAATCTGTGTAAAATATTGAAGAACGATTTTGTTCTTAGTATCCCGGGGGTTCGCCTTAACCGCATTTGCTGACTGGATATTTTAGTTTGTTTCTGCCACGGGAGAAATCGTATTTATTTTTGAATGAGACGTATTATATGATTGTGTTGTAGTTGAAAATGTCCAATATTCTTTGGAAAATAAGAAAAAATCCATAGAAATCTGTAATATAGTATGGCTTATCTATCGCTGAATTAAGGATGATTAAGAATGATGAATTAAGAATGAGTCGGTATTCCAAGTTTGAGTAACCCCTTGGTTGTCAGTTATAATCCGAGAACCTTGTTGAAACATTGATACAATCTCAAAATTATTAAAAGCTTCTACACATTGGGAACTATTTTGTTCACAATTTTGTTTAAAAACAGTGGTGCACACTATTTCCTTAAAAAAGCAATTTTTGATGAAAATTGCTCTTAATATGTATAGACCTTAAGTTTGTGTTGAAATTGAGAGTAATTGCTCATTTTAATAAATGGGGCACTCAATGGGTCAAGTGGTAGAGCACTGGTTCTATGATGCAAGTGTCCTGGGTTCGAATCCCCTTTAAGTCACCAGGAATTTTTCTGGCGTTAAAGGTGTTCGGATTGCATCCAGTGAGCTTCACTGCACTTGATTCCATGGGGCATTGGTCTGACAGTCCCATCACTGTATAAGAAAAAATAATTATGGATGTCCCGAACTCCCCTTGTGGGAAGGCCTAGTTTCTCTGTGGGACATTGTGCCACCATTATTATATTTTCGTTCATTTTCATTTATTTCAAGTACTGCTTTTGAGCTAAAGCTCTTGAAAGCAAAAATTTAGACAGAGATATAGGTGTACTGTACAAAGACTTCAATGTTTGTGTGATAGCGGCCATCGCTGTCTTAGCGTTGGTAACCAACCTCCAGAGTAAAACTACTATTACTATTATTAGCTTCAATATGATTCGCTAATCGTAAAACAAGTAGAGTTGATTGAACACATATCGGCACTTTAATAACTTTTGTCATAACCTATTGGTATCCTACAGTAGGTGTCAAAAGTTTGTTGCCTCATGTATGTTCGGGAAACCAGGTGCAAAAAATGATAGAAAAAAATACTTTTTAATTTTTTTTTTTGCAAATTAGTAGCCTGTTATCCGTAGATCTTATTTATGTTTTTCGAAAAAAATATTTAATTTTATTTCATATAAAAAATTATTGTTTTCCAAAAGTTGGGCACTTTTCATTCGTCAAAATTTTGTTGCCTCATTTGAAAACTTACTCAAAAGGGTCAAAAACATGCAACTAACTTAAAATAAACCAACCATATTTTAAGTTTATGTCATTTGAGAAGCCAATTACACTCATCAGAACTTATTTACACTCCTATGGATATTCCTCTTTGCATTTCTTTACGATTAATTCTTAATACGTTAGATTGAAAATATTTCACATTTACTATAATAAAATAGGCATATTCTACTGTATTTATTAGTGCTCGAGGTCTGTACTCTTTGCACATAATTGGCTGCATTTCAAAAGGGCACAGATGTAGGTCTTATTTCATGGCATATAACAAAAAGTAATTTCAGTCCAGGGCTCTTTCAGCGGTTCTTGAATTTTCTGTGTTAAAAGAATTCAAATATAAATTTTTGGGCCAGTTGCGGCAACTTGTGGTATCTAGTTGAGTGAACTGTTATGAGGGAATAGTAGTCATTTTATCATATCTCATCTCCATATGATGCCACATATATTAAATATTATTGCATTTCATGGTTGACTGTCTTTCGACTTTTACATTAACATTTTGTGACGAATCATCGGTGTTTGTGTTTTGCGTTGACGACGGAGCTTTACATCATCATTTTCTGTCTCTCAAGTTGTTCCATCTGTTGCTGGTTATGGAGAAAATTTACGTCAAGCATCTGCTGCAGCTTCCATTAGAATCACATACCAAAGTGTCACCCTTCCAGAAAAAGCTCCCTCTCTCCCATTTAGCTCCAAAAGCTCCCTTCCCCCCCTTTCAGCAATTTTCGCAGCAGACTTTCATCATCATCATCGACGTCGACGTCCCTTATGCCTAGATCATCCTTCCTCTTAACTATTTATTATTTATACATTGTATTTATTCATGTTTCTGGCTCACACACACCAACCATCATTTTCCATTCATGCCCAGTATTTTCCCAGCCATCACGACAATTTTCCACATATGTGCGTGGGTGTGTGAAAATCGATGGAAATATCGGGAGAAAAGTAAAGTGGAACGGGATACCACAATCGCATTTTCGATTTTGTACTCAGCAACGGAAGTTGATGGTGTGGAGTACATCCCCAAAATGATTTTGGGAGAATGGAATTATTAACCTTCAATCTCCTCTATTTTCTGTCTCTATCTCTTTTCTTGCTGGAAAATTTTCAGCTAAAACATTTAGCTGGTGGATAAAATAGAACCATGAACCATCATCTGGCGACATTTAACTCACGTTCAGTACGCGCCAGACAAAAAAGCCCAATATCACCCAAAAAGCTTCCCACAACCCATAATCCTAAAATATTCCACCAAAATGAGCTTTCAGTAGCTCCCAATGCTTGAGTGTCTTCTTGAGACATGGTGGAAAATTCATAAATCTTCGCAGTGAAAATTAATATTTTAATATTGAATATTTTATAATGGAAATTATGTTGAAAAGCTTTTCTTGAGTATCACATTGACTCCTATTTGCGGAAAATATCTCATATATACGTTGTCGTAAAAGAAAATGACCGAAACTTTGTCAATAACGTTTTTCTTTCCAATTAGATATTCTTCTCTATTTTCATCAAGAATAAAAGGTTCAGGCAAAGAGTTAAAATGAGTTTAAGGACAACCTCTAATGCGTTTATCGTCGTCTCAACTCTGATTTCCATCCCCTGGCTATATTATGAAAAAATAACTGTTTAAATGCTATACAAATACCCTGGATAATGTTGACTTATGGGGGGGGGCTCGTCAAAGACCAGATGTCGATATCTCTTACCGTTTGGTCTCTAGCCGTCTCGCAAATTAGAATAAAAGTGAATTATATAACTGTTCTCTCTTTGATTTCGATCAGTAAAATGTAAAAGAAATATTCCTATCATATAATTTTCTGGGGTATTTTTCGCTTGATGTACAAAAGAACTCCAAGAGATTTGCGGTTTTGTAATGCCATAAGGGAAAGGTGTCTATGTCTAGTCTAGATACCTTTCGACATTGCTGCTTCGTCAAGAAAGCATTATTTTCTGTGTAAGAGAATGTAAGCCTCAGAATGTAAGCTATTTTCAATTCTGAGGCGTCACGGAACCTGCACCTATGACTCAGTCTAGACAGTCTAGACCAGAAGGATTTTCCGAAGATGCCATTTAAAATATTGCCTTTAAGACCATTTTACTACGAAAGTGGTATACATATATAATTAGAAATGAGTGAAAAACTCAGAAAATATGGAAGTGGAAGATTTAAAATAAAATCATTAGGGTAAAGTGGTACAAGTTGGACAGTGGTACAAGTTGGACAATGGTCAAGACAATGGTACAATTTGGACAGGGCTTTTTGTCTTGATAAATTTAGAACTTCATTTTTATTTGTATATTTTTAATGCTCAAGTTTTATAATTTGGTTCCTTGTGCTTTAAAACAAATTTTGTACTGTATTTATCAAGAAAAAAGCCATGTCCAACTTGTACCGGCGAATTGTCCAACTTATAACACTAATTCCAAATTATATCACTTTACCCTACTCCCATACTTCTGGACCATAATGACTTTATCACAGAATATTTTGGTGGGATTTTTTTTTTAAAGTTCTAGGGTAAAGTGAGACAAGTTGGACAGGGATATTTTCTTGATAAATACAGACCTAATTTTTTTAAGCGCAACGAATCAAATTATAAAACTAAAGCATTAAAAATACACAAAAATTTACCAAGAAAAAAACCCTATCCAATTTGTACCACTTTACCCTACTTTTGAGAATTCTCTTGTGAAAAAGCAATACCAATACAGTATCTTCATGTAAAGTTCAATTCTATAATATCAATACGAATCCCAATAATTTTATAAAGGATACGAAATACGAAACTAAGGAAACTAAATAGTCAAATATGACAATCAAGATCAACGACAGAAATCTAAGTCTCAATCCCATACTTCATTAGTATTTTGAATTTGAAAATATATTCAGGAGTTTTATATTTATTGGGATTAAGTGGAATTGCATTTTACTGCATTGCATTTAAATGCAGTGGGATTTGTATTTCCATTAGTAGTATTGTAAATTATTGTGTAAAATGACGATCCCAATACACATCTTCATGAAAAATTCAGTTCGACATTATACCAACGAATCCCAAAAGCATTTAAAAGGATAACGAATATGAAACAAATTGCCTATAGAAGACAAAGACGGTCAGCGAAGAAATCTCTGCCATCAATCTTTTGTTTTATTACTAAATTTAGAATTCTTTTAAATGCTTTAAGGATAACTGAGACTAGGTGAAATTGGTAAAAATGCATTTTATTATGGGGTACTGTAGTGGGATTGGTATTACTTGTTCTGTTTTTCTGAATTCTGTTGGGAGAAAGAAGTGCCAATACAATTAGGATAACAATTAGGAACAATGAAAGAACACAATTAGAATTAATGCTAGAAATCTAGGCCATCATCCTCCTACTTTATTACTAAATTTAGAATTGTGAATAATTTTAAATGCTTTTAAGATAATTGGAACTAAACGCAATTACATTTTTCCGTGAGATACTGCATTGGGATTGGTAATTCTAGTCCTGGGTTTGTGAATTCTGTTACAAAATAATAATCTCAATAGAGTATCTTCATGTAAAATTTAATCTGACATTAAGCCAATGAATCCCAAAATCATTTAAAAGGATACGAAATATGAAAAATAGTTAAGGAGTTTTTTTTATCCTACACTGTGAGAGAAATCCGAAATTGAAATAACATTCCGGGAAAGTTAATTTTACCCTGCATTATTGATCTGAAATCGGTGTAAATATTACCCTTTTTAGATGTATTGGAGGTTAAAGTTACCCTTTTTCATGTTATTTTTACCCTTAAAAAGGTGTAAAATTAACATTAAAAAATGTTGATATATTTTTACACCTAAAAAGTGTTAAAGTTACGAGGAAAAAAAGTTAATCGCACTCCCGTTTTTTCTCAGTATGGAACTGAATTTTATCAGAATACTGTTGTGGGATTGGTATGTCCAATTCCGTCGAATTTCAATTAATCAATCTTGCTTCATTTTCTTATTTTGTTATTAAATTTTTAATTTATAATTCTTTGAATGCTTTGAGATTATTAAGACTCTGTTGAATAGAATTTTACCGTGTGATAATGTATTAGGATTGGTATTTGCAATTACATTTTTGTGAATTCGGTTGTGAAACAACAATCCTAAATGCAATATTTAAGTGCAAAAGCAATCCCAAGAGTTTTTTTTATTGAAAATATTATTTCGTTGTAAACGAAGGTACTCTTCACTCAATGCATCAAGAGGTATTTATTAATTTTTGTATAACTTCCGAAGTGTTGGAAGTGCAAAGAATGCTCCATATAATTATAAATAAAAGTGATAAAAGTAATTATTTAAATTTTTACCTTTTTTACTCCTAATATCTCTCCCTTACTCAAAATATTACTCGAGATAATACAGAGCTATAGGGGAATGTAGGCATGGTTCGCACAGAGTGAACCTTCAAACGATGCGAATTTTCTCTTTGTTTGCAAAGAGCTAACCTACCATTTCTCATCTCGTTTCATAAGCCTAATAATGATCTGTCTTATGGCTAAGAAATGACGAACTAGTTGCAAAGAGCAACAGAGGAAATTCGCGTTGTTTGAAGGTTCACTCTGTGCGAACCATGCCAACACTCCCCTAAATGGGCGTTTTGATTATTTTTGTAAGACTCTTAAGGGACTTATTAATCAATTTGATAATGTATTGTATCAGTTGAGAGAGAAAAAATAATTTTTAAAAAATGTTAATCAGTGAAAGCCTTCAAAATGTTATCATCTGGCTGCCTTCTAAATACCCTCGGTTTCTATCTACTACCGTTTGCTCCGTAGAGTCGTAATTGAACACTACGTAATATTTTTTGTTTTGATTGCAAATTGCAAGTTGATAGTTCATTTTAAAAGACCTCTCGTAGGAGTGGGTAGGTTAAATTGTTCAAAAAGTGGTCTTCTACAATACCCTAAGTCGTTATCTCAAACCGTTTAACCTCTAGAAATTATCCCCTGGATGGTATGGCTATGGTGAATTCTGGAAATTTCTAGAACACACAAATTCATAAATTTCTTCCCCAACAGAACTTCTTTCAGAAAAAAAGGAATAATGATTGGACGAACACTCTGCTTTTTCTTCGAGTTTGAACAATAAATTGTCTGAAACTCATTTAAATTTTTATCTATTTTTAGACTGATTGAGTTTCTGTAAAATCCAAACAATAAAAAGAAAATTTTGAAGGAGAAAAACTTCGCAGAGATATTGACTTCCAATAGAACCATTTAATTATAATCCCGTGGATGGGAAATTCATCTCTCGATGGAATTATTCAAAGTTTCCCAATTGATATGGTGAAAGAAACAAAAAAAAAGATTGAAAGCTCAAAATCCTTTAGGGATTCTCCCATAAGCTCCTCCAAATCCTGTCCAATGTTTGGCCAAAAATATTAAAGCACGAGTCTGCGTCTTTTCACGTTCTTCTTCCTTTTTTGCGTATAAGTCCTTTCCCGATCATATATTTGGATCACCCACCCTTTAGGAAAATCCCTGAAAAATAACCAAATCATGTCACTGTAAATGTTCGTCATCAATAGGTGATTTTAGAATGTGAATTTATATGAGTTTGTTCGTCGTGGGCAACGTAAGAAGAATTTGTCTTCCTAAATGGTCTCCCTGGGAGGGCTTCTTATACCCTTCTATAACCTCCCCAACCATTGAATTTTCATGAACCTTTTGGGTGTGGGCAGAAGGGTTTGCTCCTTTAAGCACCCTCCTTGATCTCTTCTTTCATTCAACATTCGCATAATAGAATATAGGCTCATAAAATGTAGAGTGGAATAAATTCTGCACACCCAAGAACATTTTTTCTTCTTCTATTGTATGTATCCATGTTTGAGGGGTCTATAGCAAATAAAAAAGGGGAGAACCACATACAATCCTATGGAAAAAATATGGTTTTCCAACCGACCATCCTTCTCCCGGAAAATGTGACTAAATTGGCCGGACGATGGTTTTTTTCTACACTTTTCTCGCCCTCAAGCATCCACAAGAGTGTCAAGGATGGGATTCTTAGGGGTCTTGGGGATATCCACCACCTACTCAATTTTTTTTTGGGAGGACGGGGAGAACACATTATGTACATATCCTGAATTCAAGAGAAATTTGCTTAGGTGAGGGGTGTGTGCTTGAATGAAAATCAGTTTAGCATGAGATGAAAAATCCCCAACATAGGGAAAAATGGTAATATTGCGTTTTTATTCACAATACACAATAATTTATGTTGCGATATATTTTTTTCTTATATTAGATATTTACTTTTTATGTCACATTTTTGTCATCGCGTCTGTTGATGGGATGTGTCTCACACTTGAAAACATCAACCCCTTTCGAAAAGCTCTTGAAAAGAATACTTTATGGCCTTTACAGACCTGAAGCATTAGTCGAGAGTTACCTCAATGTAATTGAAATACTAATAAAATTACATTTCTATAAATTTTTCATTATATCGTCGCTCGACTTAAGCCATAGCTGAGTTTGGGGCCCTATTTGGGGTTGATACCTAATTCCCTAGACACACTTACGAATTAAGCAGAGAGACGGCTTAACGTATTTACAATCAAAATAATGATTTGATTAAATTCCCATCAGTTTCCCAATAACCAAGCCCTTTTTCGGCTTAAGCCGAGAGACAGATTTGCCAGATTTGTTAGGCCTTCTCTCGGCTTAAGTTGTAAGTGTGTCTAAGGCATTAGCATGGCTTGACTTCTCCAATTTCTTTTCAGACTAAATTTTTCACAAAACATTGACTGTAAGATTGGATATTAAGGGCAAATGATATATACATTTAATTTTGAAAAACTATTAAAATTGTTATTTCGAATTTCGGCACCTTCAAGAATTGTGCTAAGCCTCCAGTCTGAAAACCGTATAGGGCATTACTGCTTAAGTTGAGAGACGGCTAAGTGGGAAACTTACGATTTACAAAAATTTCGGAAGTTTGCAGGGGGAATTCACAAACATTTAAGATATTTTTTTTCATTGTAACGATTAGGAGAGCTAATATCGTCTTATGTAATCATGCTGGATTTCAAAAACGAGTCCTTTGACGGTTATCAAAGCGTCGTCGGTTAACGAAATCTGGGGAATAATATAATGTTTCACTATGAGAGTTATTTGACGTCAAGATGACTTTGAAATTACGTGCAAATATAGATGGCAGATTTCACGAAATTTCACTGTAGTCTCCATCTACAATAGGCGAAAAAACGTGAAATTTTATGAAATTTGCCATCTATACGTGCAAACGACTGAAAATAACACATTAAATGAGCACTTTCAATGTTTTGCAGTGCTACACTCAGTTTTCAAATGACAAACAAGATTGCAAATAAATTGCAAGAAGGAGCCACCTACCCACATTAACTTTTTAAACGTGTTTTAAGTAAAACCTGAACCTTTTATTCAGATTGTACTTGCTTATCCATGAAATCCAAGGAGTTACCCAACCATTCTTACCACTTTTTTCTGATTGCGATTGCTTTTTTGTAATATTCAGGGTCTATGCTCCTTCAGCAACCAAGTGATTCTGAGTTTTTGGAGCAGTTAATCATGAGTTCACTATCAGAGATACTTAGAATGCGGTAATCAACCCTCTGAGTTGAAACCTTGGGGTTTACAGTAGCATTTTCCAAATGTAAGGTAAAATTCCCTCACTCAACCAGGTTTTTCAATATTTTATGGGTTCGATGGTTAATTTCTATAAAATTGTCACCAATTGTCACTGATTTGTATTATGTATGCAATAATTATCCTATTAATATAAGATCATTCGCTAAATATTATAGCAAATATAATATAAATAAATTGAATAAGAAAATCTGCCGATCGAGACGAGGAACCAGTCGAGCGAGGGCACTTTACCTTACTTTTACCTTATTACTATAGACTTTAACCAATCCCCTGGAAAGTTGCCTGTAATTTGAAGCCACTTTCTCATACTTCGATTTAAATTTATATAAGATTTATTTTGGACTCGCGACCGTTCCGCTAAATATCTAAAAATTGAGAAGTTTTTCCATATTATAAGATCCCTTCCTGAGTCGAGTGATAAAATATACTAAATTTTTGTTTAAATACATTTTTTCCTCGGAGCACTGTGAGCTGAGTTCGAGATCAATTTAGGGAATTGGCTTCAAATAGCTCCATATAAAAAGTCAACTTGCCACGTGCTTGACTTTGACGATTTTAAGTACATCCTGTCATGATTTTCCATAAAATTAAACGATTGACAATGTAGATTCCTTCCGGCAGTATTTCTAGACGATTATCTATTTTTTAACTTCTTCTAACTTGCCATTGAAACTTAAATTATAAAATAAGAAAAAATACATTATTTTATAATTATTTACCATAACTTTTATATTTATAAATTGACCATTGCAAACTTTATAAATGTGCAAACCCCGTATTTGTTTCTCAAATGACGTAACTTCAAAATATAACTGGGTTAAAATAAGTTAGTTGCACGTATTTGACCATTTTGAGTAAGTTTTACAAATGTGTTAAGAGACTTTTTACCGATGAAAAATGCTCAACTTTGGAAAAACAATTATTTTTGATATGAAATAAAATGAGTTATTTTTTTTTAATACATAAATAACATTGATGGATTACAAACAACTCATTAGCAATATAAAAAATTTTAAGAACTTAGTTTTTCTAATTTTTTTCCACTTGGTTTCTCGAACATAGATTTGTCAAGAAACTTATGACCGACATTATATATTACTAATTGAGTTATGATTAATGTTCTCAATATAATTCTACCCATAACCAACTGTTCAGTATATAATTACGAGTGATTTCTGGACCGTTTCTTTTAGTACATAAATCAGTAATTTTTGAGTCGGCGACTGGGGATTTCGGAGTAATTATACCTTCAAAATTACTTACACTAATCGGTATTTTAGTACCAATTTTCCGTAATATGACACTCTGTCGACCCTGACAACTATCAAATAACTCTCTTTGGCAGACAGAGTATGAGACATCTGACGGTAATTTTCCTTTTGGGTGTTACTTGGGTAACCAATCTGCCAGTCTATCTCTTGCTTCAAAATTGATCTCATTGAAAGAAATGATTATAAAATTCACAGGAACTTTTTCAAATTAAAAATTGAATAATTGGTTTTTCATTCCTTTCGGAATGGAAATCTCTATGCAATGCTGCTTCAACATTTCCTTTTGGTTTAAACAAACGAATGAGGAAGGGTTATTTTTCATCGAATTGCAATACGTTTTCTTTCTTCGTCTTCAAGTTACGGTGACAAACTTATTTACAAGAAGGGAAACTTTTATAGGGCTTTCGAATGGAAGCTCGCAATGGAGGTAATTTGCGCGTTCAAAACTTTCTCAACTTTCTTAGGTGGCGCGACACATAAATTATTTATCAATTAGTTTGGTGAGGGATGAGTTTTGGTTCCTTGATGCAAAAAATAAAAAAAGAGGAAGTCCTTCTGGAAGAATTAGAGTAATTTCTTTTCAAGAATGTCCCGCATATTTTGATCCTGGTTGAAAATGGGAAAATGATTCAGTGAAAAGTACATCCCTATTCCCATTCTCCTCCATCTGCTTGTTTTCACTCATTGGATGTTAATTTACTTGACCCATTGTGAGGGATCTTGAAGTTTTTGTCTGGGGCTGCTATACGGAAACGTGATGTGCTTGAAATTGTGATATTGATTAAGGAGTCTATTTTAGGGGTTGTGAAGCATTGAGCGGGAGAGTGTATGCTAAGATATAGGGGTGGAAGCTATATGTGCATGTTTACATAATTAGTACTTGCTCTGTTTGGCACAATTTTAATTACATCATCTTGTATCTGGGAGGAAATAGCATGAGAGAGAGTATAAGGTATAGTTTTGAAAGTATATAGAATTGCATGGGGTTCACATTACTATAAATGGTGTTATAACAATGCTGGGCCGAGGCAACAAATACGGTGAAATGTTGCTACAAAATCGGAATAGATGGTGAGACCGGCTTTAATATGCAAATGAGTTGTGCTACATACCATTTTACATACACCACAAAGCTTTCAGAACCATGAGAGGCCCCAACATGAATCCCTGAGCCTTTTTTTTTTGGGGGGAGTGTCAGGAGGAGGGTGGATTGGGAGTGTGGTGGATGAGTCTGATCCCATTCTCAACCAACCATGAGTTTCTCTGGGTATACTGGGAGTTGGGATTAACTATTTAACCATCATCGCAGGTACTCCTAAAGCCATGGGAAAAAATCACACCAACCAAAAGTTCGTCCTTTTTTTTCTCGCATTTTCCAAGCCCCGGGAAAAAGGCACAAATATCCCACGGGAATCACTTTCATATACCCTTCCGACATTTTGTGGTGCTGTTTTTCATGGGTTTCACCCATCCAAAATGGATGGTGCTATTCTCCAAAAACAGATAAAAGTCTTTCTTACACATCACATCATTTGGTAAACAACAAATTTCATAATCATTTATTCAAATTTACCACATAACTTTGTGATTTTCTCAACTGACTACGAGTTTTTCGCTAAATAGAGCGAAAAGCACAAACACAGCATTGTATCCTTAATTTTAAGAAGATTCGGAATTAGAAAAATATTATTTGGGGGAGCGTTAAAAATTAAATTAAAACAAAGTCCTAGGGTGGAATGATAACTTTTCGACACTATCGAATCGATAGTATCGATAAATCTATATCTGTTAGATAAAGTGAATGTCGACTTTAGCCGCATTCTTTGGCCATTCATTCTGACATTTTTAAAAGAATGAGACTGATGATAAACACTTATATTAGTTACAGGAAGTGCAGCTATCGTTTAAAGTTTTCAGGATCATCAGTCGGTAGTATCGAAAATAAGTTTTCATGCCACCCCTGATATTTTTCTTCATGACGTTTGCAGAGCTGCAGGTCAAACTGTTAGAAATTATAATTCCAGGTTCTGAGCCGACCCCCCCATAAATCGACCTCTGTGTCTTTGTATTGAAGCATCTCTGAAAAAATCACAATTCTGCAGAGAAATTCTGTAATGATATGGCAATGTCATATGATAAATTTTTGTGTTAAATTTCAGGACAGGACAACAACAAAGCATCATAATACTCAAACGACTATTTGACTATTTTAATCAAAAAAAAAGTTTTAAAAATGTTTTTAAAATATTTTTAAACTTCTAAAATTCAATTATTGTGCCTAAAACCCTTATTTTTTCTCTTATTGTATTTCTAATTTTTTATAATAAAAATCGACATATCTGTCATCTCAGTCAACAATTGTCGGATAGCGAATATCAACCAAATATATTCTACAAAAATGTAACAATTTACTACTGAAGAGAAATTTAAGAAATATGAAGTATTATAAAACACTAAAGCTTTTAAAAAGTTTTCTTCTTCAATATAAGAAAATATCGTAAAATTGGATAATTATGAGTTAAGGAACGTACGTCACTTTATTTCTTTTTTTTCGGTGAAGAAATCCGTCAAAAGTTACAATGTTCTGATGCAACATTCTCTCTGGAAATCAGTAATAATGGTGCTATTCCACTGAAAAATTAATAATGTTTTTTTTTAGAATTTTACTCTTCTCAAACGCTTCTGCATTATCGACTTTTCTTTGTGTTGGTCCCTGACTGTATTATTTTCTCCAATCCTCTCACCGTTTTTTAAAACCATTAACAGTCGGGATATCCACTTCTACTTTTGGATTTTCCATCCAAAAGTAGATCTTCAAAAATTCGAAAATCTATTTTAAGATCCAAAAAAGAGACTTTCTTACTTCTTGATAATTCAGCAAGGTGGCTGAGATACATCCTGTTCGAATTTCGAAGTGCTCAAGTGTCAAAATGTAACGATCTCCACATTTTTGTGAGGAAAAAACAGAAAACGACGCTTATACTGTTCTCGTCCCATTATTTAATCACTCCATAATCACTGAATAACTCTTGTGCCATCTTTGTAGTGTCATATTTGATCAATTTTCCCCACCTTGTTCGAAAATTTAGTATGAAAACTCGAAATTGAATTTGAATTCTTCGAACATCAACGACTTTTTGTGCAAATAGAGTTCTATTTACCTTTTGTCCAAGACACTATTGGAGAATTAAAATCTACTTGCGTTTACACCATTTACACGCATTTTATGTACAATCACTTGAAGGGAGTAAAGTGCTTAAAAACATGAAAAAGCTAAATCTTTCTCCTAAACATTTTTTAGTACATGACTGATCTCATGTGCTTCTGTATTATCGACTTTTCTTTGTGTTACTTTCTTGTCTTGACTCCTTTACTCTGTCCTGATCGTATTTAGGAACCACAAAACTGTGTAGTGAGATGTATTTGCTCATCTTCAAACTTTGTATTTTATTTAAATTCCGGACTGTAATTTTTTGAAGAAACATCATCTGTTGTATATTTGTTTTTAAAATTCAATAAAACAATTAACCTATATTAAAAATACTTCATTAAAATATGAAAATCAGTCATATATTTAATTATAATACAATTTATTGTCAATTATTACACAAAAAGCGTGCCGATAAAAACAATGAAATATAAATAGCTGTGAAAATATTGGAAATAAAAATATTTTTATTATATATCGCTTGGTATGTAATTGAGAAAAATAAGTGGCAATAATTAATTTAAATTCACTAATTAACAGATCTATTTTTCAATGTAAAAGAATAATTAAAATTGACGAGATAGAATTAAAATTTGTTAAGGCAAAAGATCATATTTGATTTATGGAATATAAATGCTCCTGCATAATCGTTTTTCTCGTTGCTTTTCCCAATTTCAACGACAATGACAATAATAAATATAATGAACTATACTTGAAAAAAAGTATTTGTATTTTATGGAAATGATATGAATTCTAGTGGAAATTCAGTATAATTTTGACAATGGATTCTTCAAAATTTTATTAAAAAAGAGGAAAAGGAAAAAAAATTTTTCATTGGGAATAGTTGAATACGACTTTTGAAACTATTTTAATAAAAATAGTTTCCCGCTCTCAAGGGTCCTTGGCAGCTTATTTCACTTTTCGAAAGAAGTGCTTGAGGAAAGTTGTAAAGGAAAAGTTCCATGGAAACCAAGAGTAATTTATTGTAAAATTGCAGTTCAATAAACCAAAATTATTTCATTGAATTTCTATCATCATTTTCTCCATCATTCTTTGGAAAAGCCACAGTGTGAGTGAAAGTTTTTCCAACTAGTGAGGAGCTTTTCAAACTTCTCTCGCAATCTGAAGGGCATTCATTTCCCATTTTCCAACCAAGTCAAGAGGATAAAATCCATTTGGAAGTTGCGTATGTTTGTCTCAGAGTCACGCAAAAAGCTAATCAATTGTGAAATGGAGACACAATTTTTCACTTTACGCACTCGGAAAACTCGAAAAACTGAAAGGGTTGGTTTGAAAGCAAACTTTTGCGATGAGTTTTCCCGCATTGCCACTCATTCGTTAAGATCCATTTCGAAATTCCATCAATTTATTTGTCAATTTGCGTAAATAATTGTGTGAAAAATATATTATTCCATCAACTGTTGAATTTATCTATTTGCATGTTCAGCCCATTTATTATTCATTGTATATGCAATCACAGGATATCGCTATCGAATTTTAACCATATTCACATTTAGGTTAAATTTCACTAACTAATCCACTGGAATTGTGGCTTTTCCTGCAAATTCCACTAGACGTCAAAGAAGAATTTATTTCAGGGACTGATTTAGGCATTTTGCTAAAGGTGTGTTTTGAGGAAAATTTAGGCCATGTCACTTCCACCAGAGATTATCGTTTGTTTTTTGGTGAATATGTCACAGTGAAGATAAGTTTTGCTAGATGTTGACATTTCTGTCATCATTTCCCTCTTGATACTAAGCAAGATATTTTCAATCTCCTTTTGGGCTTCTCAGAAACCATATTCCTGACAATTTTCCTTAGTTCATCAGAGTTAATATTTATTTCAAATTAAATTTGCAAACAGCTGGGAAAACATTTTGTTCACATTGTCAGAAAAATGACATCAAAGCGACATTTGCAATATCATGTCTTTATTGTACTGCATTGTGTTGTATGTGTACAGAGGATCATCTCACGGAGCAGTGCTTAAAATCATTTGTGCGAAAACTGTTTTCTTTTTACCTCTAATACTGAATGTTCTGCATTCATAAACAATAAATATTCCTTAATTGAATTTTGAAAGTTTAAAGAAATATAATTCATGGTAGAGGAAATTTTTGAACGCTGAAGAGCATGTGAAAACATTTCTAAGAGAATTACTTACCATACTTGTCCTAAAATGGTTTAAGTCAAATAAGAATGTGACACTGTAAAATTAAAGATTTCTTTTCCTTAACCTTTCCGATTTAAGTGGTTTCTTCGGTTGAGATTTACACTGTACTGATTAGAAGGTATATCAGAGAGAACTTACGTAAAAACCCGTTGGAAGTTCGAAAATTTAAACCAACAAATTGCACGAAAGTGAATAAGTTCATGAAAATACATTTATTTTAATCAAATTAAAATTCCACAGAACTACATAAGAATTTATGTTTTTGTAGCAAACGGTCACGCACTATGTTTACGATTAACCCTCTAACGGCTAAGACCGCCTCCAGGCGGTCTTCACAAAAATCACATTTACAGCGAAAATAAAGGTTTTATTTATTTAAAAGTGCTATATTGTCCTCGGTAATAGTCTTATAAACATCTCTTGAAAGTTTGAACTCATTTTGACTCTTAGTTTTGCTGCTATTCCCAGTTTTGTTGGACAGGTCAGAGAAAAAGCAACAAAAAATATTTGTGCAAAAAAACTCATTTCCAATTTCCATAAAAATACCGATTTAAAGTTATCTGACTAAAATAAACTTATTTTTTACTGAAAGATATGTCATTCTACTTTGTATGCTTTATTTAAAAAAAATTGAAAAAACTAAAAATGTGAATTTTAGAAGCAAAAAGAGTTTCAATTTTTTTTTTATATTTTCTCACCTAGCGCCTAAACTAAAAGAGATAATGAAGAATGGATGGTTTTTTCGACTTTATTGGATCATAATTATCCTAGAAAACATTGTTTTAGGACTTTTTTTTCGCATATTAAAGAAAACACCTTTAGAGGGTTAAAATGTCAAAAATACCGAAATTTCGAAATAGACGAATAACCAGCGCTAAAGCGACGAATATGTGAACTGGAATTTTAGACTTCCAGTCGACTTTCAAATTGGCTTTAGAGTGGCTTTGTCCGTTCGAAAGGTTATTACTGAACAAAACCATTATGGAGTAATGGGTAATAATTCACTAGAAAGCATCATCTAAAGGAGGGCTATTTTTTTCGAAACCTCCACTTCGAAATAAAAATCCCCCACTGAGCACAAACGCTACAATAAAAATGAAACCATACGATATATATATTTTTTAAATTACTATACTAAGTCCTGTGGTAGGACATCTGTGATATGGAAGATAGCTGCCCTATCTTGTGTTCTTTTCGAAGTTTCCGCTACCAGTAGGAGAATTCTAGTGTATGACAGTTTGGTATAAATCTTTATTCTCAATTTTTATAGGCTAGATATTCTCTAGAATCAGCCTGAGTCTATTTGGGCCCTTTAGCCTACTTCTAAACCAGGGTATTTTAAAAATGCACCCCAATATACTGCGCATCGGTGAGTCTCGGAAAATCTCTCTTTGGGGTTTGTGTCTGAATAAAATATCTCAGTTAGCTGTTATAATTCTCCTATTTGTGTCCCGACTAAAATAGAAAGTCCGGCAGACTGGAAGGTATCCTGAGCTTTCGAAAAGTGTTACTTTTGTGCGCCAGAAGATAGGCAGGGTTAACTAAAAGAATGCTTATTGGGATATATTGTGCGCCTGATGGCAGGCAAAATGACACTTGACAAGAAGCTCAATACGATATTTTTATTTCGAAAGGGCAATTTCGAATTAGAAGTCCCCCCTAAATGCTGCTTTACGGTTCGTTCCTAAGATAAACTGTTCCTACTTAGGAGGAGCTAAGCTGTTATAATTTTCCCCAGTGTGTCTTAGCTAAAATATAAAAGAAATCTGGCAGATTATCTATTTTATTTTGAAACATTTCGAAGGTGATAGAGTAGGCCTGATAGAGCACTTCATTAACAAAAATTATTATCCTAACTAGTAATGCCGCGTACTTATAATGTTCTTAAGAACTTTTTCCATATTTCTTAATAAAATTCCCTTTATGAATGTTTTAAAAATCCATTATAACACTTTTAAAAGGCACATATTATTTTTTTATCATGAACTTTTCCATTCACTTTTTCAATGTTTTATGGTAACTTATGTTGAACTATTGGAAAAAGCTTACATACGCCATTTGAATGTGAAAAGAGGTGATTTCCCAAAAGTGAATGACTCAAAATGGCTCAGGAATGAGGTGGGAAGAAGTCATTTGGTCGTGAATTTGAAAATTTTCTCTTTAGAAATGGCATAGCTCCCTGTCGTCATTTTACCTTTCTTCATTCAAAAAAAGGTGGGTTCAATACCCTTGGGTCTTATTCGTGTCAAATTTCCGGAACATACATGTCAAGCTGCTGGAGGAGAGTCTTTGGTGGTTTGGCATGTAAGTGTGTCAATGGAGTAATTCGGTATGAGGAAAAACCACACTGTCGACGTGGAGATGTAAGAAAGCTCTCCAGTATGGCATTTACTTCGGGATTTTCTCATCCGTTGGCAACAACTATGAGCTGATGGTGCTAAAGAGGTTTGAGGAATTGAGCCAGAGAGCTTTCAGATTTCAAGACATCCTCTGGTCGAAAACCCCATCTTTCGTGTGGTGTTTGTGGGAAAAGTACTCCCCGCAAGAAAAGGCTCCAACATGAGAGAAATTCCCTTTGAAAAACTTCAAGAGTGTCTTTTGTATTATAAGAAAAACATTTGGGTGATGCTTGTAAACTTTTATACCAACGAATATTTTCTATGTCAACATTTTATTCCTCCCCAAAGAAACTTGATGTCTTTTGGGGCCTTTTCCCCATGCACTCTCCCATTCAGCCTACCTTTGTCAAGGCAGTTGGGATGGCTGGAAATGAAGAAAATTCCTCACTCTGCAAATTTCATAATGAAAATCATGGAAAGAATGCCAGATATTGAGTCATCCATGGGTGCAGAAAAAAAGCGCGTCGTGATGGAAGCTCCAACACCGAAGGGAGAGATAAAAGAAGACATTTCTCTCTCCCTTTGGAGCTTTCCTCGGATGAAATACTGCATGTACATATTTTTATTAAAGGGACACCCTCGTATGTCACGCACATATGTTGCAAGCATCCCCCAAAAAACTGCTCTACCAAACAACACTATTAGATGGACTTTCTTTTTGCTGATTCGTGACCCAGACTCTCGGCCAGGCGACTCACTGTCTCGTCCACTCTACTTTGCCATAATATATCGGAAGCATAATTGATTATGTCCTTTCTCCACATTTGGGTTGGGCTGTGAAAGAAAAATTTCTGGCCTGTTAGATAAAACCAAAAATAATAAACTAAAAGCTCTCGTATATGTGTCCACTAAATGTCCTGTGTGTGTCCTAAATATTGTTGATCCGTTTGAAATGCCGATATTTTGATATTGTTCTTTCACATGTCTTTTTGGACAAGGGATCTTATTCTGAGAAAATTTTAAAGTGACTGACTTTGAGGTCAAACGGTAAGAGATATAGGCTGCTTCGCTTGATAATCATGGGCATTGAGAAATGATTCTTTGATACTCGTCAGCAGGCTTCAACTAAGAATAGAATTTCTTCCTAACCAGGGTGAGAGGTTTACATAGGGTAAGATATACGGCCGCTGTCGGCTTACTCTTGCCAAACTCAACGGGAATTCTATATAAAATTCTAGCTGCAAACCGTTTAATACATAACCCTTACCTTCAGTGACAACTTTCCCGAATTGAAAGTTCCCTCCAGTTGAGCTTTTTTCTATACCGATTCGAAGGTATATCACAGAGAACTTTCCTACAAATCCGTTAAAAGTTCGAAAATTTAAAAATTCAGCCATCGTGAAATTCCACAAATTTACACGAAAAGTGTCAAGAATACCAAAAATTCGAAATAGAAGAACAGCCAGCGAATACGGAAATTTGAACTTGAGATTTTCGGTTGATCTTCGAATAGGTTCCGCTTGGCTTTGGAATGGCTTTATCTCTTCGAAATGTTACTTACTGAATAGAACCAATAACGATTATAACTAACTTTTCAAACA
Source organism: Phlebotomus papatasi (assembly GCF_024763615.1). Lineage (NCBI taxonomy): Eukaryota > Metazoa > Arthropoda > Insecta > Diptera > Psychodidae > Phlebotomus > Phlebotomus papatasi. The sequence continues at coordinate 17,543,086 of NC_077224.1, forward strand.
ATATGTATACTTTCTGGTTTTGGCCTGACTCTAGGGCCCGACATAGTCCACATCAACGACTCATCGGAGGATGATTCTGCTTCGTCTTTACGAAGCATGGGACCTAAGGGAAAGTGCCCAGTTTTAAAATAAATTGGGAAGTCACACTTATAGGCTCTAAACACTGAAGAAATTTATGTCCATATTCTTTCCGTACAGAAGTAGATCTTGAAAAATTCGAAAATCTATTTGAAGATCCAAAAAAGAGACTTTCTTACTTTTAGATAATTCCGCAAGGTGGCTGAGATACATCCTGTTCGAATTTTGAAGTGCTTAAGTGTCAATATGTGACGGTCTTCACATTTTTGTGAGGAAAAAACTGAACAACAACGATTACTGTTCTTGTCCCATTATGCAATCACCCTATAATCACTGAGTAACTCTTTTGCCAGCTTTTTAGTGTGATATTTGATAAATTTTCCCCAACTTGTTCGAAAATTTAGTATGAAAATTCGAAATTGAATTTGAATTCTTCGAACTTCAACGACTTTTTGTGCAAATAGAGTTCCATTTACCTTTCATCCAAGACACTATTGGAGAATCAAAATCTACTTGTGATCGGGCTCATTGAAGCAAATTCCTTACCCTTGTATAGGAAAAACTCTTCAATACAGACATAAATTTCTCTAGTGTGTAGACGCCCTTATTCAAAAAAAAAGAAAAAATAGTCATTATTAAGCTCGGGACCGTACTAAGCATGAGCACTTTGCCATACTTCCTTTTTTGATGGAGAACACAAGTTTGTCGGGGGGTGTAGTGTTACTCTGACTCCTCTCAAACAAAATTTTCTTAGTAGTTTACTTACTTAATTACTTACTTAGGTGGCTGCAGCGTCCCTTTAAAGGTTCACTCTTGGGTCCACTACATTTCGAAAAGCCATTGAAATTATGAGACGCTCAGAGCAGAAGTGGACTGTTTCAATAGGGAAATGCATGCAAAGGAGACCACTTCTGCTCTGAGCGTCTCATATGTAGTTAACTAGGTATCCGAGATTATTAGAGAACTGGGCTAAACCTTTAGTCTGAAACCGTCTTTAGTCTCAAGTCTGAAGCCGACCTTAGTCTCAAACAGTCTCTCCGCTAATCAATTTCATCTGGTCCTGAAAATAATGAACTAAATAGATACTTCACCTCTAATGCAGCGACTCTTCCTGTAATATTCCCACCATTGCCTCCTGAAGCATGAGAGATTATCGGATTTCAATATATATTGCCCCAGAACATGACATATACCACTGCACGTGTACAGTCCAACGCAAAGAAGACACTCTTTCTGTACAGAAGTAGATCTTAAAAAAATCGAAAATCTATTTGAAGATCAAAAAAGAGACTTTCTTAGTTCTTGATAATTCCGCAAGGTGGCGGAAGTTACATCCTGTTCGAATTTCGAAGTGCTCAATTGTCAAAATGTGACGGTCTTCACATTGTTATGAGGAAAAAAACAGAACAACAGCGTTTACTGTTCTTGCTTCAGTATTTAATCACTCCAAAATCACTGAGTAACTATTTTGCCAGCTTTTTAGTGTGATATTTGATAAATTTTTCCCATTTTGTTAGAAAATATAGTATGAAAATTCGAAATTGAATTTGAATTATTCGAACTTCAACAACTTTTTGTGGAAAGAGAGTTCCATTTACCTTTTATCCAAGACACTATTGGAGAATCAAAATCTACTTCTGTTTGGGCTCATTGAGGTGTCCTTGGCCTTGCTGTTGTCTCGCACTAACCCCTTCCAGTCCTGCCGACTCTCCATTAGCTCGTTCCAGAAATGTAACATAAGTCGCTGTCGAAAAGTCCGTCCTATAGGAGGCACCTTGCGAGTTTTCGTAACAATATTGCTTTTACTGGGAGGAGTTGTTTGCTGCTTGCCCAATCCAGCCGCAGGTTAGCCTCAGGTTCGCGACTTCCCGCTGGCGTTGGTTACCCGATCTTCTATCACTAGCCTGAGTGTACCGGGGCCTATCAGGCATCTACTCCGCTTGAGGAAAATAGGCTATATGTTGCATTACCCCCCCCCCCCATTGATAGCCCTTCTTAGTCGGTTTTTTTTTTTAAATCGTAAAGTCTATGTTCAAAGATTTTTCAGGCTGGGTTGTTCTTCTCCTTGCGACTAGAAGACCAGCCCATCGAAATCTGAAGTAGCCTATTTGCTTGAAGAAGTTTATCACTCATTAGGGATCATGAACACAGGTCCCAGAAACGCCTTCTTTACAAGCAAGGCTTAACTCGGCTAGTGATGCGGAAGGTTCTGTTTTATATTTTTTCAAATTAACTTTTTAAATTAATGATTTGTTATTTTCGTGAAGAACCTTATGACATAGGATTTTGATCAAAATTGATCTCAAGATAGACCTTGGTAAATGTGTTGGGTAAGAGGGTAACAAAAAACAAAAACAGGGCTAAAATCCTGTCTTAAAGTCTTCCTTTCAAACGCATCCAGGCTCTTTAATATTGTATATAAAAGGACTCACATTGCAGATGAATATTTAAGGATATCGTAAAGATCAAAGCACATAGTGCTTTGACAAAAGTACTTTATATTTTTTCTGCTCTGAAAGGATAGGAAAGGATGAAAGGATGTCCTAAGGAGTAATCAGTACAAATTCATCTCCTTCCTACGCTTGCTACGTCAGTTTTTTTTCAGTAGATTACTAACCTCTAAACCAGATACTACAAAAGCCAACGTAAAATGATCAGAAGCTAAAACCTGCATCTCTCTTATAGTATTAAACTTGAACTTCGATTGATCCCATTGGTTATGTTAGACGGTATCGTATCCCAATACTTCTTTGAAGTTCGGTTGCAACTATGACGAACTCTTGGGCAAAGTTCTACAATCAAGATCGTTTTACAAGGCAACGTTATTTTTTACGTTCGTAAAGTCGGTTAGATCAATACCGTGACCGATCTACGATCAAACCTCAAAACATACAAAATTTAGTCGTGACATTGCTACGAAGTTTAATACGGGCTTCAGACCTAAGACTTAGCCATATGACTTAACTGCTATAATTCCTTATCAATCACAATTTTTTTTGGAAAAACTCAACTTAGGATTGGATTATCAAAGATAAGTGACATATAGATTCTCAAAAGACAATAAAATTGCTCACTATTCAGGATTTTGATAGCTTTGGGAACTGGGCTAAACCTCTAGTCTGAAGACCGCCTAAGGCGCTCCAGAACTAAGTTTTAAGTAATACATATTTCCAACAGATAAAATTTAAATTCGACTATTTATAGAAGCCGTAATGCCTACAAAATAGTATCATTTTATTCTGCTAATTGACAACTACCCTTATATTTAGTTCTGCCGTGGTAAATCCTTACCCCGGTATCATAAGGATATACCTCTGAAAATCAATTTCTCTCAATAAAATAAAAGTCTAAAAAACAATTCTTCACAATTTATTTTAATATTTGAATTACTTACTGGTCGTTTACTTAATACCGGTACAAAACTTTCCTATAATGACAAACCCTTCCATTCGTATTCAACATAACTTCTTTGGTAAATTCCTATTTACTTCACAAATAATTCCTCATTTACTGAATACTTAAGTTGAACAGCCATGTATAATTCACCTGATTGAACCTTTGAACAAAACTTATGAATAAATGAACTGAATGAATGAAAGGATGGATGAGACCTCTTCGAAAACCTTTCCATATATGCTATTTATGGGCATTTTGACTCACTATCTTCTCGGTGGGACGAGAAAGTGTCCATCGAATGGCTCCATTTTATCGTATGGGTGGAATTTTTGGTCAAATTAATTTGTCGTAGAGTTCGAAGAGTTACTACCTCTTCTCCCAAGTGCAAATGAGGGTGAATTTTGGGAAGGTGTCTAACCTTTTGAGGTACTTCTGAAGGTATCTGAAATTTGTCCTTTTAATTGCAGACACGTGAAGCAGTTTTGGGTGAGTCTTCGACTAATAAGGAGAATGTGGGAAGATGATTGAATTGAAAAATGGACATCTATTACTTAGCAGGTGAGTTACCCCTCAAATGCAATTTTAAATAAAACAGAAGGTGATTTGAGTGGATTTTGCAGCTATTCTCGTGGTGGTGACACAGTGTTTATGTGACGATTGGACGTCTAGTTGTCCTCCAAAGTGCATCTGTAAGTGGATAAATGGGAAGAAGTCGGCACAGTGCAATGCTCTTGAGCTCACAAGTATTCCAACGCAGCTGAGTACAGAAGTCCAAGTGCTGGCACTCAATGAAAATCACATTGGGAATCTCAATAGGGATGAGTTTACATCGCGTGGATTGGTCAATTTGCAGAGAATCTACGTGAAGGCATCCCATGTGAGGCATTTGCATCGAGACACTTTCCGGGATCTCAAGATTCTTGTGGAAATTGATCTGAGTGGGAATGAGATTGAGTCACTGGAGCGTGAAACTTTTGCTGGGAATGACCGTTTAAGGTTACTCTACCTCTACGGCAATCCGCTAAGGCGACTCGTAGCCAACCAATTTCCACCGCTTCCGCATCTTCGAAGTCTCGATTTGCACGATTGTCGACTAGATTATGTGGCATCGACAGCGTTTAAGAATGTCGCTCTAGTGGAATTCTTGAGTCTTAAGAATAATTTGCTAGAGACCTTACCTGCCGATGTTTTCTTCCATATGAAGAACCTGAAAACCCTAACACTGGATGAGAATCCATGGAACTGTGACTGCAGGTTGAGGCATTTTCGCAATTGGTACCTTCAGCATTATTCTCATGGGAACAGCCTAACCTGCAAGCGCCCATTCACCTTCTCAGGACGAATATGGGAACAGGTTAGTACAGTATACCCTATTCCAATTTGCTTGCTTTTTAACATAAAAATTTATCTTCATTGAAACCTTGACTTGCAATAACCAAACCATAAAGATCCCCTGCAATATCCCTAAGTCAACCAGAGTCTACTTTATTCGATACATAAGTTACTGGTTACGGTAAGGTAATTGAATTTGGAACCTGATTTTGGAAATTTGAGAATTTTCATGAAAAAGGTCTTCGTGAATTTCAAAGTGTTAAATGTTGATTTTAAATCTCTTAGAAACTCTCGATTTCAGGGTGGATACCCAGATGCAAACTGGGTCTTTTACGGGTTCAAAAGCGTTCCCAAAAGTTCTCAAATGTTTTCCATATGGTTCACGAGAATTCCCTAGGGGTCCACAAACTTAAAACTTCTGCGTGGCTTCTAGAACTCTTAGAAGTTTCCGTTTCCCCGAAAAAATTTGTGGATTCCCAGTTGGTAACTGGTCCCTCTAGGAGGCCAAAAGCGTTCCCAAGAGTTCTCAAGTGTTCTTAATGGGTTCCACGAGGATTTCTTATGGGCTCTAAACCTCAAGAGTCCTGCATGACTTTCAAAACACTCAGATGTTAACTGAACCCTCATGGGTGCCAAAAGTGTTCCCAAGAGTTCTCAAGTGTTTTTAATGGATTCCACGAGGATTCAAACTCAAGAGTTCTGCAAGGCTTCTAGAACGCTTAGAAGTTTCTGTTTCCTAGAAAAAATCTATGGATTCACAGTTGTTAACTTGTCTCTCTAAGAGGTCAAAAGCGTTCTCAAGAGTTCTCGAATGTTTTTCATAGGATTTACGAGGATTTCCTTTCGGCTCTAAATCTCAAGAGTCATGCATGACCTTCAAAACTCTCACTATTGGTTCCTCTAAATAGTCCATGGATTCCAAAGATGTTAACTGAACCCTCAAGGGCGCCAAGAGTGTTCTCAAGAGTTCTCGAGTGTTCTTCATAGGATTCACGAGGATTTTCTATAGGTTCCTAAATTCAAGAGTCGTGCACGACTACTAGAACTGGACCTTATCTGGGTCCTAAAACGTTCCCAAGAGTTCTCAAGTGTTGTTTTTAGTTTGATGTTTATTGTGAGAATTTTACGAACTTTAGTTCAATGTTAATTTATTTATGTACAGAGAAATCGTCAATCAAAGCAAATGACACTCAAATCATCCAGTTTTTTTTTTTTTTTCAGTGGAGATAGGAAAAATTCCTGCCTCCACCCAGAATCGAACTGGAGACCTCTCGTTAATTAGACGAGTGCTCTACCAACTGAGCTATAGAGGTCATTTATTTGATTTTTATATTTCAAACTTTCTTCTTTATCTGTAACTGCCGATAAGTAGTACTCAGTTGAAGATGTACTGGAGTTGAAGAATCTCATATCCATATTTAAAAAACTTATCTGAGATACCTAAAACAATTCCCTGAAGCTCTAAATTTCTACTATTTCTCATTCGATTTCAACCATTTCATATTAATGTGGTTACGGTCTTAGGACATCTAGGTCACTTGCATATGTTGCTTGGCTTGAAGACCCTTTTCCTACTTTATTTGTTTTCCTGAAAAAAAAAAAAAACAAATCAAGTTCCGAAACGTTTAGTAAGAAGGCATGAAAGAGAGGTACTACGATTGTCGCAGGATTGATCGTAAGTTCACGATTTCCTTTAGGAACGTTAAGAATTCAGCATTTATGAACCTTTCAGAAGTAAGGGATGATCGAAGACCATCTCGAAGATCCCAAACCTATGACAATGTTACTTCAAGCTTTATAAGCTTTGCAAAAATTCCACTGGTCTAGCCTACTGAGTCTAATCCTACTTTTGACGAGTTTTCTTTAAACCTCTACAAGGTCTTCAGCTTCAACCATCAAGTACCATATGATTTCTCAGGTCTTTCATTTCCAATCCTTTTATTTACCTTATGTCATTGAGACCATTTACACCGCAGCATTGGATTGAGATTGAATTGTCCCAAAATCGATTTTTGGGACAATTCAGTCAGAATCTAACACGACAGTCTAAATTACCTCAATGAAATCGTTTAGATTGCGGCCTTATGCCGAAAATAGACACAGGCTGATCCTAAAAAAATACTCAGCTCGAAAAATTTGGCGGTAAAGTATCAGCCCAAACTATCATACACTGAGGATTTAGGATTAAAGATTAGCGTTTTTAGCGTAAATTTCTATTAAATGTACACACTTTGATCGCTTGAAGACTTCTTATGTGTAACTTCAAGGGTTTTTTCGTACATAAAAGAGCACTCTGACCTTCCCATTACCCCAAATTTAATGCATTTTTAGATTTTGCAACATTGTGTACCATTATTCTCCATGTTTTTTTCACTAAATTGACACTTCGAAAAGTACCCAAAAACACCCAAAGCGAAACTTTTTATTATCAGCACTGGAGCTGATGCCGCCTAATCCCCGTAATTTCACTAGACCTCATGAATTTAGAAGATCAACCTGATCCTCCGAATTATAGGCTGATCCGTGAGTGTATCGATACCAATCCTCATTTTTTAGGCTGATCCCTAAGCCGATCCCTGTGTCTATTTACGGCTTTAGATTAAGACTTAATTATCCTAAATCCGGTTTTGGAACAGTTCAATCCCAATCTAATGTGGCGGTGTAAATAGTCTCATTGAAAATTTTAGGAACGTTTACTAACTTACTTACTTAACCGACGCTACAACCGGTTTCTACAATGCTAGTTTTGGGCCGATGTAGGACCCGTTGCTGCTTGATCCTATTACACGCCACTATTTACTAATTCCGCTCGCATATAATGAGCTGACGTTCTGGCCCCACCTTTTACTCATGGAGTCTGTCCCTAAAGACTCTCCAGGCTGGGTCATCCTCATCCTTGCGAACCAGATGACCAGCCCACCGGAGCTTGTTGACATGTATTTGCTTATTAAGGTTTATTAGGATTGAAACTTGACCCTTATCCAAGCCCTTATCCAATTATCCGATTCCTCACTATACGTTTATCATAATAAGATCTATTTTAGTCGGGGTATTCAAGCTAGGATTCTGGAAGCTTGTTTCCTCCTCTGGTCCTCTGAAAAGTCAAGAAGCGAAAAGGTTCTAGATCAATCCTAGAATTTTGATGCTATAACCGTCCTGCTAAGACAAGGTTTCAAGAAACTTAGTCCTCATTTTCCTACGTATGCCCTTTATTTCATAAGTCCCTGACCCATTGATTAATCCCATCATCAATTCTTGTCACCGGAACCAGGTGGCGGAGGATCAATTTGGATGCGCACCGCGTGTCGAATTGTTCAGCGATGGTCTCCTCAGTGAGGATATCGGAAGCAATGTGTCCTACCATTGTTTAGTAACAGGGGATCCCAAACCAGAAATCATTTGGGATTTCAATGGTAAGATTCTAGACAGCGACAGCTTGCTGTATAGTCTCGAAAGCAGTGGTCCGGAAAGTATTGGTGAGGTATGGGATCAACAAGCCTGGAGTAACCTCACCATCTTCAATGTGACCAATTACGATTCGGGCGTATACACATGTTCAGCCCGGAACATTGTAGGCTCTACCAGCCGCAATGCCACGCTATTCCTGCAGGAAGTGGCTCGAGGGGTGATTGTGAAGACACCTGAGACTTTTTGGTATTTCGGGTTGATTCTAGGAACATTTGGAACAGTTTTTACGCTAATTCTGATCTCAGTGGCGGTTTGTGTGTGTCGTAAGGCCATGCGAAGGCGCTCGAGTAAGAAGAACATCAAGGGTAGTGTGAGTTTCAATGATCAGGAGAAGAAGCTCCTGGATCTCAGTATAACGACCAATGAGCGTCAGGATAGCTGCGAAATGGCCAATACGCCGTCCACAAATAAGACAAGTGAATCAGTGATAGCCCTCGAGCCTGTGCAAATAACTATTGAGAATATTTCGCGGAATGAGGAATTTCCACTTAATGTGGGTGTTTTTCCGCCACCTCCGGAATTTTGTTCGAGTGTCCTACCAAATCCAACCTATGGGAACATTTTTATCTCTGTGTCTGTGGCACCAGAGACACTCGATAATCCGGACATGTATCCCGATTTGTTGAACATACCCAACAGAGTGAAAGGGAAGATCCTGCCCATGAGTGTGTCCTCGGCGTATGCCACACTTCCACGGCACAGCCGGCACCATCATGTGCCCGGGACCACAAACCTTGGGCCCAAGAATGACGTTCCCACAATCCATGAGGATGACGTTGTGAATTACCACAATCTAGAGAGTAGCTATGCATGCGTCGGTGATCACTGTCCTGGAGCTAGCTGCCGGAGGCACCATCAAACCTGCCTGGGTCAGGAAACTTCCTTCGTTCCCACCCAGCTCGATGACAGCGCCCTCAAGTGCAACGAGAGCTTCCTCTGCCCCAAGTACGACAATATGGGACGACGAATTACAGCCAGTGGCAATTCGACCCTTTCCCTGCCCGACGAGGAGAACCTCGAGCGTGAAATGTTCGCCAATTCGGTGAAGGAGGATGTCCTCAAGGAGATCCCAACACCCCCGCTGCCGCCCGCAACGACTGCTATTGCTGGAAATGACTTTGTCTCCCTGTAGCTCCCACTCTCATGCCCACCCTCGGCAACCTCTGGAAAATTGCCCATCCGCCCTGTGGTTCGACACATTCTATCGCGATTTTATGGGTTTTTCTGACTTCCGCTGCTGACCACACTCAGAGAAATTAATGCTAAGGGGTTGCGCTAAGGGTAAGTTTAACACTTTTTTCTTTCTCAAATACTAAATTGTCAATTTTCTTTCAACCAAGTGATGGATCACTTGCCTCATATTGAAGCAAATGCAATTCATTGTTTATTTGCCATTACTATGGCAATATTTTATGTTACAATGAATTTAATCTACGTTTATTAAGTAAAAGTAGCCGTTAATGTGGGAATATTTGAAGATAGGTAAACGTGAAGTGAATGAATGGCGAATTTTCGAACTTATCAATTAATTTATTTCTAGGAATAAAACAATCTATTACTACTCTTTTGCTTTAGGGTAATTAAAGCTAAAGATTCAGTTTTGTTTTAAAATCTGAATGGTATTGTTTTGAATGTTTGTTTTCGATTTGGAAATTGCAATTTGAAGTTCTCTTTTGCAAATACGTTGTTCGTAAATGGATGTTTGTACAAAGAAACGTTTTTAGAAACACATTAATGCATTCATGAAAGAATAAAAAGTTTCTTGGAAAATGGAAATGCGTTCGAGAATTACGGAAAGCTTTTGGAAAAAAACAAATTCGGTTTCATAAGCGAGGAAAGGAATTCAAGAAACACTGAAACGTTTCTTCAAACACGAAACACTTTAAAAAGTTTATAAACGTTCTTAGAAACATGGAAACATCTTCAAAGATACAAATAAATTAGGAAAACCTTTCAAGGAGCGTGAATACGTATACACAAGGTACGGTAACGTTCCCAGAAATGCTGAAACTGTTCTAAGAGCGATCGAATTTATTGAATTTTAATTTATTCGGAATTGAGAGCGCTAGAAATGGATAAAATAGAATGTTAAGTGCATTTCGTAAGGATGTTAAGCATTTGTCCTTGGGGAATACATGAAGGAATAGTTCAAGGTCATTATCATAATAAACTTAAAAAACACTTTTTACACTTCTTTTGAAGTAAATCCAAAAATAAGGTCAAAATATTCGCGGGGCAGCTGGCTATGGACATGGGTGATCCTAGAAGGCTCAAGAAATTGAAACCTTCAGACCTCTTTTTATATTTGTAAAGTATTTTATATGGGGTTGCTCTAAAATTGTAACCTCTCTGTCATTTTCACTCTTCACCAGAAAAGCCTATTGTAATTAAATTACAGATTGCTTAAATAAATTGTGACACACTAAAAAAAAAAAATATTCGAAAATTCATGGGCTATCTGAAAAAACATATCCGAAAGTAAGAGAAATCGTAGCTGCCGTTTACTAAAACAGTCAAAAAATGTTTTTGGTGGTGAAGGAGGGAAGGGGGAGGGAGGGAAAAAAGAGGGAAAATATCTCCAGATAATATTTACTTTCCGGAGAGGGTGTTATCTAAGACCCGAAGTCGATATTTGTAACCGTTTGACATCTATCTCAGTAACAAACTTTCGGATAATTACAAAGTAAAATATTAAAAATCGATAAGACAATTACGAGTACTTTATCGATATTTTACCTATTAAAATGATGCAATCGCATTGGAAATTTCAAGACCTTTCCAAAAAATCTAAATTTAACCACATCGGTTGAGAAATGAGTCCTCCAGAGTGGGAAAATTTTGACTTGCGAAAACTCGCTTTCGAAAATCTTATCGGTTAAAAGTTCGGAAGTTAATATCTCTTACCGTCCAATCTTAAAATTGCTGGAAAATTCGAAAAAAATCGGGTCGTATATAGTCAAGTGTGCTAATCCGGGCGCTTCGCTATCTGGATCGTTTATGACTAATCCACTTGAAATAATATTTTTATTTTTATTTCCGTAATATAGTCACTACAGTAACATAATATAAGTATTCAAGTTTGAGAAAAAGCAAAACTAATATTTTTATCCAATAAATAAATAAGTGTAATCGACTCATTTCATTCTTGTGCCAGCTAGGTTCTTCACTAAAAATATTCTAGCAGTGATATTTTCGCTAATGACAGTTGTTTGATTGAAAACATTTATTGTTTTTTCTTTGTGAAAAAAGTATTTTAAATCCAAAGGTTTAATTAAAAGTGAATTAGCGAAAAGGCGACCCAGTTAGTGAATGCTGACTTATTTCAGTATTATCATTATTTTATAAAATTTCTTTAATATTTTTGATATTCTTTTTAATATTGTGTTTCTGAATGAAACAGTGAATTATTCTATGAATTTAGAAGAAGTAAAAAAGAATTTCATCAGTCCAAAAACAAGGGTTTAAGTAGCACTCTTCGGAAAACGATCCAGTTACCCCACCTTACTCTATAGAGTTTTCTCTGTGAGTTCGTGCAGTGAAATAACAGATTTGAATTTAATTAGAAAGAAAGAGAGATAACCTTAGGGTAACTATACCAAATTTCGGCATAATTGCATGCTAGCGCCAAAGACTTAAGTTTGAAATTTCATATTTTAAATTAAAATTAAATTTTCTATTGTTTCTTTTTAAGGAGTGTTCCTTGAAACCTTGGATTAAAAATATAGACATAGCTTTGGGTAGTATTTCGACCACATTGATTCTCATAGTTCCATGCCCTTCCGGAATTCTTACTAATTTTTTTTCTTATCGGCTCGTTCGAAGAAGCGACAGTTTTTGTTTTTTGTTGCATTGTGTAGTCTGTAGAGTATGCAAAAACTAAAAATTCATGGCAATTTGAGGAAGAAAAGAAGTGGCCGAAATTGCAAGCTGTCCGGAATTTCGTGCAGGTCCCCTAGGGGAAAGTACTCTCCCTTCAAACGTTCATAACTTCGAATAATGTGAATTGATAATAAGTTAACTAATATTTATTAAAAATATATAAATCTCTTAGGAAAACTTAAAGAAAATTCACATTATTCGAAGGTATGAACGTTCGAAGGGAGAATGAGAATACTTTCCCCTATACGAATTTCGTGAGCATAAAGAGAACATCAAAAAGTATATTTGTACAAATTAAAAAAAACAACGTTCATAGCAAAATGTTTAATTTTACGCTTGTTGTTTCCTGATCGTAAGATTGTGTGTAATATTAACTCTAAGTCCGGGGTAGAAGTTTTACCCCTTGCTTTCTCTGAGTGTAAAATTTCTTAACATTTATTCCCATCAAAAAAGTGACTTTTCCGGAAGTTATTTCCTTTTCAAGCTAACCCTCATCAATTTTATCTTAATATTCCTGTCCCTTTGACCACATCAAAGACCCCTGAAGAAAATGTAATAAAGAAGCACTGAGAGTTGAAGAAGGTGGGAGTTTTTTGGGGGGATAATCCCCTTAAGAAGTGGAAGAGAAAGAATTAAAACTGATTAGTGTAATTTTCGTGTAGTAAAAATGATGGAGCCATGTATAAAGTAAATGTGCGTGTGTGTGACAAATTTATTAATTCATTTGATCAACAATCATCTCTTCTTCTAAAATTCTTTTTATTTTTGGGAAAATTTTTGGCACGGAGAGGAAAATATTTTGAAACTTTTTTTTGTGGGAAAATATTGCAAATTTTGTTTTTTGAGCAAGGAATTTCAATGAGAGTTTTCCTGATTTCATGGATAAAGAGGAGGAAAATCTGAAGAATATTAATAAATTGAGGACAGAGAGAATTTTCCATTTTGAAGTGCATTAGTCTAGCTTTTAAGTGAGGAAACATGGAATTAAATTGTAAAAAAAATCACTCTCTTTGTGCCCTTCGCTCTCCAAATGGAATTATACGAGAAAGAAAATTCTATTTTACTTTAAATAGATAAAATTGAGTGGAGTTTAATGATAAAGTGTGAGAAACTTGTAAACTTTTCCGGCAGCATGATGGATGGCATAATTTCCATTGAAAAAAAAAGAATAAATTAATAGGAAGATTAAGTGAGTAAACAAAAATTTTAAGAGATACAGATTTATATAGTTCTACATGAAGGAAAACTAGCGAAAAAAGAGTGAAAATATTACATTTAAATAGTCTTTCATCTGTAAATATTTCCTCCTCTCTTGCATTTAATAGTAAAGGTAAAGAAAAATTGAGAAAAACAAGAGAATAATAATTATTAAATAAAAGGATATATAGAAGAGAGTATTGTAATTAAAACTTTTAATTATACACCCCTCATTAATGCGAAACACTACCTAAAATAGTTTTTAAAAAAAAATAGTTTCATATAAAATTCAGCTATATGAATTTTTTTTTCATTATTTCCAAATTGTGTGAACGAACTGAATGAGAAAATGGTTTAAAAAAAATCCGATAGCAGAGAAAAAAACAGAGCCTAACATATAGAACAAAAAATAAAACAGATTAAAAATTATAAAACTTGAAATATGGAAAAAGCACCCACAGTGAGTAATTAAAATTGGCAAATTCATTAAGCGTGGGACCATTTCGCCACTCACTGCTAAATTCTTTTGGTGTATAATAGAGTCCCATAACATTAAAAAAAACACAGAGAGAGAGCTCCAAAAAAAAATATACAGCGAGTAAATAAATCATTAATTTCGTCCCATACCCCATGGTTTTCCCCATAAAAATTTATTTCAATAAAAAAAAGAAAAATAACACACATATCGTTTCGAAAAAAAGCAAAAATAAAAAATTTTTCTCTCAATTGAACGAATTGAATAAAATAGACAAAAAAAGAACTCTTTAAAAAAAATAGACAACTCTCAAAACGACGAAAGAAATGTAATCAAAAAATAATAGTACGAAATTCACATTGAAAACCCGCAGAAAGTGCTAAAGCAAAGTTGATGAAAAACTGGCACGGAAAAGATAAATAAATTGATTTATTGGAGAAAAGAAGGGAAAAATAGGACAAGAAGAAAAATCTAAAATATATCAATGTTGAGCTATACACAGTATATTATACAATAATTCCCCAGAAATTCTTTCGCCCAAGAACGAGAGAAAGATACAAAAGTGGAGGAAAAAAATGGATAAGTGAAAAGGAATTTAAGTAAAATATTTATTAAAAAAAATATAGCTGCATTTTTGTATTTATCTTCCTTTCTTTTTATTATGTTTTTTGGATTTTTCATCTGTCATAAAATCGTTTCTGTGTAAGCATCAAAGTTGTTGATAATGGTTCATTCTAGATCAGACAAAATGGGATTGCATCGGTAGAAATGGTAAGGAAAATCTTAAGAAATATATTCTTTAACTCGTAACTAGAACCTATAAAACGAGAATTATGGTGCCATACCAATGAAAAAGAAAATCATTCTCCTGAACAATTTTTTTTTAGTATATGACTGTTCTCAAGTGCTTTTACATGATCAACTTTGTGTTAGTTGCTGTCACGAAACTTGAAGGCCTTGGAATACAACGAAGGCAGGGGAAAGCAGTCGAGACAGGAACCCGGACAAAGAAAAATCAAAAATGCAAAAGTACTCGAGAACAGTCACTTACTAAAAGAAAATACGCCTCCTTTTCATTTTTCAACTAAAGACCACTATAATAGTGCTATTCCATTGAAAATTAAATATTTTTTAGTACTTTGCTTTTCATGTGCTTCTGCATTATCGACTTTTTGTGTTAGTTGCTGTCTTGACTGTTTTTCACTGTTTGCGTTCTTTTAGAAAGATTGCTAAATGACTGTTATAATGGAAATAGACATTGACGAAGGAATAAAAGGAAAAACTTTACCACGGAGTATCCACACAAGATCATTCGAAAAGTTAATCACAGTGTTACGAACCGATGGATCTTACTTAGTAAATCTTTTTAGTAGTTCATGCCTGAGATAAAATTTCCAAATATCAACTGTTATAGTTTCCGAAGTATTTCTCGGCTAAAATAGTAAGGCTAAAATAGTAGTGAGGAAAACAGTAGAGACAGGAACCTACACAAAGTCGATAGAGCAGAAACACCTGAAAAGAGCCCTGTACTAAAAAAGAAGTTCAAGAGAAAGATTTCCTTTTTTTATTTTTCAATGGAATAGCACCAAGAAGCATTATCTACATCCACTACGTCCAATTAAATATTTAATTTCATAAAAAAATGAGAGCTTTCAAATCAATCCTAATCAATCTCTAAATACGTTTAGATTAAAATCAGAATATGATTTTTGATTTTGTGCAATTTGCCTGATATCAACAGTGAGCCGGAGTTAATTAGATTCAAATGCAATATTTATGCTAATTGAATTGATTGCAATAGTGCCTCGTGCACTGTTGGAAAAAGTTTTGTGCTTTCTATCAAAATCAATATTTAAATTAAATTTTATTAAGGTTAATAAAAATGTAGAAAAACTTGCATGTATTTTGTGCTATTTCTAGTCGATGAATCAAATTTTCGTGGTAGAAAAATACAACAAAAATTTAACAAAATGAATAACAATAAAGATGATTGAAACTAGCGAACTTATTCTTCCTAGTAACTTACAGACGCTTTTACATAGAAACTAAATTTCAACTAAGTTTTAAATAATAGCAGAAACTGAATGATTTAAATTGAAGACATTGAATACTAATCTTAAATAGGTATATTACTTATTTTACACTTTATGACCCTATAAACATTTTGATTTACTCCTACAGAAAGTTTTCTAGTAATATTTTTGCAATATATTCCCAAAATACAGAAATATTTTTTTACAATATATTCAGCATTGTTTTTCAAATTTTTTTTTCTCTACACTGCACTATATTAAACACAATTTACATGCTGTTTCATTATCTCATTTCTGTATAATTTCACTTATTTTTTGACAAAATTCGCGAATGTGATTGATTAACCATTTTATGATTAACCGTTTTATACCGTTTTATGAATTAAAACAAACAATTGAAATCATTCTAAATAGGTGTGATTAGAAGGAATCACACCTAAAAAGAATAAACTTCAGAAGCAAAATTATACGAAAAAGCAACTAGAATTTCCCGATGCTTTGTTTAAGTGTTCCTAAAACCTAATACAAAAAAAAGTAAATCCAAAAAACAAATATTTTCTGTTAGCTTATGAGTTAAACTAGTTCTTGAACGAATGATTTTCGGCAAAAAATGAAATTACGTGACATTTCTTCTTGTAGAACAAGTTGGAATCAAGTAAACATGAAATCCTTCGTTCAAAGACTAGGTTAACTCATCAGCAAACAGGAAATTCTTAGTTTTTGGATTTCAGATGAAACAATTCCCGGGAAGCTTGTTTAATAATAAAAAAAAAATAAAAATCAGGCCTCAATGATTGAATATTTAATTTAACAAGAAAATGTTAAAAAGGTTAAAAATAGCTTCAATTTCTATTGTGTTTGATGGGCCCCTGACCTATACTTTTCAGGTCTTCCAGTGTACTTACGTTAGAAACTGTTTATCTTTACAAATTGAAGTAATTCCGATTTTCACAGGGATTTTTCTTGAAATAAAATCTTCAAAAGTGTGACCTTTTTCAGTAAAAATATTCTCCTTTTTGTTCGTTTTTCTCATAGCTTTCGATCCCGATGTGGATCTTTTCCAGTAATTGAAAGGGCTTAGGGACCAAAAGCTCAAGGCAAAATGATGGAAGTGTTTTCATCTTATAGGATGTCATTTTTCACTGGCGAACACCGAAAAGCCTAGTGAACGTACATTGCGCCGGTTTGTCATCATTGGTTCCAATACGGATTTTCACCAAAGCTTTCGATCTTTGGTACGGGTCTTACTCGGTAAATCAATTTCTTTTAATATTAAAAAAAACATCTACTGTCTCCATAGAAGTGTGCATCACCACCAGTTTTTGAGAATTAGATGCGTTTTTAATTATTTTCTTTATAATTTCTTTTATTTTGTCTTCAAAACAACATAAAGTGAACCAAAAACAAAGGACAGGAAAATTATAAAATCACAGAAAATAATTAAAAATATATCTTATTTGTAAAAATCCAATGGTAATCTGTAGTTTCAAGGAGACAAGTCAACATTTTTTAATATGGAAAAGAATCTGAGTGAACCACCAAGGAAGATCATATCATAGGTCGAAAGCTCTGGAGAAATCCGAATTATTTTAATATTAAAAGCAAAATTGTGAGACTTGGAAAGCAAGGAAAATCCATCAGATGCCCAATCGAAAAATATTTTTTTAGTGAACATACTAATTTTAGTAATGTATAATTAATATATATAATTTTATCGTATACCAGTAATGAATTTTCCCCGATTAAAGGTTTTCAAAGTGACCTAATTATGTTTGATTTTATTGGAATTTGGACTAAAAACCTATCTCTGTTTATGAGAAAGTAGTAATGCTTCTCTGAAAACATCAACTGCAGGAAAGCATGGTTTCTCTTTAGGATTTAGTGCCAAATTACTATTACATTATTAAAAATTGTGTTTAATGCCCTAGAAACACTTACAACTTAAATCGAAAGATGGCGTATCGTTATTTTAATCAAAATAATGATCAGATTACGTGACTATCAGTTTATTCTGATTAATCCATCTCTCGGGTTAAGGGGTTACATGGGTCTCTCAGGTCAAAAAATAGGCCTTTTTTTTGATAATAATTTATTGTGTTGAAAATATTTTAGAAATTCCAATTTTTGGGATATGAAAGAGTAACTTTAGAACAAAATTAAAAACAAAAATTTGAAAAATTTTGAAAATTCTACCGTTGGTAGCTGATTTTCGGAACCATTCCTCAAAAAACAGACCTTGCGGGAGGCACGATTTCTCCCAGTAGATTCATCTGAAATAAATAAACCAAATATACTCTGTTAGAAGATTAGTTGGACCCCTGGATGAACGAAGGATTTTTGAAAAAAACAAAATTTGGATTTTTGGCAAAAGTTTTTGTAAAAAAATATCAATTTTACCCTATTTTTCTACACATTTTGTATTGTAAAAATGGTTTTGATTAAGGGAAGTGCAAATCCTTCGTTCAAACAGTAGATAATACTTCTCAAAACAAGTATGCAAAATTTCAGAAAGATCGGTTCAGGAGACTCTGAGTAATCTTGACAGCCGCATGGTAAAACGGTGTTTTGAGAAAAACTCGTTTAAAGTTTTACAACAATATGCGCGAGCGGGCGGAATACATAACTAAAACTGCTCTACCTCCGAGAGTTTTACTCCGATTGACTTGAAATTTTCAGAATATATTTTTCAAATGTTACACTATACAGTAGACTTCCTCAAATTTGAACATTTGGGGGGTATAGATGACATTTCTCACTTCTCAAATTTGAACAATATTTTCAAAAACATAACGGAATTCATATGAAATACAGTTTTCCCAAATTAAGATAAATAACTTTGGAGAATATATCAATGTCATTCATTGTGAAATAAAAGGAATTTGTTGCGGAAGTTACTATAATACGATAATATTGAGGAAATACGAAAGAAAATGGTTCTAATTCATACTCCACGCAAAACTTTCTTCACATGACCTCAAATTTTACATTTTGAACTCAACCGTCGTTCAAATTTGAGGAGTTCAAATTTGAGGAACTTGACTGTATAATAAAAAAAATGTATCTGAAATTTTGACCTGAGAGTCCCATGTAACCCCTTAAACTGAGTAACGGCTTAGTTAGTGGGAAACTGATGGGAATTTAGTCAAATAATTATTTTGATTATAACTGCGTTAATCCGTCTCTTGACTTGAACTTAAGTTATAAGTCTGTCTAGGGCATAAGATCAAATCCATTGTATATTCTATTGTGCTCATCGACTGAATGATTAACTACAATTTTTGTTTAACTCCTACATCACAAAGGGTTGGTATCTTTAATCTAGATTGTTGTCAACTCTGCTGCAATCGGCGAACTCTTTTGACAATTGCCATGTATTTTATCGGAAGGTCTGACATTGGGTGGCGGTTGGTGGAGGATTAAATGCCACCATAGGCAGAAAGGTGATTCAGAGGACCCAAAAGCCAGGTATGAATTTATGATTTTATTTTACAACTTTGTCATCGTTTTTTGGGCAATATTTTATCAAAATTTCACGAATAAATCACATGAATATGGAAAAGCCCTGTCCCAGAAATGTTAAATCATTTTCAAACCCCTTCATCAACCCCAAAATTATTCGCAGCTCGATTTGTGCCAACATTTCCCTAAATTCCCTGATTTCTGCAGTCATAGCAGAGGGGGTAAGTTTTCTCGCAAAAGGAGAGGACATTAATTACAATTACAAATTTAGAAATTAATTTTTAAGACACTTTTCAATTGACTTCTTCCTGCTGCGTTGGGAAAAATCCCAGTTTTCTTGCTCTCTTCTATCTAAATTAAGATTAATTTTTCCTGTCTTCCTCATGCAATTTTAATAATTTATACCTTTTTTTCCCTCTCACTTTAAGGGTGATGAAAAATATGGGAAATATTATAATAATTTGTAGGAATTGCTCACCCTTTTGTCTTGTGTTTTGCAAGAACATGCGCTAGAATACTTTTTTTCTTGTTTTTATTATCCTTGGGAAGGGAAAATTGCAAATTTGCTTGGAGATCAAGTTATATGCAAAAGTCTTTTGTACAGTTTCATTGCGACGGAAGATGGAGAAAAAAAAGTTGCATTTTCTTTTGTACAAGAAGAACAAAATCTCAGTGGAATACAATACCAAAAAAAAACTATAATAACAAAAATATTAAATAAAATTGTGTCATGCTGTCGTCTCTCTTTTCCCACAATCATTCTTCCATTTTCCTCAAGATCCCATACTTTCCAACTTTTCTCTGATTTACCATTCCATGGTATATTCATAAATTTCAGCGAAAGCACAAAATGTTGAGCATTTTCTTTTGTCTCGACAAAAGCGACATTTTCCAATAATATTCCGGAATTGTTTTAACTTTTGTCCCAACACAATTCAGACCTCTCCTTGATATACAGTTCCAGTTGAAAGAGATTTGAGTTTCCAATGGGAAAAATATTGAAAGTTTTTCAGCAGATTTCCACGAGGAGAACTCCTCGTAACTCCTTTCTCTCCCTTACTGATAGTTTCATCAGGCGTCTCCATCTCACAAACCTTTAACACGTTTTCCAGGCACTAAAGAAAATTTTCTCACCCGTCCATTCTGGCGGGAAAAGGCGAAGAGAAAATCCTTCAAAGTGAAAAATATTCATTTTAAATGGCGGCAAAAAAAGATCCATTAATTTTCTCAACAGAAATTTCCTAAGAGAGAAATTTTCAAAGAAAAACACACAGAAACTTTTCCACTAATTCTTCCTTTATTTTGTGGAATCTCTTCCCACTTCCCACTAATTGTGGTCATCGACTTATTACTTTATTTCTTTGAATAAATTTCCTAGATACTAAAAAAAATAGAAGAAGTTCCCCATAACAAATTAATTAGAACTATAAGTAATTTTTTGTGTAAACAACATCAAAAGAATTTCCAATTTGCAATTGAAAACTTGTAGTTGGACATTTCTGAGAATGATTTTGTTTGTTGAAAAATCCTTGCAACTGAAGCAATAACTTAAAAAAAAATTATCTTCAAAAAATAAAATTGATTTTTAGCTCGTTAAGAAATTCAAATTGGTCAGCTTGTTTCTTCTTATGCGCTTCGTACCTATCTTTTGTCAATAGAAAACAATAGAATTAAAATCTTTTTAAGATAAAACTTGAATATGCGGTAAAATGGCTTAATTTGGAACCAGTTTTTAATTTAGAACTATTCGATTTTCCTCACGGAAATGAACAGAGAAGGAAAGAAGACCACGGAGTAGAGGAAGAAGACGAATAAAAATAGAATCAGCTTTACATAATTGTTTCCTTATTCTTACCCACATCTAAAATAATGAAAAAATCTCAAAATTCCAAATTCGAAATAGATTGAAATTACCCTATTCTCCGCAACTCTTTATTTTAAAATTAAATATTTTAAATAACCGTAAACCATTCTGACTAAAGGATTACACATCATACGTAAATTGAGTGATTTTGAATAATTTATATCTACGCAATTGATATCCGAATTGCTGTCGGAGTCCGAAATAGATGTCTATTTACTTCATTCCTTCAATTACTTCAAAAAATACCTTAACAGAAGTAGAAAAACATTTTGTCGTTCTTTTCTAGCTTTGCGGAAAGTCAATCAAAATTTTTGCTAAGAGTGACGCACGGAAAGTTTGACATCGCGTCGACTTTGATAATATTTTTCTTCACTGTCTTTTTTTATTTGAATTCTAATTGCCAATTTATTTTCTTGGACAGTTACTCTATCTAGATCAATGGAGTTTATAATTAATTAACGTAAAAATTTGAATTCAGTGCCCGTTAGGACGTGTGTTTGAGCGGATCCCTGCGCTGATAAGTTTTTCTTTCCAAAATATGAACATTTTATCTCCAATAGGGTAACGGCACATAATTTTGGACGGAGTGCTTATAAGCATCAATGTTCTAAGTTTGAAGTGCGATATTTTCAATACTAATTGATTTTTTTGTTACTCTCTTTTCAGAAGGGTTGTCCGTTACGGACGTCTGGAATTTAAATTGCGCGGGATCTTCAATTACGCGCGCAGGGAAATTTTATTTGACACTCATGCGGTGTACTTTGGGCCACAGAGAGAAAAAGGTTCGCTTCCGTTTTTGGACAGTTAAGCAGATGTGCAAGGTGATTTGTGAAGAAAAAAAAGACTCGAAAAAGTGGAATTTTTATTAAGTTTAATCATCAAACATTGTTAATTTGTTGAACAATTTGTAATTGAGGTGGTGGGAAAATAAATTTGGTGAAAAGACAATTAAAAGAGAGTGAAAAGTAGTTATTCTTGTGGCGGAGCCCCTCGTGTCTTCCAGTACTTGGGATTTTCGGCTTCTCACTGCATTGGTGTCTTCTGGGGAATCTTGTGGAGGAATTGGGCAGTTCATCAGGAAGATTTTCACCTGGAAAACCCACTGAGAGCACCCTCGAAGCAATCCAGAAGGCGAAATAGATGCCAACTTGACCTGGGACAGCCCACAAGGAGAAAAATTTTTTACTCCTTCGGCCCCATCGGCTCGGGGAACGGTTATTTCATTCATCTCTTTCTATCTCATCAATAGGTAAAGCAGTATTGCATCTTATCATTTCATCTTGAGCATATTGGGATTATCAGGCATTTTATATCTCTTTGAAAGGTAATTGTCGCAGCATAACCAGTACACCCAAGGGGGAAATATCTTGTAGGAAATTAATAAGCATTATTCATTTTATTGAAAGGTTCGTACAATTGCGTACATTTTTTGGCCACTTCGATCACGGCTTCTGAACCAGCGCACTCAAACCACGGTCCTTCAACTCAGTTCATTGGACAGCTGCAATCATGGTGTTTCGTACCAGAGGAGGAATTGTGTCAGCGGTTACCCGCGTCCAGAATTACATCAATGGCCTCTCAGATGCTTCAGATGAAGAAATCAACTTCATTGGTTACAAGGCCAACCTCATCAGTCAGCTCAACCTGGTGAAAGCAATGAAAGCCAAATACATCGGCATCCAGGATGATATCATCAAAGGTCTACCAGATGGGGCTACAAAGGAAGCAGAAATCGTTTCCAAAGAGGATTTTATTGAGCGTTGTGATGATTTGATTAATCAGATTGATACGCTCATTCTTGAAGCACCACAATCCTCTTCAGATGACTCCAAAAGGGATCCTTTGTCCACGAGTGACATGGCAAAGTTCTTCACTGCCTTCATAACCCAAGCTGAGCAGAGACACCAACAACAGATGGAGTTGCTTTTGAGCACTCTGACAAACACAGCAAGTACCAATGATACTAACACATATTGCAAAACTACTAAATTGCCTCAAACAAAATTGCCCACCTTCGATGGCAAACATGCCTCTTGGAAATCGTTCAAAGATAGATTCACTTCCTCTGTGATCAATGTACCTAACATTACTAATGTTCAGAAATTAGACTACCTGATGTCCGCCGTATCAGGAAATGCTGAAGCTTGCATTAAAAAGCTCAGCATGACGGATGAGAATTTTGCGGTTGCGTGGAAAATCCTTGAGGACAAATTTGACGACAAAAACGAGATCGTGTCAGAGTATATTAAAACCTTTTTTGCAATGCCACGCATGTCTTCTTCGGGCGCCCAGGCCATTCAAGAGATTACCAACGTTTTCACTGAATGCACGATGGCATTGGACGCCATGGATGTATCACAAAAGGATCCTTGGTTAATACAATATACGTTAGACCGCCTAGATTCAGAGTCTCGCGTTCTTTGGGGTCGTCAATGTGGCACCGAGGTGCCCACTGTGAATGCTTTCATAAAATTTCTTGACCAGCGTTGCAAGGATGTCAAGAATTCTTCCTCAAGTTCCTACAAACCCTCATCCAACACTTCTCAGAACTCTCGACCTAACAAGCCTCAGCTCCCAAAGAGGCAAGCCACTGCTCTCACAAATTCTGCAAATGCTTCTTCTTGCCGCTGCTGTTCCGAATCGTCTCACCCTCTCTACAAATGTCCTAAATTTCTCAATCAAACTCCTGGGGAGCGATTCGAAACTGTCAAAACTTTGAGTCTGTGTAGAAACTGCTTCGCTACACACTTGACTCACTCTTGCACTTACCACAAGTGCCGAAAGTGCCAAGGACGGCACAACATCCTTCTGCATGACAAGTATGCTTCTGACTCATCCAATCGCACTGATCCTGCTTCATCTTCTGCGAATTCTGCATCAAACTCCGGGTCTCCTTCCTCAAATCATACTTCGGATTCGTCCGCTGTCGTCGCTGTATGTGCTTCGTCAGAAAGTGATCACTCTGATTTACCTCCGAGGGTCTTCCTCGCGACGGCTTTGGTCAATATTCTCACGGCAAACGGCGAGATGATTCCCTGCCGCATTATCTTAGATGGGGGAGCCCAGGTGAATATTATGACGTCAGACTTAGCTCAACGCTTGAATCTGCCGAGATTTGCTTCTCGATTGTCAATTGCTGGGGTAAATTCCACTCGATCTCGTGCACGATTCTATGTGAATGCAACCATCCTTTCGAGGACTTCGGATACGCAATTCACCTTGAAATGCTTCGTTTTGCCTAGTGTCGCTGGCAACATTCCAAACTGGCCTGTCGACACCTCCATGCTTCACATTCCTCATGAAGTTGCTTTAGCCGATCCTGATTGGGCGGTGCAAAGGCCTGTGGATTTACTCATATGCGGCAACCATTATTGGGCAAGTTGGTTAACCGACTCTATAAGCTTGGGCCCAGGATTGCCAATCCTCAAAGAGACTGTCTTCGGCCATGTTGTGGTCGGAGAACAAGAGCCTATACCTCCACCCGAGAGCTTTGCCTTCACCGCCACTGCCTTGGATCAATCTATTCGACGTTTCTGGGAGATTGAAGATGCGTCTGAACCTACATCAGGGACTGATGACCAAATTGCCGCTGAAAATCATTTTGCTTCTACTCACCAGCGCAATGAAGATGGAAGATTCATCGTCCAACTCCCCTTCAGAGAGGATCCGCGTGTGCTTGGAGAATCTAGACCGCTTGCCATCCGGCATTTTCTCGCATTGGAGCGCAGGTTTGACAAGAAACCTGCCATGCGTACGGCTTACCGTGACATTCTACATGATCAGCTTCGGAGAGGATGGATAGAACCTGTACCCCATGACGACTCCAACGTGAGTCCTGCTTATTACATGCCTCATCATGGCGTGTACAAGGAATCCTCTACCACCACAAAGTTACGGATCGTTTATAATGCGAGTGCTAAAACATCATCTGGATCTAGCCTCAACGATTTGTTACGCATTGGACCGGTAGTTCAACCAGATCTCGCCACCATCTTACTTCGCTTTAGAAAACATCCATATGCCATGACTGCAGACATAAGTAAGATGTATCTACAGGTCATGCTAGATCCCTCTCACGCAAACTTTCAACGCTTCGTCTGGCGAGATGAAAAATCACAACGCATTCAGGATTTCCGCATCACACGTGTATGTTTCGGAGTGGCATCGTCCCCTTTTCTAGCCACTAGGGCGCTTATTCAATTGGCTCAGGAAAGTGAGAGGACCCATCCACTTGCATCAGAGGCACTTCGAAACTCATTCTACGTGGACGACTGCATAATCTCAGTAGAATCCTTGCCTAAGGCGCATGAAATCCAGAATCAGCTTATTGAAGTTTTGAAAGGTGGTGGGTTTCTGCTCACCAAATGGATTGGAAATCATGCAGAACTGCAACCATCACCATCCACAGAAGATGACACAGTCCATATCAATGACTCGTCCACTAGTACTTTGGGAATCTCATGGGACTCGAAACTAGATGCATTTTCATTTCGTTCTCCCATTTCCCCTGATGAAGTCTGCGATACAAAGAGGAAAGTCCTTTCGGCCATAGCAAGGTTGTTCGATCCCCTAGGATTGATTGGGCCCATTGTCATCGTAGCGAAGATGATTTTGCAGGACGCTCACAGCCTCAAGATTGGATGGGATGATCCTATCCCAGATTGGTTAGGCCTGAGGTGGAATGCCTTTGTCTCTGACTTGCAGCATCTCAATCAACTCAGCATTCCACGTTGGGTCTCACACATTCCTGCACCCGTTCGCACCGAACTCCATGCTTTCGCTGATGCGAGCCAAAGAGCATATGGGGTGGCGATTTACTTGGTGAATAGTGATGAAGAAGGAGCTGTTAGTTCTCGACTTTTGATTGCCAAGTCTCGAGTTGCCCCTATCACTCGGCAAACGATTCCTAAATTAGAGCTTTGTGGCGCGCATCTCGCTGCTGAACTGGCTACGCGAGTGAGGAAACAATTTGATCCCGACGATGTCTTTTTCTGGACAGATTCAACCATCGTGTTGTATTGGCTCAATGGCTCTTCAGATCACTACAATCGATTCGTGAGCAAAAGGGTTAAGGAGATTTTGATGATGTCAACAGCCTCTCAATGGCGTCATGTACCCACATCTTGTAACCCCGCTGACATCATATCCAGGGGAGCCACACCAATACAACTTGAGGAGTGCTCCTTATGGTGGCATGGACCAGAATGGGTGAAGCAATCCAAGGAAAATTGGCCTCCGGAATTCCAACAATTTGGCATTCCTGCTAATTCTCTGCCAATAGTCCTAACAGAAACCGGAGAGGATCAATCTGAGTCGCTGCTTTCCAAATTATTATTGCGTCACTCGTCATTGTCAAAGCTTCAGCGCATCATCGCGTACTGCCGCAGATTCATCACTCCCAAGGAGAGACGACAGCAAGGCATTTTATCTCCCGAGGAGCTTAACAAAGCATTGGAGCGCTTGATCTTCATGGATCAGAGTGAGAATTTTCCGGGAGTCGCTGGAAATATTCTAAGGCGGGGCAGAATTACACTGTCACAGTTCAAATCCTTATCGGCATTGACTCCATTTGTTGATTTTGGGGGATTAATCAGAGTGGGTGGTCGCCTGGAGAATTCCGACATGCCATTCCAATCTAAACATCCACTCCTCCTCCCCAAGTCTCCACTCACAAAGCTCATAGTCCGGAACGAACATCTCAAACAATGCCATGCTGGACCTTCACTGCTTCTAGCCACACTGAGACAAAGATTCTGGCCTTTGTCCGGCAGGAATGTTGTTAGGAAGATTGTTCACGACTGCATTCGATGTACACGCGCGAATCCGCGCCCTTTGCAACAGTTGATGGGAGACCTCCCTCAACACCGTGTCACGCTCGATCGTCCGTTCCAAATCACTGGGGTGGATTATGCAGGTCCCATTATGTACCGTCCCTCGGTACCCCGGGGAGCGATTGAGAGAAAACTGGGACTGCAGAAGGGCTATATTGCTGTGTTTATATGCATGGCTACAAAGGCGGCCCACATAGAGTTCGTGACAAGCCTCTCAACTGAGTCATTCTTGGCTGCTTTCCGCAGATTTGCTTCCCGAAGAAATACGCCAGCACAAATGTATTCCGACTGTGGAACGAATTTTGAAGGAGCATCGCGGGAGCTAGCCAAACTTTTCCGTCAGGAACAAACGCAACAGGAGATCGTAGAGGGAACTCGTGAAACTGGGACAACCTGGCACTTCATCCCTGGACGTGCGCCTCACCATGGTGGCCTATGGGAGGCCTGTGTCAAGAGCGTAAAGTATCATTTGACCAGAGTTGTCCAACACACCAATTTCGCATACGAGGAGCTGTGCACAATCCTGTGCCAGATAGAAGCCATCTTGAACAGCCGCCCGATATCCCTCATCTCTGACAATCCCAACGAAAAGGAGTTCTTGACACCAGGACACTTTCTTACAGGTGTCCCAGGAAACTTCCCACCAGACCCAAATGTCACGCAGATTCCAGAGAACCGTTTGAATTTATGGCAGATTTGTCAACAACGTGCTCAACACTTTGGGAAAAAATTTCGTCTACTCTATCTAAACACGTTGCAACAAAGGTCAAAGTGGAGACACAATCAGCAAAACGTGAAGGTTGGCGAAGTAATTTTATTTCTCGACGAGACGCAGTCCGGAAGTAAATGGGTACTCGGCCAGGTATCAGCGGTTCATCCGGGAAAGGATGGGAAGGTGCGTGTGCTTACAATTCGCACTCCAAGAGGAACCTACACACGTGCAATCACCAAGACGGCACGCCTTTCACTGGATGGGAACATTTTGTGTTCCAATCAATCGTAAGATTGCTTGGATCACCCCGGGGAGCATGTCCGTTACGGACGTCTGGAATTTAAATTGCGCGGGATCTTCAATTACGCGCGCAGGGAAATTTTATTTGACACTCATGCGGTGTACTTTGGGCCACAGAGAGAAAAAGGTTCGCTTCCGTTTTTGGACAGTTAAGCAGATGTGCAAGGTGATTTGTGAAGAAAAAAAAGACTCGAAAAAGTGGAATTTTTATTAAGTTTAATCATCAAACATTGTTAATTTGTTGAACAATTTGTAATTGAGGTGGTGGGAAAATAAATTTGGTGAAAAGACAATTAAAAGAGAGTGAAAAGTAGTTATTCTTGTGGCGGAGCCCCTCGTGTCTTCCAGTACTTGGGATTTTCGGCTTCTCACTGCATTGGTGTCTTCTGGGGAATCTTGTGGAGGAATTGGGCAGTTCATCAGGAAGATTTTCACCTGGAAAACCCACTGAGAGCACCCTCGAAGCAATCCAGAAGGCGAAATAGATGCCAACTTGACCTGGGACAGCCCACAAGGAGAAAAATTTTTTACTCCTTCGGCCCCATCGGCTCGGGGAACGGTTATTTCATTCATCTCTTTCTATCTCATCAATAGGTAAAGCAGTATTGCATCTTATCATTTCATCTTGAGCATATTGGGATTATCAGGCATTTTATATCTCTTTGAAAGGTAATTGTCGCAGCATAACCAGTACACCCAAGGGGGAAATATCTTGTAGGAAATTAATAAGCATTATTCATTTTATTGAAAGGTTCGTACAATTGCGTACAAGGGTTGTTTAGAAACTTGGCAATATGTTTATTGTCTTTGTTTTTACTAAAATTAGACTTAATACGTTTAAAAATGAATTGATATGCAGAGGTGAATTTGACTCTTATTTTGGACACCTTGGTTGTAAATTTGAACACCTAGGCTGTATATTTGGACAGCTAATCTGCCTCAATAGGATGCCCATTGTTCTCCATTTCATAAACTAATCTTACCAAGTCCTCTTCCTGTTTATGTTAGATTTAAAGAAAAGCTTACGAATAGGAGGGGATCAAAGTCCTCGCACAACGGCGTTATCACACTTGCACATTAAAATTTTAATGTGATTCACATTAATTGTCGCTTGTGAACGACCAAATATGTTATTTGTGTCTTTGAGTCACTTAATATTTGGGGTTTTTCTATTTATTGATAAAGAAGTGGACTTGGCCTGCAAAAATAAGTTTAAATTTACCTAAAGCATAAATATTTTTCACATTAAAAAATTAAAGATAAAATCGCATTAATTTTTCGTATTAATGCTATAAATCAATTTATATCAAATTTTGCGTGCCAAGTCTACCTTTTTATCAACAAATAGATCAAATTTTGAATATAAAATGATTCAAACACACAAATTACACATTTCGACTCTCACCAGCGACAATTAATGTGTATCATATTAAAATTTTAATGTGCAAGTGTGATAACACAGTTACGGTACTTTTTCAAATGTTTCCTTTTGCAAATAAATTTCTTGCAATGCATCGATATTATTTATGTATTTCATAAAAAAACCATTTATTTTATTTCATTTAAAAATTAATTGTTTTCCAAAGTTGATCGTTTTTGGTGCGTCAAAAGTTTGTTGCCTCAGAATAAGTAATTTAAAATGGTCAAAGACATGCAAGATTCATCCTGGCAGCATCTCTAAATAATTTACCATCGTTTACCATTATTTAACTTCTTGTAACGTGCAATTTTTAACCTAAATTATAAACTTTCACTAAACTGATTATTTCTTTCTGTTTATCATCGCTAACCCATCATTTGCTTCTTCAATGGCATTACATAAAATCGACCACTCAGAATATAATACGACTAACTCGCGAATGGCCAACTTTACAGGAGAGTGATTTAAAGCTGAGATTTTACATGCCGATCATAGGATTTTTAGGTATCGGAACCGATATAACTTTGGGAATAATTAACTTTTCGGTATAATATTCACAGGGAAGGTAGAGGGTGTCACGGAGTACCCGAAAAGCGAAAAAAACGAATTTTGCAAAAAATCGAGTTAGTCGCATTATATTCTGAGTGGTCGAAATATAACCGGATTACATTGAGTTGATTGCATGTTTTTGACCATTTTGAATTACATGAGGCAACAAACTTTTCACACATCAAAAATGATCAACTTTTGGAAAACGACTTTTGTAATGAAATAAAAGTAAATATTATTTTTAATACATAATTTAAAATCCACGGATTACAAATAACTCGTATGCAAGGAGAAAAATTTGAAATTTTTTTTTTAAATAAAAAAAATAAATTTTATAATATGAAATACATTTTTTCACTATTTTTGTTTAATTTTTTGCATGCACCGAATAGAATTTCAGTGCTTTGCATCTTTTATTTCCAAGTATTCTTAAAATAACTTGATTTGTTTTTTGAAGCTCATTTTGGAAATGTAGTTCAAAGGAAATTTCAGAAGTTAATAAAATGCTTATTATAAAAACATTTTTTTTATTTTTTTTTCAAACAGTAAAAATTCAAAAGTCATTTTAATTTTATCTTTTTCTCTGATTCATCGAAGCTCAGAATTCCCTAAAAGCTCGAAAGCTCTAATCAATTAGCGAAAGTAAACGGATAATCATATTTTTCGATATTAATTACTCCCTACGTTCAAAAAAAAATCGAATACGTTTGAAAATTTTTTGGGGATTTGGAAATAATTTCTAGGAATTGTTTTTATTATTTGTAATAAAAATTGAACATGCTCATATACGAGTCAGTTCCAGAATAATAAATATTTACCTAAAAAAAGACCTTATTCCTAATTATTTTATACCAAAAAACAAGTTTGTTTAACTACATTTAATGAAAAATAATTCACATACCAAGAGTGACTTTTTTTTTTCAACAAAATGCTTTTGTCAAAAAGTCGTTAAATGTATATTAATTTAAACTATTAAAACTGTATTTCATTTGTAGTTTTAGATGGAAATTTCTTGGTAATTTTTAATGTAGTTTTGTTTTATACAATCCCTGTGAGTTTATTATAATTCCAAGAATGATATCTTTCAGAGAAAGGTGACCTATTTTACAAAATATCCGCACTGGTTACTTTTGAAAAATACTTTAGTACCTCAAAGTTTTCCACGTAAATGGATGAGTATGGCAAAATCAATGGAATCCCTGAAGGACAATAACTACCATTGAGAATTTTGAGGAAATGGTATAAAAATTTACCTTAGGTTATTTACTTTTTCGAGATATTTAAATTGCTGTGTGAAAGAACAAGTGATATTAAATACCCTTTGGCACCGAATAAATACCAAACAACAGAAATATTGAAAGGTTTTGAATACATCAATAAAATCAAGCACATTTATATGCGCAGCTTTGATTAGATTAAACTGGTATCAATATTTAAAATAATCTAATCAGTTCTCAGACTTTGAGGATTACCCAAGAAACAATTTTTTCTTAATATAGTCTTGTAGTATTCCTTAAATAAGGCACTGTAGAACCATAAATCATTTTATTTGCATATAACGTTCTTGGTCCCATTACTGAGATTACCATAAGTAAAGTGGCGCAGTCTTTAGGATCTTAAGAGCTCCTATAGGAATATCTACAGAAAATTCTCACTTTAAGTCCTCTAAAAGTGCACTAAAAGACTTGTTTAATACTTTGTTCTATAAGGCAGCTATTTTGCTTATTGGGTAAGCATGTCTTACTTTAGCTTCAATTAAATTCATAAAGATATTGCAAATAAATCTTTGATAAAAGAACATCTACCGGAAACTACCCCACCTTCCCTTATATGGAAATAAAAAATCTATAAAATTGATATTTAATTATTTCGTTTATACGAAGCTTAAGTGTACTTATAATGTTTTCTTCTGAGTATACATTTATTCAAAATGAAAGCTTCCATTAATCAGGAAGCTTTAGTTTCACTGAAATAAGTAAATACAAGCCTCATTGAGAGATCCGTTTAACTGAGATCTCTTTAAATGCCCCAAGCGGTAACCAGAAAATTTTACCGTGAAATACTTACTAAATATAGCAAATAGAACACAGACCCAGGTGGTTACGGACTGAGAATCTCACATTAGAAGCTTAATGAAGCTTGACTAGAAAGCACACAAATTCACTGTGGTGGAAAAAAATAGTTGCACAGGATGAAACTAATCTCTCCCGGAGCTTTTCCAATTTGCAATCCGCCCCTGAAACAAAGAGCTTGCGGTAGAATTGATTGTATGAGTTTTTCCGCGAAGAAGGAACTATCTTTTCTCGCCTGAAAAATTAATCCGTAGAAGATTTCAGGTGTTTTCAGGAACTGATTACTCTCATTGCGATTGTACGGGGCCATTTATCCATGTGAGGAGCTTTTGCTGGGGAATTGATGATGGTCACTTTGAGGGAGTGTCAGTGAGAATTGATGAAGAGCTCGCGAAGAGCTCTTGCACTCCTAAGTGTGCGACTTTTAAAGCTTTCAGTTTTTATTGCTCCAACTTGAAGAAATATCAAGATCGGCTCCGTTTAACCTTTCGAAGAGACAAAGCCATTCCAAAGCCAAGCCACAGCTATTCGAAAATCTACCGGAACCCTAAAGTGCAAGTTCATATACCCGCCACTTCAATATTAAATATTCTTTACACTTCAATCGTCAACAATGTCAACAAAAGTGTGTAAATGTTTACTGTAAAAAGTGAATTTTTGTGCAGTTTTGTGGAATTTCAGGATGGCAGGACGTTTGAATTGCAATTTTATTAAGATAAATGTCCTTTTAATGAACTTGCTCACTTTGTGTAACTCATCGGTTTAAACGTTCGAATGCGTTCGAACATCCAATGGGTTTTTAGGTGAATTCTGTCTGATATATCTTCGAATCAATAAAGGAAAAACCTCAACCGGAGAGAGCTCTCAAATCGGGAAGGTTATTACTGAACGAAAGGATCCTGGATTAGATAATTTGTGAAAAATTTATGCTACTATTCCAATGACAACTAAAAGGGTAACCTTTCTATCATCATAATCATCATTTTCAATCGTTTATCCCTATTGCGGTGGCGGGCCCATGACATCCCACGTCCATGACATACCCCCATAGGTTAACAGCCCACACCTGTCAATCCTCGGCCAATTCAAGCCAAGATCTTGAATTTTATTCAGCCACCTTGTCCTAGGTCTGCCCCGAGGTCAAGATCTCCTCACAATGGCTTCCATAGCTTTTCTGGGGAATATTTTTTCGGGTAACCTTTCCTCCGGACCTTTTTTTTAACACTTTACTGTTCTCAAGTGCTCCTGCATTACTGACCTCCCGTCAGATAATTGCTCTACCTGCCGATTTTACTTGGAGGTTTTTTAGAATTGTAACAGTATATTCTAGTACATTTAGAGAAATTCTGTAGATTTTCGGTAGAATTTCTACCTGAAAAATCTGTAGATTTTCGGCAGAAATTCTTCCGAAAGTCTGCAGATTCTCGGCAGAATTTATGCATTGGAAATCTGCATAGTCTCCATTGTCTCAACAAAAATATTTTTGATTTATCAAGACACTGTAGAAGTTACAAAGAAAATGGTATGATCTGCTTAACAAACATTACCGATTAAACATTTTAGATAACTGAAAAGATGCGAACAAAGATACTAATTTCTTAAAAATCGCCAATCGAATGATACAAAAACACGAAATTTAGGTCGGCACTTTGTTTAAAGTTATCACTTCACTATTCTCTACTTATAACACGACGTCGCAGAATTTTTTATTTTATATAAACACTCTGGAATCACCAAGAATCACTCTATTGAATTTTGCAAACTTCAGTAAAAAATATTCCATCTTTTCAGACACAGCTGTCTGGAAAGTCTGGAATGTAGAAAAATCTACAGAAAATCGGCACAATATCTACAGAAATTCGTCAGAGTGTGCACCAGGATTCGTCAGAAAATCTGCAAAAACTTCTGACGAATTTTGTCCCAAGCCCAAATAAAATTTGTACACTGGTAAAAATAAAAGGGTCAAATTGACCCTTTTCAAAAGGATGGATCGTATTTGACCCTTTGAAAGGTTCACTTTTGTATCTCCTGAAATTTAGTATGCACATTTATCACGAATAATCATGTTTTATTGTAAACTTATTACTGATATCATATTTCTCTCATCTGAGCGAACACCAAAGATCACTTTTTCATTGTTTTTTTATTCGTTTATTCCGGAATTAAATAGATGTCAAAACCGTGACCCTTTCGAAGGGTACCTGGTGACCCTTTCGAAGAGTCAAATATGATCCATCCTTTGGAAAAGGGTCAATTTGACCCTTTTATTTTTACCAGTGTAGGAATATCGGCAGATTTTCAGCAGAAGTGTAGATATTTTCTGCAGAAATCTTAAAGATATCTGACGAAATTATTTGACGGGCTTTCTTTATGTTGGTTCTTGTCTCGACTGTTTTCCCCTGTCCTCTTCGTGTACTAAAACTAGCAGAATAGTCGTGTCGTGACAGCAACCGACACAAAAGAAAGTCGAATATGTATGGATTTGATTGTTAATCGTAAAAAGCCTATAGAGAGTGTATTTATTAACCAGTTGAGGTCTTGTCTCGACTGTTTTCCCCTATCCCATCCGTGTACTAAAACGAGCAGAATAGTCGTGACAGGAACCTCAACAAAGAAAAGTCGGTTATGAGTTTTGAATGTTAAACGTAAAAAGCCCATATAAAGTGTATTTATTAACCGATTGAGGTAGGTTTCGAGTTCTTGGAAAGGTCCTTGAATCCTTAACAAAAATGTATCACGTTTATATTTCGATCATATCCGCCAATGACATTACTTCATTTCTTCAGTATTTTTTCAAAGTAAAATATCAACATTTTTTAAAATGTTTTTTGAACATATATCAACTTTTTTTCAACAAATTTGAAAGTAGTTACAAAAGTTTAATAAAATAGGCTTTGCAGTATGTTAGGATATTAATGTTCATTATCATATGTGCAACATTTTCTCCAGAGGTTGGTTTATCTGTCTAAGACGACGGTGGCCGCAAAAAATACTACACACTTTTGTACTTTGTTTGGTCAAATTGTGCCTCTGAAGTGTAAAATCCTCTTGCTGTTAAGCAGAATTCCCTAAAGTGTGACTCGACTAAAATTATGATGCCTGGGAAAAATATTCTGAAAGGGATATTTCGAATAAAAATGTCCTGATTTGAATGATCCTTTAAGCTATTTTATGAACAGTACATAATTGAATAAGGACTCACGAAAAATTCGGATACTGCTCGAAATTGTAAGTTCGACTATTCCACGAATTGTCAATTTTATTTGCACAGGTACAGACATTTTCATGTAGCTCAGTTTAGGGATTTCCCTATCAATCTTTCCATAGAGTGTTCTTAGGGAGGCCTTCTCTAGAGATGTCTCCCTGAATTCTGAGGACTTTTGGGTGTGGTTAATGGGGAAAAGAAATCTTTGGGGTGCAACTGAGTTTCTGCGTGTAAATTATTGATAAAATTTCATTGCTTGAGGGTAAGAGTTTTTGGGGGTAAACTGTACATATACGGAGCATTGAGGCATGGATGTTTGAGGCTCTAGTGCAATGTATAAAATATCATAGAATGAATTACGACCAATGGGGCCACTATCGGACAATGATATATGAATGCGGAACTGGCATTTTGCACTTCACCATACCACATACCAAATATTATCGCTGCCTGTCCATATATCCACTCTCTCTCTTTCTGTGTTCTGCCTCCCGGACAAACGAAATTGCTGGCTTCAACTCGCCCTATCGATGGACAGTACACAAAACATCCCCAATGGGTGGGTGGCCCGAAGAATTTCTCATGTGTGTGGTCATTTTTGGCCAAAGGCACAATTTTCGTGGCCACTCATTTTCATCCTTAATGGGAGACATCATCCAAGGGGGTTATTAATCAAACACCACAATTAGGGTAGCCCAGTCATCCACCCACCCCCCAGGCTACCACTCTCTTTCTGATCCCGGAACTTCCTCTTACGACTATCACCCCGCAATTTATTTTGCATGTGCGTTGGACAATTTATACGGACACATTCCGCACAGCAACAAAATTGGAATTTATTTCAACAAATCGCTTCCAGCGATTTTCACTCATTGATCGATACATATACTGGTTTTTCTACTCCCAAAATCATGCTGGGAAAATCTTTTGGCCATTCATGGACACCAAAGAGTTTTCACAATTCCCAGT
Source organism: Phlebotomus papatasi (assembly GCF_024763615.1). Classification (NCBI taxonomy): domain Eukaryota; kingdom Metazoa; phylum Arthropoda; class Insecta; order Diptera; family Psychodidae; genus Phlebotomus; species Phlebotomus papatasi. The sequence continues at coordinate 17,579,325 of NC_077224.1, forward strand.
CAATTCATCCCAAGTGGCGATTCTGGAATCATAAAGAATTCATTTGATTCTTAAAAGAATTCTTTCAAATACCTTCACAGTTTGTGTTGAAACGGATTGCCAAATTGATTTTCTTTCATCCCAAAGAAAACCTGGGGTAAAGGGAAGAATCCTTTGAAGATGAATGTGAAAAGAAAACAATTAATTTTAGGAAACTAAACTCAAGGCTAAACTTAATGTAATTGAAAGAAGAACCACAACAAAACAGGAATTGTTAAGTTTTTTTTCGTGAGTAGGAGAAAGTACTCTCCCTTCGAACGTTCATGCCTTCGATTAATGTGAATTTTCTTTTACTTTTTCTAAAAGATTTACACATTTTTATTAAATATTAGTTAGCTTGTCATCAATTATTGATAATTATGTGATAATTGTGTACAAGTCTATAGGAAAAATAAAAGAAAATTCACATTATTCGAAGGTATGAACTATGAACGTTCGAAGGGAGAGTACTTTCCCCTAATTGATAATAAGCAAGCTAATATTAATTAGAAATGTGTTAGTCTCTTTGGAAAAATAAAAGAAAATTCACATTATTCGAAGGCATGAACGTTCGAAGGGAGAGTACTTTCCCCTAATATTATTTTTTTCTGTCACACAAATATTAAAGTTATTATTATTTATTTAGAAAAAAAAAGAATTAATATTTTTGGTCTGTAATAAAGTAATTTTGGTTTGTAAAAATAGAAATTGTTAATAAATTAATTGATATTTGTCAGTTAATATTGCAAAATTGATGAGAAATTGATTTAATTATAATTTGAATTCCACACACTTCTGTATACCATAAACATTAAATTTTAAAACAGTTAACATTCAAAATACTGATAATTGTTATGTGAACCCGTAATGTCGAAGCATCATGTGCTTCAATTCAAAATATTAAATATTTAATTTTGTCAATAAAATATTGAACTTGACACTTTAAACTTCCTTAATAGGGGAAAGTGTTCTCCCTTCGAACGTTCATACCTTCGAATAATGTGAATTTTCTTTTATTTTTCCTAAGCAACTTACACATTTCTAATTAATATTAGATAGATTATTCTCAATTATTGATAATTATGTGAAATGTAAGTGTATCAAATTTCGTCATAGTTGCTTGCAAGCACCAAAGTCTCAAGTTTGAAATGTAGGGGAAAGTGCTCTCCCTTCGAACGTTCATGTCTTCGAATAATGTGAATTTCTTTTGTTTTCCGTAAGAGATTTACACTAAATTATCACGGAATTATCAACAATTGATGATAAGCTAACTAATATTTAATAGAAATGTGTAAGTCTCTTAGCAAAACTAAAAGAAAATTCATATAATTCGAAGGTATGAACGTTCGAAGGGAGAGTACTTTCCCCTAATATTTTTAATACAAATTGAATGTCTTTGTTATATTTTTTAAGGAGTGTTGCTTGGAGCCTTGCTTGTAGACAGTTTATCGTCTTTATTTTCTCTAAAATCAATTTTGCGGCCAATTTCGGCTACCTTCATTTTGATAGTTCCTTGCCCTTCCTGAATTCTTCCTAAGTGTTCACATCATCTTGTTCCTCGAAGCTACATTTTTTATTTTTTCTTTGTAAAATCTAGAGTATGCAAAAACTATAAATTCATGAATCAAGGGGATCATTAAGGGTCAAGAAAAATGGGCGAAATTGAAAGCTGGCCGAAATTTGGTACACTTACCCTAATGGCCCCCACACAATAAAGAAATTTATGTCCATATTGCAGCAAATTCGCTACGCTTGTATAGGAAAAACTATCAAATATGGACATAAGTGTGTCCTAATGTGTAGAGGCCATAAGTCTCTTAAAAACAATAAAAGAAATTCACATTTTTCGAAGACATGAAAGTTCAAAGGTACGTTTATGCCTCTTTATTTATTTATTTATTTTTTTAATTTAAGTTCTTATACATACGAAAGTACAACATTTAAACTATATTTTCTGAAATTTTCATATCAAAAGCTTTAAAAGTCAGCTGTTCGGACCTGGGATAAAATGATAACTTCTTTTCGATAGTACTGACTGTAAATTTCTAATGATAGGGAAAAGTGTGGTATTTCTGGACAAGGTACTTTTCGGGACATAATATGGGTATTTTGGGACACATAAAAAATCCTATAAATATACGTTTTCTAATTATTTTTAAGTTCTATATGAAATATTAAGCTCTTTACGTATCGGATAAACATAAAACTTCTGAAATTTTATTTAATTAAAAGCGTGAAATACGCGTGAATTGTGAGTGTCACATTTCATTTTTTTACAAAACCTTCAGTGTGGTCAATTTTGCAGATCTCAACACAAACAGTACTTAGTTTTTTTTTCGATTTAAGTCACTTTAAAAATGAAATTTTAATAAAATTTTTATGAAAGAGTGAAGTTTAGGTTTAGATCTTCTACTAAAAGATAAATAATGAGGCTCGGTGAAATTTATTTACATAATAGCGACTTTACTTTTGTCCAGAAATACCCAACTGTCCCGAAATATACCATTCTTACTTCTTTACATTTTTTGCTATTGTGTACAAAAAATGATGCATTTTTCAACATTTTTCGATAAGAATCTTATTCTGGATAGCATAAGGAACATAAATATCTGTATCAACAAAGAAAAAAATTATTTGAGAAGTTGTTAAGCTGTTTGAAACTTGAAAGTGCTAAAAAGTGTCCCGAAATTCCACACGTTACCCTATTTGCACTTTTTATTGGCTATAAAAATCCTTATCTATTGTTGTATTCTTTTAAGAATGGTGCATTGAGTGGTCCATTGATATTTAAAAATCGGTTATTCGTTTAATCTACCGGATAAAGATTTATCGATTCTCTCAATTCGATAGTATCGAAAAGTTATCATTCCACTCCTGATTTCGCAGGCTTATTTTTGAAAAAAAAAACATACTTTTCCATGTACAAGATTTCTCAAAGTATATTCATCTGAAATCAAAAAACTAAATAGAGAGAGGTAGGGCTATTTTGAGCTGTAGGGCTACATTGGTATAACGATTTTTTCGCATAGTTCTAAAAGAACAGGGTCTTATAAGTATTTTATTTAGTTTTATAAATGGTTTTGTCTATCTAAATTATATTAGGTACTTTAAAGCCTAGCTTCAATTCAATTATGAATAATAAGGGAATTACTCATTACGGTGTTGATAAGATAAAAAAGAAACTTGCTTCTGACTTTTTGATCTTCAACCGTTAAACGTGTCTTTCAAATTGATTGAAAGGTAATTAAACTGACGTAAATTTTAATAATAATAATAATGCTGGCACAACATTCCATGAAGGAACAAGGCCTTCCCTCAAGGGGATTTCTAGACACGCATTATTATTTTTTCTTGTACGGGATGAGGTTGTCAGTCCCATGCCCGTGGAATCAAGTGAAATGAAGCTCACTGTATACAATCCGAACACCTTTAACGTCAGAAAAATTCCTGGTGACCTAAAGGGGATTCGAACCCGGAACACTTGTATCATAGAACGAGTTCTCTACCACTTGACCCATTGAATGCCCCCTGACGTAAATTTCACGTCAGTAAAATTGATTACGATCAGTTAGCAAATCCAAATTGAGTGAAAGTCAGTTTAATCAGTTCCATATACGGGCTTCAGCCCTAAGGCTTAGCCATATGGCTTAAGTGCTGTAATTTCTTTTCAACCACGACATTTAGCAAAATTTAACTTAGGATTGGATTATTAAAGAATAAAGACCTATTAATTTCTCAAAAAGCAATAAAATTGGTCACTATTTAAGATTTTGAGACCATCGGGAACTGGGCTAAACTTCTAGTCTGAAGAACGGTAGGGTATAAGGTCCTTGACAGACCTGATAATTAATTAGCCGAGAAACAGCTTAGCGTAATCAAATTCGAAATAATGATTCAACCACATTTCAATCGTTTTCACTAAGCCGTTTCTCGGCTTAAGTCCCAAGTGTGTTGAAGATCTAAAATAGGATAATTCGGAATCCTATTTTAGAATTCTGAAATTTTCTCACTGGTTCAGATGGTCAAAGAGAAAAAGAAATCCACGAAGAAATACAAAACTTTACATGCCAGAGTACTTTTTCGTTTTTTTCTTTTTGCCATCTAAAACTGTTAGGAAATCACATTGTTTCAAATTAGACATGATTCCAAATTACTCCGTCTTACCCTAAATATCGAAATCATCGAAATGGTTATTAATGCATTTTACAGATGTGAAATAGGCCTTTGGTCAGTGAACAATTACCAGCGTGATATCAATCAGGCATTTTGAATAGCAAATCTTCCTGGAGAAGTCGTATTTGCCGGACTTATTGCGGCTAATTTGCCATATCGTCAGCATTTGGCCATCTGTTACAGTTGCACAATTTCAATAATATTCCACATGCGAAAGCCATTGGATGAATCTTTTGACTCCACCAGGCTCCAATCAACTCCCCAAAGGCCATTTTGAGCGGATTTAAGCTCATGTCGACGAATAATTCATCAAATTATCCAGCATTGTGTTTTTGAATAATTGAATTTGGTCCTTTGACATACAGTAATTGACCCCTTAAGCTCATTTACGAGGATTTTTCATGAAAATGCACACTGACCCATTTATGACATGGAGATTACCATATGAGTCAAAATGCATAATTTTCCTCTGTTTGGTCCAAATTTACAAATTTTCTGGCTAAAGTGTCAAAATACCCTAAAGCTTCTTTTTGGATTTTCATTCCATTTTCCTAGGGGTTTTTTTTACCATCAAAAAATTGTCAAAGTAGAAGTTTCTGTTGTCATCCATGAAGAAATGTTTCTTGTAATTTTTTTCCCATTTTCTTTGGGATTGAGAGAACTGAGGAAAAATTGTCTGACAGAAGAATTCACGGGGGAGGGGGAAGTATGTCTTAAAAAGTGCAACTATCGTTGCTTTTAGCAATACTAAAGCCAAAACGAGATTGTATGCCTGGAAGATTGTTGTTGTCTCGAAAGTTTTGCACAAGATAACAATTCCTCCCTAACCCTTAGGAAAAGTCCATGACAGTGAGAGCAGAAAAGTTATAAGCTTCTAACATTTTTGTATTTTGCTATTTTTCCTTCCAACACACAAAATACCCTGGTCATATAGGCGGAAGGAAATTGCTGCACTTGAAGGTAACAACCAAAAGACTGGAGATTGGTGTGAAAGGAAGAAAATGAGCCCTAAAAGACGACCATGGAAGTGCAGAGAGTCTTTTGGGAAATACTTCTTTTTCTAAGTTGAATGCCTCTGCTTCGTGGAAATTGCTTCGCGAAAATACCCTGAGCATATCATGGGTTATAACTTTCAACACTTTGCCATTTTCAACCCCCCCAAAATGCCACATACTTGACTCCTTCAGACACTGCAATCATCTTTTACGTTTTCGCCTCTGAAAAGAGCTTTTTTTGCAGAATGGAAAAGCTCGTTAAATGAGTAGGAGTTTAAAGTTGCTTCCTCACACTTGTTAGCATTATGTCAATATTTATGTTTCAACATAAAATTCATATTAACGTGAGATTTCACTGCTCTACCTCAATAGGTATGATAAAAATAAATCAATTTGTAGATAAAACAGTGAGTTTTAAGAAAAATAAGTCAAAAACATAGTGAAATTTAAATAAGAAAAAAAACCAAATGAGGACTTAAATTTGATCAGCTCAAAATTACAATTGCTCAGTTGCAAAAACTTAGGATTTTCAATAAACGTCTTCTTTTTGTCATAAATTACATGAAGCTTTCTGCGCTTTTAAAGCTTTTAATTGCGTTACTGCTTAAAATAGATTTTTCGTTGACTAAATTTATTATTTAACGCTTTTCTTGATTTTTTTCTCGTAAATAAATATTTAGAAGTACACTGAACAAATATTTCCTAAAATTGTTGGTAAATGTTTGTAAATATCTACTGAATACGATTTACGAAATGTTCGTAAAATTTCGCACTTTCTTCACAAACACTGTTAGTAACATGCTCACTTGACGAACATTTCTTTTTATTTTGTAAACCCTTGTTTGTAAATGTTCGTAAACAGAAAAAATTTTTATAAAATCTTGTAATTTGTTCGTGGGGTAAATGTGCCAAATTTCGGCATAGTTGCATGCAAGCGCCAAGGTTTCAAGTTTTAAATACAATATTATTAATACAAATTGAATATTTTTATTACTTCTTCTTAAGGAGTGTTGCTTGGAAACTTGTAGACAGTCTATCGTCTTTATTTACTCTAAAATCATTCCTAATACATTTTAAAATAAATAAAAATGTTGACATAGCTGTGGTGCCCCATTTCGGCCACCTTCATTCTCATAGTTCTTTGCCCATCGGGAATTCTTCAAATGTCTTTTTCCCGTCATCTTGTTTGTCGAAGCTATTTTTTTGTTATTCTTTTGCATTGTATAATCTCTAGAGTATGTAAAAACTAAAAATTCATGGAAATTCGAGGAACAAAAAAAGATGGCCGGAATTGCAAGCTGGCCGGAATTTGGCACACTTAGCCTATATTTTTGCTAGACAAACAGAAATGTACAAACAAATGTTTGAAAAGAACAAAAAATGTTCGTCCAGTGATTATGTTTCCAACAATGTTTGTGAAAAATTACAAACTCTTAGTAGAAATTTACAAACATTTACAAACAGTTTTGCGCAATATTTTTTCTGTGTAGGTAATATTTGGCACCCTAACTAAGCTCCATGTACGACTAAATTTAGACCACTCCCCTTTCAGAGACTATGACCGATTCAAATCGAAGGTCTTGGATTTTTAATACTCATCACAAGGACAATAAACTGTCATCAGAACCCACAACTCCCGGAATTTCTTTTAAAAGATAGACCCCGATAGGGAGTTTCGGCTAGAGAGAAAAGAAACTGAAAGAATTTTATATAAATTGCCTACTATTGGGGGCTCATTTATAAGATAATTTTTTAAATGCCCCTCAATGTATGCAATTATTTTTCACGCGGTAGAGGAATGTTGGCATGGTTAGGAGAGAGTGAACCTTCAAACAACGTAAATTTTCCCTTTGTTTACAAAGACCTAGTTCGTCATTTCTTCATCATAAGATAAATAATTTTTAAGCTCATGAATCGAGATGAGAAATGGTAAGTCAGCTCTTTGCAAACAAAGAGAAAATTCACATCGTTTGAAAATTATCGTATGATCTTTCCTTCAGATAGACACAATCATTTTGTTTGCACATCAATTGCTCAATTGAAATTTTTTCTTATCATAATTTATGACATTCTGGAACTGACCATTAACGTGCAAGCGAATTTACTCCTTCGTCGATTGAGCATAACTTTTTTTTTGAGGATCGATGAAATCTCGTCCTTTTCATGGTTTTTAAGGCTTCATAGAGAGGTTCTTTAACAATATTTACTTCATGGTTATTTGCGATGTATGCGTTTCAGAGATCGTTTGTTTCCAGATGTGACGCAGATTTTGTTCAATTTGCTTCTTCACTTTAAGAATGCTGACAAGTGATGAAGCATTTTTTTTAGACCTCCACCAAAGCATTTTAAAATGTTACTAGTATCCCTGTACCAAGTTATGTTTCGAAAAACAGAAAGTTTAATTACATTCACGGTTTTGCAGAGCCCTAACGACAGCTGCTTTCGCATTTCCAGCAAAATATAGCGAAGTTAAATTGTCACGTTTGAGTTCCATTACGGTTTAAAAAAGCTTTACAAAATATTATCGAAAATGCTTTTGTAGGCTTTTAGCCAATAAAATGAACTACCAGTGTGCAAAATATGAAGCCGCTATCACAAGCGGTTTGACAGCTATGCGCTCTGAAAGTTGTTGCATTTTTTTTTTCAGCCACCCTGTATTTTAAAAACCTGGTACCTTCCGATCCCCCTAGGTTTTGATTTTTGACTGACCAAACTTATTTTGTGTTGCTCATTTGAACAGTGTTCTAGGTTATGTTTTTTTTTTGTTTTTGCTCTTCTTTTTAAATAAACAAGTCCATTGATCAAATATCTTGCCAACCAATTGTATTTTTTTTTTAAATCTTTGACCACTGTAATGCTAATCAATATTAAATCATGCGCTCATACCTACGAAAAAGTAGTTTCTCAAACTGCAATAGAATATTATTAATTATCCCAATAAGCTTGAAGATGTTCCTCTATAAAAAACTTCTTAATCGCTTTAATGTTTAAAAGTTCGTACAAGTTTCAACAACTTGGCGAAACGCATTTCAGTGAAATAATCATGATCTTTATTTGAAAGTCCATAAAAGTGAGGAACATTGTGTGAATTTTTAAAGTTGAAAGTATTGCTCCCCATCCCCCATGAGACATTTTCCGCGAGTTTCCCGCGAAAATTGCATAGAAAACGAGGCGAAAAATGATCTTCAGTGGTGATTTTTTTCCCGGTTCTCCCTCGGCACTTCCGGCCACCATGGTTGGAACTGGTACTTTTAATATTTTAAAGACATCACAATGGCCCTCCATGGTGGTCTCTGTCAGCCACTTTCCATTGAACAAACCACCATCATCAGCAAATTTGCATACAACTTTTTCCTCATAGTTATATCATCCTCGTGAGTGTCTGGATTCCACGTTGATGATGATGGTGCTGGGGTTGGAGAAAAAAACAGGAAAAAAAAATGTCACGTGGTAGATGAATGAAAAACGAGGAAGAGTGTATCTTTCTGAGAAAAGTGTCACACACACACTAAGTGGAAAGTTCTAAAGGATGAAGATTGTCTGAAGAAAGTTTATAAGAAGAAGCTTTTCAATACTTGACGAGACTTTTGTCTTCGATGGAAGGTTTTTCCTTCCCAAACCCCCATTCCCATTTTTTCAATCAGAACCTCCCACACCTAAGCTGTTCAAAAGCACCGTGCTCGTCGCATTGAAGCCACGATGTCTTCATTACACGCTCTTCATTTGGAAAATTGTACGCAAGTTTTCTGCTGACATGACATACTTCACATCCAGCCACTTGTGCCTCAATCTCATATTCATACACATAGTTTGAGATTCTAACAAAGCCAACACACAGGGATGTATTTTATAGATTTTATTTACACGTAGAAAAATAAATTAGAGTAGGGGCTCAAAATTTCGGACAGTTTCTAAAATTGGACACTTTAAGGGTAAAATTGGACACTAAAAATAAATTGATTAAAATTATGGATTTTTATTCCAATATTTGATGAATAATGAATTCTATCTAAATAGTTGTTCTTTTTGGAAGATTTTAACACTAAATACGTTAAATTTTGAATATGATTTGAGTTAAAATTGCTTTGTTGAAAATTCAGTGTGAACAATTGCTTACGAAAAATGTGACGGAACTTCGTGTTCACTTCAGTCTTATTTAGCTATGGTGAGATTACTAACAATGTTTCTTCGCTTTTTGGAGTGATATTATTGAATATTCATTGAATATTGTATTGATTCACGTTAATAGTGATTTGTATATTCGACCTGAAGTGAGATTTGCCTCATGAATTACGTTTTTCGCATGAAAATGAGAAATTTTCCAAGAGATTCACCAGTGAGGTGATACTCCTTATTTTGGACAGGTGTTTTTATTCATTAAGCAACAATATAAGATATGGTAGTTCAATTCCAATGGGTAGAGCGGGTAGAGAATCAATCCCAAAATGGAATAATATTATTCGTTAAATAACATAGACTCTTTGATATCTAGGAATTAAACACATTTTCGTAAAGAAGTTAATCTCAAAATGACATTGATGAATCCCAAAATGTAATAAAATTTCAGAACCAGATAATTAGTCATTAAAAGCAACAGGATCAATTATATTAATCAGAATTTTCGTATCAGAATTAATCCCAAAGAGAAATTAAATCAATTGCAATGTCAAATAAAATTGACCAAAAAATGAAATGAAATGTAAATATAAAATCCGATGGAATCAGTAGGTACGTATAATAGTATAAATCGTCTTGAACAAGGGCAATCATCGTAAAATGAGACAAAATCCATCCCAAAAATAGTAATTATAAAATTAATCATAAAATTATACATAACTAAGGAAATTAATTCCAAAGTGGAGTAAAATCAGTCCCAATAAGACGAAAAATTAAAAAAAAAAACGTTATTGAATATATAGCAAAACGCGATAGATACAATCGAATTTTAAAGGGAATCTAGTTCCAAAATTAGATAAAAACAATACCAAAATGGGACAGAAATAATTCCAAAATTAAATCTGATTGTTATTATTAAAAAAAAATGCAGTGTGTTAAAATATGTTTCTAGTTGTGCTATAAATAATCCATTTTTGAAAGTAATCCAATACCAAAATAAAATAAAATAAAAAAATCCTAAGATATGAGAATCCAAAAATAAATTCAGTCGCAAAATCAGATAATTGCAAATTTAAAATAGGAAAAATTTGAATAATTCCAAGTGGTATTGCATTATTTGTAATTGTATTACATAAATTACATCTCAATAAGTAATAAAAATCAATCCCAACGAGAAAACCTAGTCCCAAAGTTAAAAAAAAATTAATTAGAAATTGGGAAAAAATACTACTACAATTTTTCGCAATTCAATCCCAAAATTTGATTTAATTTTGTCACTACGTGGGATTGAATCCCAATCCCAGAAATATCCTAAAATGTTATGGATTTCATTCTAATTCGTTTCTTTCTATTGGAAATTTAGTAAAAAAAATTGCACGAAATTAAATGCAATCCCATAAAATATTTGAGTCCCACTATGTTTTCTCAATGACAAAAGCTTTGAATGCTTTCAAGCTCGAGCTATTGAGAAACTGAAATATTTCATAATGGTATTAAATATTTATTTATATGTGAATAAAGCCGGAACTTCAAATATTTCTGTGTTAAGACCCACTTTAAGATTATTATTTACGCCCTTCTTCAGAATTTTAGTGAGCATGGAATTCACTTAGGAAAAAACGGAAATAACTTTAACACATTTTAGGTGTAAAAATATATTAACATTTTTAGTGTTAATTTTACACCTTTTTAAGAGTAAAATCAACATGGAAAAGGGTAACTTTAATCCCTAATGCACCTCAAAAGCATAATATTTACATCGAATTCGGATCAATATTGCAGGGTAAAATAAACATTTCCGGAGTGTTATTTTAACTTTTTTAGATTTCTCGTGTAAGATATTTCACAGGTAATTTAAGTAAAAATTTGCGTAAAGTATAATAACTATTTAAATACCTGTATTATTACATCTTGAAAGATTTTGCCTAAAATATTACTATTAAACCTTGTTCTACAAACTTCAATTGTTTTACAAACTTTTAGCATGTAGCCTGGAGATGTTAAAACTTTACTAATTTAAGTAACTTTTAAATAAATCTACATCTTGTTAATTGTAGTGTTAATAGAGATGACACGAATATGAAATTCTATATCAACTACATTTATTTTTACTACAAAAATTTGTAGAGTTTCGGTGAATTTATTTCATTCTTTTAAAAGTTTCATATGAATGAAAAATTCCCTCAGAGATGACACTCATTCATTACGGATTAGTAGAGAATCTCTTGCACGTGTAAAAAAATCTGCATTGTTGAGTTTGAATGTAATTTAAAAGCTCTCGATAGGACACTCATCCTTAGTACACTGCACACAGCTTTAATCCCTTTCCCGCGTTTCTGCTGAATTGAGGCATTTTGAAGCTCAACCACTAGTCCCTTGCTCCACAAACCCTATCAGCCCTTAAAGAAAGGGATGAGTTAGAGACACACTTTACACTGAATGCTTGCTACACATGCAAAACTTATTGAACTTTCAGTGTTCAAGTGTGATTTTTCAAGAAGTTTTTTAATGCACGATGACACCCACTTGCCGCTTGTTACAGTCGAGAACTTCTTTTGGATTTCTCACTCAAACCTCCTGGAATTTATTGTTGACGACAGCAAGACTTTCTCCAGTCACACTTGAGTATCATATTTCTCCCTCAAACAGAGTTTGAACAAGAGGTTTTGGAATATTTAACTTTGAAGAAAAAAAATAAATCTCCGAGTAAAGTGCGGAAAACTGAATAATGTTTACTGGAAAGTTTCTTTTAGTGAAGACGGAAGTATAAAAACCACCTAGATTTGTCCCTATTGGTGTTGATTTCGTAAACCTAAACATTTAAGAAAAAGTCTACCTCAAATTCACACGAAAAATTGATAACAATTTACCAGTTTACCTATCGTGCTGGCAAGGAAGAAATACAGTAAGAAATATCAATAAACGATTTAGGGGGAAGTGAGGCACCTTTGAAAGTGGGGCACCTTTGAAATTGGGATTTTTCTCCTATGTTTAAATGGAACTGAGCCATATTATAATGTAATTTAGCTTCGCAATCTGTTTGTGCAGATAAATTATATCATGATAAAACCCAATTTTATTTTAAAATAGGTGAAAAATCCCAATTTCAAAGGTGCCCCACTTCCCCCTACAGCAAGGGTCATAACGATAAGATGTTTAAAAACCTCCACAGAAGCCGTAAAATTTATCACAATTTGTATATTTATTGTTGTACTATTATTTTATTGTTTTTTTTTAATTGGTCCGAAATACTCCTCGAACTTAAAGAGAGATCAGATTCTTTAAATTTGATTCTTTGCACTCTTGGTGAATCCAAACTCCATTCATAATGATAAGTTTTAATTTAAGAATGCCCATTTGCTGCAAGTTCTGAATTAGATTATTCTGCCCTTCTTAAAAAATTATTTCAACATTGATAGGGGGAAGTGGGGCACCTTTGAAATGGGGCAGCTTTGTAAGTGGGATATTTTCTACCATTTTTAAATTGAGTTGAGCCTTATTATGATGTATTTGAATTGAATTGAATTGAATTGAATTTATTTCATCTCATTCTTGATCTTTCCCACCCCCCATGCGTCCACCGCCGTCTTAGCGTTGATTCCAACCTCCAGGACTAAACGGTGGAAATGTCCTTTCTCTGGTTGTATGTTACGGATTTTACAATATGTTTTACATTTCATTGGGGATGGGCCAGTCAAAAAGAGAGAGCAAGACTGCCAAGCTAATCTAGTCAGCTGTATGGCAATCTATTTTCAGCCTAATTGCATAACTTCTCATAATCACCACTATATAGAAAAAAAAACAACAATATCTAGTATGTTAGTTTCGGTTTAGGGAGTTGGTTGGGTCGGGAAGTGAAGTTTGCAGCATTAAGAGTTCATATAACCATGTTAGATTATGTTCATTAGTTTAGTCACACATAGCGCGAAGCCACAATTTCTTTTTACACAGCCACTCCTCCATCCAAAAGTAAGCGCCTCACACACATCGGGTTGAAAGGCTTGGCAATGTTGCGTAAATTATTAATAATTAGAGGCGCAAGGTAGTTGATGGAACGTCTCAGCATTTCAGTACGGGATCTGGGGATCACTAACGCTTCAGGCCTCCTTCTATTTCCTTCCCTAATGTAGTACATGTGGTCCCCGCAATGTTTGAAGTAGTGATCCGATACCTTGTAGACAAATAAACATTGGAGTGGCAGAAGGGCCAAACTCCCAAATAAAGGCGCAGACGGCTGCCATCTACGGGCAAATAACATTGTTCTAATCAATGCCTTTTGGGACACATAAAGAGGGTGCAGAATACCAGGAGCAGCCGATCCCCAACAAAGCAACCCATATCTCAGTCTCGACTCACCAAGCGCGCTATAAAACGCCCTCAAGAGCTGTGATGAGTACACTGTGCGCAATCTATAAAGTTGTCTATTCAGAGACCTCAATTGGGTTCGCACAACCTCGACGTGCTCCGCCCACCCCAGCCGCTGATCCAGAACAACTCCCAGGTATCGGTAATGTTTAAATGAAGTATGAAAACTGACGTAGTGACTTTAACTTGAAGGCAGGACAAAATGTCCCTTCTGGAAGCGTCAGTGGAAATGGATTCAATCCAGAGTAAAAATACTCAGTTTCCCAAAGCTTTCGGCATACTGCAGGAAGGCGTGCAGTTCGCCGAAAGCTTTGGGAAACTGAGTATTTTACTCTGGATTGAATCCATTTCCACTGACGCTTCCGAGAGGGACATTATGTCCTGCCTTCAAGATGTACTTTAACTTCATAAATTATTTGTGGAGCTAAATTATATCACTGCAAGTTCCAGTTTCAAATTCAAAGCTGCCCCAATTCAAAGGTTCCCCACTTCGTCCTAGTTCCATAATGTATCTTGCTAATCATTTTGGAATTTTGGAAGATTTTGGATTTGTTCCTCAAAAATACTCTTATCTCATGGTAAATCCGTATTTTAGCCTAGAGAGTCTTCCTCATAAAAATCGTATCGCTTGAGTGCAACAAGGGTCTAATTTGCTAACAAACCAAAGAATTCTGTATTCACCGCAGTTCAATGCTCTCAATTCTAAAACATTCCACACTGATTTGCCGGAAACCCATTCGTGTTATTTTCCGGTTGTTGCTCCGGCATCAAAAGGAGGTTAATCACTAATCCGTGAAAATTTCCAACCCTTTCAAATATAAAATTCAAATGTGTGGGAAAGAAGGTGTCATTCAGAGGGATTGGTGAAGATTAAAGGTTAGATGGGACACGGCATTTATCAAATTGTGGCACACTGGTGGGATAAATTCTCGTTAACAGGATGCTAATCTTGCCATATTCGTGAGAGACAGATATGTTCAATGTTGAAGGTGGTGATTCCAATAGATGGGTTTGAGGATAATTCTCCCGATACCTTGTCGTCGTCTAGATTAATTGATCATTATTAAGTTGGAAAGCTCATTACTAATCAATTATCCTTGTGTATTGCCTCGTAACGGCTTCATAAAGTCCTTTCTATCTCCATTCCACCCACTGGGGTCTCATCCCTATTCAATGTGAGGTCCAATTAAATCGATGCCAATGATAAACAGTCCATGGCCAGCAAAAGGGTACAGGATTCTGGGGGTGGACTGGAGAAAAAGTAATGCATCCCGCCACAGATGGTTAATGGGAGTCATTACAATAAAATTGGACCACTAATGCGAAAATAAATGGACACACAAATGCCTCTGTCTGTCGATTTTTCCTTCAGCAAAAACAATGATTTGTTACGCTTCGAAGCCCTTTTCCATTGCTCATACCAATAAGATACTTGGGAATGTTTAGGGTTAAAATGTATAGGGCTCGTTGGAATACTTTAAAAGCTTGCAAATTTTAAATTCACCCGAAGATGTATTTTAGCTTTTTACAGGGTTAATCTGAAAATTCCTGAGAGACACCTTTTCTCCCCTCAATTTCACAATTTTACATTGTAATAACGGAAACAGCCCCCGTACATAATTTATGTATTTCGTGTGATTATAGAGCCAATAATCACAAAGCAATACTCATAAAAATAATTACTTAATACCACGTTACTTTTTAGTTACAATATTGCACCGTCGAATTTTAATAGTCGACTAGACTATTTGTAATTTAATCACAATTTCAATTTTAGTTTAAACGAAAATCTCCCGATTAAAACTTTTCTGTTTAGCTTTTTGTGTGACTGAGCTTTTACCAGGCGCCTCCACTGCTTTTTATTTTCTCTTGAAGCAAAAAATGTTTAGTCTTTTTTTTAATTCGGGATAGATCTATGCTTTTCTTGGTTAGGACATTAAAGTAGATCAAGGGATGTACAAGAATCGTTGAAACCGAATAAACGTCAAAATAAGTTTGTTCAGATAGCGTTTTTACAAATGACGGTTAAGATTAGTTTGACGTTTGTTCGGTTTCAAACGGTTCTTGCACACCTCTGATGTAGATATTGATATTCGCGAGGCAATGCTACAATTAAAGGCATTGCCTATGCTCCTAAAAAAAGGCTCTGTCCAAGTGCATAAAATAAGTCCTTAATAAGTAGGGAGACTGGGGCAAAAGGTCACAAAACGGATATTTTATTTTTTTACAAGCTACCCGAACACCTCTAAAATTTCTAATTAGCACAGTTTTATAGAAAATTTACCGCTCTACAACTCTGTGAATGTCATTTTATTCTATTTTGTAAGGAAATATATTTATCGAGCTGTTTTCTAAAAGGTAATTTTGTGATCATTCTCAAAAATGCTGGGGCAAATACATAGTATCAGGCATTAGATACCATCACATTTTGATTCGCTTTATTACAGGATTCCGTAAATTTAAGTAAAATACCTAGATTACATATTTTCATAGGAAATTTATTCTTTATACCTTTGTAAAACACCGTTTTCTCTATTTGAGCGAGAAAAGCGCATTTTAGGCTATTTTACAAAAAACACACAAAAGACTGCAAATCGTTTAACCAATGCAAACAACAAGTGGCCACACATGGCATTGAAGTTTCTTTTCACCGTGTAACATCAGAAATTGTTTCGGTTTTTGTTACTTTTAGCTCCATAGCTTTTGTTACTTTTTACCCCAAGTGGTCGACTGATACAGTCGGGTTCAAAATTTCAATACCTTTCCAAAAAATCTAAATTTAATCGAATCGGTTGAAAAATGAACCTTACAAAATGGTTGACCTTTGACCTTCAATAATTCTAAATGGCAAATTTTCCAGTTATAAGTATGTTAGGGCGAAATGTCCGCTGGACTACCTCTAAAACATATCCGAAAATCATTGAAAAAGCTTGGGCAAATTTTGAGAAAACCCGAAGAACATGGTTTTTAGGGAAGTGGAGGGGAATAGGGGAAAAAAAGGAAAAACATCTAGAGATATTGTTTTTTTTATTGGGGGTCATCGCAGACCGGAAGTCGATATCTTTTACCGTTTGACCTATAGATTGAGAATAAATTTAAGGTTAAGTAAAAAAATATCCGAAAAAAATTATTCAAAATTGGTACTTAATCGGTTCATTATCGATGAAACAGATACAGCCGGGTTCAAAATTTCAATAACTTTTCAAAAAATTTAAATTTAACCAAATCGGTAGAAAAATGAGCCTTCCAAAGTGGTTGACCTTTTACCTTCAATAAGACAAAATGGCGAATTTTCCGGTCATAAGTATGTTAGGGCGAAATGTTCGCCTGGACTACCTCTAAAACATATCCGAAAATGATTGAAAAAGCTTGGGCCAATTTTAGGAAAAACCAGAAAAACATGGTTTTGAAGGGGATAGAGGGGGGCTGAGGAGAGAAAAAAAAGTCAATAGATATTATTTTTTATTGGGGGTCATCGAAAACTGGAAATCGATATCTCTTACCGTTTAAGCTCCAAAACAGTGACATGTTGAAAAAAAGACGATTATATAACTGTTCTCTCTTTGAGTTCGAGCAGTAAAAATGCCATATTACTTACATTTTAGTAGATTAAATAAATTTCAACATTTTGACAAAAGTGTCAAAAGGAGTTCCATGTCGAAGATGTGTTCATTCGACCCTAGATAACTGCCATTTTTACGTGTGGCAAGAAAAATCATCTCTAACTAATTTCTGAATTATTCTTTGCCAGGGTTTTTTAAAAAAAAAATTTTGCCAAAAATTTCATGATAACTTTTACCACTTTTGTGATCATTTTTACCAAAATAGGGTCGAAGGAACACCTGTTCGACAGAGAACCCATATTGACACTTTTGTCAAAATGTTGAAATATATTAATGCATCCAATAAAATCTAAGTAATATAAGATTTTTTTCATTAATCTGCGTTTTTCGATGAGGATAAGTCTTCGAAATTCGTATTCCAAATGATACAGAGTAGCGTGTCAATAAGTCCTGACACGAGTTCTTAAAGTGTCAATAGGTGTTCCTTTCTCCCTACTACCCGTTCTTCTGCAGTCATGCTAAATTGAGACTGAAGAGCCTTTACCAGGCGCCTCCATTGCTTCGAATTGCTCCCCTAATCAAAATTTCCACTAGAATCTTCACAATTTAATTGGTAACTTGCAACTCTACGAGGAAATAGGAATCCACCAAGTCATGGAAATCCTTTCACTGTCTCTTCTGCGTATTTTTCGTTAAATTAGCCGTCAGAACGCGTTGGTAGAATAGGCAAAAAAACAGGGGGGGAGATAAAGAAAATTTTCTTGTCCTTCAGTGATGGTCGAATAAGAATGGGATTCCCACGCATTCTGTACCCTCCCATGTGATTGCCACTTTCTCTCTGGGTTTCTGTAAGTTGTGTGAAAGCCGTCAGTCCTCCAAAGTGATTTGGCTTAATTACAAACGAAGAACACAGCAAATAAATCAATGATGATTTCATGCTGGAATTGACTCAATTTTTCTTATTTTCCCCGTCTGAGGAAAAATGAGGGGCGGGGGTGGTAGATGGAATAAATTCACAAGAGGCGTGTCAATTTACCATTTGTCTTTCTATTGATTTTTGAAGAGTCCTTTCAGCTTCTATATCACCCGAAGGAATCGGATTTTTGAGTTGAATGAATGAAGCAAGGAAAAAGTGACGATGAACACCTCTTGGCGAAATGCCCTATCAATTTTCTTGTGTATGTTCCACAGGACAAAATGCGATTATCTCAATCCGAAGGATTATGTTTCTATGGCTCCTCGGGATATCCGATAACAGAGCATATTGAGGATTATCCTGAGAATTAATTTGGTAATTCAAATGACAATTTTATAATTATTGTGACTCTGATATGTATTTTTTTGGATTACATTTCATGTGTTTTCTGTTTTTCTTGCACTCTGTGGCAAAATTTATTTGTTTTATGAATACTTTCATGGGAAAATACGTTTAAATGTTTCCCTGTTCAAAAATTAATTAAACATCAACAATTTGCTGTCACCAAGGGTCAAATAGTCCCAGTTGAATTGATAAGCTCTTATCGCCTATGATACTCTCTTGGAAATTTAACACCCCATAGCTCCAAATACGAAAAAAGCACAGTTTTGCCCAGCCTATGAAAAGCTCCCGGGTGGAATTTCTATATGACATTTTGCAAATGATGAAATATTTGCGTGAGCAAAAATACACACAATCTATTTCACCCAAAATATGGGTGTGGATCTCCAAAAAAAAATTCTATGTATATAGTCCATCCCTCCCATGCCATATAATTTGATTATGGGCCCAAATATGCAACATTGTGTGCCGAAAGTCAAATATTTGACAGTGCTTGTTCATGTAAATTGATATAAACTCTCAATAAACTCTAGTTCATGGAAATTGGTGCGAAATGGTGAAGAATGGTTCTTTTTTTTTGGAGAATGAGGAATGCCCCTAAATTCACAGTGTAAACCTCTAAATTTTTCCTGCGAACTCCTCGACAACTCACTAAATTGCTGTCGAGAGAAAATTCGACCATGGTGAAATTCATTGAATGCCCCAGAAACCCTGGTTTTTAATCGGATTTGAGGTCAAAAGCTCCAATGCAAAAATTACCCACTCAGTGTCCCGAAAATAATCTCAAATGCGATTAAGAGGCTCAAAATCACCTACACTTGGCTACATTTGTCATTTGGGAAGCTTTGGAAATGCTTCATGACGAATTTAGTTGAGTTTGTTTTAATACTACTTTTTTTTTTAAATAGCTTTAGTAGTGGTTTATATTTGAAAAGTTTTTGGAAATATGAAGCTTTCTCGTCAGCATTAAAAAGGGGTGGCAAAGCGTCCGAGGCTTTGCGAGTTGCTCGAACTCCCACGAAAGAGCTCTATACATAGCAAAACCCTGTAGCCGATCGGGCGCAAAGTTTCACAGTAACGGAAAAAATCCATGGAATTTATCTTGTATTTTTCTACGTGAGCTTCCGGAGAAATAAGCGCTGATATTCTGGTTGGAATTCTGCGGATTTATCAGCTTATTTTCACGTGGATTTCCTTGAAAAAAATTTCGAAGTATTTTCTTGCAATTATCTAAGTGCATTCCCTGGAAATTTAAACATAATTTCCATTGAATATTCCGAGTATATTTTCTAATATCTATCCGACCAAGACTCCATGGAAGTAAACGCGAAAATTCTTCAATTATTTATCGCCCTAACGCTATAATTCTTGCGAGCTAGACGTACTCAAATGAACGATATGGTAGCAATATTTTCAACTCAAAAGTAAAACAACTGAGTGTTCGTCTGATAGATGAATACTCTCCAAGTTCTAAGCTGCCAATTGGCACTGATCGTCCATATTTGTGGATGTTTTTTTTCTAGAAATTCTCTATGAAAGTTCCACGAAATTTTTAATCATTTTTTGGAATTATTTTGAGGAAACATATGTTTAAAAAATACACTGGAAAAGTCGTGGAATTCCGTAATATTAAACCACGGAAGCCTCTAAGGCCGTTGCATGGAAATTTCCACGGAGAATTTCATGGAAAAAAAGAGGATTTTCCCAAATTTTTAAAGGGCTGACTGCTGATTATACGCTAATAATCCATGGGAAAAGCCGTGGAAATATTCGTCAGAGAAATGTCCATGGAAACTCGCGGACATTTTTTATTAGACGGTCCTATACAGAGTTCCGCAAACGTCTATGCCAGGAAGAAATTTAGCGTCAAATTCCATCTCGGAAGCTTACGCGGATTTTGAGTGGTAAAATCCAGGGAACTCCACGCGGATTTTTAGCGGTAAAATCAGCGGACATGGCAGAAAAGGCTGATGGAAATCCAATGGAATCACCGCGGCCGTTGGTTATAGGGAATTTTCGAATGCATGTCAGTATCAGTATCAGTTCAGAATGGCATTGATAGTAAAATTGCTCACCGTACTTCGTTAATTTACGCATTTGCATTGCAATTCTTACGCAAATTCTTACGAGGCTAACGAACAAAGGATCTGGTCCTTCTAGAGAGGGATATTTGGATCCTGATCTGGAGTTATTTGATCATTTCGTCGATTTTGATCACTCACCGGGTGAAAGCCTAGAACGTTTGGATTAAGGATACTCGAGCAAAACCCATTTCCCATCGCCTGTACCTCTTCAATCCCGAAAAATCCTTCTTTCATACCGCGGACAAAATTTCGGAAGTGGATTTTTGAATTTTTGCCTGTTTCTTAGTCAACTTGTAACACGAATGCTACAAATTTCCACACCGGAACATGTTGGAGCACCCTTCCTCACTAGCCGCCCGGAAAAGAGCCCCCATGGTACCATTCAAAAAGCCGCGAATCAGGCGTCCTCACATCTTGAGGGTTGAAGTCCGACTGAGAAGCCGATTCGTATTCGCCTTCGGATAATCCCTCGGGCGCTCATCACTCCATATATCGGCGAAGCCTAGCGATACTATGCCTCTAAGGTTAGCCGTTATAGCACCACTCAGAGTCACAACCCCAACTGAACAGTGATTGGTACCGTTGGCTTAGGAGAGTCTTCGTCAGGACGGGCTTTCTCCTTCGAACTCCTCTAGGCTCAACATTCCTACTACAAACTCATGCAGCACCTGTAGCACCTCTTTCCTTTCTTCCCCTTTCTTTTTCTATTTTTTCAATGACATGCAAACCTTTGAAAATATTTTACCGAGTCACGTTTAATGCCTCTAAGAGCTAATACTGTAATCTTCTTCCAGAAACACTTACAGATCGGCGCACCATTGATTGTTTTTGGTCTTTTGGTTCTTTTCGTAGAAATTACAATTTCTGAAGCCTTTAACCAATTTTCTCAGGTGATTCTCAACATGTAATCCATTGTTTAACGTTTTCGGTTACTCTCAAGTTATATTATAAGTTGAACAGATATATGACGCTGAGATTGAGCTCTGTACGGAGCGGAAGAGTAGAAAATGTACTTGCGGAGGTTTCAGAGGCAATTTTTGGGTAGGATTCGTGATGGGAGGTCGCTCTTATTCTGAGCTGGTCCTCCTATAGCCTATAAATGATATATGTTCGCTGTAGACATAGTGAATCAAATGATGTACTTTGATTGATGTGCTTTGATTGATATCTCCTGAAAGACAAACATTTAAAAACAAGGTCTAAAATTTCAATACTTTTTTTTCTATATTTCGTGCAGGAATTCCTTAAAACATTTGACGTTTATTCAGGTTCATGAAGTCAATTTATGATAAAAATTTGAAGCCTCGATTTCTTTCCTCTTGGAAGATATCGAATTTAAAAATTTTCGATTTGACAAATTTTGCCCTAGTCTCCCCTATCCTTCCAAGGAGATCACCTACATCATTTTCATATTCCATTTATCTACTATCATACATATATGTATATTCTAGGCTAAATGATCAGAAAAGGGAACGATTTAGTACAATTTGTGAGCAGAGCTTTTATAAGAGATAAAATACTACCCCCATGAGGAATAACATAATTTTAAGAATAAAATGAATTTTGAAATGTGAAAAATTACAAAGTTATCAGAGGCCTAAGGAAAGCTTCAAAGGTTCATTAATTAATTGATTGTATAGTTGCCTTAAAAGTTCTCTGTTTTAAGCCCTTCCCGTGCTTCCAATCAACCATTGAAATATTTAGTCTTCAAACAATAAGTTGTAAGAGCTCTATTCTCCTGGAATCTAAAGTCAAGTGAAGTTGATTTGATTAAGGATTAGTGTTGAAAGTCTTCCTTTGTCATTCGACGAATTAGTTTGTCAGCGCACCCGACCGCCAATGAAGACACCTTCTAAGACCTCGTGGTTTCCCATCCCATTTCTAATTTATCCTGGAGAAAATTTCCTGGGAAAACCACAAAATGGAGCTGGAGGAGGATGTGTGTAGATTTAGCCCCACATCGATGGCAATATGTTAATCACCTTCAGTGTCAAGGAGGTTGAAATTGATCAGATAGTGAATTTATGAGGTTCTGTGCCACATTATTGAGCCGCCTATCATCTATCTCCATGCCATTAGCTGTCTCCTCTTTGGAGATTTTGCTCCTGGCGGCTGTTGAAACTCAATGAAACACGCAAGAGATAACGCCTTCGGTGGTAAATGGTGTGAAATGTATACCCTTCGGATGGATGCATGAATTTCAATTTTATCCCATTGGCTTTTCTTTCACCGGGCCTTTTCATTAAAAAAGGTGCCTGGGTATCTCTTTGATTCAATTTTCCCTCAATATCACGCGCGTCTTTGACACAAGCCCAGATGTTAAAGGAAGTCGACAAAAAGTTAATACTATATACCATCAATTTCAATAGACGAAGAGTCAGCTTTTCTTCTCATCGTCATATCTGATTTTGCTCATGTTGACTTTTGAATATTAATTAAATGACTTTTTGGGTCACAAAACATAATCAACATGCGCTCTCACCCTTCTGATGGGCCTTCAGACATCTCCTCCAAATCCACCCTTAACTGCTTTAAATGTCTCAGCCATTAACCCATTGAGAACCACAGGAAATCAACGAGAAAATTACTGATAACATGATTTTGCTTTGCTATTTACGAAATCTCAAATTTACGCATTCGAGGTATTTCAAATTAAAAATTCCCATTTAGCTTTAGGGGAAGTAGGGTACCTTAGAAATAAGAAAACCAATTCTGAAGCTAAGTTACAATATGATAAAGTTGAGTTCCATTTAAAAATGGGAGAAAAAGCTTTTTTCAAAGATGCCCTACATCCCTTTCCGTTATTAGGTTTTGCCAAACATTCAGTGTTCCAAATCTACCGCAAAGAGCTTTCTCTTCGAAATGATTCAAAAAGCTCTATAAAAGCTTTTCCGCACTTAAAATAAATGGAATTGAGTTTTGTGTGCTATTACTCAGATTTCGCATGTCCCAGGACTTCCACAGAGAGATTCGCTTGAATTTCTATTTTAGCCGAGACACATTGGAGACGACTATAACAGTTGACAAAGAGATTTTATTACAGAAACCAACCACTAGTAAACTCTTGTCCATACCACTGAAGTGGAGAGCATTTAAAGGAACCTTTATTGTAAACGGAGCCTTAACGAGCGTACTTTAACCCTTTAAGGACGAGAAGCTTTCCGCTGAGCGAAATTCAATGAAATCAATTTTCCCTCGATATTTTAGCCTAAATAACAGATTTATGGTTAGAAAAAATTTTCCTATCCCTAGAAGTCCTGGAAAACTATGAGTCATATATGACCCAATCGTCCGTAAAAGTAAAAAAGCACAAAATTTTCCAGACGACTGGTTTACTCGTTTGCTCTGTTATTTTTGTAGGAGGAATAACTTGAATATAGTTGTGATAATAAAAAGAGTTATTTAGAGTACGAGTAAAAATTAAAACGATCAAAAAT
Source organism: Phlebotomus papatasi (assembly GCF_024763615.1). Taxonomy (NCBI): domain Eukaryota; kingdom Metazoa; phylum Arthropoda; class Insecta; order Diptera; family Psychodidae; genus Phlebotomus; species Phlebotomus papatasi. The sequence goes on from NC_077224.1 coordinate 17,603,394, forward strand.
TAATTTAAAGAAATATCTTATTCAATTTTTGGTCTAAAAGAATCTTGAAGAGTGCTTAGAAAAATTAGAAATATTAAAAATATTAAAATTCAAGCACCAATGTGAAAATTTAAAAATTAGTCATTTTTGAGCTTAAATATTTTTTATATAGCAAGTAGCTGGAGATTTGCAAAAAATATCCTAGATTCCTACATCTTTCTACTTTGTGATTATGTACAAACATTAGAAAGAAATAACTTTAGGCAGTCAGGAAAAATTATTTTCTCTATGAGTCACGGGTGACCCAGTCGTCCATAAAGGGTTAAGGGGGTCCCGGTCAAAATCCGGAAAGTCAAAATCCCGAATTCTTAAGTGTCATAGCTACTCCCACGATTTCACCCGCGTTAGCTGGAGGCAAAGGGAAATCTTCTATGTCTTGGGAAATTATTCTAAACATTTTCCTCCATATAATTTTATTCCTTTCAGGATTTAGAGCATTCGGGATTTTGGACTTTCAGGATTTTGGATTTCGGGATTTTTGCCTTTTCGGGATTTTGGCATTCGGGATTTTGGCATTCGGGATTTTGGCATTCGGGATTTTGGCATTCGGGATTTTGACTTTCGAAATTTTGGCCGCCACTGCTTTAAGCCTATGTAAAGCCCACTTTTTCAAGCTTTTTAAGCTTGATAAACTATTTGTTATAAATGATTTACCTTAAGACATGTTCTGATAATGTTCTTGTTTTCGTATTAACCCATTCAGTCAATGTCTTCAAACTCTTGATGTAGAATGTTCATATTTTGGAATTATATTCTTATGGATTAATGGGCCATTTCTATTGAGAAACATTTCAGATTTTCGTTATTCTCAATTCACATAAAAGCTCGCAATAAAGCTCAGTTTTGAATCTGAACATCTCGTTGAGATTTAGTAATTTAGGTTTAATTTCTTGGTAAAAATGTGTGAAAACAACCGAAACGTTCATGAAATCACTGCTAAAGGATATCTTCAGTCGTTTGATATGCGAATTGAAGAATTAAATGAGGTAATAAAGGGAATTTCTAAACATTACCACTTCACTCTCTTGAATTGGTCTTCTTTTCTCTTTTCTTTCTTTTTTTTAGTTTCCGTTTTTGTTTCTTTTTTCCTTTTTTCTTTAACTTGCCACAAATTTGTAAAAGGAAATTTTGGTGATCTTTACATAAATTGAATTGAATTGAATTAAAACAGGAATGATCCTTTTTTCAACGCAATTCGGACACTCTTCCCGCCTTTACCGTAAATCAAAAAAGGGCATACCGTCTCGTACACATAGGGCACTTTCTCACTGAAAGCACTATTGTCACCTCTAAGGAACTTAAAATTTCTTAATTTTCACCTAAAAACACCTTCACTGTCAAATGAAAACAAGTTTTTTTTTTTTTTAATGAGAATTTGCTAAGCTGACGACTAACTGGCATGCAAGTGTCAGAACAAAACTCGATGGAAGGCGCTGATCCCGATAGGAACAGTCTGCAAAACTTTTCCCAATTTTTATTTTTAAGAACTTTTTCTCATAAAAGCACCATTTTTTCCACATGGAGTTGAAAGTTTTCTGACTGAAAAAAGAATGATCAAAAGTAGATGGGCGCTGGTCCCGGAATCGCCACAAACGAGAGTAGGCGCATTTTGTAGGTACTGATATAAGATTAAAAAATTGCCGGAACTCAGGACGATAAACGCTGGGAGTCCTTGTAAAAAAGCCTCTATCCTTTCGAAAAATCGCTGTTTTGACAACGAATTACGCAAGATCTGCTAAAGCGATCTTGATGAAATTCGGTATAGGATCAGTGTATGACATAAACTTTTTATTTATTCATACCACCCCTCCCCCCACCCTCCATTCTGATTGCCCCTATACAAAATGAGAGAATTTTACCTTATAATTCCTTCCTGGAAGGAGGTAGAAAGCTGAAATTCGTCATGGGAACAAAGCTTAGGAGAAAGACTCTTTAACTAGCATACCACCCCAACACCCACCTGTCTGATAGTCCAAATATAGAAAGAATTCCTTCGCACAAATTGTTATAAATCCACTGAATTACATATTAGTACAACTTCTGTAGACAATAAATTGAGAAGCAACTCCGAAACCTTGATTACAGTATCAAAAAATCACCACCAGTGCCAAATAGATTATACAATGAGGATATGCTTCTTTCTTTCACATACCAACAGATCTTAATGAGGCGAAAAATGAAATATAAAAAATCTGGAAAATGAATGTTAGGTTTATTACTTATTCAATTTTTTCATTCAATCAAGCTCGATCAAAAAATTCTTCGTGAGGATTGTTGAAATACCTCTTCTCAGAAAGGAGTTATAAAGTAAAATGCTCTCATTTTGTATGGAGGCAATCAGAATGGAGGGTGGGGGGAGGGGGTGGTATGAATAAATGAAAAGTTTATGTCATACACTGACCCTATACCGAATTTCATCAAGATCGCTTTAGCAGATCTTGCGTAATTCGTTGTCAAAACAGCGATTTATCGAAAGGATAAAGGCCTTTTTCACAAGGACTCCCAGCGTTTATCGTCCTGGGTCAATGGATTTTTTTAAATCTTATACCAATATCTGCAAAATGCGCCTACCCTCATCTCTGGATAAAGATGAACCGGTGCTCATATATACATTTCACCATTCTTCCTTCCAAGAAATAGTTTTTATACTCTAGAACTTTTCCTACATAGTTTAGAACATTGGTCTCAGAACAAAAATTGTTACCTATGCCAATGTCTATCCATTGGCATAGGTCCCTTTCGTGGCGATTCTGGGACCGAATTTGACCATTCTCCTTTCTCAATGGAAATGGACCATAAGAGATGATTTTTTTGAAAAGAACAATTTTTTTATCTATTATGGTGGCGCGGGGAGCCGCTCTCAAACAGACGTCGTAACGGTCACTGAATTTAAATTCTTTACATTATTTAATTACAAAGTCTTTTGATATATGTAGGTAGAGTAACTATCCAAGAAAACAGATTGGCAACCAGAAATCAAATCAAGTTATAGGATGGAGGTCAATAAGCGAAAAAAGAACAACAAATTGTATTTCGATCTCTGTCGGGCTATTTTTTCCAAGTAATTGAAGGACTAAAGTAACTAAAAATTCATTCCCAACAGCAATTCGAGTATCAATTGCCCAGGAATAAATCATCTAAAATTACTCAATTTGCGTATGGTGTATAATACCATGGTAAGGAATGGGTTGAGCTTCTTACACTTCTTAAGGGGTAACATCAACCAGAACTTCCAAAATTAACGGTGCTTTTGAATTTTTTTTTCGTGACTTTGCTAATGAATTGATCAATATGAAATTTCTAAAGGTTAATGCATATGACTTGAGGTATACAGATCGCCAGTTGAATCAGCAATTGTCGTAACTCCCTCATCGTCTCATCACCATTCCTTTCAATAACATGGAAATATACGGTTTTCATTTGGGAAAGTTTTCAGGATTTGGATCCTTGTTTTTAAATTATCAATCTTCTTATGATTATTATATGATATCTTTTTGTTCTTAAGGGTTAAATTCTGGCTCAAGGTGGAGTGTTTTCTGGGTAAAACCGCATTGTTGGTGAAATTATCGCAGAGTTATGAGTTGGAGCATAATGCATATTATTGCTATTTTCATGGTTGACTGGAGGAGGGAGTCTGAATGGAAGATTTATCTGGGCCATTTAGAGGGGGTAACACCCAGGCTTTCTCCATAATTGCTGAAACAGGAGAAATTCAGTCCATTGGCCAATGTCCATAATTATTGCAATTATAACCCTGAGAAAAGGGCAGGATGCCGCAGTTGGTGGCTCTTAGGACTTGGTTCCCTAATTTACATAATTTACATTTTTTTTCGTTGCCCTACTTAAGTGACATGCGGGTGCCTCATAAAAAAATATCCATAATTTTTCTCTATTACAAAGAAGACACAAAGCATGTTTCTGGAATATATCAACCAAATAAGCATTGTAGGTTTATGACACAGGGCACAGAAGAAGTGTTAAAAAATTCTTCCACTGGGATTTCCCTTTTCGCATGAAAATTAACAAGATCTCTGATGGTATAATACACTACGGTGTTGTATTTTACGCATAATGTACTTGGAATAATAATTAGATAATAAGTATAAATAATAAAGCATCCGCACTGTGTTGTAAATCTTCCGAGTTCGAACTCCATTTAGATTGCCACAATTTTTCTTGCATCAAAAAACTATCAATTTACTTAGTGTAACTGGAATTGAATTTGACAGGTTCAGTAACCCTATACGTCCTATAATAAATTATAGCACATTATAGCACATTATACGTAGCGCTATGCAAATCTTAACCATTAAGATGATTGAAATAACACTAAAATTGCAATATACATTTAGGAACTTTTTAGTGTGATAAAATAATTTGAAACACCAAAAGTACATTTTTTAGAGTCATATAAAATTCTCATAGAAACATGATTATGGCTGAATGACCGTCTTGAACATATTTTTAACTATACCCTTTCGATCCAACACTCCAAGTGGGTCTGTTCTAAAATTATTTATGAGCTTTTTTTTATAGCCATCCTCATGTATTCGACCACAGAAAGTTGAATATACGCTGAAGCATCATCTACAAACT